>NC_057825.1:25013536-25638536 GCF_910594005.1 Cervus elaphus | reverse complement strand
CTCCTTTTTCCGTGGGATTCTCCAGGCAAGAATTCTACTAGAATGGGTTGCCATGCCCTCCTCTGTGCTTTCCGTAGCTGCCTACAAATTATACCTGGCTCATGGATCCAGTCCTCATCCCATGAGCACACAGTTTGGCTCTCTGTTGGAGGAGTGAATCTTCTCTGAGAACCCGCAGGCTGTTGGGAACTCAGGGACAGCAAGATGCCTAGGCCATGGTCAGTGTGACCAAACCCACACCTGCTCTCCCAGATGCTGTCTGCCTGAGACAGAGTCCTGGATTTAAAGAACACAAGTTTTGGGGTTTTGTTTTTTTCTACCTACAAGTAAACCCAAGCAAATACCATCAATGAGTAAAGTGAATGAAACACAGGCATCTTTTACTCCCTGTAGCCTTTGGGTTTGCTTATTATGAATGTGAATTCTCTAAACTATAGCAGACATTCAGTTATCAGTAGTGTTTTTGAGTACCTACTCTGTGATGTATTTTTTCCAACACAGATTTTGGGGGTACTCAAGAAGGCTTTCGTTAAATCCATCTGGAAAACAAAGAATCCCCTCCCAATTTATGCTTCCTAAATTTGAGTTTTTGCTTGTCAGGTTTTTTATTTAAGTGATAAAAGATGTGCAAGACCTGTATACTCTTTAACTGCAAAATATTACTGAAAGAATGAAAAATGGCCTAAATGAACGGAGGGATATAACACACTTCTGGATCAGAAAACCCAATATTGTAATGATGTCAATTCTCCCCAGATTAAACCATGGATTAAATACAATTCAAATCAAAATATCAAGGAGGTTTCATTTGCAGAAATTGATAAGTTGGTTCTAAATATATAGTAATATAAATAGTATGCATGGCCAAGTCAATTTTGAGAAGAATAAAGTTGTGGTTCTTACACTACCTTATTTCAAGACTTATTGTAAAGCTGCAGTTAGTAAGATAGTGTGATATTGGCATAAATATAAAATAAAGATCAATACAACATAATGAAGAGTATAAAAATATAATGGAGACAAAGTTAAATAAGTTATAGCTTCTGACTTTAATGGGGTCAGAATGCATGTGGAGATTTTGAGCAGATTAAACATCACAGTTCAGTATAATAAATGCTGCCAGAACCAGATATAGAGTGTCTAAGTCAACTGAGTGGATCTAGAAATTTTCCCTGGTGAGATGAAGTCTGGGCCGAATCCTGAAAGATTCAAGAGTTTGCAAGATGAAAAGCAGGTGAGTAGCATTCTGGGTAGCAACAGACAGGAGTAAGCAGAGGCACACGTGGATTTAAAGCAATCTGGTACCTACCAGTTACTCCCCACGTGTTGGGAGTATAGAGCGATGATAGACAGTAGAGGAAAACAGCAACTGCATCATGACAAGTATTATGCACTAAGACAGGCAGGATGGAAATGTATGCCACAGACAATCAGAAGCCACTGAAAATTTTACACAGGTCTTATGGTTTTATGTGAGCTTTAATGTATTACTCTGTCTTATTAGCAAGACCAGTTAGGATGATATTCTAGAATGGACATAGTGGAGGCTTATCCTAAAGCAAAGGCAATCATGTATTGAGTATGAAGCAGAATCATGAGAAGGCATAATCATGAGCATTTGATAATTGATGAGATGTGGAGTTGAGTAGTGTTGGAGAAAGAGTCAGACACAACTTAACAACTGAACATGATCCAAGCTTCCAATTTTCCCTTTCCTAGTAAAACTGTGAGGCCCTTGCTGGCCTACAAATAATTTATCTCCCTAGAATCCTGCCAAACTTTGGCCCAGCTCTATCCAGACACTAGACTATAAATGGCTGAAGAAATAACAGGAAAGGAGCAGAGTTGAAAGGCCACTGGGCAACTGTTTTTCTTTAGCTCTGTCTGAACTGAATAATCAGCCAACTGGGGGTCAGGCCAGCCACTTTCACTGCACCTTTTATTACTCAGTGTGACAACTCATGGGACCTAACCTCAGAGCAGTCACTGGATCTGCCAAAGTTCTCAAGAGCCTAAATCCCCACTGCATATATTCCCTAGACCCACCAATGGTACTGTTTATGTCTAGCTAAGCCACAAAGAACATTCCACTGTGAAAGTCAGTTTATTGTAATTTTTTTTTCCTTTTTTTTTTTTTTTTTAGGAAGAAAAAATAAAGATGAAAACCTCAGTGATCTCTCGTTTGCCTAATTCCATTCTGACAGAGATCTTTGTTACTTCCCAAAGCCTGTGTACTTGCTGAAATTTCCAACGCCCTTGCAGTTGGAGAAGGACATGTAACTAGTTCTGGCCAACCAGCACTGAGCAGAAGTGATGTGTGTCATTTCCAAGCTAAAGCATTTAAGAGAGAATGCACAGCCCTTTAGCTCACTCTTCCTATGCCAGCTGACCTGGAAACCATGTTTTTCAGGTGGCGCAGCTGCAAGATACAAGAAACTGAGGCCTTTAAGTCACTGTTTAAAAAGGAATTGTCAGGATCTCCCTGGGTGTCCAATGGTTAACACTTGGCTTTCTAATGCAGGGGATATGGGTTCGATCCCTAGTCAGGGACTTAGGATCCCATGTGCCTCACAGTCAAAAAATCAAAACATAAAACAAAAACAATATTGTAACAAATTCAATTAAAGCTTTAAAAATGGTCCACATCAAAAAATATTTTTTTGAAAGCATTGTCCTAGAGAGCTGTCAGATTCATGAGTGAGAAATTAATCTTTATGTATGAAACCACTGAGATTTGGGTCTCTATCTGTGACTGCCCCAGAGTCTAGATTAGTCTAAGAAATAATGAGCAAGAAATCAGGGCATAGACTGAGACCTCGGGTTATTACAAAGTAACTTCAATTGCTGAATCAAGGTAGAGCACAAACCCAGCAAAAATCCACACCAGGTCAGAGCTGATCTCAAGCCTCTGGTCCGTCACCTGACCACCACCTTAGGGCTTGGCTCCTCCCAGATCCTCAGACAAGTAGGAGCTAGGGATGGGGCTGACTAGTCTCTAGGACAGATACCCTGGCAGAATTAGAACAGATGGGGAAACCCATATCACACCAAGTTTCAGAAGAAGCTTTTCTGTGTTGCTAGGAAGTTAAAACATAAACAGTTTGACCTTTACCATCATTACACAGCCTACATTCTCTGGGCACTAGGCACTGTTCAAGGTCCTACAGTGGATGTTAAGTTGCTAAGACAGAGCCCCATTTTGCACTGAGCTTACATCCCAGACCCAGTGCATTAGAAACTGTACTACTCCAAAGGCGAGGGTCCCTGGGCTGTAGCCACAGCATTACTCTAGTTGTGATTGTGGGCAAGATCCCTCCCCTAGCTGTGTTTCTTTTCTTTGATTTTAAAATAGGATATTCTCATTTGATAATATTTTATGGGTCTCCCAGGTGTGACTAGTGGTAAAGAACCTGCTTGCCAATGAAGGACAGGTAAGAGACACAGGTTCAATCCCTGGGTAGGAAAGATCCCCTGGAGGAGGGCAAGGCAACCCACTCCAGTATTCTTGCCTGGAGAACCCCATGGACAGTGAAGTCTGGCAGGCTACAGTCCATAAGGTCACAAAGAGCCGGACACAACTGAAGAGACTTAGCATGTAAGTACACAAAATATAATGTAGACTATCCCTGAAGGGCTATTTGAGGGCATAAGAAGAAATTACAAGCTTCCTGGACAGTTTTGCATGAGAAAGGAAATATAGAAAATTCTGAACAGTTAAATCAGAAAGCTTCTGAAAACGTTGGCCATATCTCTTTGCCGAGTTTTATAAAGCCCAAGAACACCATTGGATCTTTAAATGTGCCATATTCAAAATATTCTCCTCCTTTTCCTCCTTGGATAGATGGAGAGATTCCCCTTGGTACACTAGCTAACTTTAAAAACAGTCGTTCTTAAAACATACTCAAAGAAAGACACCTTGAGAAGGCATGAGCTATTCTCTTATTATATCAGATAATTGGCTTCAGATAATGCTTACCTGAGCTGAATGAGAATTATGTCCTCAAGAGTTTCTATACCAATCGACTGCTAAGCTTGTCTTCAGAGATTTTTAACTGCAAAATGCATTGCCTCTATAAACTATTATGCTAGTATTGATTTTTTTCCCTCTGTATATAAAAGTTCCCCATTTCCCTGTCACTTGCTGATCAACCTGGTCTTTTTTATATAGCTAACATCAGCTTAGCTCAAAGCCCTCGCAGTGAATTTTGTTTATGTTCCTCAAAAGGAGCATTCTGCCTTTTATTAAAGAGTATCGCCTATGAAAATATAGCAAGGATAGCTCTTATAAATCATCTACTACCCAAATTCAATTCACATTCTGCTTGGTATCTTATCTCTTCTTAAAATCATTGTACGGTGCAAGACAGTGAAAAGAACACAGGCTTTGTTGTCAGACAAACCTAATATTTAATTCTCAGTTCAGAAATTCATTGTGTATGTGAACCGCAGCATGATCCTTAAGCTCTCTGAGCCTCAGGCAAGGTGGCAAACCAGTATCTTGCACCATTTTTATCAATATCATGTGACTATACTGTCTCTTTGCTTATTCAAAATGGGATCTATTATTAGAGAATGTTAGAACTGAAAGTATCTCACGTAGTCTGACTTCTCATCTAACAGAGAAGGAAACGGGACTCTAGAGAAAAGAAACTTGTGTACATCTCTTGATGATTTCAGAATTCCTTACAGTTCTGCTACAGTGTCTTCTCTGCCCCCCACCAGTGCTCTGGTCTGGATTTCACCAAAGACATCCTGATTAGCGGGTCCAGTGGAAGCATTTTCATTGAAATTTAACTGGTCCTCCCTCCTGCTTTAGTTGGCTCAGAACATCTAAAAGCACTCCGGGCTCCCAGCACCTCTCACTCTCCTGAAGGTCAGGTCTGCTCAGGAGATCTTCTCTGTCTCCTTTACTTTAATGTCCTTCATGGTTTCACCCTGAACCACTGCCTTTCTCACTTTGCAGAGTTATAGTCCCATTTTCTGTACCTCCTATGATAACAACACCCAAATGTGAACTTCCACCCCAGAACTCTTCCCACAAGATCCAGGCAGTCATCTCCAACTGGTCTTTCAACATATCTGCCTGGTGTTCCCTGTCCACTTCACTGGAAGTTAATTCGTTGAACTCCCCACAAAGTCCATGATTGTGTCTTCTTCAGTTGATGGCTCTGTCCAGACACTTGATCAAAAAAATTGGGACCCATTTATTTCTCCCACTGTCCTCACTACACCCTGATCTTATACTAAATATGTCTGCAACCCATTCTCTTTGGTCCATCAATACCACCACTGCTCTAATTTAGGATCTTCATCATTTTCCTCCAGAATTATTTCCCCATGTTTCCCTGGTGTCTCAGATGGTAAACAATCAGCCTGCAACGTGGGAGACAAGAGTTCAATCACTGGGTCAGAATGATCCCCTGAAGAAGGGAATGGCAACCCACTCCAGTATTCTTGCCTGGAGAATTTCATGGACAGAGGAGGCTGGCAGGCTACAGTGGATGAGATCCCAAAGAGTCAGACACGACTAACAATTTTTAAGTCCTCTCCCTGTACACCCTTCACATCCATTTTCCGGAGAAAACAGAATAATTTGTCTAAAACAGGCCCACTCCAAGAGTGGTCCTCAGAAAAGGAAACAGTTTCCTGGACATGACAAAACAAGAAGTTTGTGCTGGCACGCAAACCAGCCACATCACTAAGCTTGCTATTTGGTTCAGCTGACTATTTTTCCCCAAATAGCAACACACTCCCTGTGAAAGAAGCAGAGTGTGGACACATATTCTGCTGCAAACTTCTTACATCATTGCAGATCAGCACTTTGAATGGTTCTGATCTCAGAAAGTCCAGGGGAGCAGGGGCATATGGAAGATGCTCTAAGTTTCAAGATCTGCTTCCTTTTCCAGCCCCATGTGTCACCATGCTTGACCTCATCTTTTCTGCTCTTGAAACATTGATCTGCCTCTCATTCTCTGCTTCTCTCAACCTACAACCACCCTCCCCAACCATGCCCACAATTGCGGGAAAAAAATACACAGTGGTTTTCATTCAGAAAGTCTTTCTATCACAATCATCATCCCCATCTTACTCCTCATGCTACTTCCACTGTATGTTATATCTCTCATTTGCTAGACTGAAACCACTTGTTTTATAATTTACACACTTCTCCCAACCAAAATGCTAATTCCTTGAAGACAAGTTCTTTATCTTACTCATCTCTATTAGTCAGAGACTATATTAGAGTTGCCACTGTATTATCAGTTCAGTTCAGTCGCTCAGTCGTGTCTGACTCTTTGTGACCCCATGGACCACAGGACACAGGCTTCCTTGTCCATCACCAACTCCTGGAGCTTACTCAAACTCATGCCCATCGAGTCGGTGATGCCATCCTGCCATCTTATCCTCTGTCGTCCCCTTCTCCTCCCGCCTTCAATCTTTCCCAGCATCAGAGTCTTCAAATGAGTCAGTTCTTCACATCAGGTGGCCAAAGTATTGGAGTTTCAGCTTCAGCATCAGTCCTTCCAACGAATAGTCAGGACTGATTTCCTTGAGGATGGACTGGTTGGATCTCCTTGCAGTCCAAGGGACTCTCAAGAGTCTTCTCTAACACCACAGTTCAAAAGCATCAATTCTTCAGTGCTCAGCTTTCTTTATAGTCCAACTCTCACATCCATACACGACTACTGGAAAAACCATAGCTTTGACCAGACGGACCTTTGTTGGCAAAGTAATGTCTCTGCTTTTTAATATGCTGTCTAGGTTGGTCATAGCTTTTCTTCTGAGGAGCAAGTGTCTTTTGATTTCATGGCTGCAGTCACCATCTGCAGTGATTTTGGAGCCCAAAAAAAATAATAAAGTCTCTCACTGGTTCCATTGTTTCCCCATCTATATGCTATAAAATGATTTGCCACTATATTATGCAACTATTTGCCACTGTATTATGTAACTGTACTATACTTGAGAGAGTTAAAGCTTAGGCAGTCCAGGCCCCTTCAAGGAAAAGGCGAACATTCTCCCTCATGCTTCCCTTAAGCCTTGTGCAACAGTGTATCTTGCCTGAGAACTGGCCCCTCTTTAGGAGCTAATGATCACACAGCACAATGTCTTACTTATGAAAATGCTTTTCTTAGGTTCTATGTTGATGATTATAATTGTAACAAGCCTTGCCTTGGAACCTGTTCCTCAAAACTTTTCCCCTGATTACACAGAAGGAGTATATCTCGCCCAGTAACAGTGTCCGGAACCCATTCTCCCTGGCTAATCTTGTGTCAAAGTCATCTCAGTATGAATGCCTTGGGAAAGTTCTGATGGAACTCTTACAGCCTTGAGGTATTCTTTTTATCTGTTCTCAGCAGCTGGTTGAGAGGTATATAAGGCCTTGCTTAAACTAGTGAGGGTGGGTACTCTTTCTACCCCCTTCTGATCTGTCCTGTCACTTTAAATAAAATTTTGCTGCACAAAGCTCTGAGTGATTGAGACCCATCTTAGGTCCCGGAGTGAAATCGTCTCCTTTGGAGACCATAAATCCAGTGGCACCATTCACCATAAGCTATCATCAGCTCAGTTCAGTCACTCAGTTGTGTCCGACTCTTTGCGACCCCATCAATCACAGCACGCTAGGCCTCCCTATCCATCACAAACTCCCGAAGTTTACTCAAACTCACATCCATCGAGTCGGTGATGCCATCCAGCCATCTCATCCTCTGTCGTCCCCTTCTCCTCCTGCCCCCAATCCCTCCCAGCATCAGGGTCTTTTCCAGTGAGTCAACTCTTCGCATCAAGTGGCCAAAGTATTGGAGTTTCAGCTTCAGCATCAGTCCTTCCAATGAACACCCAGGACTGATCTCCTTTAGGATGGACTTGTTGGATCTCCTTGCAGTCCAAGGGACTCTCAAGAATCTTCTCCAACACCACAGTTCAAAAGCATCAATTCTTCGGCACTCAGCTTTCTTCACAGTCCAACTCTCACATCCATACATGACCACTGGAAAAACCATAGCCTAGACTAGATGGACCTTTGTTGGCAAAGTAATGTCTCTGCTTTTTAATATGTTATCTAGGTTGGTCATAACTTTCCTTCCAAGGAGTAAGCATCTTTTAATTTCACGGCTGCAATCATCATCTGCAGCGATTTTGGAGCCCCAAAAAATAAAGTCTGACACTGTTTCCACATCTCATACTAGTATGTAATTATTATACTATACTATTGATACTATATTAACTAAATCCCAAAGTTTCAGCAGCTTAATAAAATTAATGTTCATTTCTTAACCACTCACGTTCAGTGCATGATATTTCTAGGCAGACAAATCTCCCAGGCTGCCCTCCTCTACCTGGTGATTCAGGCATCCAGGCTTTGTGGTCTAGCAAGGAGGTGATTCCTTGGGGTCCTTTCCTGGATCTTCTTCATTCAGCTAAAGATGGTGAAAGGGGGAGAGAGAATAATATCATGAAAGATATTTTAGGAGCCAGGCCTGGAAGTGGCTCCCATTACTTCTCCTAAAATCCATTAGCCATAATCTAGTCACGTGGCTCTCTTGATGGCAAGTGAACTAAATAATACCTGTGGACCCTGGAGGAAAAGGCAACTGTTCTATGACCACTCCAATGTGCCCAAGCCATACCATCCCTGAACTTCCAGCATTTATTACAGTGCAAGGCTATGGTTTTTCCACTGGTCATGCATGGATGTGAGAGTTGGACTGTGAAGAAAGCTGAGCACCAAAAAGTTGATGCTTTTGAACTGTGGTGTTGGAGAAGACTCTTGAGAGTCCCTTGGACTGCAAGGAGATCCAATCAGTCCATCCTAAAGGAGATCAGTCCTGGGTGTTCATTGGAAGGACTGATGCTGAAGCTGAAACTCCAATACTTTGGCCACATCATGCAAAGAGTTGACTCACTGGAAAAGACCCTGATGCTGGGAGGGATTGGGGGCAGGAGGAGAAGGGGACGACAGAGGATGAGATGGCTGGATGGCATCACCAACTCGATGGACATGAGTTTGAGTAAACTCTGGGAGTTGGTGATTGACAGGGAGGCCTGGCATGCTGCTATTCATGGGGTCGCAAAGAGTCGGACACGACTGAGCGACTGAACTGAACTGAGGCATAACATTCTAGGTTCTCAAAAAAAAAAAAAGTTTCTTAGCAAGTGTTAGGCAGTTAGAGTAGGGAGAAATGGGTATGAAATGGTGGGTAGAGGAAGTGACAGCTAGACGACCACAGACACCATGAACTGTAAAAAAAAATAGTTAAATAAAAACCACTGACCTGAATGAAGACTTCCAGTGGGACAACGTGCCCAACATGCTCCTTTCCCTGATAGGTCTTGAGTATACACCTTATTTGCATCCCTTTCCCTGACTGGTCTCAGGAATAATGCCTTATTTTCATAGGCCCCAGGGACCACTCAGGGGAGGGAACAAGGAATATAAAAGAGGGAAGCCAAAATGGAACAGGGCAACTCCTGTGCCCATTGGTCTGCCTTCTCCCCTGGAGAACATATTGCTTGCTGCTTGCCCAGTAAATCTTGCCTGCTTAAGTTGTACTGGTCTGTAGTTTCAATTCTTTGCTACAAGGTAAGAACCAAGCAAGAAGAACCAGCCTGACATAAGTAAATGACAGACTGTCTTCTCACTCTTAGGCAAGTCTTTTTTTTTTTTTTTTTTTTTTGGAACAGAGAGGGAAAGTTTATTGTAGGGTCAAGCAAGGAGAATGTATGGCTCAGACTCAAAACCCTAAATTCCCAGATGGCTTTTAGGGAAGAGTTTTTTTTTTTTTTTTTTTTTTTTTAAGGGAAGAGTTTTTAAAGCAGATTCTGAGATGAAGACTGGAAGCTGTGTGCCTTACTTCTACCACTAAGCAAGTCTTTATTACATAATATAACAGCAATAGAATGGAAGATGGAATTTGATTGATTGAATGACTAAAGGGTGCTGCCTCCAGCTTGGGAGAATGGAAGCTCCTAGAGGCAGTGGTGGGTATAAAAGCAGAGATGGCAAATGAACTGTCTTGAGGATGGGCTTCTGGAAGATATGTTCAGGGTTCTTGGGCAGACAGGTCTGGTTGAGGCTTCTTTGAGAGGCATCTGCTCTATCTCCCTTGCCATTTCAGGCAACAACTAGACTGCTTGATGAAGAACTTTCAAAATCTTTTCCTCAGTTATCTTTCTATTTACATTTTTCATTTCTAGGAGCTTACAGAGAAAAGTAAAGAGTCTTACATTCCATTTGTAATGTCATCATTTTTTTTTCCCCTGTGTGTTTCAGTTCCCTGGGAGAATCTTTAAAGGTTACATTTGGACTCAAGTAACTTTCTCATTTTTTAACTTAAACTATCCCCCCACCCCCCCAAAAAAAAAATCTTTTGATCTTAACCATTTAAATGGCACTCTTTAAACAAAACATAAATTCAGGGCTCAAATAGACTCACAAATGTCCCTTTAAAGAATAGTATTTACTATTAAGAGCTAGGGGCTTCCCTGGTGGCTCAGTGATAAAGAATCCACCTGCCAATGCAGGAGATGCAGGTTCAATCCCTCAGTCAGGAAGATTCCCTGGAGAAGGAAATGGCAACCCATTCCAGTATTCTTGCCTGGAGAATCCCATGGACAGAGGAGCCTGGCAGGCCACAGTCCATGGAGTCGCAAAAGAGTCAGACACAACTTAACAATTAAACAACAACAACAACATTAAATAATCAATCCAAAGTTCAGAATGTTATTAATAGAAGATGATGTGAGATGGGTCAAAAACACATCACACTCCTGGGGTAAGAGACAACCCATTTGAAACACTCCCATAAGAATAGGGTCCCATAGGAATACTTGTGTCCTGTCCACAGAAGTTGGATCAAAGAGTTCCATTTAGTCTGGTCCCTTGTTGAAAAAAATTATGACTTTAATCTGTTTGTTACCTGATGATGTAACATAATGAACATCCAATCAAAAAACCTCCATTAGATAGTTTGAAGAAGCAGAGAAAATTTGGTTATAAGACCCCAATTTTGTAGAAATACGGATTTTTAAAACTATGGGGTAAAGAAGTTTTCTCTCATATTTGCAAAGGACATTTGAGTTCAGTTAATCCTTCTACAAATCCTTAATCCATCCCTCACCACTTTCATACATGGGTTTCATCTTCAAAAGGCAGATCCTCATCTTTAACTACATCTTGACTGCCTTTTAAACTCAGCAGAAGTTTATGAAACAAAAAAGCAAGTGAACCAAACAATCTGCTTTCAGTTCACCAGCTGATCTCACATGACAAGCTGGGAGTAAATATCCTATGACACCACTGGTCTGCCTGCTGACCAGAAGCCAATATCTAAATAGTTGTTTGTACACATGTTTCTTCAGTAGATTTTAAGGCTGATTATGTGCAGGGTACTGAACTAGAATCCATGAAGATTGCTACAAGGCAGAAAAGACAGTTTATGAAGCTTATGATAAGAAAAAATACATAGATGCCTTTTGAGTTAAAATTCATAACTATTTCCCGGACATCTGCTAATGCCAAGGACTGTGTTGAACACTGAGGAGTAAAGATCCAGCTCCAGTTCAGTCACTCAGTCGTGTCTGACTCTTTGTGACCCCATGGGCCGCAGCACACAGGCTTCTCTTCCATCACCAACTCCTGGAGCTTACTCAAACTCATGTCCATCAAGTCCGTGATGCCATCCAACCATCTCTTCCTCTGTCGCCCCCTTCTCCCGCCTTCGATCTTTCCCAGCATCAGGGTCTTTTCAAATGAGTCAGCTCTTCACATCAGGTGGCCAAAGTATTGGAGTTTCAGCTTCAGCATCAGTCCTTCCAATGAATATTCAGGACTGGTTTCCTTTAGGATGGAGTGGTTAGATCTCCTTGTAGTTCAAGGGACTCTCAAGAGTCTTCTCCAACACCACAGTTCAAAAGCATCAATTCTTCTCCAACTCTCACATCCATACATGACTACTGGAAAAACCATAGCTTTGACTAGACGGACTTTTGTTGGCAATGTCTCTGCTTTTTAATATGTTGTCATAGCTTTTCTTCCAAGGAGGAAGTGTCTTTTAATTTCATGGCTGCAGTCACCATCTGCAGTGATTTTGGAGCCCAAGAAGATAATAAATGAGATTCAGATAGACTGACATCAATAATAATAATTATGTGAATAAATCTGGTGTGAATAAAAGCACAAAGGAGGTATATATATGATGATAATGGTAGTGGGAGTAATCAATAATAATAAAAACAATTAACACATTAAGTTACTGTGTGATTCTAGGAAACTTTCTAAAAGCCTTATCCTCACTTTAATTGTATAAGGGATAGCATTATTATTATTATTATTATCCCGATGATACAGTTAAGGGATTTGAAGCACAGAGAGATTAAGCAATGTGTCCAAGGTGACACAGCATTAAGTGGAAAAGAAATGAGCCAAACTCAGCATTTCCACTTCCAGAACAACATCATGGATGAGGGAACAATTACTTCTTCTTGGGATATGACTGGGAATGGAATCAGAGAGCTGTCCATGGGAGAGATAACTTGCTAATTTTGGAAGATGAGTATAGAAAGATGGAGAAGGAAGAAAATTTGTCTTCTCAGGGAAGGTAAACAATACCTATAAAGGCACAGAGGCATGAACGAGTATGTCAAAATCAGGGACTGGCTGTTTTTGTTGCCTGGGGCATGGAGATAGGATACATGCAAGGGACAACATAGGAAGATGGAGTGGAGGAGGTAGGCTGGGCTCCAAGCCTGTACCTGCTATGTTTAGGAGCACAGGCTTATCTTGCAGGTGATGGGAACCTATGCCTGTTATGAGGCCCAGGAAGGATCTCTATCAAAAGCTCTGGCCTCCTCTCCAAGCCAGGCCCTCCCTTTCTCAATTCTGCCCAGCTGCTGATAACATTAGTTTTAGTATTTAACTACCTCCTTTTCTCTGTAACATATGAATCAACATTTGCTCTTCAAGGCTTTGCTGGAAACAAATATATCAATAGCAAATATCTGCCCCCTTTTAAGCAAGCTGAGAGTTTTTAATTTAAATCAAAATTCATCAGGGTTTACAGTAACTGAAACAGTCACACACACACACACACACACACACACACACACACAGCAAAATAATGAAACTTTATAGAGCACTTTCCAGTTCAGTTCAGTCGCTCAGTCGTGTCTGACTCTTTGCGACCCCATGAATCGCAGCACGCCAGGCCTCCCTGTCCATCACCAACTCCTGGAGTTTACTCAAACTCATGTCCATCGAGTTGGTGATGCCATCCAGCCATCTCATCAATTCAGGACCTAAACAATTCAACAGAGCCCTCTTGAAAGGAACAGCATTCAATGTCTGTTGTTGTTGTTTGCTGCTAAGTCATGTCTGACTATTTTGGGACCCCATGAAACTATAGCCTGTCCATGGTTCTTCTGTCCATGGGATATATCAGTCAAGAATACTGGAGTGGGTTGCCATTTCCCTCTCCAGGGGATCTTCCAGACCCAGGGATCGAACCTGAATTTCCTATGTCTCCCGCATTGGCAGGTGGACTCTTTACTGCTGAACCATCAGGGAAGCCTGTTTAATGTCTGCTGTTTTTGTTGTCCATCCTCTCAGTCATGTCCAACTCTTTGCAACCCCATGGGCTGCAGCACCTCAGGCTCCCCTGTCCTTCACTGTCTCCTGGGACTTGCTCAGATTCATGTCCACTCAGTTAGTGATATTATCTAACCATCCTCAACTGCCCTCTTCTCTTTTGACCTTTAATCTTCCACAGAATCAGGGTCTTTTCCAATGAGTTGGCTCTTCACATCAGGTGACCGAAGTATTGGAGCTTCAGCTTCAGCCTCAGCTCTTCCCATGAATATTTAGGATTGATTTCCTTAAGGATTGATTGGTTTGCTCTCCTTAATATCTATAAGTACTTATAAAACAATCCCAAGCTGAGAAATTGAATAAAGATATGCCAGCCATAGTTAGTGACCAAACCCTACCTATACAGTCACAGTGCTTCTTTTTCTGTCATGATATCTTGCCTTTCTGGAGCCACGACCCCATCTCCAAAATCCAAGGCATGGAATTGCCCCTCTAGCCTCCTTTTGCGTGAACCTAAAGTGTCTGACCTTCAAATTATGGTTTCCTCAATCCTGGGAGATGCTGCTCCAATAGTCACCAGCATTTCCGCATCAGTAAACACAAGTCTGTGATACACTCGCTCTTCAGTCTCTAGCAAAAGAAAAAGGAGGGGGTGTCATGGTCCTGTGGTGAACAAAGAAATGGGGAAAGGGGGCAGTTTGCCTCAGGGCAGCAGCCTGCAAAGGCAGTAAGAGGGTGCTTTGCAGTAGAGAATTTTAAAAACAATAATAAAGCCAAGTGGTATCCTATGCTGGAAATTTCAAACAATGGCCATGATGAAACAGGGCTCTGGAACAGGGCAGACACTCCTGTCACACCCCCACTCCTTGGTATGACACTGGTGCTTTCAGCTGAAGGCTGGATTTCACGAAGAGTGTGGCTGCTGTCTTTGTCGCTTTGGCTGGCATCACTCATGGGTTTGGGCAGAGATTACCAGGGCATCCAGGAGGACATCCCTGCTCTCATCTCCAGCTGAGGCATCTTCATCTTAACCTCCGGAGGGAGAATCAGTGTTAGACCACCTACGCAGAGAGGGTGGAGTGCTATCCGGAGCAGTCACGGGGCAAAGGGCTCATGGACTTGTATCTGCAGGTCCAACTTGACTTACAAGGGATAGGTTGTCTATACCATTAGGGAGGATTTGAAACAAAGAACTGACATAATCACATTTGTGTCCCACAAAAATTATTCTGATGAATGATAGTGAAGGATAAACTAGCAAGAGTTGATCGTGTGTGTTAGTCACTCAGCTGCGTCCAACCCTAAGGACCCACCAGGCTCTTCTGTCCATGGGGATTCTCCCAGCAAGAATACTGGAGTGGGTACCCATTCCTTCTCCGGGGGATCTTCCCAACCCAGGGATCCAACCCAGGTCTCCTGCATTGCAGGAGGATTCTTTACCGTCTGAGCCACCTGGGAAGCCCAAATTGGGAGATGACAAAAAAAGATGAGACTGTTTGGGTGGATGGAGAAAAAAAACTTCACATGAATGCTTTTCATCTGTAACCCTATTAAAACTGTGAACCAGAGGGGCCAGTCTGTAAGAAGTGCCAGGTGGCAGTCAATCTGCAAAAAGGATTCTTGAAGTAATTCTGTTCTTTATTTGTGTAATAAATCCCAGACTTCTTTATCTTCACCACATTTTTTAAGTCATCACTCTCAAGAGCTTCTCACATGCAAATAGCTCCTAGAAAAATCCTCCTGTCCTTCCTCTTGTACTCTTGCTCCTCTTCCTGCCTTCCCTCTCTGTTTCACACAGTAGAATTTTAATGTGAAGAATAGTTCTCAGGAACAGAGGAGGAGATAAATGGTGCATTTGGCTGCCAATTACACATTCTCTTTGGCAGGGGAAAAATGTGAACTCTCACAAGTTAATAATTGTCCTTCAATCACATGTCCTGACTTGACTAAGTGCTCACTAAGCAGCAGAAACAAGTACTGTAGGAATTCTGAAGAGAAGATAATGCACGTATCAGTGTAACTTAAACAACTTAAGACATACTTATTTATGCTTTAATCAAAGCTCTTCTCCCCACCTCTACTCCCGCCAGTTAGAAACACTTTGTGTTCATAGTACATACATGGAATATAGTCACCTTACTTCTGCTGGTGTTGCTCAAAAATCAAATAATTCTTTAGTGCTTACGCTGGACAATAGTATAAACATTTTCCTTGTAGCTTCCTTGTAGCTTAGACAGTAAAGAAACCGCCTGCAATGCAGGAGATGCAGGTTCGATTCCTTCCATCGGGAAGATCCTCTGGAGAAGGGAATGGCAGTTCACTCCAGTATTCTTGCCTGGAGAAACCCATGAACAGAGGAGCCTGGTGGATTACAGCCCATGGGATCACAAAGACTTGGACACTACTAAGCGACTAAGCATGTGTGCATGCATAATATATTTATATATATAATTATATATATATGTTTATATATACTATATAGTATATCATATAAAATATATAATAAAATATTGTTTTAATTTATCATTTATTAAGACTAAATACAAAATATATTTATATAAATTTCACCATGCATCATTTTATTTATGACACAAATGGTAACTAGAATCATCACAAGAATCGAGGTCCTGAGTGAAGGTCACTGGACTAGAAAAGTGACAGCATTGGGAAAGCAACCTAGGTCTTCTTAAGGCATATTGTAAGCAATGTGGCCTTGGAACTTTACAATGTAGTTTCCTAGGTGTCAATTCATCTAGTCTTGATTCATACACTAGAAAAGCATTCATTAAGTTCCAACTATATGACATCAGCAACAGCAGAGGGCTTTCAGCGGACACTCTTCCATAAAGAGGACAGGATCCCTGATCAGGAAACTTGGTTTACAATGTTTATCCACTGTCATCCTTTTAAATATGGCTTTGGCCTCTGTCACAATGGTATTAATAATAATAATATCATTATCAATAATAGGAAGAGAGACTTTGCAGCCTTGCTCAAACTTTATAAAAGAATTCCTGGAAGAAACAGAAAAATGAGCAATGTCCCTACTGGCTACTCCTCAGAGGATTTACAGATAAGTAAGCCTACTGGGTCCAACAGCCAGATGCAGTTGGATCTACTATTGCCTATTCTTTTACTCAACACTTTGAAAAGCTTGGATAGTTTCAATAGGGAACAAAACAAGCTGCATTCAAAAGCTCACTTCAGAGCATGCCGAATAGAGACTGCTTTAAATATTTAGACCTGAGCCGGGACACAAAACTCACAAGATGTTTGTCAAATGCATCATCGTTTATCTGGGGTAAGCAGCAGCCAGCTGAGAATGGGGTGTCATTTTTCCATTAACTGGTCACACCACGTACACCTGACCTTTCTTAGCATTAATCATTCAAAAATAAACCCTCTTTGCCTAAAGAGCCAGATACAGTCAGCGCCTATTTGGAACCAAAGTTACTGTATCTCAACGCAACACATCCTTATCCTTACAGGGAAAAGTGTCCCTGTTGCCACTGGCTTCACCCAGCTGGCCGTGGGCCCCACACCGCTCAGCTGGTGATACCCAGGACGCACAAAATCTGGGCTCCAGCAAACAAGGACTTCAATAACTCACTGCCAAAAAAAAAAAGCAAATGCTGGGGTGGAGAATGGGGAAGATAAGGGGCAGGGAGAGTTGGGAAAAGAATAAATACTTTGATTCTAAGGAAGCTTCAGCCTGCAGGCATCAATCAATAATGGATTAACAGAGACAAAGGAGTAACACAGAGGCAGAAAGCTTATTCTGTAGCCAGAGGTGGAATAAGAGACAGCAGGATCTGCTGTTCAGGAAGACCCTGTAATGGATGCCCACTCCTTATGCACAGAATGCTTCCTGTACATGAACCCAAAAGCAAGAGGATGGGAAGAAAAAGGGAGAGAGCTTCCTGCATTGTGGGTCAGGGGAAGGATTTCAATGATATCGCCTTCAGGAAGATAGCTCTTATCTTAAACCTATAATTAGTTTGAGCTGTCCACAAGCATTTACGTGTGTCCTTGGGGGAGGTGTGAGTGTGCACCCAAATATGGATTTGTGTCCCTGAGTTATCCTCAGGCGGCTGGGGGTCCACAGGAAGAGCAAGCCCACAGCTTCATCTCACGCGAGTAGGGACATCCAAGCAGAACTGACTTGCCAAGACCTTTCCTCTCTCACACACATTTTCAAATTCAGAAAATGAACAGCTCCCAATCATTTTGCCCTGTGGGTGACCTGTGTAAGAGAATGTTATGAACTGCACATTTGCAGCCTTCAAAAAATTGTATGTTGAAGCCTTAAGCGTGGAAGTGAAAAAAGGTTGTGTCTGACCCTTTGCGACCCCATGGACTGTAGCCCACCAGGCTCATAGAATTCTCCCAGCAAGAATATTGGAGTGAGTAGCCATTCCCTTCTTCAGGGGATCTTCCTGACCCAGGGATTAAAGCTGGGTCTCCCACATTGCAGGTAGATGCTTTACTGTCCTAACCACCAGGGAAGCCCTAAACCCCAAAGGTATCAGGAGGTGAGGGTTTGGGAGCTAAAAAAGTTTAGGTAAGTTCCTAAGGGTGGAACCCCATGTTGGGATTAGTGTCCCTGTAAAAAGAGAGTCTAGAGCTTGTACTCTTTGCCTTGTAAAGACACAACAAAAAGATGGCAGCCTGCAAACCAGGAAGAAAGCTCTAAACAGAACTGGATCGGCCAGCAACTTGATCTTGGACTCCTCAGCCTCCAGAATGATGAGCAATAGATGTCTGAAGTTTGAGCCACATAGTCTGTGGTATTTTGTTGTAACAGCCTGAACTAAGCCAGAAGAGGACATAGGACAGAAGCTTGGAGCAAGCCAACTTCAGTGAGCAGGGGATGATTATTTGCTTCAAGCAGGAAGAGAATTTTATGGTAAAGCACTGAAGAGGGCTTTCTCTCTGCCAACGGGGGTGGGAGGGAACAGAAAACATGAGGCAAAGCCTGGGAAACACCATGAGGGGTTCTCTACAAAGGAATTAACCTTTTACCTTTCCCTTTAGGTGACGGAAGCAATGATTTTTAACATCTAGCTTTAAGAGTTCTTGTCATGTTCTCATTATGTCAAATGTTCAGCAAAATCTACTACATTATAAACTTCATGTTGATGGTATGAGAAATAAAAGGATGTGGCAATAAAGAGAAGAGCATCTTACCTTTAAGATGCACATGCTGGTGATGACAGAGTATTAAGGGAGAAAAGAGATCACTTCTAAGAAGTGAAGCAGAAAGCAGCTTAGACAGTGACCACAAAGAAGCATTTGAGTGTGAATCAACTCTGGAATAGACATTACTCCCAAATACACAGTAGAGAAGTGATGCAAGAGTTTAGGTAACAGGAGAATCCTTAATCATCAGATAGAGATGGGGCCATGACAGAGGTCTTGTGAAGTGAAATGGGGACACAGAGGAGGGAAACCTTATACATTTTGGGAGACAAAGGATGGTTAGGAAAACTTTCCTGCAGTTGTTGACACCTGAGCTGGGTTTTGAAGGATGAATAGGAGTTAGCCAGAAGAAAGTGGAGCAGATTATTCTATCGTTATAGATAACAAAAACAGGTAATTTTAGGTTGCTCATCTCACCTCCATCATCAATCATATTTTCTTGGGTAATTCTAGAACATTTATGCCCTGAAGGCCAAAGGACAAATTTACTACCTGGTGTGACATGGTAACTAAATTCTCCCACCATTTCTCTCTGTTTGAATAACTGCCAAAACATTACTAAACCTTTGTTTGCACATATTCATAAACTCCATCTCTCACGAACTTATCCTGCTATAGCCTCTGGATCATCTTCTCTTCTTACATCCCAGTTTATACCCCATACGATAGCCTTCCTCAGTCCCACTGGCAGGCCGGCCCAGGCTGGGCTGATGTTGCTGACTCCACCATCTAGCTCAGCTGCACGTCATCATGGACTGAGATGACTTAGGGAGCAGCTGAAGCGTTTTCAAATGCACATCCATCTCCAAGTCCAATCTGAACTGGCCACCTAAATCTTTTGTTATCTTTCAGTGTGGAACATGCTAGGAATGGCAATTATGAAATTTTTGAAAGATTCATTGGCACCATTAGAATGAAATTCATCTTCAGAACAAAGAAGGCTTGCTCGCTGGTGCATACAAATAAAACCTGCACAAAAGCCGGGAAAACTCCCATTTTCCTCCTAGGCAGAGTCTCCGTCCTCTAGAAATAAAAGTAATTCTGAAAGGCAGCATGCTTTGCAACTTTATTCTTCTACATTGGAAACAAACCAAGCACTGTGGAAGGAATATATGAGAGAAGCACTATACTGAGAATTTGTAGTGTTTGTCAAAATAACAAATGTTTACTCAACACCTACCACAGACTAGATGATTTCTTAAATTTAGACAGTAATTCAGTGAAAAGTATTACAGTCCCTGCTTTATGGAAAAAAAAAGTCAAATCTGGAGGAGTGAACTCATTTATCCAAGGAAACACAGTGGTGAGACAGTATCCATACTCTGGTGTGACTCCAAGCCTATGGTCTTTTCAAAACACAAATGGAACTTTTCCTTGAAAAGCAAGAAGAGGGATCCTGGGCATCCTTCACTCTGGGGTGAGAGTCCTGAGGCTCTGGTGTCAGAAGGAGGTGAGGCTGGGCTTGCTCTGAGGTCTCCTGCAAACGCCAATCTTGACTGACAAGTGAGGCTCTTTTGAGACGACTTTGATGCTGGAAAAATATTATGGACCTTGAGTGAGAGCAAGGGACAGATGCTCCCATGTTTAGAACAGAGGAGAGGTGCCTCTATTGACAGTGGGACCCTGTTGTTTTTCCCCACAAGCACGGGCAGAAACAGGCCTCAGGAAGGTGGCAGAATTGGCTAAGTTAATCACTCTCTACTGGGTACAGAGAAGTGAAGTGAAGTTGCTCAGTCGTGTCCGACTCTTTGCGACCCCGTGGACTATAGCCTGCCAGGCTCCTCCATCCATGGAATTTTCCAGGCAAGAATACTGGAGTGGGTTGCCATTTCCTTCTCCAGGGTATCTTCCTGACCCAGGGATCAAACCCAGGTCTCCTGCACTACAAGCAGACTCTTTACCATATGAGCCACTAAGGAAGGCCCACTAGGTAGAAGGGGTATTTATTCATAAGAACTCTTGGGATCAGACAGATTCAAGCCTCAGCTCCACAATTCATTAGCTTTGTGACCTTCAGGAAAGCGATTACCCTCTCTGAGTCCTAACAGGGTGGGTTACTATGGTGATTAAATGAAGTATCAGCCTTAGCAAGGTCCATGGTTCATGCAGGTACTTCAGGCCCCATGGACAGGAACCCCCACTTTGAAAGTAAGGACTCTCAGCAGGGCTGGGCTTGCCCTGTTTCATCATTCACCCCAGGTAGTAGAGTAAGTGTGAATTTAGGGATGCTGCATGGTTAAAAACATTCCCCATACACATATCAATCCACCCCATTTCCAAAAGATTAAGGGTTTCATATGATGGTGAGGTATTGCTAAAGCCCAAAGCCTAGCTCTGGGCAAAAAATTTAGAAGAGCAAATAGAAATCAGTTAATCTCTATTTTAGGATGGTGAATGCTGAAGCTCCAGCACTTTGGCCACCTGATGCGAAGAACTGACTCATTGGAAAGGACCCTGATGCTGGGAAAGACTGAAGGCAGGAGGAGAAGGGGATGGCAGAGGATGAGATGGTTGGATGGCATCACCAACATAATGGACCTGAGTTTGAGCAAGCTCCGGGAGTTGGTGATGGACAGAGAAGCCTGGTGTGCTGCAATCTACGGGGCTGCAAAGAGTTGGACATGACTGAGCGACTGAACTGAATCTCATTTTACTATGAAGCATAAATTAAAAATGATAAAAAATGTTAGGAGGTGCCCAAGTCATCTTAAGGATACTCCAATTCAGTGGTCAACTTTTAGAAGTAAGAACACAGCATTTTTGAGCAAGTCATTTGGGAGAAAAAACTGATTCTCCCTCTTAAGCAGTTCATAGCTTTTCTCTTTGTAGGGCTGAAAATGCCACATAAAGAGAGGGATGTGTCTTGTCTTAATAGTTAAAGGTATTTGAACATATGATACAAATAACCAGTGACTGGGAAAGGACAGTAAATCTCTCATATAAATGAGACGACACTTTCATATAATGGAATGGTTTCCAAGGATATCCTTCAGAGACTTAGTCTGAACGTTAGATAGAGCAGTCTGGACAGGTATGCTATCCTCTGGTTTTCTCCCACTGGAGAGTGCTGCTCCTCAACGTCTCAGCAAGGACACGGCTGATGGCCGTCTCCACCCTTTCACTCTCTTTCTCATGACCTTCTGCCTGCATGGTCAGCCCGACCCACTTCTCCAGGATGCAATGGTCCTGAAGACGAGGCACTTGAGCAGCTAAGATCCTTCACTGCTGGTCCAGTCCTGACGTCATGCCCCACATGAGGTGATGAGAAATCTGCTTCCTTGTTGTAGTTCTAACTTTTTATTTTGATAAAGTAATTTTATCAAGTAATTTTAGACTTGTAAAAATGGTACAGAAAAGTACCCTTCACCCAACTTGCCCTAGTGTTAACATCTTACATAACCAGAACAAAATTATAGAAGGATAAACCTACGAAATTAACATTGGCATAATGCTATTAACTGTAAACCAATATTTTGCAATTGCAAACCTAGAAGCCAGAATGCTGTGTCAAAAAGTAAGCACATTTATAGTTCTGTCAAGTGTAGCTAAATTCCGCTCCAGATGAGTTGTACCAGTTTGCATCCCCATCAGCAATGTATAATAGAAACTGTCTCCCCACAGATTCATCAACCAATTGATTAACATATTTAATCTCTGCAAACATGATAGGTAAGAAATGCTATCTTGAGATATTTTAATTTTTATTTCTCTACTTAAGATTATATTTGAACATTTTTTTCATATGGTTGAGGTCCACCTGCTTTGCTGTTGTTGTATCAAGGAAAAGCATGAAACTATCCATCCATTCCAGCTAGGTGTGAACAGAGGGTAAAGGTCTCAGATTTTCTGGTCTGAAGTTGGACTTTGGCAATCATTGTCTCTCTGCTGGCTCTGATCTCAGAGCCCTGGGGATGTCCTACTCTGCTAAAAGATACCACCAGGAGTTGTTCTGGGCTTCCCCAGTGGCTCAGCAATAAAGAATCTGCCTGCAATGCAGGAGACACAGGTTTGATCCCTGGGTTGGGAAGATCCCCTGCAGAAGGACATGGCAACCCACTCCAGTATTCTTGCCTGGAGAATCCCATGGGCAGAGGAGCCTGGTAGTCTACAGTCCATGGGGGTCTCAAAGAGTCAGACATGACTAAAGCCACTTGGCCCAGGCGTTGTTCTCTCTCTAGGAAACTGAACCAACATAAAGAGTATGGTTTTGGGGTCAGTTGAACCTGGAACCACTTTCAAGCTATGAGTTTTGGGGCAAATTATTCTACCTGTCTGGGTCTCAATTCCCTTATTTTTTAAAATAGGGATCAGTTCAGTTCAGTCACTCAGTGTCTGACTCTTTGCAACCCCGTGAATCGCAGTACACCAGGCCTCTCTGTCCATCACCAACTCCCGGAGTTTACTCAAACTCATGTTTATCAAGTCGGTGATGCCATCCAACCATGTCATCTTCTGTGGTCCCCTTCTCCTGCTGCCCCCAATCCCTCCCAGCATCAGGGTCTTTTCCAATGAGTCAACTCTTCGCATGAGGTAGCCACAGTATTGGAGTTTCAACTTCAGCATCAGTCCTTCCAATGAATACCCAGGACTGATCTCCTTTAGGATGGACTGTTTGGATCTCCTTGCAGTCCAAGGGACTCTCAAGAGTCTTCTTCAACACCATAGTTCAAAAGCATCAAATTTTCGGTGCTCAGCTTTCTTCACAGTCCAACTCTCGCATCCATGCATGACCACTGGAAAAACCATAGCCTTGACTAGACGACCTTTGTTGGCAAAGTAATGTCTCTGCTTTTTAATATGCTATCTAGGTTGGTCATAACTTTCCTTCCAAAGAGTAAGCATCTTTTAATTTCATGGCTGCAATCACCATCTGCAGTGATTCTGGAGCCCAGAAAAATAAAGTCTGACACTCTTTCCACTGTTTCCCCATCTATTTCCCATGAAATGATGGGACCAGATGCCATGACCTTAATTTTCTGAATGTTGAGCTTTAAGCCAACTTCTTCACTCTCCTCTTTCACTTTCATCAAGAGGCTTTTTAGTTCCTCTTCACTTTCTGCCATAAGGGTGGTGTCGTCTGCATATCTGAGGTTATTGATAGATGGATTTTATTTCATACAGTGGTCCCAAAGAGTAAATGAATCAAAGGGTATAAAACTTTCCCCAAAGTTTAACAAGTGAGCGACCCTTGGTAAATGTTAATTCTCCTGACATCTCTTCCCCTCCCACACAGGCCATGGAACCATGCTTCATTAACAGTTAGGCTCTTTGTGGTTGCTAAACAGAAGGAGAAATGGGAGAGGGATGGATTGGGAGCTTGGGATTAGCAGATGCAAATTCTTATATATACGACAGATGCACAACAGGGTCCTACTGTATTACACAGGGAACTATATTCAATATCCTGTGATAAATCAATGGAAAAGAATTTGGAAACGAATCCAAATATGTATAATTGAATCACTTTACTATACAGCAGAAATTAACACAACATTGTAAATCAACTATATTTCAATAAAATAAATTTTAAATAAGCAATAATACCCTTTGCCTTGAGACAAGGGAAAGAGATGAGGGCCAGTTGAAGTGGCTTGAAGCTAAACATCACGTCTTTGACCATGGAGCAGGAAAACAAATTGGCTCCTAGTAACTAGAATTTAGGAACTGTGTAATCAAATCAAGAAGATAATTAAAGTGAGTAGAGAACATACTAAGCAAATACAAATACAGGATGCCCAGTTAAATTTAAATTTTACATTGTAGGTGTGCATGATATTTATGTAGGATGGTTTCCTAAATTTAGAAACCTCACGACATTATTTTAAGCATATTCCCAAAGTATGATTATTTGGTGAGACTAGCACTGCCAGGTAAAATACAGGATACTCAAACTTGAATTTCAGGTAAACAATGAAATTTTTTGGCATGAGTCTTTCCCATTAAACTTATGGGACATTAGTCTAAAACTTAGACATTAGACTTAGACATTGTATGGGACCTACTCATACTAAAATTATTTGGCCTGAAATTCAAGTGTTACATGGGACATACTCATACTAATAGAAATATTCATTATCTGAAATTCAGACTTAACTGGGCATCCTGTATTTTATCTGGCAACCTTAGTAGGAGATCTTCCAACTCACTGAAAGCCACCTGCCTACTGCCCTTCATGAAAAGTAGGTGTCCGTCCATCATCCACTCTGTGCAGATCACCAGATAAGTTGGTGCACAAGGATGACAGAAAAGTAAATGAAATAGGCAATGAAACCTAATACAAAGAAACTTCCATGGATGAAATTGCTGCCAGTCATATCACTTAGGATACTATGATTGCAAATGACAAAAGCCTAACTATTAAACTGATGTACACAAA
The DNA here is from genome assembly GCF_910594005.1 of Cervus elaphus. NCBI lineage: Eukaryota > Metazoa > Chordata > Mammalia > Artiodactyla > Cervidae > Cervus > Cervus elaphus. The sequence goes on along the minus strand of NC_057825.1, from coordinate 25,613,382 downwards.
AGATAGACTGTAGTCCCAGGTAGGTGTAAGGGATAGAATTGACTGAGGGGTGTCAAGAGAAAGAGGTTCAAGGATGTTGTGAAGGCATCTCTTTTTTCTCCATCCCTTAGCTTTGTGTTTCTGTTCTGACTTCATTCTCAGGCAATTTCCCCATGTGCTGGCAAGGATGGGGATCAACAGCTTCAGTTCACATCATCCTTATAAAAATTGATTCTATGAAAGGGAGACGCTCCACCTCTTGACTATTTGTACCTGAAGGGTCTGGGGCATTGCCCACTCCTGTGGCCAAAAAGTGGAAACATTAGCACCATCAGAGGACACAGAAATGGGTTTCTGCTGTAGAAAGATGATCTTTGCCACCAAAGGAATTGGGGAGAAGGGAAGGTGCAAAAACTGTAGCGCTCAATAAAAGTTTGTTAATGTAGGCTTTAAAAAAGTATTCACAACCTAAAAAAAGGGAGGGGGGTGGAAGAGAAGGAAAAAAAAAATATTCACAACCTAAAAGATGAGAAGTATGTTTTATACAGCAGGAATTTTTAGGATTTCAAGCCTGGGAGGCAGCATCACAAGCAACCCTGAAAGAATTGCTTTGAGGAGGTGAGGGAGAGAAGCCAGGTTACATAGAAGTTTTGCAACAAAGGCAGGTAGTCTGAATGTGGAAATTCTATTGTAGATTAAAGAAACCCAGATACCCAAGTTAAGGAGTTTAATGTTTGGTTTTATTTTTTTTTTTTTAATCTATGGAAAGATGCAGTCTGGGCTCACTGAAAACATTCCTCTGATATCTACCTCAGCTATCTGGGGCCAGTATCCTGCATTTTTCACATCCTGAGTTTCCTCAAGGCTCATCAGCTCACCTTCAGTAATGGCTGCTATTGCTGATGACTGTGACTTCCTTCGTTTACTGATATGGCAGGAAATATCTCAATTCTCATTCATCAGGAAAATCTCCAATAACAAGAGATTCCTGTTGGAGGAATCAACGCAGGGGTATGACAGGTGACTGACTAGTTTCTTATAATAGTCTAAAGAAACTAGTTAGTACTAGTATGAAGCTAGGAAGAATAATGAAATGAAACCTTACCACCATTTATCAATCTACCTAATTTAGGGATGAAATCCACATGGGGAAAAAAAGCCGTAAATTAATAGATCTCAGGGCTTCCCCAGTAGATCAGCGGTAAAGAATTCGCCTGCAATGCTGGAGCTGCAGGAGATGCAGTTTCGATCCCTGGGTCAGGAAGATCACTGGAGGAGGACATGGCAACCCACTCCAGTATTCTTGCCTGGAGAATCCCATGGACAGAGGAGCCTAGTGAGTTACAGGCCATAGAGTCAGACATGACTGAAGCAATGTAGCACAGATGCACACAATAGATCACAGGGTTCCACCAAAGACATTAACAGGAGCTGGAAACATATTAGTGTCATACAGACGAAGCGGGTGATGCCAGATTTAAAACACCAGGTGAGAAAGCATTCACATTCCTGACTAAATGCCTCCATGGGTTGGCCTCACTCCCACAGACACACAGGCTTATAATGTCAGCTTTTCTAAAGTTGCCTTCTTCTAATCTCATAGTTGACTCCTAGAGAGATTTTTCTGAATGGAACAATTTGATCAGTATTAAATCTCACAAGCTTGAAATTACTTGCTTTAGTGGAAACAATATTTCTGGTGACCAGTCAGCCCTGAAATTAAACAGTTTAAAATGATGGTTAGAAATAGAGGCCAGGAAGCTAGTAAAAGGATTGTCTTAGATCTCAAAGGAAATATTAATTGGAATTCATGGTAGGACCCAGATAAATTAATACTAAAGTGTGATCCACAGATACCTCATTCAAAGGAGCAAAAAAATGCCTGTGGCTCTTCTGATGGGAGCATCGCACAGAGAGAGGAAGTGTGTTGCAGGTGACAGCAGGTAAGAATGCAGCAAAATGCAGAAACTCTCGGGTTCATCACTGATCTGCATCGTAAATCCTTCCTAATCTTCCATGGCATTTCTGCCAATTAGAACTATTTTCCTTTAATGGCATTTGACATATGTGCTCTCAAATACCAGGCCAACAGTAAGGAAATGTTCCTCAAGCCAACTCCTTATAAAAATATAACATAGGAAATACTATATTTTATAATTTAAAAAATTACTGTCCTTATGTATTAAGTACACAAGTGTATATTAGTGTAATATAGGAAAATATTAGTGTAATATTGGAAATGGAAATATTGGAGATGGTTTGATGATGTCACCGACTCGATGGCCGTGAGTTTGACAAGCTCTGGGAGTTGGTGATGGATAGGGAAGCCTGGCATGCTGCAGTCCATGGGGTCACAGAGTCAGACACGACTGAGTGACTGAACTGAACTAAATATTGGAAAAACTGGGTGAAATCACATTTCCAGTGACTTCAGGAAAGCATTACTCAAGGAAATTTTTTTCCATTTTAAAGCTTTAATTCCTGTATAAAGAACATAATTACCTTCCTCTTATTGGTGTTTTTCGAGAGATCCCATTTTACTTTTCCTGGGTCTAGAGGAAGATGAAAAGTTAGATATGAAATTATAAAGTAACTTCTTTCTAAATCTAAGAGTAAAATGGGGACAAAGTGGTGGGGAAGCACAGCCAAACTCAAACTAAGGAAGTACTGACCAAAGACCAAAGACAGGCAGCTTTAATATCAACATTTAACTTTAATAAAGCCTGGGGAGCCCTCTACAACCAAGCCTCTGGATGGTGTCACATGCAAAGGAAACATAAATTGGATCTTAAGAGCACTTAAAAATGTAGGTTTAAAAAAGGGGGCACCAAAGCAGGGGTTTTTACACATCTCAGCTCCCAAATAGCCTCCCAGAAAGACCTTCAGGCGCTGACTCCTCTCCCCCGTCACATGTACGCAGGTCCTACAGGCTCTCATTTCCTGTCCCTTTTTCCTTCTCATCCAAGTGGCATGTCACCCTGGCATGGGTCCATGCTCATTCCTGGGCCTGCAGTTCCCAACAATTGGTCAAGTTCTCCCCACGTGATGGCACCGATGGACACCGGGACTTTCAGTCCTTGCAAAGTCATCCTTGCAACTAACGATTCCATAAAGGGCGGGATCTGCCTCTCCGCCACCTGTAGTGCACCGTCTTTTGCTCAGACTGTTTTCCTTGGGCAACACCCTAGGGAGCATCTTCCTCTCACACAACGATGTTCCTGTTCCATCCCCTCCAGAAGCAAATGATGGAAAAGAGATCAGGAAGCAAAACTTGCCAAAACAATTTATAAAGAAACTCCTAAAAATATGTGATAGTTGAGGGACAAGGATTAAGTAGCCCAACTGAAACAATACGGAATGTTCTTGTAGAACAAACACTCCTTTAGGCCACCTGAATGCAGAATGGCTGGGCAGAAAGTAGAAAAAGCTGCCACGTCATTGCTTTCCATATGAAAGACAAGGGTGGGCTCAGGAGACAAGACTTTATACAAAGAAGGACAAGGTTTGTTCATGCATGATCTTAGCAGCATTATTCTTATAGCCAAAAGGTGGAAGCAACCTAAGTGTTCATCAAAAAATGAAAGAATAAACAAAATGTGGTGTATATATGATAGTGAAATATTATTCAGTCTTAGAAAGGAAAGAAATCCTGATACATACTATGATATACATGAACCCTGAAAATATGTTAAATGAAATAAGCCAATCACAAAAACAAAAGGTCTGTACAATTACTATATGAAGTACATAGAGTGATCACATTCATAGAAACAGAAAGTAGAATGATGGTTGCCATGGGCTGGGGGAGGGGGCAATGGATAGATATTGTCTAAGGCAGTGGTCCCCCAGCTTTTTGGCCCCAGAGACCAGTTTCACGGAAGACAGTTTTTCACTGGACCAGGATTGGGGATGATGGTTTGGGGATGATTCAAGCACATTACATTTATGGCATACTTTATTTCTATTATTATTGCACTAACTCCACCTCATATCATAAGGCATTAGAGTCTGGAGTTTGGGGACCCCTGGGCTAAGAGGTACAGAGTTTCAATTTTGCAAAATGAAAAGAGTTCTGGAGATGGATTGCACCACAATGTGAAAACTACTGAACACTCCTGATGTGCACTTAGAAATGGTAAGATGGTAAATTTGATGTTGTGTGTATTTTACCACAATTCAACTTTTAAAACTTTCCTTAAAATTAAATTGGGGTTGGGGAAATCAAAAGAATATGCATGCTGTGTGCTAAATCACTTCAGTCATGTTCAACTCTTTGCAACCCTGTGGACTGTAGCCCACCAGGCTCCTCTGTCCATGGGGATTCTCCAGGCAAGAATACTGAAATGGGCTACCATGCCCTCCTCCAGGGGATCTTCCCAACCCAGGGATCGAACCTGTGTCTTTTACATCTCCTGCATTGACAGGAGGGTTCTTTACCCCTAGTGCTGCCTGGGAAGCCCAAAAGATGATGGTATGATGAATATGTAGTGGCTGCACAGAAGGTGGAGGTAGACAGACACAGGATGAGGCTGTTGTAAAAGTGCAGGGGAGTAGCAGCCAAGAAACAGTCCCCAAGGTGTCAGAGGGAGGGCTCAGCCCTGGGCTGCCTTCCCACATGCCTGCCCAGCCATGAGAACAAGCCTCTGCTCCTCAAGGGGCTGGTATGTCTGAACCCCGGGTCACGCACACTGGCCCTGCTGACCCCAGAGCAACAGCAAAACATCAACACAGCCCCTACCTGTGAACCATCACCCTGCCTGGAGAGCCAGGCAGCACGTGACTGTGACCCAGTCTCAGGCAAGGGACCATATGCTGTGGCTCCTTAATTCTCTTGGGATTGCGCTCTAACCAATCACATGACCAGAGAAAGGTCCTTCCGCCTGGACAGTTTCCAAAGAAAAAGAGTAAAATAAAAAAAAAAGAAAAGAAAACCATTCCAAACAATAAGCCATGCCAGACCCCATGTGACCTCTGCACCTAACGGAGGGCTGCTTACCTGAGGGCAGGTATACGCAGGAACTTCACTCTAAGGCCACTGCAAGTCTGGGCTGTGAGTCGGTCTAATAAATGGGACCTTGATATGAATAAGTCTCTGCTCTACAGCTGAAAACTGTCAGCAAATTCTCTTTGTTCCTAAATTTCACTTGCCTGTTGCAAAAATGTAGAGTCGGGTTGCTGCACATCCCATTTCTAAGTCCTCACTTCCCTGTTTTCCATCTTTTCTTACTGTCCTCACTCTCATTCAGCCCATTCACCACACGGCTGCCGAAGAAAGCTTTCTAGAGTACAAACTTCCCATTTTCCCCTCCTTAATGCTGCCTCAAAGATTCCCCACCGGGCACGGGATCAGATCCAAGCTCTTCATGACTTGGCTCTGCTCCCTGCGTTTGCCTGCAATTCCCATCTCAACCCGGAACTCTCCCTTTGCTCCAGGATCACCTCTGACCAGTTTTCTCAGCCTCGAACACTCTCCCATCTTCATCAATACCCAGTCATCCAGTCTAAAATCACTCATCCATGCATTTAGCCTAACGGCAGCCTGTAGAACCAAGCTGGGTCAGGTTCCTCCAACTGACCCCATACTTTCTAACACCTATCACGCCTGAGATTTATCCAAAGACTTGAACACAAGGTGGAAAAAATTATCTTTGCCATCAACAAAAGTTCTGATTATTTTGAACAAACAAGAATCAGTTGAGCAATTTTGATTCTGTCAAATGCTTTCAGTTGAGATGGTAAAAGAGCTAGAAAAAAAAATTTTTTTTAAAGAACCACATGATTATTCTGAGACCAAAACCCCAGCAGCTGGAGTCAGTCGACAAGGTCCCCAGGGAGGTGTCCTTGGCAACCCCGCAGCTGCCCTTGTCGTGTCTCCCATGGCGTGGTATTCTGTTCTTCCTATGGGCCAGTGAGTCTCCCTCGTGTTTTCAAATGAATCCCACCTTTTGCTTAAGTAATCTAGAAACTGTTGTTTTTGTTTGTTTGTAATCAAAAGAGTCTTCATGGACACAGGGAGCTTCTAATTTAAGTCCGCTTCAGCTATTGAGTCTAAGGAGGAGAGAGAACTGGGAAACAAGAAAGAAACAACCTCTCCTCCCAAGAATGTCCCAGTTCTTGAGAAGTTACATAATATCCTGTGATATCATTCTATGAGCCTCAATGTCCCCATCAGGAAAATGCGAAATGATTTACAATTTTCCAATGGTAAATTCTGACAGCCTAGGAATTTTTGAGAGTCCAGAATGAGCCAATACAAATGTTTGTTTAAAGTCCCTTGTACTGACCACTCTACCAGGAGCCTGCGACACTGGCATAGCTTAGTGCCAACCCCTGGATCCTGCCAGAAACATAGTGCAGTGAAGGAGCCCAGACACGCTCCTTTGTTTATTTGTAAACCAGAATGTCTGGGCTTTCTGGAGAAATGCCTCTGCCACTTGACACATGAAATAAGACACAAATCGAACAGCAAAGACCCTGAAGAATAGCATCGAACTTTAGTGGAGGTTTTTGAAGGAACTCAGAGTTTATTTTTTTGGCTCCAAAATCACTGCAGATGGTGACTGCAACCATGAAATTAAAAGACGCTTGCTCCTTGGAAGAAAAACTATGACCAACCTAGACAGCTTATTAAAAAGCAGAGACATTACTTTACCAACAAAGGTCCATCTAGTCAAGTTCTTTTCCAGTAGTCATTTATGGATATGAGAGTTGGACTATAAAGACAGCTGAGCACTGAAGAATTGATGCTTTTGAACTGTGGTGTTGGAAAAGACTCTTAGAGTCCCTTGGACTGCAAGGAGATCCAACCCATCCATCCTAAAGGAAATCAGTACTGAATACACATTGGAAGGACTGAATATGAGGCTGAAGCGCCAATACTTTGGCCACCTGATGCAAAGAGCTGACTCATTGGAAAAGACCCTGATGCTGGGAAAGATTGAGGGCAGGAGGAGAAGGGGAAGACAGAGGATGAGATGGTTGGATGGCATTACCGACTCAATGGACATAAGCTTGGGTAAACTCTGGGAGTTGGTGATGGACAGGGAGGCCTGGCATGCTGCAGTCCATGGGGTCGCAAACAACTGGACATAACTGAGTGACTGAACTGAACTGAATTGAAGAGGACTGTGCCTCCCATAAAACACACAGCATGATTTCTTTAAAAATCTTTTTTGAGCGTATTCCTCTTTCCCCAAATGTGATAGCACAGCATGACTACTGCTCCTCTTTCTGTCCACACAGCACCTTCACTAGCAAGAGCCCCCCAGTCTCTTCCCTTCTGTGTGATGGTCTCCATCATCCACCCATTCCAGGGGCCCCCTCCAAATCCCAACTTGTTGCTCTGATGTTCTTGCAAGATGAAGCTTCCTAAAATTTTGGCAGAGGGATTGCAGCTTCATCCAATAAATATCCATATAACTGGGAGGAAGGGTCCCTCAGAGAATATTCAAGGTGCATTTCACATTCAGATTCCGGCTCCAGCCCATACATCCAGCTCTAAAGTTTAATGATGAAAAAAAATTAATTCATTTTAAAACCTTGTCCAGTTTGCAGTTAAAAGTGGCCTCATGTGACCCAGGCTGCATGTGACCCTAGCTTGGTTGCTGGCATCGAGGCCTTGGCTCAAGAGGGCAGCTGCCTCACACAGAGGTCCACCGAGGCCAGGGTGAGGGGAGGCCGCCCCAACTCCCGGAGGCACTGGACCGTCTGGGGGGCCTTCCGTGGCCACCAGGGAGTAGGCGCTACTGATCCCCTCTGGACACAGATCTAAGGACACTGCTGACAGGGTGACCTCAGCCTGGCTTGTGTCTGACTGATGGGGGCGCGGGGGGTGGGGGGAGGGCTTAGCAGCTGTGAAGGAATCGCTGGAAAACAGCCTCATGGGCAGCAAATCAGCTTCCTCAGGAGGATTCGAGTTAAATCATCCCATAAAGCCCTTGATCTGAGGAAGACACAGGGCTCATGAAATTGAGCGATCAGGGTTACTCTCTCCAGAGAGACAACTGAGTTCTTTCAAACCAAATTGACAGACTTGGCGTAAAGTGACCTACAGCTGTGTTTGGGGGCAGCGGGGCATGGGGGTGGGGTTGATACTGGCAAGCCAGCATCATCTCATGCCTCTTAACCAGCCTCTCCCCTCTGTGCCCTCTCCTCTCTGCTCCATGCTTTGAGACAAAATAAAAATGATCATGTCACTGCTCTGATTAAGCCCTTAAGCCACTTCTCATGTGCAGCCTTTGCCTTGTGAGTGGATGGGGCCACGAGAGGAAGGACATGTGGAAAGGAGAGCACGGGGCAAGGGGAAGCTTAAGATGACAAAAGAAGGCAGAAGATGAAAAAGACTGGGGCATTTTTATAAGCTGAATTATAACAAACCAGCAAGACAGAGACGGGACATCAGTGACAGACCCATCCTGAAGTGCTAGGCAGAGCATGAGCAAGCCCTAAAGGAGACAGGGGAAGAACATTCAGGGTCAAAGAGAGTAGGGTCAAAGACACAAGGGTGGTTTCCAGAAGGTGGGAGGGACCAAGCTGTCCAGTGCAGCTGAGAAACCCAGCAAGGCGGGGACTCAGAGTGTGCAGTGGAGCGATTCTGGCAAGGCCAGTGCCAGGAGAGTAGGACCCAGACTGTGCGGATTTTGCAAAAAGGAAGGGACTTCTGGAACTGCAGGCAATTCTTTAGAAGCTTGGTGGAGAAGAGGAAAAGTAAGATGACAAAAGAAGGCAGAAGATGAAAAAGACTGGGGCATTTTTATAAGCTGAATTATAACAAACCAGCAAGACAGAGACGGGACATCAGTGACAGAAAGGGGGTGACAGATGGGTGGAAGCCCCGAAAGGCTGGCACTGATGGATGAGCAAGTGTTATTCCCACTGCTGGGCACTGTGTCAGGCACCCAGCAGGTGACTGATAAGTACTGAATGAATGAATGATGAACAAGTAAACAAATGGACAGACAGAGGTGAAGAGAATGGTTTTGAGAAAGACTTTCATGGACTGGAAAGACAGCAGAATGGGTGCAGATATAAATAAATTGCTATGGATTATAACTAGCATTGCAGCAAAATATTTTACGTTTTAAAAAACTTTTCATTTTGTACTGGGGTATGACCGATTAGCTAACAATGTTGTGATAGTTTCAGGTGAAGAGTGAAGGGACTGAGCCATACATTTACATAAATCCATTCTCCCCCAACTCTCCTCCTATCCAGGTTGCCACATAACATTAGGCAGAGTTCCCTGGGCTGTACTGTAGGACCTTGTTGGTTATCCATTTTAAGCATAGCAGTGTATACATGTTCATCTCAATGCCACATAACATTGAGAAGAGTTCCCTGTGGGATACAGTAGGTTCTTTGTTGGTCACCCATTTTAAACATAGCAGTCTGTAAATGTCCATCCCCAATTCCCTAATTTATCTATTTTTCCCATCCTTCCCCCCAGCAATCATAAGTAAGAGCTTTCACTTTGATTGAACATTGACCTCAGTAGCTATTTGGAGAGAGAGTGTGCTGAGAGGTCAAGGCACTTGTCACACAGGGACCCCAAGTGAGGACCCTCCTCCCTGAATTTTTCCAGGCAGGTCCCTTGGCTGCCATGAATGAGGCCAAACAACCCAGAAGATGCTATGACATGGGGAAAGTTGGCAATAGAGTCATGAAGACATAGTTTATAATCCTGTTTAAAACTTCTGCTCATTTGACCTTGGGAAAATCTAACCTCTCTGTACCTGAGTTTGTTACTGGTTACTTTAGAACAGTTACTTGTTACTTTACAACAGTGCTAAACATTATTCTTCAGTCATGGGATTTTGTGAGAACAAGGATAATGTGTCTAGCACTGCACCTGCCACCAAAGTGCTCAAAAACTGAAGAGGATGCTGCTGTTGTTTGCGTTGATGTTGTTGTTTTGCAGCCAAGAAGCAACCCTCCCATGTCTAAATATTTTATTTAGCAGAAACCTGAAAACACTTTATAAGTGGCTGCTCTTGATTAAGCTTGCACAGTGTCCCATCAGCAAATTGACAAGCCAGCCAGTGACTTACAGAAACCACCACCAGAGCACAAAGTAGTCCAATGCCCGACACACAGTCAAGAGAACTGAAGGGTCCCAAGTCCAGGCTTCAGAGCAAAGGCAGACAAGTTGGTGAAACAGACAGTCAGGCAAATGAAACAACCAGAGAAGGGGGGTCAATCAGAGTGGATGTGGGGCTGCTAACTGAGCAGCACATCCCATCCTTCCAGACAACTCCATCCATACAGGGATTCGGATCCTATGAATCCAAGATAGGGCAGCCAGGAACAGAGTGCTAGAGGGCGCCTGAACCAAAGTCCCAGGGGATTTGCTGAAGTCAGATGACGACAGGGTTTGGTGCATAAACTGGAGAGCAGGAGCAAAACAGAGAGGAATCAAAGTCGAGAGTCAGGGCAGAGGCAGGAGAAGAGACGATTGGAAGCAAAGCGGGGGAAGCCAGATGATCGCAGAAAACCATGATCTCTCAGGGTCTCAAGTTTGCCCTGGTTAATGTTTATGCACTATCATAAAGGGTCTGGATGGATACCAGAGGCCACTTACTGCTCATAGAAACCACGTACTTTGCATCTCAGCTCAATTCAATTTTTCTTCTGCTAATTCATTTTTGTTCTTTTTTAATTAATATTAATTTTCTGGCATTTGTTCTGAATGTACAAGTTCAAGTCATTTGGGGCAGTGGTCAGGGCATGAATGGATATGATGCAGGTCTTTTAACGCTGTCATGTTAGATGAGTATATCTTTGTAAACTACATTAAAACCTTTTAATAGGGACTTCCCTGGTGGTCCAGTGGTTTAAGAGTTCATTCTCTTAGTGCAGAGGGTGAGGGTTCAATCCCTGGTTGGAGAGCTAAGATCCCACAAGCCTTGAAGACAAAAAGCCAAAACAGAAAACAGAAACAATAGGGTAACAAATTCAACAAAGACTTTTAAAATGGTCCGTATTAAAAAAACCCTCCTAAAATGAGTCAAGGTACAAATAATTTTAAAATATTTACTTTTGAAGTGTATAGCTCTGCATCCTTACCAATGCATTTTACGCGGCCACCTCTTCCTCAAGTAATTTATCCTTATCTTCTTGTTTCTCTCATCTCTATTCCAGAGTCCTGATTGAAGTGGTAGCTGGGATTGGACCATGTTTGGGGAACTAATCTCTTTTAACTCTCTGTAAGTGACCCCAGTTTTTTTTCTGGAATAAGGTAGAGTATTAGTAACCAAACAAATAAATGCAGACTGTTTCTAGAGTAAAATAGATACTACTGAGCACCTGATATTCACTGAGGACTGTGCCCAAGGACTCTTCATATTTTATTTCATGTAACCCTCATGATAGCTAAATTGGGTGGTTTCCCCACTTTACTGATGGGGAAACTGAAGATGGAAGAAGCTATACAGATCACTCAGCTAGTTAGAGATCTGAATCCAAGTGTACCAGACAACTGAATCCTGGCTTTTTTTCTTCTAAAATGCACACATATATAAAAATGTGTGCATGGGTGTACACAAACACCCCACAGAACACTGAATAAGTGGGAAGGGCTAGAATGTGCCACTGAATTCAACCTATCATCCTGATTTCTCCAGAAATGTCCCCAAGGTCAAAGTCTCCCTACCGAACTCAAGCGTAGCTTTCCGTGGCTTTGTGGTCCATCTCAAGGTCATCTCCAACTCAGATCCACCAATTCACTGAATTGTGTCTCTCTTTGAGAATTCAAAGGCACAAGCGACGAACGTCTGTAGAGCCCTCACACACACTTCATGCCTCAGAAAAAGGTGGAGGTCATATCCCAAAACTTCTCTGGCTTCAGCTTCATGGAAGTTAGATGCCAGGTTGCCACTGGGATGCCCTGAGAAAATGAAGTTATCTACCACCTTCCCTGATAATGCTTGTCTTCTCAAAGTTGTCTACAGGCTTACAGAGATGGACTATGACCTCACTGTGACCCTGAAAGCTTGGAGGAGCATAACAGAGAGCAAAGTCTGGCTTTCATTCCTATGGACAGAGCAGAAGGGTCTGGAGCAGAGCTCTGAAGAGCCTGTGTTCCCCTCACACTTAGAATTCACTGTTCAGGATTCTTCCAGGGTAGAAGGGCTAAAGGCGCTTGGATCTTCATGTGTGCATGTGCACATGCTCAGTCACGTCCAGCTCTTCGCAGCCCCATGGACTGTAGCCCACCAGGCTCCTCTGTCCAGGGGATTCTCCAGGCAAGAATACTGGAGTGGGTTGCCATTCCCTTCTCCAGGGAATCTTCCTTATCCGGAGATGAAACCCATGTCTTGTGTCTCCTGCATTGATTGGCAGGCAGATTCTTCACCACTAGTGCCACCTGGGAAGCCCTGCATCTTCATGAGGCCTCTCTAAAATCCAAAGTGCTCTTAGAAGGAAGGGAGATGAGAGCACGTGGAAACTTATCCCCCTGCCCCCCCCCAAACTTCTAATCCTAGCTTCTAGCTTTGACTAATCTGCCATGAGAAAGGGATAAGTGACAGGGATGGGCAGTGTAAGGGGTGAGAAGGTAAGAAAGAGTTGGAGAAGACAGGCTGTGCCCAGAGCCAGCCCTACCCTCCACCCTTCTTTGCATCTACATGTGCAGGAGAGGCTATGAATCTGTGACACCCCTGTGTACTTGCCATGAGGGTCTTGACTCAGATGCACACTTGTTGGCCCCAAAGCAGTCATTCATTCACAGAATCATTTAAATGTTTTCATTCACTCATTAGACAAATATCCACTGAAGGCCTGTTATCTGCCTTTAAAAAGCCAGTATAATGGAGAGACACTTATATACACATTTTATATTACCATGGGAGTAAATATAGCAAGATATAGATAGATGATGGATGGATGGATGGATGGAAGGAGAGATCAGAGGGAAAAGATGAGAAATTAACTAGGAACATTGAGTTTAGTTGTTTTATTTTTAAAGGAAGAGGAGAAGGAATTCTTGAGCTGATTCATGAAGGATGAACAGGAATGCGCAGGAAAGAAAGCTTTCGAGAGAGACACAGCAGTGTAAGCAAAATCATGAAAAGCTGAAAAACCAGTTGTGCGTGTGTATGTGTGAGTACAAACAATATCACTTTCAGTCTAGCTGGTTAGTGAAGTCTAAGGGGCAGAGAAGAGGAGATGGAGCAGAAATGGCAGAGCTGGGCCAGTTCACAGAAGTTACATGAGCTGAGCTGTGGAGTCAGAACTTCACCCTTTGACAGTGAGCACAACTGAGGGACTGGGAGCAACAGTGACATGATCAGAAAGAGAAGCTAGGTTGAGTTAGGGTAGTCAAAGAAAACTCACTGGAGAAGAGAGATCGTTTGTCTGTGTCTCACTGGTTAAGAGAGGAAGGATCAGCAATTATTCAAACAATCTGAGTAACTGTGGCCACATCACCATTTTCCTCAATACAAAGAAACTTTTTTCTTAACTCTTCATGGCCGGTGTAGATAAGCAAAGGTCTTGTCATTTTTCACTATGATATTGATCAAAATTCTGACCTCTATATCTGCAGGTAATAAGTACTCATACCCTTTAGAAAAGGAAAGAAAAAGTCAATAAGCAACAGCCGGAAGGTTCATAGAGGTTGCATAGGACACATAGTAAACAAACAAATGAGTCATGATTGGAGCTCAGGTCTGACCCCAAGAGCAAAGCCCTGTATGATTGAACACCTAGCCTCAGCTGTGACGCTGTGTAAAATGTTCACCCTTTTTTCACTCTCCAATTTCTTCTGCTTAGTGTATCTCTCTTCTTTCATACTTCTATACTCTCCACAGCTCACAACGACTTTCCCCTCCAAGAGGCCCTTTATATTTGGGGTCAAACTATACAATCCCTCTATATTACCCAGATGTTGCCTCAATTCTGTTGTTCACACCCACACAGTGAAATTCTAGAGTCTTCTTAGGAGTCTAGGGACCTGTTAGGAGACAATTCATGCTCACAAGATGAGAAGGAACACAAGAGACCCAAGAATTGCCTTCATTCTAAACAACTTTTTCAAGGATGTTTGTAGAACAAACAGCCTCAGACAATGGAAAGAGTGTCTCCAGGCGGTGCCTGGAACCAAAGGTAAGTTTGCTAACTGTGCAGTATAATAAAGTTAATGCTACCCTCTGGGGCAAAGGGTGGACATGCTTACTTCCCAATATAAGACATTTGAGATCCCTCAGCTCTAGTGTTTTCTTCAGGCCCACTTTGCATCACTCTAAGGAAACGGGCTTGGAAACAGGTGTCAATGCTGACACTCTGGTGACTGTTATTGCTCTGATTAATGAACTGCCCATTTTCTCTGGGCCCGGAATCCTGTGTCCTCTGCCAGCATCTGTGAATCTATGGCAGACAGACTCATGACCATGCAAGCAGTGTAAAATTTCAGATTCTACACAGTCTTCTACAGGACCGTTTCTAATGATCTTCCAGTCTTCTCCCCCTCAAATTAAGAAAACCCTCATACAGAGCAGGGTCTCCATAAAAACAGCCATGATAAGAAAAGGAGCAACTGATTTTCAACATTCAGATTTGGAAGTCACACTTTCACTAAAGGTTAAAAACTCAGCCTTTTGAGATAGTCAAAATCTCATCAATCATATTTCTGAATAACCATTAACTGTGTGACTTCAATTAGTATTGAGTCAGTATATTGTGGGGCTTCCCTGGTGGCTCAGATGATAAAGAATCTGCCTGCAATGCAAGAGACTCAGCTTTGATCCCTGGGTGGGGAAGATTCTCTGGAGAAAGGAATGGCTACCCACTCCAGTATTCTTGCCTGGAGAATCCCATGAAAAGAATAACCTGGGGGGGCATGAGGTTGGAAAAGAATCGAGCATGACTGAGTGACTAACACTTGATTTTCAATACATTTTAACTGTTAAGAACATGAATTCGGAGGTCAAACCAATTGCCTTGGTTCAAATTCTAGCTTCCATATTAGCAGCTGGGTGACTAGGGCCAGGTTTCATAACCTCTCTGTTCTTTAGTTTTCTTAACGGTAAAATGAGGGTAAAGGCAGTAACTTACTTCATGGGGTTGTTGTAAGGATTAAATGAGTGTGTTTGTATAAAGCATTCAAACCGATGCCAAGGACACATGTAATATTATTACTGTACAGCTGCCGCTTCAAATGCAACCGCACATCCCAAAGGCACCAAAATTACTGTTAAAACTCCAGCTTTATTAGATCTGCTGATTGCAGATGATTTCCTGAGATGGACTGAAGCATTTAACCATCATAAATGAAGGAGGCTTGTCCCAGGACAAAACCGTGCGGCTCCCTTGTAAAAGTCTGGTACTCATTGAAGGATGGAAACCTTTGCCAAAATTTTTATGGGCCATGGTGATGACTGTCATCACTCAAATACTGTTCATGAGGCAGTTGTTTTGGGCCCATGTTGTTTTTAGAATCCCTCATTGTTTGACAAGGCAACACTGAACTCACAAACCTCAGCAAGTCCGTAGCTGCTCAAGGAGGTTCCCGTGGTTCAGGGATCTCCTGACTCAACGCATATGATCATCAGGGGAAGACAAAAAGGTCAGTATCAGCAATCAGTCAGGGGTGAAAGAGGTGAAAGAGGGTCAAGAGGTTGCTCTTGACCTCAGAGCACTAAGGGCATTTAATATCATTCTGAGGAGCCAACACAAATTTATCAGGCAAAGGATGAGGTAAAAAGCAAAAAGATGGTAAGTCTGAATCACCTGGCTTACTGTCCACATTATTCAGAGTCACTAAATACATGTCAGGGCTTCAGTTCTTCTTATCTAGAAAACTTAGCCAAGAGTGCAATACTGGCTAATGGAAAGAAGAGGAAAATAATGTTTACTGAGCCCCCACTACACATCTTTGGGCTTCCCTTGTGGCTCAGCTGGTAAAGAATCCGCCTGCAAAGGGAAAGATGTGGGTTTGATCCCTGCATTGGGAAGATCCCCTGGAGAAGGGAAAGGCTACCCACTCTAATATTCTTGCCTGGAGAATTCCATGGACTGTATAGTCCTTGGGGTCGCAAAGAGTTGGACATGATTAAGCGACTTTTACTTTCACTTTCTTTTCATGCATCTTTAATGTGCATTATCTGAACCTTGTGAAATGGGCTGGATTAGCCCCTTTTGACTAGCTGAGAAAACAGAGGTCTTCAGAAAGGTTCAAAACCTGACCATAGCAGAGAAGTAAGTGATGAAGACAGACCCTCAATAAGGTCCATACTCCAAGGCTTCTGCTCTCTTAATTTTTTTTTTTGGCTGTGTCACATGGCATGTGGGATCTTAGTTCCCCAACCAGGGATCCAACTTGTGCTCCCAGCAGTGGAAGCTCGGAGTCTTAACCACAGGACCACCAGGGAAGTCCCTCCAAGGCTTGTACTCTGCTCCTGCTTTCCCTCGGGCGCCTCAGCTCAGTTGCCCATTCCATTATACCATGAGCTTCCTGGAAGCAGGATCTGTGTCCTTTTCACATGTATATCAGAATATATAGACATATGTATTAAATAAATATATATTAACATAGATCCCTTAATAAACATACACTGAGCAAATGAAATTGTAAATCAGGCAAAATCATAATAAGTAATCTGGATCCTTGAAAGCAATCACACAGACAAAGCACTCTAATGAGTGAGTGAGTACTCAGTCACATCCAACACTTTTGTGAATACTGGAGTGGATTGTCATTCCCTTCTCCAGGGAACTTCCCAACCCAGGGATCAAAACTGTCTCTGCATCTCCTGCATTGGCAGGTGGCTTCTTTACCACTGAGCTACATGAAAAGCCCTAAGAGCTCTAGGGTCCTCTTACAACAACCTAAGAAGCTACTACAAGTAACTACCCAACTCCACAAAGTCCCTTAACCACAAAGAGCAGCTGGGACTGCTGGTTATAACTGCTAGTTATACTGGAGATCCCAAGAATATGCAAGGGGAAGGGTGGTCCCTTCAAAACCCTACTACCCACCATGCATTTTCTTAGGTTTGACCCTGGGCTCCCACTGTTAGCTGATAACTCTTGCTATGAAGCCTGGAGTGAAGTCTAATTGGTCCTACATCAGTCAGCTGAGTTCATGGATTCTAACAGCCAGAAATGTGATTTCTCCCTGCAGAACTTTCAGGGGGTTGGGCTGATCCCTAGCTGGTTGGGGCTTGGGGTTTTCCTGAGAGGCCAGCTGGGGGTAGATTCACATTTTAAATGGTTTGAAATGAAGAGACAAATATACAGAGGGTATGAGGGCAAATTATGTGAGGAACAGAGAAATCATTTGCCAAGATCCACATTATTTTGCCAACAAAGGTCCATCTAGTCAAGGCTATGGTTTTTCCAGTAGTCACGTATGGATGTGAGAGTTGGACTAAAAAGAAAGCTGAACACCAAAGAAAGCTGAGCACCAAAGAATTGATGCTTTTGAATTGTGGTGTTGGAGAAGACTCTTGAGAGTCTCTTGGACTGCAAGGAGATCCAACCTATCCATCCTAAAGGACATCAGTCTTGAATGTTCAGTGGAAGGACTGATGTTGAAGCTGAAACTCCAATACTTTGGCCACCTGATGCGAAGAACTGACTAATTGGAAAAGACCCTGATGCTGGGAAAGATTGAAGGCGAGAAGAGAAGGGGACAACAGAGGATGAGATGGTTGGATGGCATCACCGACTCAATGGACATGAGTTTGAGCACACTGGGAGTTGGTGATAAAGAGTCAGACATGACTGAGCGACTGAACTGAACTGAACTGATAGGAAGATGATAAACAAAAGCCAAACCTGAGAGTCAGGAGCCAGATCACACCCAGATCCACTGGAAGCTGAAAGGGACCAGTGAAGAGGGCCTGAGTCTATTGCTGTGAACAAGAGGGTCTGGGTCAATGGCTGTGAACTTGTAGTTCACTTTCATGAGCTAGGCAGCTGGGTTGGCCAGGAGACAAAAGGTATAGAAACTGTGAACCACTCTTGCCTCTATCCTAACAGAGCCAACCCCTTTGAGAACCTGAAAAGCATTCAAATGTCCTGGTCTTTGCAGATCCCACCCCCCAGCATGGGAGTGAAACATATCTGAGATGGTTCTGAAAGCTTCCTTCTTGGTGGGCAATGGCAGGGATGAAGATGAAGACTGTAAGTGAGCTGACCTTCCATGATCCATCTTCTCTATGTCACCAAGAACTCTACACTATGACTCTTCCCTTGCTTCTCGAATCTGCTGGGATTGATCCAGGGAAAAATGGGCCAAGAGTCTGATCTGGGTCCTTGTACTTTAATTCAGCCCACAATCAGAACTGCACGTCCTAGAATCATTGCCATCCATGGAGAGAATCCCATGCAGCAATAACTCTGCTGACAGAATTTATGAATCCATCAGTAGCTCTTCAGAAACAATGAGGCTGTTTCTTGCCAGTACTCGGGGATGGAAGTATGTGCTGTGCATGCTGACAAACATCTTTTACAGTTTATAAATACCACAGCACGTGCTCCCTACTCCAATGGGAATAGATCCGGTTTGCCTGCTGCAGACAAGGCTCAATTTCATCAGATAATTGCTACTGGAAAAAGAGCTCTCTGCGCGCTTCATACATCTGGCCTTACAGCACCATGGAACTTCACAACAAAATGTATACTCACATTGGTAGCTTGCAGGATTCATTTGAAAAGAAAGCTGTGTTCAAATAAAGCTGCGCAAAACTTCAGGAGCCATGTTCATTGATTTTTTTTTTTTTTAATGAGGCAGTAAAGTCCATCATAGATAGACACACGTGTAGTTTCTTCTCTGTCTTACTTATAAAAAGGTCTCATGATAGCTTCTTACTATGCAGTGTTTGTGGAACATGTGTGAAGCATTTCACATGCTTACAACTATGATCTTGTTCCCTTTTCATACATTAAGACACTGAGGCAAAAAAAAAAAAAAGACACTGAGGCTTAGAGAGGTGAAGTGGCTTTCCAAGTCCATGTAGAAAGAAATCAGCAGATGTGGATGTAAACAAAAGGTATTCTGACTCCAGGTCCAGTGCCCTTTTCCATCTTCAAATTCATTACATCTCAGTGACATTTTCTGTTTTCCAAAAGCCCTTACTATCCACTTAAAAGTTGACCCAACATTAAATGTGATTCCTCTGTTTTAGATTTATATTTCTTAATTTTATTTTAACTCCAGTGTCTTTTCACACAATATTACTTCAAATATAAACAAATTTTCTACTGACACCTGTAAGTTCAAATTGTGTTTGATTTCATTAATGTACTACATCAGACAGAAAATACCAGGTCCTGCCTGGGTACCACTTGAGATAAATCAAAAGATGTCTTGCACTAAAATAACATGGAAGACCATTTACAGAGTATATCCTATATGCCAGGCACTACAGCAGATAGTTTATATTGACTAGCCAATTTAATCCTTATACTATCTCTCTGAGAAGATTGGTATAAACCCCATTCATAGATGAAAAGATGAGACTCAAGAGAGGTTAAACAGCTTGTCTGTGATTACAGACCAGGCTAGGATTAGAGCGCAAGCTTATCAGATGCCAAAACTCATGTTCTTACCCAATGTTCCTTTCTTCCAACCAATAAGATTATTTATAGTAGCATATGATTGAAATGAAGGCTTCTTGGACTTCTCTTGTGGCTCAGTAGATAACAAAGTCCACCTGCCAAGGCAGGGGATGTCGGTTCAATCCCCGATCCGGGAAGATTACACATGCCGTGGAGCAAATAAGCCTCTGCACCATAATAGCTGAGTCTGTGCTCCACAGCCCACCAGCTGCAACTACTGAAGTCCTTGTGCCCAGAGTCTGCTCCACAACAAGAAAACTCACCATAATGAGAAGCCCATGCACCACAAGGAAGAGTAGCCTCTGCTGGCCACAACTTGAGAAAGTCTGAGCAAAGAATCAAAGACCCAGTGCAGCCATAAATAAATAAATAAAACAAAAGCTTCTTAGTAACAGTGTAACTTTGGTATAGTAGGCTGAAATGGGCCCTGGAAGATATCCAGGGCCTCATTCCTGGCAGCTGGAACTGTTACCTTACAGGGAAAGGTACTTCCAGCTTTGGTTAAACTGGAGATCTTGACGTGGGGGGATTACCCTGAATTATCTGAGTGGAATCTAACTGCAATCACAAAGTGAAAGTCGCTTACCTGTGTCTGACTATTTGTGACCCCATGGACTATATAAAATTCTCCAGGCCAGAATACCTGAGTGTGTAGCCTTTCCCTTCTCCAGGGGATCTTCCCAAACCAAGGATCGAACCCAGGTCTCCCGCATTGCAGGCAGATTCTTTACCAGCTGAGCCACAGGGGAAGTTCTGTAATCACAAGCGTCCTTATAAAAGGGAGGCAGAGAGAAGTGTGACACAGAAGAGGTGGCGATGTGATCACACTGGCAGAGACTGGAGTGGTGCACCCACAATCTGAGGGAAGCAGGCGGCCATCAGAGGCTGGAAGATGCATAGAATTGATCCCCACTTCCCCAAGCCTCCAGAAGGAAGCAGCTCTGCCAGCACCTCAATTTTAGCCTCTTTTAGACTCAGTTCAAATTTCTGGCCTCCAGAACTGGAACAGAATCAATTTCTATTGTTTTAAGTCACCCAGTTGGTGATGATTTGTCACAGCAGCCTCAGGAAACGATCACTCTTGAGAAAGTCATTTAAGCTCTCTACTAAAATACCTTCCCTTATTTGACTGTTGTTCAAATTGAGTAACACCTAATAAATATTTTATCTTCTTCTCTTACCTTCCTGGAAAAAAACTGAGTTAAGTTTTCAAAACCGGGATTCTTTAGAGAACTCAAGATGAGTTTAGAGATTTTTAAGGAGACGAGAACTCAGGATGGAATCTGAATAGCTCAGACACAGACATTCCTTATTCAGGGGTCACTGTAGTTGGTTCCTCCTTTAGGGAGAGTGAAACAAAGATGAAAGAACTTGAAACTGCTGTTGGCAAGTGTTGAAAGTGTTAGTTGCTCACTTTTGCGACCCCGTGGACAGTAGCCTGCCAGGCTCCTCTGTCCATGGTATTTCCCAGGCAACAATACTAGAGCGGGTAGCCATGCCCCTCTCCAGAGGATTTTCCTAACCCAGGGATCAAGCTCAGGTCTCCTCCATTACTGGCAGATTCTTTACCATCCGAGCCGCCATGCTGGCAACATTGAGCTGTAAGCTGTAACATTAAATGTAAACTGTAAGGTGTGTTCGCTGAGCCTCTGGAGATTTTTAAATCTGGAGGAAATAGTTGTGTGTCTTGGATAATTTGCAGATCTAAGCAGAAATCACTTCAATTACTTCTTGAGGCTCCTTGCTTTCCTGTGACTCTTTTAGCCATGATTTGTAGAAATTCTTACCTGAACTAGGTGTTCAAAGATGCCAGGTAACTGGAAAGTAATGGCTCTGCAATACCTTCTAAGACTGTATCATTCAGAGTACTGAGAAATTATTTTTAAGTTTTCTAATGGCACTGCAATTGTGTTTAGAAAAAGTTTAGTCTTTTAAACATATGGATTTAAATGTATGGATTTTAAATATATTCTTTTAAATATACGGATTCAATGACATGACTGGCTGTTACTTCAAAATAACCTGGGGAAGAGAGGAAGTGAGTTGAGGAAGAGAAAATGTTTCGATAATAGCAGAAGCTGAATAGTAGGCTCATAATGCAGGAGACCCAGGTTCGATTCCTGGGTCAGGAAGATCCCCTGGAGAAGGAAATGGCAACCCACTCCAGCATTCTTGCCTGGAGAATCCCATGGGCAGGCTACAGTCCGAGGGGTCACAAGAGTTGGACACAACTTAGCGACTACACTACTACTACTATAGCTACCTGATGGGCTTCCCAGGTGACCGGGGCCTGCACTCAGTCATGTCCGACTCTTTGCACCCCGTGGACTGTAGCCCACCAGGCTTCTCTGTCCACGGGATGCTCCAGACAAGAAAACTGGAGTATTCATGCCCTCCTCCAGGGGACCTTCCTGACCCAGGGATCGAACCCCTGTCTCCTGCATTGGCAGGCAGGTTCTTTATCACTAACACTCCCTGGGAAGCCCCTCCTGATGCCTACTTCCTCCTTAAACTAAACATACAGATGGGACAAGCCACAGGGTTTGCCTAAGAACTTGAGAGATTCCTTTTTACTACCACAAGGCAAACCTTTAACCTTAAATTGAACCATATTGAAACTGCTATTACTCTAGGTCAAAATAATAGTATGAATCATCCCTTTCTGGACTTTAGAAAACCTTCTTCAATAACATCAGTCAATCTCTATAAAATAGAACAGGGGTCTCAGAGCATGGAAGTCCCAAGGCAATGGCCCATCTTAATCCTCTAAACAGGGACAATACCAAGTGCCCCCAAAACTCTTAGGTAAATATCAGATCAACACAGGAGGATGAGCTCAGGCACATACAAAAGCAACTGTGACCAAATATTGCTGGCAACAGCAAACAAACTAAAAAGAGGACAAGCAAGCAAAGACACAAAGTCAACCTATATGGGCATCGCTAAACCCCCACAGTAAAAGAAGGAGGATCATTACAACTAAAGGCAGAAGATCCTTTAACTAAAGAGGGGTGGTCAGCAGGGATGGGGAAAGAAGCCCTGAAGGCAGAGATTAGCCATGTCTGTGACTGGGACCTGTCTTCAATCAGTGAAGTTTTTATCCCTAAGACTGAACTGAACTCACCACGATCTGAGACCAATGATCCCCAACAGAGGATGTCACCTTCTCCAGGAAGCCTTCCTTCTCTCTCTCTCTCTCTCTCTCTCTCTCTCACACACACACACACAGAAGAAAGTCAATGGATTTATCCATTTCTCATCAGCCTTTTAAAGACTCTCTGAGGCCAATGACTGTGTCTTATTCTTGTATTCTCAGTGCCTGCCCTGAGCACACACCCCAGTAAGCACTCAGGTCATGCTGAGTGGAGACACAAGAAACTAATAAAACTATTTCCAAAGGAGAAGGACTGGCAGGGAGGAAACCATGCTTGGTGGGATATGTCCTTGGGTGCTCCAAGGACATTCCAAAGCAACATAGGAAATGCTGTTGAGAATGATACAACAAATCCAAGGAAATGGAGGAAGTGGCCACAGGGTAGGGACAGGAGTCTGAAAGAACGAGAAGACAAAATTTCACAAGGTGGTCTGATCCCACTAGAACGAATGAACCCCAGTCGCTGGGATTGATCAACTCAGGGACAGGCAGTCTGAAAGAACTAGAAGACCAAATTCTGCGAGGTTGTCTGGTCCCACTGGAACGAATGAACCCCAGTGGCTGGGACTGATCGAGCCATGCCGCTTAGGGCAGGTTGCCTGGCTTCGTCCTCTGCCCTCAGCACCCACTCCACCTCCAGAATCCCTATGCAGTGGGCATTCAGCCACTGACTCAGCTCCTCCCTCAAGAAGGAACCCCCTTCTCACCACGTGGGGATGACCAACAGGTGACCTGCGTGCATCGTGGGAAAGCGGGGAGAGGCATAAACACAAGAAGTCTGCAGCTCTGTGGCTACAGCCTTAACGACGCGGCACAAATGTCACCTGAAGCGCACGGCAGGGACTGAGGTGAGGCTCTGGGAGAGACAGTTCCAGCTGGCAGAGCCCACCGCTCACTCCACAAGCCATCACGTGCTCTGGCCAGCCACCCCAAGGAATCAACGCATGATACCAGTGGAGATGGCTGGATAGTGTCACCGATTCAATGGACATGAACTTGGGCAAACTCCGGGAGATGGTAGGGGGCAGGGAGGCTTGGCAAGCTGCAGTCCATGGAGTCGCAGAGTCAGACATGAACAAGCGACTGAACAACAGGCAGAAACACAAGTCCTTTACAGCTTGTAAGAACTCAAGAGTAAAAGGATCCAGAAAGCTCTTCCTAAGGACCCACTAATTGGGAGATGCTCTGGATTCTTGTAGAACCATAAGTTTCCCACTGCGTCCGCCACTCAGGATCAGGGAAGGACCCTCAGAGGCTGCTCCAGCTTCTAGAAAACCCTGCTCTGTCAACAACTGTGTCAGCTTTGTGAGTCGGCAGGAGGAAGGTACATGTGCCAGTATTTTCCCTTTCTACTCACGTACTGGAAAAATCAACATCTGACAGAGTTTGTTGCTTTCTGCCTCTTCAGATGCACATGGCCCTGACGCATCCTTAAATCCACTCCTGAACCCAGCGCAGCAGGAGGCAGTGCAGTGCAGGGTTCAAGGGACAGGCTCTGGAATCTGGCTCCCAGGGTTCTGAGCCCAAGCCTGTTACTTGCCATGAGAACTAGAGCCATTTTCCTACGACCTGTGTCCTCATTTTTTGTGGTAAAAGTCTCATAACAGAAAATATACTATTTTAACCACATTTAACTGTACAGTAGCACTAAACACATTCACATGGTTGTGTAATTGTCACCATCATCCATCTCCTGAACTTTTCCTACACTGAAATTCTGTCCCTATTAAAACACTCATTCCCTAACCCCTCCCTGCTCTCCCCCATCCCCCAGACCCAACATTAATCAAACCTTGCTGCTAGGGATGTTGTAAGGAAGAAATGAGATTATACAGGTAAAGCCTTTACATAGTAGCTTATTACTATTATTGCCATTGCTGTTTATTACCATTACTATTGCTATTACTATGACTACTGCCATTACTTGGAGAAGGAAATGGCAACCCACTCAAGTATTCTTGCCTGGAAAATCCCATGGACAGAGGAGCCTCTTAGGCTGCAATCCATGGGGTCGCAAAGAGTCAGACATGACTGAACAACTTCACTTTCACTTTCCCTGCTATTACTATTACTATTTAAGCAGTCTTCAATTACTTCATTACTATTTGGGAAGTCTTAAATAAAACTAGGTTTCAAATCCTATTGCCATGCCTCAAAGTCAACATAATTATGCCAACATAAACGGCATCTGGGGAAAAAGAAACATTTCTTCAAATGGCAGGCCCCATGGACCCACCAGGCTCCTCTGTGCATGGAATTCTCCAGGCAAGAACACTGGAGTGAGTAGCCTTTCTTTTCTCCAGGGGATCTTCCCAACCCAGGGATCAAACCCGGGTCTTCTGCATTGCAGGTGGATTCTTTATCAATTAAGCCACCAGGGAAGTCCCAGGAGATGATACACATACATGTAATAAACCTCCAGATTTAAAAGTGATTATAAACCCTGTTAGTTGTAACCATCTCAAAAGTCAAGGAAACAGCAGGAGTGTGAGTCAAAAAAATTACCTTCATCAGATAACCTAGAGAGAACAACCTTCTTTCAACAAAACGCATCTGCAAACCTGAAAAGCTGGATCATAAATCCATGCAGCTCCTCCATTTAGAAGATCTCATGGAAAGAACCCAGTCTGACAGCATGAGTTAGAGTCGCCACTGGTGGTGCTTACTCACTCAGTTGTGTCTGACTTTGCAACCGCATATGGACTGTAGCCCACCAGGCCCCTTTGTCCATGGGGATTCTCCAGGCAAGAATACTGGAGTGGGTTGCCATGCCCTCCTCCAGGGGATCTTCCCAACCCAGGGATCGAACCCAGGTCTCCCTCATTGCAGGCAGATTCTTTACCATCTGAGCCGCCAGGGAAGCCATACATCTCCAAAATTAAGATTTTAGCTACATTCACTCCACGTTGGATAGAACTGATGTCACTGCTATGGAAATGAGTATGTATTAATATGTCTTCTCCCATTAGGAAGAGTAGAAACATAAGAGGTGGACATGACTGCCTCTCAGGCTATTTTTAAATGTTGGCTCATTTCACAGCTGCTGGCATAGCCATGTTCAGTGAGTTAAGTCTCACGCCTCTGGCCACAGTGAGTCACATCTGTCAGTTTGTACAGCATTTCTCTTTCCTTCCAGTCACTGAATGTTATCTCTGTCTGTGAGTGTGTAAGTTTACTCTGCTCCATAATTTTCAGGTGATGAGGTTTTATTCTAGCAGTTAAAAATTAGAAAATAAATACGGGAAACAGATCTGTAGGGGCACATGTTTCATGCACATATACCAATTTGAGTATGTCCTAAACGTGTACATGCATAATCAGGTTACACTGCAAAGTGTGGTTTAATCATGAACATGACCCTTCCACCTGCCAACCTCCACCAACTCTACTGAATAGAAGAACTAGCCCACTGATGATGTATAGCCAAAATTCAAAAATATACAGAAAGGGCTCTTGATGTGCTAAAAAGAGCATTTTCCCTCCCACGTGGATTGTGAATGTATTGAAATATAGTTATTTTACATAAAAACATACCACCAAGACATTCTCTGTACTGAATTAGGCAATTTATTAGGCTCCTATTGTCCACGTCTAGAACGTGAACATGGATTGACATGCATTGTCTCATTTTGTGGATCTTACATGCATGTAGCCTCCAGCTGGGCCTTTGATTCTACTTGTTAGTTAGCTCAATGTGAGTAAATGATAAACACAGAATGATACAGAAGCCGCAGCAAGAAATCCCACCCAATACCATATACCATAATATTTTTTTGCAAAATCAAAATCATATCACAACTCTCTTGTAAAAAATAAATTTCAGAGCAAGGCATTTCATTCGCCTCACTGAGAAAAATAAAGACGTTTCTATCATTTCAGAGCAATGAAATGTCCAACTATGGCTGAAGAGTACACCCTGAGAAGTAAATGATTTTAACGAACCCATTAAGGTTGATAAAGCTGTGTTAACCTAACATCGGGAAGGGACACAAGGTCCAGGCACAAAGGTCCCTGCTCACGTTGGGGGGCAATTCTCCAAGGATGCTGTGTTATAAACATCCTCGTTGTCTTCAATGCTTGAAGCGTCTGTGGAGTCAGGGTCGCTCACCACAATTCCCACCGAAGAGAGACTGGTGATGAAGGCGTGCATCCGCTGGGCATAAATGTCTCTAATGTTAAAGTAAGGGAGCTCCTGACACTTCTCTGGTGGGTCCTCACTACACTGGTCCACATCGATGTCCTTTTGCTTCTGGTAGTACTTGGAGAACTTGTTGAAGATAATGGTGATGGGAAGGGCCACCACCAAGATGCCACAGATGATGCATGTGCTGGCGATCAGCTTTCCCACCAAGGTGACCGGGTGGGTGTCTCCATAGCCCACGGTCGTCATGCTTATGGTGGCCCACCACCAGCAGACGGGGATGCTGGTGAGGCTGGAGGTGTGGTCGTCTTTCTCCACGGAGTAGATAAGCACAGAAAAGATAGAGATGCCCACCGACAGGAAGAGAAGCAGCAGGCCAACTTCATGGTAGCTATGCCTCAGTGTGGCACCGAGAGACCGAAGTCCCACCGAGTGCCGGGCAAGCTTGAGAATTCGGAAAATCCTCATGAGCCTGAGGATCTGGACCACTTT
This sequence comes from Cervus elaphus, assembly GCF_910594005.1. NCBI lineage: Eukaryota > Metazoa > Chordata > Mammalia > Artiodactyla > Cervidae > Cervus > Cervus elaphus. Next base: position 25,586,059 of record NC_057825.1, on the reverse strand, counting down.
GCCCATGTTCTCTATGTCCTCACTCTCTTCCTCCTTGGTGTCTACAGCCAATGTGGCATAAAAGGGAACAATGGACACGAAGTCAATTATGTTCAGAGGGTTCTTCCAGAATTTCTTTTGACAGGGAGCGGTAACCAGCCGGATGGCCAGCTCACCCGTGAACCAGGCGATGCACGCGATCTCCACACCTTCCAGCACGGGGTCGTCCACCTCCCCATCCTCGTTCTGGAACTCCGACATGCTGTGGATGCACATGGCCACGATGGAGGCCAGCACCACGCTCAGGGAGGAGATGGCGATGAGCTTGGCCGACAGGCAGTAGGCTGGGTTCTCCATCCGAATCCAAATCTTCTTCCGGAGCTGGCCGAATCGCAGCTTGTCAAACTTCTCCAGCTCCTTCTCAAACAGAGACGACTCTTCGAAGGAAGAGTCGGTACTCACGTCGTTGCTCTTCTGGTCCCAGTCCTTCTCGTGGTTCTCCTCCTTGCGCTCCTGGTAGCGATTACTGCAGCAGGAATCCAGGAAGAGCTCGTTGATGCCCCAGTACTCGATCTCCTGGCAGAATGAGAACACACACAGCTCCTCCATGACGTGCAGCTTCCCCGTGTAATAGAAGTTCAAGACGTATCTGAACAGCGAGGGGTTGCGATCAAAGTAGTACTCCTTATCGGCCACGCTGTAGTCATCGCACAGTTCCAGGATGGCCTCTTCCGAGTGGCAGCTGAGCAGCTTCCCGAGTCTGGTGTGAGGGAAGCGCAGGAGGGTGCTCTGGTCGACCGTCTGCTTAAAGCCACCCACGTTCAAGTTGACAAGTTCCTCGTCTGGTCCAGGGCGATGGAAAAACTCACCAAACACCATGGTGGATCCAGGCGGTGGAGAGCTGGCTGGGAAGGGAGACGAGGGAGTTCACGCTGGCCCTGGAAGGAACACAAGACGGCATGAGCCCTGTTCCGAGCAGCCGTGCCAAGCTTATTTTTAATCTGCCCTTTCCAGGATGATGGGCTACATTAAAAGCAAAAACAGAGGGACTTTCCTGGCGGTCCAGGGGTTGGGATGCCACGCCTCCAATGCAGGGGGTGTGGATTAGATCCCTGGTTGGGGAACTGAGATCCCACATGACTCAACCAGAAAAAATAAATAAATGAAACAGAAGTAATCTTATTAAAAAAGAAAGACTACATACCATTAAAAAAAAAAAAGAAAGCAAAACAGAAAACAGAATAAAAAAGAATACACTATCCCCTTTTGACTAGAAGAAATTCAACATAAAATAGGTTTTGGGTTTTTTAAAAATGGGTTTATATATCCATTTTTTGGAAAAGACTGCCATATAATTTTTATGAATTTCCAATTCCTATTTCTCTATTTTTGAAGCATTCATAATATCATGCCATACCCTAAAAGCAATGCATTTGAGATCACTTATGCAATACAAGCATCTCCAGCCTCAAGCACAAGGCTTCTTCATTTGGAAATGCTCAGTTCAGACATGGCAGGCTATTTGCTGCCTGGCTTGTAGCTCATCTCTCCTGGTCCCTAGGGCTCGGTCAAGCACCCTTAGGAACAGCTCTCTGCTCTGCACCTCGTACACAAGCCACACATCACTGGGGCTCAGATCAGCTCTTACAAAAGATGCAGGTTTCCTCTTACACTCCCATGTTTCACTCATTTTAGGGAAAGCTCTATTCCCCATATTTGGATGTGGGCAATCAAGAGGATATAATTACCTCCTTGTCCCATTAGTATCTTAAAGATACAGTTACACTTCCTGGGATGGGGTTTCAGGTATATCCACGAGGGAAGAAAGTGACTTAGGGAAACCTTTTTAGGTTAATTGCAGTATCAGTTTCCTGATACAACTATGCTCCTCTGCCATCTCCTTCCTCCCTTCACAAACAGTCTCCTACACACTCCCAATCTTTGATACTCAAGTCTATACTGGCCCAGCATATACAGGCTATTTTAGTCTTGACTCTAACCAAGATGTACCAAAACTGTTTCTCAGAGAGAAAATAATAGGTTTTGACCATCATCCAATACAATGCTGATTCCTCAGAGCTGATGACACAAATAAAAGAAAGGTAGGAGACTGTCGTGTACTGAGTTCCAACCAAGCACTAATAAATTTCTGCATATATCATGTGATTGCATCCTTTCAATACTACAGTAGGCATAGAGGAAAATAAATACTCAGAGAAGTTAAGTCCAAGATCACAAGATAAGCGAATGGTAAAGCCATGATTTAAACACAGGTTGATAAACTCCAAAGCCCATGCTATGTCCACTACACACATATCTCTCCCACCCCTTTCTGGTTTTTTTCCTTATTATAACCCAATAACCCAATGTAGGTAGTATTATGACCGAAGTGAGTCAAGTATCCTTGGGGTAACCGGGAAAACACCAATGACCTCTGTCTGGAGAAGCTTCATAGCAGAGGTTCTATTCAAGTAAATGTTAAAGGTTTAATCTGAGCTGAGCAATGAGAGCAAAGGACATTCCCAACGTTGGGCATCAAAAGGTGGGGATAAGTCAGACTGTGAGGAAAATTGTGAATCAATCTAAAGAGTCTAGACATGGGACTTCCCTGGTGGTCCAGTGACTAAGACTTTGCCTTCTGATGCAGGTTGTGCAGGCTGGATCCCTGGTTGAGGAGCTAAGATCCCACATGCTTTGTGGCAAGAAAAAACAAAACATAAAAGAGAAGCAATACTGTAACAAAATTCACGTACTTTAAAAATGGTCCACATCAAAAAAATATATTTAAAAAAATAAAATAAAATAAACAGTCTGGACTTGATCCTGTAGATAAGACTGCTAAATCACCTTAATCACTAAGTAGACATAGCTGTATTTGTGACTATAACTTAGAAAGACCCCACTGACAGCAAGATAGAAGACTGTTGGCAGAAATGACTGGGGCTAAGAAGGTAAGGTTACAACAGAACAGGTGAGAGGATGCAAACTTAGACAGCAGTGGTGTGTACAAAGAGGAAGTGACAAATTTAACAAGTTTATAACTGTGAAAGGGCTCCACTCAATATGCCAGCAAATTTGGAAAACTCAGCAGTGGCCACAGAACTGGAAAAAGGTCAGTTTTGATTCCAATCCCAAAGAAAGGCAATGCCAAAGAATGTTCAAATTACCATAGACTGCACTCATTTTACATGCTAGCAAGGTAATGCTCAAAATTCTCCAAGCTAGGCTTCAGCAGTATGTGAACATAGAACTTCCAGATGTTCAAGCAGGATTAGAAAAGGCAAGAGGAATCAGAGATCAAATTGCCAACATCCACTGGATCATAGAAAAAGCAAGGGAATCCCAAAAAAACATCTACTTCTGCTTCATTTACTATGCTAAAGCCTTTGACTGTGTGGATCACAACAAACTGTGGAAAATTCTTAAAGAGATGGGAATACCAGATCACCTTACCTGCCCTCCTGTGAAACCTGTATGCAGGACAAGAAGGAACAGTTAGAACTGGAGAAGGAACAATGGACTAGTTCAAAATTGGGAAAGGAGCATATCAATGCTGTATATTGTCACTCTGCTTATTTAACTTATACACAGAATGCATCATACAAGATGATAGGCTGGATGACTCACAAACTGGAATCAAGACTGCCAAGAGAAATATCAATAACCACAGACATGCAGACGATACCACTTTAATGGCAGAAAGTGAAGAGGAACTAAAGAGCCTCTTGATGAAGGTGAAAGAGTAGAGTAACAAAACTGACTTAAAGCTCAACATTCAAAAAACTAAGATCATAACATTCAGTCCCATCACTTCATGGCAAATAGAAAGGTAAAAAGTGGAAACAGTGACATTTTATTTTCCTAGGCTACAAAAATCACTGCAGATGGTGACCATAGCCACAAAATTAAAAGACACTTGCTTCTTTCAAGAAAAGCAATGATAAACCTAGACAGGGTATTAAGAAGCAGAGATATCACTTCGCCAACAAAGGGCCATATAGTCAAAGCTATGGTTTTTCCAGTAGTCATGTATGGATGCGAGAGCTGGACCATAAAGAAAGCTGATTGCCAAAGAATTGATGCTTTTGAACTGCAGTGCTGGAGAAGATTTGAGAGTCCCTTGGACAGCAAGGAGATCAAACCCGTCAATCTTAAAGGAAATCAAACCTGAATATTCATTGGAAGGACTGATGCTGAAGCTGAAGCTCCAATACTTTGGCAATCTGATGTGAAGGGCTGACTCATTGGAAAAGACCTTGATGATGAGAAAGACTGAAGGCAGGAGGAGAAGGGGGTGACAGAGGATGACATGGCTGGATGGCATCACTGACACAATGGATATGAGTTTGAGCAAGCTCCGGGAGATAGTGAAGGACAGGGAAGGCTGGTATGCTGAAGTTCATGGGGTTGCAAAGAGTCGAACACGACTTAGTGACTGGACAAAAAATAAAGTAGAATCAAGAGGACTTGGTCATTGATTGGAAGAAAAAGATAAGGAAGAAGAAAGTCAAAAGGAAGATGTGTTTTCAACTCTGCACAACCGGATGATACCATTAGAGGAAACATAAAGGTCAGGTAGGAATTTCTTGTCCTTATGTTTACAAAGAGACAAAGCTGTCAGCGAGACAAGAGATTCCACCTCTGAAAAGGACACTCCAGAGAACACAGTCTGAAAACTCAGCCCTCTGCCATCCACCCTAGGAGGAAGCTCACTGTGAGAGAGAATACAAGGCTATTTGCTCCATTTGCTCTGGACTCACCAGCACTGACAATGTTCCCGTGAAACCAGAGACCACAGCCTGGCATAGCAAAACACTTCACAGATGTGCTGACCTCTCTGAAAGACATGATTTTTTCCTGCCTCAGCTTTCTATTTTTAGTTAGAGATCTTCTTTGAAAGGCCTAAATCAGAGCTCATGGTGTGGTCCAAATATTTATGGAACCTCAGATCTCTGAAAGCAAGCTTATGTTCATGGCAAGTACAAGAGTAAAATGTTCCAAGGAACGAGTTTTAGCTAAGCTAGCATTAAAGGTTTCATGTACATTTTCTTCTGGTGGATTATTTTTTATCTCCTTGGCTTTCCCGGAACCCCACAATGGTTGAAAGCCACAGTCTCCCTTCATGATACAACCTGCTGAAGTCAGTCTCATAATCAGAGAGTGTGCCATCCATTTCCCAACTGTTCCAAAATCACTTTTCAAAAGAACATTGTTATCAACCATAATAGCTGTCTTCCTGTTCTGTCCTCCTTGCTTTGTATTCATCCTATGCCAATAAAAAGGAGCCTGTTCTGACGTCCACGCATTCCACAAAAAGTGTTAGTCGCTCAGTCATGTCCAACTCTTTTTGACCCCATGGACTACAGCCTGCCAGACTCCTCTGTCCATGGAATTCTCTAGGCAAGAATACTGGAGTGGGTTGCCATTCCCTCCTCCAGGGGAATCTTCCCAACCCAGGGATCAAACCTGGGTCTCCTGCTTGGCAGGCAGATTCTTTACCACCTGAGCCACCAGGGAAGCCCTCATTCCACAAAGCCTAATCACAATAGCAACACTTATCATAAAACCAGGGATCTCTCATTATGGGATTTTAGAGGAGAGAAAAAAGAAAGCATCTCTATATCAGATCAAATGCTTCAGCTCAGAGGACAAGATGAGATTCTCTACATCATGGCTGCCAGAGTACATTGTTGGTTTCCTTGGCTGCGTCTGGCCCACAGCAGCCTATGGAGAGCAGGGAAGAAGAAGACCTCACCTTTATAAACCATAGCAAGTTTCCCTTACATGAAGCTAGTCCCTGGCCAATTAAAATCAGTCCTTGTATCATCTGCTCCTCACAATTACCTTGAGATTTTGCAGGTGAGGAAGCAGGATTAGAAGAGATGGGCATCACACAGCTATTAAGGGTTAGAGCAAAACTCAAGCCAGGGCTCCCTGCTCGGCAGTGTGCTGGTTCACCCACTCGAAGAGGTAAGTAAGGAAAGCAGATGATGAACATTTGCAAGACTGCTATATTCACACCAGCATTTAATAGCATTGTTCACCCCCATTCAGAAAATACTATGTGTCAAAGGTATATTTATACATCCATATATATATTTAATATATACTTATAGTACACCTTATATATAGTTATATATATTTTATACATGAAGCCATACATAAATGTACCTATAAAGGAATGTATATAATATACATATAGTGTGAACCATAGTTAGAGAATTATACACGTACTAAATAAAGATTTGGGTCAATTCCTCTATAAGTGAGACAAATCTCTTTAATTTTGACTAAAAACACACAAAAAAAGTTTTGATTATATAAAAGTAAAATTTTGGTATAGAAAACCATGCCATATGCAATGTTAAAAAAATATTTGCCACTTATATCACAGACAAGTGGTTAATATACCTAGCATATAAAAGGCTTTAGACAGAGAAGAAAAAGAGAAAAACAATATAGAAAAATGGGCCAGATATGAAGACAGTTTACCAAAAAAATGTCAATGGGTCTTAAAACAGGAAAACAATGTTCTACCTTGCTCATAGCAAGATAAATGCACATTAAAATTACGGAGCAGTATCATATCTAACAGGCTTCCCAGGTAGTTCAGTGGTAAAGAATTTACCTGCCAAGCAGGAGACGTGAGTTCAATCCCTGGGTCAGGAAGATCCCCTGAAGAATGCAATGGCAACCCACTCCAGTATTCTTGCCTGGGAAATCCCATGGACAGAGGAGCCTGGAGGGCTTCAGACCATGGGGTCACAAAGAGTCGAACATGACTTAGCGACTAATCAACACCAAATCATATCTAATACCAAAATTGGAAAAAAATACAAAAATTGAGCTACATACTCTATTACTAAGTATGTGGGGAAGCAGTTACTTTTGCATACTGCAATCCGGAACACAAAATGGAGGGAAACTCTTATGAAGGGGAATTTGGAAATACTGAGCAAAACTGCCCACAAATTAGGAGAAAATATTTGCAAGTTATTGGGCTTCACCGGGGCTCACTCAGATGGTAAAGAATCTGCCTTCAATGCAGGAGACACGAGTTCAATCCCTGGGTCAGGAAGATCCCCTGGAGAAGGGAATGGCAACCCACTTCAGAATTCTTAGCCTGGAGAATTCCATGGACAGAAGAGCCTGGTGGTCCAAGAGGTCGCAAAGAGTCAGACACAACTGAGTGACTAACACTTGACTTGACTCGATAGATCTAATAGGAGTCTAGAATCCAGAATAGATTTTAAAAAATTTTAAAACTCTTAAAACAGTAAAAAGACAATGGGCAAAGGATCTTATAGATATTTCTTCAAAGATATATAAATGGCAAAAAAAATACATGAAAAGATGTTCAACATCATTGTTCACTAGGAAACACAAGTCAGAATCACAGTGAGATACCATTTCACACAACTAGGATGGATATAATCAAAAAGTAATAATAATACAAGTCTTATGTTATAACACAGTAAGTGTTTGTGACGATGCAGAGAAATCAGAATCTTCAAGTATAATGAGTTGTAGTGGAAAATGGTGTGACCAATTTGGAAAACAGTGAAGGAATGATAGAATTAAAATCTCACCATTGTGCAACTCATAATAAAATAACAGATCTGCGTGTGCTCATAAACGGCTGCTAAAACCCAGTTAAAAACCGAATAGGGAACTCCACAATGGTTAGTTCAGAGGAACAATACCTGAACTCACTGCTCAAGCCAGTGTAACAAAAAGAGACAGGACAGAATGTGCCTCCTGATGCAAATACATACACAATTCTAAACTATCCCAGCCAAAAAATAAAATAAGACATAAATTTGATCTAGCTCTAGGTCTAACAGTTAAAATCAAATAGGACATTTCAGAGGAACACGTTCAAAGACACTATAGGGATGCAATCAGCAAAAACCAGACTGTGGGAAATTATACAGGACAAATGATGGATCAAATAAATGACACATCAAATAGATTCAGTGTGTGGCTTTGTGTGGATACTGATTCAAGCTAGCCAAATGCTTTCAAACACATATATATGAAAATCAGGAGTATCTGAACGCTAAACTAGACACTTGATAATGTAAAACTATAATTGTTCAATTTTTCAATGTGTTAATGGTATTGTAATTGTGCCAAAAGATAAAAATACCTTTATCTTTTGGAAATATATGCTAAGATTTTATGGATAAATTTTTACTGCACTGAGAATTTACTTCAAAATAATTCATTGGTGTGGGGATGGGAGGAGAGGGAGGAGTCACTGATCATACAGGATGGCTATGAATTAATAATTATGACAATTATTTTAGCTGAGTGACAGGTATAGAGGAATTTAACAAATTAGTCTCTCTTTTTTTGTACATATTAAAATTCTCCATCAAAAAAATGTTTTAAGAAAAATCTACTAAGTACCTTGTGTGGCTATGCACTGTGATACATGTTTTCAGATACATTATTGTGCACCCTTTAATTTCCAGCAACTCACATAGTACCTCAGTATAAGCAATGAGTAATTATCATTGAATGAATGACTTCATTTACTTCTCCCGCAGTCCTAGCGGTAGATCTTATACCCCATGTCACAAATAGCGAAACCTGAGGCTCAGGATTTAGCCAACATTATACAGATTTATAGGGCAAACTTTTTCCACTATGCTTCAAACATTTAACTTTTTTAACTGGAAGGAGGAAGGTCTTTAACTGATTGGTCTTCAATTTTATATATTTTATCAGTCAGCCTCAATAAAGAATGCTATATACTCTGGTAAGGGATTTGGTACTAGCATGTCAAGGATACATGCGGTCTCTGATCAGGCACATCTATGTGTACCAAAGGCATCTGGCCACGAGGTAGAAAACTCAAGTGCTATTTTCACTTTCTTCCTCAAGAGCTTCATTTCATTACATCAATCCTCCTGTCTACTATCAATACAAATTACTCAGGGTGATTGTAAGATTGAAAAGAAAGAAAAAAGATGTCGAAAATCCAAGATATTTTCTGGCAGCTTAAACTAAACACCACGTTGATCTACTTCTCTCCAAGTGGCATCTATAAAGCCTTTCCAAAGCCATTAACCTCTTACCACTCTCTCTGCTTCATGCTCTCAAACTCACTTTATAAATGCTCTCAAAACTATGTCTTTTAAAGGTTGACACATGTCCATGCACAATGTGCATAGGTGGCTTTGATAACACACTTGATTTGCTCAAAAAAGTAAGAAAGGCATAATAAATACAAGCCATTTCTACTTGCTTTATTGGGCAGAACCATTCTTTAAAATCAATTCCATAAAAGTAAACAAACAAACAAACAAACAAAAAAAAACCCTAGATTCTTCTGTCCTTCCCACTTGTCCAAAATCTACATTAGTTCTATCATCGAGGGAGAACTGGGGGGGGGCATTTTTCTGCATTAATAATGTCATCTTTATGGAATAATCATCTGGAAAAGCTGTATTTCATTCTATTAACTTTCAAAGAAAAATCATATATGTTTTTTAAAAGGGTGCTGTGCTGTGCTTAGTCGATCAGTCATGTCCGACTCTGTGTGACCTCATGGACTCTAGCCCACCAGGTTCTTCTGTCCATGGGAATCCTCTAGGCAAGAATACTGGAGTGGGTTGCCATGCCCTCCTCCAGGGGATCTTCCCAACCCAGGGATCAAACCCTGGTCTCCTGCACTGTGGGCAGATTCTTTACCATCATGCTAAATTCTATTTCCAGCCATGCTGTGTGGGAATATTCCAAATAAAATGAAACAAATGTAAACAGAAGTGAAAACCTAAATTCCATCCACACCCAAGTATTGAGCATCCTCTCAGCAGGAGCCTTCCCTGGTGAGGACCTTCTCCCAGAGCAAGCTCCCCATGCACTGGGGTGGGTAGCATGTAAGGAAAAGAAAATCAGAAGTCAGTGTTGGGTCACAGAGGAGCAGAAAGTATAATGAAATGTCAGAGGCATTGCATGGTCCACCTTGACTGTGGATTTGGAAATGGAGATGCTAGTGGTCCTTGATTCAGATCTTTGTGGATCAGAGTGTCTTTTTACAGCACAATCCTGAGAAAGAAATAACTCTTTAAGAGACACCTAGAAGGACATGCCCAGAGCCAATGTGCAGGCCATATAAAGCCTCAAAGAGCCTTCTAGATTTAAGTCTTTGTTTGCAGGGATCAGCATTTCCTGGGTTTCCTGAGGCTTCTAAGTGGAGCCAATCCCCCCAGTAGTCTTCCAAATGGTTCTTCCCAGCCTATGAGGAAGCCTGGATGTAAAGTCAGTCCCACTGGCCAAGCAGAGCAAGGAAACTCCCTCCTGGTCTCTTCCACATCCGTGTTCCAACAGCATTACGTGCAGCTGACAACACACCAGTGGCATAGGTCCCCGGTCACCCTAATTCAGAAGATTCATAACCCAAACCCAACTTTTAATTGTTGCACTGAAAGAAATCAACCCACCAGGTCCCCTTATCCAGGCTGAACTATCAGAAGCACCTAAAGAAAAGAAGACAAGGTTAAGACTCTAAAAACTTGTGCCTGAAGTGCCACTTCCCAGGTCTGTGACCTTGGATGGGAGGTTCTTGATCGATAAAAGATGATGGACACACTTTGATGATATGATAACAAACACAAAAGTCTTCTGAAAACACAAAGCATAAGATACATGTAAAACCTTATTTCAAAAATAAGAGAGTAAAATAAGAGTCCCCTGGAGATAGTAAAGTAATGCTCAAAATTCTCCAAGCCAGGCTTTAGCAATACATGAACCGAGAACTTATAGATGTTCAAGCTGGTTTTAGAAAAGGCAGAGGAACCAGAGATCAAGTTGTCAATATCCGCTGGATCATTCAAAAAGCAAGAGAGTTCCAGAAAAACATCTATTTCCGCTTTATTGACTACGCCAGAGTCTTCGACTGTGTGGATCACAATAAACTGTGGAAAATTCTGAAAGAGATGGGAATATCAGACCACCTGACCTGCCTCTTGAGAAACCTGTATGCAGGTCAGGAAGCAACAGTTAGAACTGGACATGGAACAACAGACTGGTTCCAAATAGGAAAAGGAGTACGTCAAGGCTGTATATTGTCACCCTGCTTATTTAACTTATATGCAGAGTACATCATGAGTAATGCTGGGCTGGAAGAAGCACAAGCTGGAATCAAGATTGCCAGGAGAAATATCAATAACCTCAGATATGAAGATGACATCACCCTTATGGCAGAGAGTGAAGAGAAACTAAAAAGCCTCTTGATGAAAGTGAAAGAGGAGAGTGAAAAAGTTGGCTTAAAGCTTAACATTCAGAAAACTAAGATCATGGCATCTGGTCCCATCACCTCATGGGAAATAGATGGGGAGACAGTAGAAACAGTGTCAGACTTTATTTTTTTGAGCTCCAAAATCACTGCGGATGCTGACTGCAGCCATGAAATTAAAAGATGCTTACTCCTTGGAAGGAAAGTGATGACCAACCTAGATAGCATATTAAAAAGCAGAGACATTACTTTGCCAACAAAGGTCCGTCTGGTCAAGGCTATGGTTTTTCCAGTGGTCATGTATGGATGTGAGAGTTGGACTGTGAAGAAAGCTGAGCGCCGAAAAATTGATGCTTTTGAACTGTGGTGTTGGAGAAGACTCTTGAGAGTCCCTTGGACTGCAAGGAGATTCAACCAGTCCATTCTGAAGGAGATCAGTCCTGGGTGTTCATTGGAAGGACTGATGCTGTAGCTGAAACTCCAATACTTTGGCCACCTCACACCAAGAGTTGACTCATTGGAAAAGACCCTGATGCTGGGAGGGATTGGGGGCAGGAGGAGACGGGGACGACAGAGGATGAGATGGCTGGATGGCATCACCAACTCGATGGGCATGAGTTTGAGTAAACTCCGGGAGTTTGTGATGGACAGGGAGGCCTGGCGTGCTGCGATTCATGGGATCTCAAAGAGTCGGACACGACTGAGTGACTGAACTGAACCGAACTGAACTAGAGAAGGAAACGGCAACCCAGTCCAGTATCCTTGCCTGCAAAATTCCATGGACAGAAGAGCCTGGTAGGGCTGTAGTCCATGCAGTCGCAAGACTGAGCACACATGCATTTTGAGGGGGATGGAGGGAGATGGGTTGGTAGCAATAAATAGGTAGAACTAACAAAAAAAAAAGGTGAGTCCCCCTCCTCCTTGTTCCTGCCCCTACTTACTCCTTTCTCTCTCTTGCCACCTTCATCTGGACAGTCATACTAGAGAGGTGCTCATTTCCTCCAGATTCCATTTAGAATGGCTGACTCCCTCTGCAAACTCCAGGGATCCCTGTAACTCACCCAGCTCATATCCAAGCAGGAGAGCTGCTTTAGAAGGCTAATTCAGTGAACCCAAAAGCCATAAATCTGTCCTATTTGTAAAAAGGAAAGAACTAGAGGTGAAAGATATTCAACCAGAAAGTGGAAAAATGTGGACTTTGCCACAAAACGGGAGACTTAACTCTCCAGTAGCTACCTCATTACATCTCCAACTGAGTCACATTACATAGAGGAACCCTCACGCAGACAGTTGGCCACCTGATGTGAAGAGCCAACTCACTGGAGAAGACCCTAAAGACCACTGTCAGGGTGACGTGGTGAGGTCCAGAGGTGGTGTGCTGGAGCACTGAACGCATCTGCACCACAGGAATCATTCCCCCTGCCCTTAATTCCCAGCTCTGTTCCCCTTCTTCCATAGCCTTTCAGGTGCACTTTTATCTGCACTGCCCCACCCCCAAGGGATTACAGTGCCTTTATAGATCTCTTTATCCTTAGTTATCTTTATATCCTTATAGTTATCTTTACCCTCTTTATCCTTCTCTTTATTGCCTTTATAGTTCTCTTTATCCTCCACAACTCTGACCATTACTGTCACCAGACTCCAAGCTTTTCCATGCAGGGGACCATGTCTTGTCATCACCACAGCCCCAGCCCCTTATGCTAAGTACTGCCCGTGGTCTAGTGAAAGATACTCATTTTGATCTGGAAGAATCAATAAAAACTATCACTGTGAACAGATTGAGCACAGAGCATTTGGGGACAGTGAAACTATCCTATATGATGCTGTGATGGTCCATACATGCCACTATATGTTTGTCAAAACCCATAGACAGTTCCACACCAAGAGTGAACCCTAATATGCACTATGGACTTAAGTCAATAATAATATGTCAGTATTGGTTATCAATTGTAATAAACACTGCACCAAGGCAAGATGTTAAAAGTAGGATGAACTGTGTGGATAAGAGGAGGGCATACATGGGAACTCAGCAATTTCTGCACAATTTTTCTGTAAACTGTTTTTAAAAAAACAAAACAACAACAACAAAAAAAAAAAAAACACTGTTTTTGTGAAAGAGCTAGCAGAAGGCTGTAGATCAGGCATGGTGAAATGACATGCCTCCAGTGACCAAACAACCGAACAAGTTACACAAATGAAGTGGGCTGGTTGGGACTGTGGTGAACCACCCAGGCTTATCTCAGAGACAAAGGCTACTCGGCATGAGTCCTTCTTGAGGACAGAAAGCCAAACTGGGTGTATCTTACAGTGTTCCTGGAAAACCCAGAAATCTTAATTTTTATGTGGGATATCTCAACATTAATCAGAATTGATCCAAAAAGCTTTTAACACTATAGGAAGTGTCAGTTGTGCAGTTGTGTCCAATTCTTTGGGACCCCATAAACTGCAGCCCACCAAGATCCTCTGTCCATGGGATTTCCCAGTCAAGAATACTGGAGAGGGTTGCCATTTCTTTCTCCAGTGGATCCTCTCAACCCAGGGATCAAACTCTGGTCTCCTGAACTGGAGGCAGATTCTTTTACCGTCTGAGCCACCAATATAGCTCAAGCAAAAATGTGTCTCCGGGCCCAGTACTGCCAATAAGTCCTCAATCTGGGACCAGAGTGAGATTCTTCTCAGCTCCAGCACCATAGCCCTCATTTCAGGCCAGGCTAACTCAAATGGACACAAATGGAGCCTTGTCACAGTAAGGAGTGTCACTTCTTCAAATCTGAACTACAAACCACAAAAGAAGGTGGGCCACGTGGACAACAGGATCTTCCACTCCTTCCAGGCCTGCCCTCTCCCCTCCTTCCTCATCATCTACCCCAACTGCCCCATGGATTTTTACAAACAGAAGAGTCTCCTGGATGTTTAACCCTCATTTCTGTCACTAGGTTTTTCTCCTCTTCCTTTGGTAAATGCTGACATCAGAGAAATCACCAGACAGCCAGCTCTTACCCTTGTGGTGTTGATGTCACACACTCTGCCCTCATCCTGCCCAGCGGAATGTCCATCATCATCCAAGAAGCTCCGGCCTTCTCCCCTCACCGGAAAGTGTGGGGTACAGAGGCATTTAGCGGCCAAAAAGAATCCTGTTCTCTGGTTGTACCAGCCGAAGCAATCGCTGGGAAATCACTCTCACCTGCAGAAGAAAGTATCGGTCATGTTGTAACTCCAAGGAGAAAACACATCCAAGAAGTTTTATCTCAGACTCAATCCCCTGGGCATTGATCTCCTATCGTAGAGCCCAGTGAAATTCCCAGGGACCCATCACTCCCCTTGGTCACATAGCTACAGAAACATCACAAAGTGATTCACAACCACTTTCAGGCTCCAGGACTCAGATCTTGACTGGAGTGGACACCTGGGGCATCTCCACTGACCCCAAGGCCAACAAAACATCCATAACATGAGGTCCTAGAATTAGGACATTAGTCACTCACCTCCCACACTGTTTCTTCCAGGAGCATCATTTTCCTAGCTAATTCATCAAGGATATACTTATAAAAAAACCCTGATGTTGGGAAAGATTGAGGGCAGGAGAAGGGGGTGACAGGGGATGAGATGGTGGGAAGGCATCACCAGCTCAGTGGACATGAGTCTGAGCAAACTCCCGGAGATAGTGAAGGACAAGGAAGCCTGGCTTGTTGCAGTTCATGGTGTCACAAAGAGTCAGACATGACTTGGCAACTGAACAACAACAACATTTATAAACTTATAATTGAATACCTTTAATCCATATTAGAGACCAAGTTTTGAGTGTGACTGCAGTAACAGAATGAATACTGCTTCTCTAATTTGAAATCAATAGGTTTCAAAGGCTGGCCAAATTCAATGTTGCTTCATTGGTCACTGTCATCTTTTGCAGATCAGAAATGACTATACATGCTAGATCAAAGTTCTCTAGTTAATGCGTGTGTGAGTGTGTGTGTTATGTATGAGGGAGAGTTAATATGAAAATAAGAGGATAAACTTCATTTTTTCTCTCTGAATAAATTAAAGAAAGCCAAAAAAAAAAAAAAACTTTACTTACCAACAAGGTAAGCCTTGCCTCATGGTGGTGCCTTCCCATGGTAGTATCTAAGCATCTACCTATCGATTTTCATGTTTTCCAATCAATGCTAAGTTCAAAGGGGAAATGGGGAAGATAAAGAAGAAAGGATTGATCCTGAGCTTCAGAAAGAACTGAAAGACACGCTTCCAGCTGTGTCAGTCACTGCAAACTTTCATTATAGCCGAAGCGCTGCCTGATGTTATCCAGGCATTGGGATTACAGACAAGATGCAGCGCCTGCCCTCTCCCCCATCTCGGAGCCCACAGGACCCAAACCAAAGAACAAACACATGGAGGTGTCCTACCAACATCCAGGGGGCAACGGGGTGGGAAGCAAAGCAGGAACCACAAGCCGGTCCCAACAAGGGCCAAAGCAACCCTGCAGCAAATTTCCACCTCTAATAGAGATGACAACGAGGAAGGATACAGAAAAAGTGCAGCTCTACCCACACTGAACTTCTGTGATTGGGACCTTTGGCAAAGAGGTAGAGAAATTTCAACACGGATAAATAAAATTCAGGAGCTAGCCTCCTCCTCCTTTCCTTCCGCCCTTCACCTCCTCCCCCCCTCATCTCCCCCTCCACCTCCTCCTAACTCTCCCCCTCCTCCCCCTCACGGTCCTCCCCCTCCCCCTTCTCCTCCTTTCCCCCCCCCCACCTTCTCCTCTTCCTTATTCTCCCCCTCCTCCCCCTTACCATCCTCCCCTTCCTCCTTCTCATCTTTCTCTTCCTCCTCCTCCTTCCTCTCCCCCTTCTCCTCCTCTCCCCCTCTCCATCTCCCCCTCTATCTACTCCTTATTCACCCCCTCCTCCTCCTTACAGTCCTCCCCCTCCTCCTTACAGTCCTCCCCCTCCTCCTCATCTTCCTCTTCTTCCTCCTCCTTCCCCTCCCCCTTCCCCTCCCCCTCTCCATCTCCACCTCCTCCTCCTCATCTTCGTCTTCCTCTTCCTCCTCCTCCTCCTCCTCCACGGCCTCCCAGCAGCACCTCAAAGGGTTAGTCTCAGATATTTGTGTTCCACATGAAATGTAGAAATGTCATGCCTTTTTTAAAGGGTACAGCACACAAATATAGGCTTGCTTTCCCTAACAGACATCTTTCCAAAAGTAGCACATTTTAAAGGAAGGTAAGATTAATCTGGCTAGGAGATAATTAACTAACTACAAACAGCTTTGATACGACTACATTAATTACTGAAGAAAAAAAATCAACAAAGCCCTTAGGCTATTCAGCACTTCTGAGAAACCTCAGCACTGCTGGGCACTGGCTCATCACCTTCTCAGGATGGAGCTGGTCCAGAGACAGATTGTGACCTTACCCAAATGTATCATTTTTACAGAAACTGGTGCCCAGTGGGCATCAATGTCTGCTGCATGAACAACATCCTAGCCTGTCTTTTTCTCTCTTCTTTCCCTGAAAATCAGAATTCTTGTACCTTGCCTCATTTCCCCTCACCATGATTACTGTCCAAAAGACTAGGTTTTTGGAAAACATGTAAAATCAGTCAATTCTTCTCTATATGAATTTATGTAAGTTCTGGCAGCTCTATACTGGGGTTAATGGCGACCTCGTCCAAGAGGACTTATGCCATACCCACACCCAGAGCCCCTGTCCCTGCGGCAGACCACTGCCGACCCGTACCTCCACAGGAGATGCTCAAACATAGTTCTGTCTCAGTCTTATTTGAATGCAGAGTTTCAAAGAATAGCAAGGAGGGATAAGAAAGCCTTCCTCAGTGATCAGTGCAAAGAAATAGAAGAAAACAATAGAATGGGAAAGACTAGAAATTTCTTCAAGAAAATTAGAGATACCAAAGGAACATTTCATGCAGAGATGGGCTCAATAAAGAACAGAAATGGTATGGACCTAACAGAAGCAGAAGATATTAAGAAGAGGTGGCAAGAATACACAAAAGAACTATACAAAAAAAATCTTCACGATGATCTTCCCAGATAATCGCAGTGGTGTGATCACTCACCTAGAGCCAGACATCCTGGAATGTGAAGTCAGGTGGGCCTTAGGAAGCATCACTATGAACAAAGCTAGTGGAGATGATGGAATTCCAGTTGAGCTATTTCAAAGCCTAAAAGATGATGCTGTGAAAGTGCTGCACTCAACATGCCAGCAAATTTGGAAAGCTCAGCAGTGGCCACAGGACTGGAAAAGGTCAGTTTTCATTCTAATCCCAAAGAAAGGCAATGCCAAAGAATGCTCAAACTACCACACAGTTGCACTCATCTAGCAAAGTAATGCTCAAAATTCTCTAAGCCAGGCTTCAGCAATACATGAACCGTGAACTTACAGATGTTCAAGCTGGTTTTAGAAAAGGCAGAGGAATTGCCAACATCTGATGGATCATCAAAAAAGCAAGAGAGTTCCAGAAAAACATTTATTTCTGCTTTATTGACTATGCCAAAGCCTTTGACTGTGTGGATAACAACAAGCTGTGGAAAACTCTGAAAGAGATAGGAATACCAGACCACCTGACCTGCCTCTTGAGAAATCTGTATGCGGTTCAGGAAGCAACAGTTAGAACTGGACATGGAACAACAGACTGGTTCCAAATAGGAAAGGAGTACATCAAGGCTGCATATTGTCACCATGCTTATTTAATTTATAGGCAGAGGACATCATGAGAAACACTGGGCTGGATGAAGCACAAGCTGGAATCAAGACTGCTGGGAGAAATTCAATAACCTCAGATATACAGATGATACCACCCTTATGGCAGAAAGTGAAGAAGAACTAAAGAGCCTCTTGATGAAAGTGAAAGAGGAGAGTGAAAAAGTTGGCTTAAAGTTCAACATTCAGAAAACTAAGATCATGGCATCCAGGCCCATCACTTCATGGTAAATAGATGGGGAAACAGTGGAAACAGTGGCAGATTTTATTTTCTTGGGCTCCAAAATCACTGCAGATGGTGACTGCAGCCATGAAATTAAAAGACACTTGTTCCTTGGAAGAAAAGTTATGACCAACCTAGAGAGCATGTTAAAAAGCAGAAACATTACTTTGCCAACAAAGGTTCATCTAGTCAAGGCTATGTTTTTTCCAGTGGCCATGTATGGATGTGAGAACTGGACACTGAAAGAAAGCTGAGTGCCAAAGAATTGATGCTTTTGAACTTTGGTGTTGGAGAAGACTTCAGAGTCCCTTGGACTGCAAGGAGATACAACCAGTCAATCCTCAAGGAAATCAGTCCTGAATAGTCATTGGAAGGACTGATGTTGAAGCTGAAACTCCAATACTTTGGCCACCTGATGTGAGGAACTGACTCACTGGAAAAGACCCTGATGCTGGGAAAGATTGAAGGCAGGAGGAGAAGGGGACGACAGGGGATGAGATGGTTGGATGGCATCACCAACTCAATGGACATGAGTTTGAGTAAACTCCGGGAATTGGTGATGGACAGGGAGTCCTGGTGTGCTGCAGTCCATAGAGTCGCAAAGAGTCAGACACTACTTAGTGACTGACCTGAACTGAACTGATGTGAATTTATGTCAGTTCACCCCCTGCTTACGGCATTCATACACTAGGTGTGACCTCTCCATGTAAAATGATAACTAGCATTTTCCGAGTCCCTAAAACACACCAGGAACCTTCCCATTTTACTGGTGGAACACTGAGGCTCAAAGACACTGTTTGCCCAAAGCTCCACACCTGTGAGTACCAGAGATGGGATTCAAGTCAGGTAGGTCTGCCTGATTTCAGTGAGTATAGAAAATCAAGATCCTCTTCTAGCCTTTGGGGAAAATTAAGGAAGGATTGGGAGAGAGGGCAGACATGGCCCAAACCAGCAGGTTTGAGGGGAAGAAAAATGTGTACATCTGACACATTCCCCTCTTCCTGCTGAACAATCCCACTAAAGGTTCTGTTTCTATGTTCCCATCATCCCTATCTGTGTGCAACTGTTCAAAAAAAAGAAGACTGGAGCATTCGTGATTTTGCACTTATGCTGGTTTCTGACTTTGTTGAGTGATTCAGTAGGATCCTGGCAAAACACATCAAGCTCATTCAAGTATCTCCAGCCTCCGCAGAATTCCTCTCTTCACAGGACGAAGGGAGACCCTTAGTGGCATCCTTGGGCTCCCGTCCAGCCTGGCTGTATTTCCTGCTGGTTTGACTACAGCTTTCAAAAATGAACACGATGACCGCCTCCAATACTGAGAGGGGAAAGGTGAAGATTAAGTGGCAGATCAGACTCTTTCATCACCCGGAGGCCTGACATCCAATCTTGGAACAGAACGAGGAGCATCAAACGGACGAGCAGACGGTACACAAGACTGATAACAATGCCCTGCGTCATTCTCCCAGAGAATCACAGGAATAATGTTGCTCTCCCAAAATTAAACTTTAAAACCAGTGCCTAAGAACTTAAAGCAGACACTCCAAGTGATATTGCAGCCTAGGTCTGTGTCCTCTGCGTTTGTAGAGAATGCTGAGAGCACCTGTCACTGCCCTGCTCACATTCTTCTGAAATGTTGTCACTTCAGCACCACCCACAAGATTGAGAAGCCTGCAGTTAGGGACAGTATCCTAATATCAATCTTCAAATTAATTGTCTCTGTTATACAATGACACCTGACAGGTTTTTGTTTTTGTTTTTAGCCAATTCCTCTCCCCCAAACCAACAAGACTAAAGAGTAAATTAATTAAAAGAATCAATATGGATAATGAAAGGCAGAGGATCAGCAATGGAAGCAGAGAAAGAAATTTTCAAAAATCAAAATTGGTTGCCAAGACCCATTCCAGGACTTTCTACAGGAGAAGAGTTTTATCCTGAAGACACAGCATCTCCAACACTGATATGATGTATCTTGAGTGGGGTTTTAAGTCTCCAGAGCTCAGAGTCTCAGATATCATTGAAAGTGAAAAAGTGAAAGTGAAATCGCTCAGTCGTGTCGGACTCTTTGCGACCCGTGGACTGTGGCCTACCAGGCTCCTCCATCCACGGGATTCTCCAGACAATGATACTGGAGTGGGTTGCCATTTTACATACCCCCAAATCTCCCCTTGTTCTGACTCTCAGCTCCTTGAGGCACCTGCTGGTGATTTCAGTTCCCAGGTTCCTTGTCAACACAGAGCAAATAAGCTATGCAGCTGACACAAGTGTCCACTCTGTCCACCACTTCTATTTAAAGAGTGGAACTTAGTAAAGCAAACAGAAGTTTATTTACTCAGCTCTGGGACACCTGAGTTTCTGAAGTCGCAAGTCTGAGACAGAGCTGACTCCAATCCGTGATAAGGTTACCAGGTAAATGACACCCTGAAGCACCCTCCTAGCAACCTGCCAATTTCCCTGGACACATGCTGACCTTGCAAACTTCTATAGCAGGGACTCTTAGCCTCAGCACTACTTACATTTTGAGGCCAGATAATTCTTTTTTCCTGGGGGATGTCCTATGCTCTACAGGACATTTAGCAGCATCTCTGATCTCTACCCGAAGGCTTCCCAGGTGGCTCGGTCATAAAGAATCCACCTGCCAATGCAGGCAACACAGGTGTGATCCCTGGGTAGGGAAGATGCCCTGGAGGAGCAAGATCCTTCCTGGAGAAGGGAATGGAAACCCACTCCAGTATTCTTGCCTGGGAAATTCCATGGACAGAGGAGCCTGGTGGGCTACAGACCATGGGGTCACAGGAGTCAGGCATGACTGAGCGACTGAGTATGCACACAGGCACTGGACTCTACCTGCTAGATGCCAGCAGTATACCTCCTTCCTGCCCCCCAGGGTGTGACAATCACAGTGTCTCCAGATGCTGCCAAATGTCCCCTTGAGAGCAAAATCAACAAGCAGAGTGAAAAATACCTCAGACTCCTACCTATATGGGAGCTGGAAGTTCAGAAAGGTCAGAACCACAGATTGTACTAATACTTCATCTGCTGACAGGGGCTGGGGAAATTTCCCCCAAACACTTATTCCTTTAGAATTCAGTCCTGGCATTTCTGGTGTCAGACAAGCAAAATTTTGCAAATGAGGAAAGATAAAAGCAAGGTTAACCTTTTGTTGAAAGTCAAAGCATGCGTCACACAACTTGAATCTTGAGTCTAGTGTAAAGATTAGTGATTTTCTCTGTGAGTCGGTCTTCTGTTTGCTAACATTTTCAGCGCTAGGATAACACCCAGGGCCACACATTCATACAGTTTCAAAGATGTGGCCTACTTCCTGTGGGGGGCGGCTCCTGCTGGCCACACCCACTCCTAATCAGATCTGCCAAAATTGTGGAAACGCTGATCTTCCACAAAATCAGTTTGGTAGTCTTGCCCCTATTCATCATCTACAGACCAATTCCCAATAAAATCTAACAGTAATGATGCAATACGAGTACAAAGAAAAGGTAAAAGTTGACCCTACCTCTAACTTGCTTCATTAGTAAGAACTGTGGTCAAGGGTTTTGCTTAAATAAAGCTAAAATAAGGCAATCAGGCCACCATAGTAGAATTTAATGTGCCAGCAAAATCATATTTAAATCCCATAATCCAAAGCAATCAGAATAATACAACCCTGTCTAGTTAATTCAGAAAGTAGTTTACTAAGAATATCTCCAAATGACTTATTTTTTCCAAATTATCAAATTTCAGTGGAGAATGAACATGTGGAAGGGAAGGGTGGGACAAACTGGGAGATTAGAACTGACATATATAGACTACTATGTGTAAACCAGCTAGTGGCAAGCTGCTGAATAGCACAGGAAGCTCAGTTGGTGCTCTGTAATGAGCTGGAGGGGTGGGATGGGGGAAGCAAGAAGGAGGCTCAAGAGGGAAGGGATATATGTATCCACATAGATGACTCACTTTGTCATACAACAGAAACTAATACAACATTATAAAGCAATTATACTTCAATAATAAAATAATAAATAAATAAAATATGAAAGTGATAGTGAAAGTCGCTCAGTCGTGTCTGACTCTTTGTGACCCCACGGACTATACAGGCCATGGAATTCTCCAGGCTAGAATACTGGAGTGGGTAGCCTTTCCTTTCTCCAGGGGATCTTTCCAACCCAGGGATCAAACCCAGGTCTCCCACATTGCAGGTGGCTACTTCACCACCTGAGCCACAAGGGAAGCCCAAAATATAAAATATAGAAGCCATTAAAAAAGAAATCCCTTAAGTCAATAGGAAAAAATCTTTAAATTAACAAAGTTTTTTTTTCTTCCTTTTGCTCTGTCTCAAGAAGAAAATGAAAGCTTCCCAGGGTCTAAAATATTCAGGAATTAAAAATAAATTGATAGGGATTCTGGTATTCAGAGAGAAAACCAGTAAGTGCTTGCTAAAGTAAGGCCTCTAAATGATATCTGAAAGGTTAATACAAATTATACTTCTCTTGGCCATCCAGAATGAGTGAATGCAATTCCATCCCCAGAAACCCCAAGGGCTACAAGCGTGGTAACTGAACACCACTGTCCTCCCCCGGGGTTCTGTTCCTAGACGACCTCCCCTGGGGAGCAGTAAAAGGCAGCAGGCCGCTGCTGAGTCATCTTCAAACACAACCCACAGACAGGAAGGTAAGGAGGGTCCTGTGGAAGGCTGTGCACCTCATAAGGAAAAGCAAAACCACACGGCCACTGACCCCAGTGCGGTCCTCCTCCACGACTGCCACCATTCCACTGGCCCCAGGGAGGAACGCCCTGGCTCCCTCCACATTGCAGGAGTCCCCCAGCTTCATAGCTGACAAGCAGGGGTTCAGCCTGCA
This sequence comes from Cervus elaphus, assembly GCF_910594005.1. NCBI lineage: Eukaryota > Metazoa > Chordata > Mammalia > Artiodactyla > Cervidae > Cervus > Cervus elaphus. The sequence goes on along the minus strand of NC_057825.1, from coordinate 25,563,044 downwards.
GCCAGGAAACAGGAAAATCATCCCACCTGGGGACTTTAGACTTTGAGTTCAGTCTTTTCTGTCCCCACGTTTGCAATGACATGACTGATGCATCCAACATGTGGGTACGGGGCGGGGCGGGGCGGAGGGAATCTATCATGCAATGATAGTAGCGGTGTCAACTGATTAAAGGAAATCTTCTGGAGGACACTAGTAATGTATATCACAAAATACCACAGTTTCACCTTTTGGAATGTATCCTGAGGAAATAAATCAGACACATGTCCAAGGATGTAGATACAAGGATGTCACTGCATCATTAATTATTCATAAGAGTAAAAAGGCAACCTAAAAGTCCATCGATAGGGGAATGATGAAATAAGACTAGGAGGTGGCCATGCCAAAGAATACTCTGTGGCCATTAAAAATGCTGACATGATCGTAACAGCTCTGCATAGCAGGTCAGGTTCCTCTCTAAGTGTTCTCACCTGAACCCATTTAATCCTCACAACACTTGGACTAGTGGTATCTCCATTGGGTTCATTTTACAGAGGGAGCAGCTGGCAAACAGAGAAGTTAAACTAACTCTCCAGAGTCAGTAGCTCCTAAATGATGGTTTGACGGTTTAAATTCAAACAGTAATGCTCTAAAGCCCTATTCATCCACTGAACTCCACTGCCCAGAGATTCATGGAAAGTAAGTCACAAAATGGTAAGCAGGAGAAGAAAATAGTTATAATACAACAGCATCATGATCTGATCTTTATAAACTATGTCTGCCTTTATGAAATGGAAAAAAGAAAAAAAACTATACAAATATGCCCCAAAATGTTAAACACATTCTCTCTGAATGATGGAATTTGGGGTGATTTTTGCCTTCTATTCTGTACCTCTCAGCATTCTGTGAATTTCTTTAAAGTATTACAAAAACACTGAAGAAAACAATTATTTCTGGTTGGGAAAATAAAAGGTCATAAGCAGCCTTGGTCAGTATTTGGGAAGGGAGGAGAGACAGAAGGGCAGACATTAAGTTAACTCACAGGTCCGGGTGAGACAGAGCCCTCCACCGACGTGCTCTGGCATCATGTGTAGGATTAAAAGCTTCTGCTGTTCATGCCGTCTGCTTTAAGGAAGGCCTGTCCTGGAAATAAAGGAAGACAAAACACAACATGGCTCTTGCCCTCCACGCTTAAGGAGCTTAGAAAATGTTGGAGGAGAGTAAATAGGTAAATAAACAACTGCAACCCAAGGCAGAATATCAACACAAGAGGAGATGCTGAGAAGGTGCTGCAGTTGACAGGAGGTAAAGGGTCCCCTGGGATGGGGAAGCAGGGACACTACCTGATCAGGTGTATCAGAGCTGAGCCCGAAGAGTTGGGTCAAATATGAACAAGTAAAGAACAGGGGAGAGAAAGGCTGCTCTCCAAGTAGAGGAAAGAACTCGTGTAATATGCGGGGACTAAAACACCTATAGTAGGTAGAGAGCAGAAAATGGCTGGACTCACCCAAGATGTAGCCATATGACCTAGACTAATTGATTTTACTTCCTTTTTTTTTTTTTTTTTGGCTGTGCCTTGCAACTTGTGGGATCTTAGTTCCCCAACCAGGGATTCCCCAGTAGTGGAAACTCAGAGTTCTAACCATTGGACTGCCAGGGAAGTTCCTGGACATATTTAAATAGATTCTTTCTTCTCAGAATATGAAGAAATTGTACTGTCCACATCTTGGTGAGCTGGGAGTTACCCAGGTGAGAGAAGTCTCTATGGAAGCAAAATGGATTGCATGTGGCCATACAGAGAATCTGCTGAAACATGAGACCACACCCCAAGTCTCCCGAAGTATTCAGCCACAAGGAACAGCCGGAGAAATTTAGTTTTCAGTTCAGTCGCTTAGTCATGTCCGACTCTTTGTGACCCCATGGACTGCAGCACACCAGGCTTCCCTGTCCATCACTAACTCCTGGAGTTTGCTCAAACTCATGTCCATTGAGTTGGTGATGCCATCCAACCATCCCATCCTCTGTCGTCCCCTTCTGTTCCCGCCTTCAATCTTTCCCAGCATCAGAGTCTTTTCAAATGAGTCAATTCTTTGAATCAGGTGGCCAAGTATTGGAGTTTCAGCTTTAGCATCAGTCCTTCCAATGAATATTAAGGACGATGTCCTTTAGGATGGACTGGTAGGATCTCCTTGCAGTCCAAAGGACTCTCAAGAGTCTTCTTCAACACCACAGTTCAAAAGCATCAATTTTTCAGCACTCAGTTTTCTTTATAGTCCAACTCTCAAATCCATACGTGACTACCGGAAAAACCATAGCTTTGACTACGCCAAAGCCTTTGACTGTGTGGATCACAACAAGCTGTGGAAAATTGTTAAAGAGATAGGAATACCAGACCACCTTCCCTGCCTCCTAAGAAATCTGTGTGCAGGTCAAAAAGCAACAGTTAGAACCAGACATGGAACAACAGACTGGATCCAAATAGGAAAAGGAGTATGTCAAGGCTGCATATTGTCACCCTGTTTGAGTATATTATGAGGATGAACGAAGCACAAGCTGGAATCAAGATTGCTGGGAGAAATTCAATAACCTCAGATATGCAGATGACACCACCCTTATGGCAGAAAGTGAAGAAGAACTAAAGAGCCTCTTGAGGAAAGTCAAAGAGGAGAGTGAAAAAGTTGGCTTAAAGCTCAACATTCAGAAAACTAAGACCACGGCATCCAGTCCCATCACTTCATGGCAAATAGATGGGGAAACAGTGGAAACAGTGACAGACTTTATTTTGGGGAGGGCTCCAAAGTCACTGCAGATAGTGACTGCAGCCATGAAATTAAAAGATGCTTGCTCCTTGGAAATAAAGTTAAGACCAACCTAGACAGCTTATTAAAAAGCAGAGATATTACTTTGCCAACAAAGGTGCATCTAGTCAAAGCTTTGGTCAGAGAAATTAAAACAAAACAAAAAAACCTTTGGCATTATCACTGTTCTAGAATATCTGAAAAAATTAGAAGCTACCACTGGGTAGAACAGTGCACCAGAAACATGTGATCCAAAATGGCTAGATCATTTTTAATGAATTAATAGAGAAGAACATATATTGCTAAGTTATAAATTGGTTTTAATATTCTGGTAACTATATTTCCATACAGTTGGATTGTTTTATATTCTGTGGCTTTTTTTTTTTTTTTTTTTTTGGCATTTAAAAATGCTATTCTAAAAAGTGGTCCACAGATGTCCCAGGACTGCCAAAGGATTCCATGGCACATAAAAAGTTAAGAATGTAAAATTGTAAATCACTTCATGTTACACCAGTAGTAACTTCCATCTTACTCAGAGTAAAATTTCCCTTCCCTGACCTGACTTATCTGATTTCATCTCCTACTCCTCTCACTCTCTTTCACTGCCATCTGGCACACTGGTCTCTGTTTGCGTGCTCACTCAGCTGTGTCCAACTCTGCGACCCATGGACTGTAGCCCTCCAGGCTCCTCTGTGAGTGGGATTTTCCAGGCAAGGATACTGAAGCGGCTTGACATTTCCTTCTCCAAGGGATCTTCCCAATGCAGGGACTGGTCTCTGCAACAGTCCTTAATCCTACCTCAGGACCTTTGCACTGGTTGATCTTTGTGCCTCAAATGCTCTGCATTCAGGTGATTGAATCCCACACCCTTCTTCCTCACATCCTTCAGGTCTTTACTCAAATGACAGCTTCTCAATGACGCTTTCCTTGTTACCCTATCTAAAATATCCCTCGATGAAACTCCCAGCTCCCATGCTTACTGTATTTTTTCTCCTTAGCATTTGTTAATCCCTAAAATACATAGAGACATATGCTTTGTCTCTTTATCTTATTTATAGTTTGTTTCCCCACTTGGATATGAGCCCCATAAAGGCAGAAAGTTTTATCTTGTGCTTCACTGTATCCCCAGCACCTTGAACCTCACATGACACATATGAGGTTCTCAAAAATTACATACTGAATTGATTGATGAATCAATTAGTTGGTTGACATTTATCACATATCTTGGCTACTGGCTGCTTCCACACCGTGTCAAATTTGAAAGTCTCTGTTGCCCACTGGGAGGAAAGAAAAATCACACAAAATGTGCTTTTGAAACTGTGGTCACCACAGATGAAAAGGAGCTTACTTATCGGCCACTGCAGATGGGAGATACATTTTATTCCTTAATAAAAAGAGTTTTACATCAAAGACAAAACAGATAAGTTCTAACACACACAAGTTATGGATCAAGTTATAGCATAACAAATACAGAAAAGTAAAAAAAAAAAAAAACAAATACAGAAAAGTAAATAGAAAAATTGGCATGTGGCATACAACCAATAAAAGCACACTAACTCAGAATGTAGTAGAAGTGATGCTGGTTGATATGATCATCATACAGATTTCACCTGGCAAATGATTTTAAAAAGGAAGTGGACAGCTTACAAAGGCATGAGTAAATACACGTAAGAAATCACTACATGGGTACTGCTTGACTTAACCTGCTGCTTTTAAAATGCAGAATTACCCATTTGAAGGCTTTGCTGCTTACCTATTAAAATAGCAAAGCTGCCTTTAATATTGATAAAGTCTGAAGCTCACAGCACTATCTTCATAGATATATAAAACACCTCACTCCATGCTACACACCAGGAGCATGTGGTTTTAATAAGAACAACCTTCTTCTAGTAGGATAATCTGCCAACCAGGCAAAGTAGGACTGGACTTCTTGTAATTATAAAAGGTAAGTCAAGGACAAATAAAGGAAGTACTATTTTTTATCACATACATCCTTATACAGACATGCTCAAGTCACTCACATATTAAAAATTTACACAAAATAGGGACTTCCCTGGTGGTCCAGTGGGTAAGACTCCACACTCCCAAAGCAGGGGGCCCGGATTCAATCCCTGGTCAGGGAACTAGATCCCCTGTGACTAAGACCAGGAGCAGTCAAATAAATAAATAAATAAAATACAAAAAAATCTTCCAAATTCCTCCTTGCAACACAGCTTCTAGAAAACAGTTTTTACACTCATCCTTCCTTCTCCTACAATACTTGCCCTAATGCTAAGTGTTTTGCTAAACACACCTCCAGACAACCAAAGCCGAAGTTCACGTCCCATCTCTGTGTGACTTGCTTGTTTAAGGCATTTGTCACTGCCCACCTCCCGGCCCTTGCAGTTCACTGACGCCACATCTCTGGCTACTTATTCTTGGTTTCCTATGAGACTCTGCTTCCTCTTCCCGAACCTTAAATCTGAGTTCACAAAATAACATAGCTGCAGGAACTAGGTAAGATGAGAAAGGAGGTCATCTGGCCACTGTGACAACCTGGAGAGCACCAGTCCTGCCAGAAAAGGATCACTGCCCCTCATCTGTGAGCATCAGGTGGCCAGATGACCCCACACTGTCAAGGATATCCATTAATCTTATTTTTACGGGAACTTTCCCAACTTTTTCAATGTCATCAATTTCATGGTTAATGTTTTAGTACCATAAGCCAAATCAACAGATCTATAGCCTGGATACAGCCTATGGACCTCAAATTTGTGTCATTTCCCCCATCCTGTGGGTTTCTCATCTTGCTTCAGGTTCTTCTCCCTGAAAATTTAACTCGACTCAAGAGCCCAGGTGTGGATCTCCAGCCCAGAGCCCCCTCTACCTGGTGGATTAACGGAAATGCCTCCTGGATATATCCATTCGAATGTCCTAATGGGCCCTTGAAATAAAACACGTGTACACTTTCCCTTCATCCTCTGTTCCCAAACATCTCTCAAGTCCCTTTCCTTCCCCTCTCTCTTCTGCCTCCGCTTCAATTCAGACACACAGTGTTCCCCATGGTTTACTCAATGGACCTCTGACTGCCCTCCCCACCCCAGGCCTGTCCACATTCTCTACTCTCAAATTCACTCTCCCATCCAAGCTAAAGCCACCTTCTAAAAGGCACAGCCTTGTATAACACAGGGAACTCAGACTGGTGCTCTGTGACAAGCTAAGGGGGTGGGATATGGGAGGGAGGGGAGGGGAGTTCAAGAGGGAGGGGACATATGTACACTTACAGCTGATTCACGTGTAGCAGAAACCAACACAACATCGTGAAGCAATTATCCTCCAATTTAAATTAAAAAAAAAAAAAAAAACAGGAAAAAAGATAGATAAATAAATAAAATGCACAACCTTAACACGCTCTGATGGCTCCCTTGGCCTTCAGGATAAACTCTGGATCCACACTGCTTGAGTCTGAATCTGCCCAAAACTTAATCTAAGACCAAGGCCATGCATGCTCAGTCATGTCTGACTCTTTCATGACCCCATGGGCTGCAGCCCACCAGGCACCTCTGTCCAGGGATTTTTCAGGCCAGAATACTGGAGTGGGCTGCCATTTCCTTCTCCAGGGGATCTTGCCCACCCAGGGATCAAACCCATATCTCCTGCATTGACAGGTGTATTCTTTACCATTGCACCACCTAAGAACAGCACTATATAAATACTTATTATTCTAGCATTAAGCATTGCCAGAGCCCTGAGTGTCATCTGAGTAAGACCTGGAATTCTAAGTACACAGGGACTGACCCATCTCTTTGATACTACTTTGACCCCCACCCCAGCCCCCCAGGTAGACACACCTGCATCAGGTTCACTCACAGCAACAATGAAAGATCAGCAAAACTCACCGGCAGGCCTTTAGTCTCCTGTGTCTCTTTCAGTACACCCCTCACTCACTTCCAGCCAACACCGTTCTTGCATTTGCCCTGTTCCCCTTTCAAAACCAGTAGGAAATGCTGTGAGGTTAGTCTTCGTGCTCAGGTATGAAGTGAGGCCTCTAGACACTTCTCACAACACCAAGGGCTCTTTGGATACAAACAACAATAACTGGGGTGGCTCACTAATAAATCCAATCTGTGTCCGTCAGAAGGCTCTCTGAAGCTCTCTGGGCCAAAGAGAAGCCTGAAGATCCACACGTGGCAACAGATAGGAGCCGGGGCACTTCTGAAGGACATGGAGACAGAAACAGCTGACAGAAGAGGTCTGGTCAGGGAGAGCAAGGAGTACACCAGTGGAATCCTCCACCCTTCAGTCCCTCCACTGACAGACGCCTGAAAAGCTGGGCGAACTGTCTGTCCATCCCATGGCTGGACTGGGGCAGAAGGAATCTCAGGGGAATCCTTAACACCCACCATCCCACCAAGACAACAACCACACAGGGAGGAATAATTACCCAAAGGAAATTAGAGGGCTGCAGGAAGAGGAAAGTGATGTGTGGCTGAAAATTCCATTCAACTTTCCCCCAGAGTTCTCTATTCTTGACCTTAGAACCTAAATACGAGGATGAAAAATGTTCAGGCTTCCCTGGTGTCTCAGTGGTAAAGAAGCTACCTGCCAATGCAGGAGACTTGGGTTCAATCCCTGGGGTGGGAAGATCCCCTGGAGGAGGAAATGACAACCCCCTCCAGTATTCTTGCCTGGGAAATCCCATGGACAGAGAAGCCTGGTGGGCTACAGTCCGTAGGGTCACAAAGAGTGGGACAGGACTGAGAGACTAAACAACAATGACATGAATACTGTAGAAGTCTAAGGGATTTCAGGTCTCAAGGAACAGGTCAGATTACCTCTGTGGGTGACTGAGGTCCCTCTCTAATGCCCCAAATTCCACTTGTAGTCAAGTCAGTGACATCATCTCTCCCCTGCTTCTCACTAACACCCCTTCCCTCTCCACAGGCAGCCAGAGACTTTTCAAAACTAAGGGTCAGAACGTGTCTACACTTTCCATAAACCTACAGTAGCTCCTCAGTGTGATGTTCGGGACAGAGTTCAAATTCCTTTCCACAGATGTCAAAGCCAGAACATTCCTGCCTGTATCTCTGACCACTGTCTCTACCCATCTACTTCCAACCCTCTTCCTGGGCCAAGACATATTCCTTCCCATCCCCAGCTATGCGGTATACTCTCTTTCCCAAATCTCACTGAAGTTATCCCCTTGGTTCTCTCCTTTTTCAGTTAATTCCTGTTTGGCCTTCCAGAAATGAGCTCCAGAGTCATCTCTTCAGGACACTCTCTTGTGAGGACTGCACATACGTGCACGCACACATCTCTAGCTACACAGGCACCATGCTCGGGGCTTACAGGTCTGTACTTCTCAGCAATATCACCGACACACAGTGATATCATCACCCAAAACACGGCAGGCAAGTGGGAGAAGTCTGGTGGGATCCTGACTAACGAATGTTCCACCTAACGGTAAAAAAACAAGGATTTTCCTGCTCAAGAGTGGAGAAGCCTGCTTGGAGGGTGCCTTCACACCATACAGTCTTCCCTGGAGGCTCCAGGATATGGGATGAGAATGTTTGACCAAACTATCATTTCTGCCTAGTCTGTGCCCCTGATACATCAAGGTCTTTCCAAAGTATTGTAGAAAAGCATCTATTGCTGCTAGGAGTCACAGATTTTGCTAAATCATAAATCCTCAACATATTTACAACAAAACTCTGAGACAGCCAAATGTCTGTTGCTGTAGTAAGCTGTCACAGAGACTATTTATTTCATGGAGTGAAAAAAGAAGTTTCACTTAACATTTTAAATATGATGGTTTATGTAACATCTAATCCATTATTTGGAAGGGAGAAAAAATGTTTTTATGTTTCACAAATATCCACATCCAGCTCCTGGAAACCAAGCTGGGAGGACTTTTTTTTTTTTAACGCTTTGCCCAGAACTATCCACTATGACTCACTCCAAACTTTATCAATATAAAAAAATTATAAAATAATGAGATCCCCAGGGGATGCGAGTCAGAATCACGTGACTGAGTGGGAGCTGCAGCTGGCTCCCACTGCCCAACATCATGAGAAAGAATCTAATGGCATATCCTGAGCCTAGAAAAAAGACAGAATTCAAAATTCAAAGTATAGTTTCTATTGAGTGTGTATTGCTTTCACACCATCATCAAGTTGAAAAACAGTAAATCAAAATATCATGTCAGGACCACTTATAGATATAACCAAAAATGCACGGTCCTCAAATTCTAAAATACTACTATCATGCCCTTCATAGAAAATATTTGCCAACCCTTGAGTAAATACTTAACACTCAAATAACAAAAATGCCAACAACATAGAGATCCCCATATTTGATTATAAACTCTTCCCTTTGATCATATGCGTTCATGCTAAGTCACTTCAGTCATGTCCAACTCTGTGTGACCCTATGGACTATAGCCTGCCAGACTCATCTGTCCACAGGATTCGCCAGGCAAGAATACTATAGAGGGTTGCCATTCCTGCTCCAGGGGAATGTCCCAACGCACTGATCAAATCTGCGTCTCTTACATCTCCTGCATTGGCATATGGGTTCTTTTTTTTTTTTTTTTTTTTAATTTTTTTATTAGTTGGAGGCTAATTACTTCACAACATTTCAGTGGGTTTTGTCATACATTGATATGAATCAGCCATAGATTTACACTTATTCCCCATCCCGATCCCCCCTCCCATCTCCCTCTCCACCCGATTCCTCTGGGTCTTCCCAGTGCACCAGGCCGGAGCACTTGTCTCATGCATCCCACCTGGGCTGGTGATCTGTTTCACCATAGATAGTATACATGCTGTTCTTTTGAACATCCCACCCTCACCTTCTCCCACAGAGTTCAAAAGTCTGTTCTGTATTTCTGTCTCTTTTTCTGTTTTGCATATAGGGTTATCGTTACCATCTTTCTAAATTCCATATATATGTGTTAGTATGCTGTAATGTTCTTTATCTTTCTGGCTTACTTCACTCTGTATAAGGGTTCTTTACCACTAGGGCCACTTGGGAAGCCCCAGTTTGGAATTCTCCAAGCAAGAATCCTGAAGAGGGTTGCCATTCCCTTCTCCAAGGGATCTTCCCAACCCAGGGATTAAAACTGTGTTTCCTACATTTCAGGCAGATTCTTTACTATCTGAGTCACCAGGGAAGCCCTATGATCATGTATACCTGTCACAAATTCAAACTGTAGACTAGCATAGAAATTAAAAATTCCTAAAATGCCCTAGAATTTCTTTTGTCACATATGGGTAGAGCAAATATTGTCTCCAATCCTGTGGTTGCTTTCATCAATTGTTATTGTTACTGTTGCATTAAAAAGTGAGTTAAAAAAGAGTTTTCAATTTGACTTATTAAAATTAATTTGCACACCTCTCCTTTCTCCAGTCTATATCCTAAGGGTGCTCATTTCTCTCTGAGTTTCAAAGTTTTCCATACAAGGAAGAACAAGGTGGGGTAGAACAGGATGGAAGAAAAGGAGAGACCCCAAGCCCTCCGGCAAGCACAGCAGTGATGTGGACAGAGCCCCAGAGATGGCTTTCAGCACCATCTCTGGACCAGTGCAGACTTTCTTCCTGACCTTCTAAGCAGAAGTCCTCACTCCACAGTAAACAGGAATGCACGCTTGAAAACAACAAATGATATGATACTTCTCTTTTTCAGGAGCCACCTAGTTTTTTCACTTGAAATCATAGATAAACAATACAGGGAATTGTGGAGGTCCTAAATCAGACAGTATGACACGAAAAGAAACAAAAACATATAACATAACCAAAAGTTAATTGGCTGGGGATTTATTCTGTAGCAGTAGTTCTCAAGTGATTCCCCGATGGCTCAGTGGTAAAGAATCCACCTGCCAGTGCAGGAGATGTGAGTTCGATCCTCAGGTCAGGAAGATCCTTGGATGAGGAAATGGCAACTCACTCCATTACTCTTGCCTGGGAAATTCCATGGACAGAGGAGCCTGGTGGGCTATACAGTCCATGAGGTTGCAAAGAGTTGGACATGACTGAGCATGCACGCAAGCCAGCCAAGTAGTTCTCAAAGTGTCGTCAGGGACCTCTGGGGTTCCTAAGATTCTTTAAAGGGTTCATGAGGTCAAAACTATTTTCATAATAAACTAAGATGTTATTTTCCTATTTCCTTCTCATTCTCTCGCAAGTGTCCTATGTTTTCAGATGATATATGATATTTAAGAACATAACAGAGAAACAAATCTAAGCATTCCATTGTGTTCTATTAATCTAGACAAATAAATTTGTAAAAGTGAAAGACAATGTCACTTATAATTTTGTTAATTAAAAAAGATAGTTATTTTTCATAAAAATATGCCATTTGTGTTAACATGTTATGAGATTATCATTAGTTTAAATGAATTAATAATTAATTTGAAATGTATCTATTTTCATTTCTAATATAAACATTACCTGGTAGCTCAATTGGTAAAGAATCCACCTGCAATGCAGGAGACCCCAGTTCAACTCCTGGGTTGGGAAGATCTGTTGGAGAAGGGATAGGCTACCCAGGCCAGTATTCTTGGGCTTCCCTGGTGGCTCAGCTGGTAAAGAATCTGCCTGCAAAGTGGGAGACCTGGGTTCGATCCCTGGGTTGGGAAGCTATGCTGGAGAAGGGAAGGGCTACCCACCCCAGTATTCTGGCCTGAAGAATTCCATGGACTACATAGTCCACGGGGTTGCAAAGAGTTCAACACGACTGAGCACCTTTCACATTAACAAAAGCTTAAAACAAAACCTTTTAAGCATATAAAGGTCCTGAGACCGAAACATTTGAAAACGCAATTTCACAGCAATGCAATCTCAATTTTTTTTTCTAATTTTTTTATTGTGGTAAAATATACATGACCTAAAATTTACCCTCTCAACCATTCTGAAGTATACAGCTCAACAGTATTAAAAGCATTCATAATACTGTGCAAACCTCATCTGAAACTCCAGAACTCTTTTCATGTTTAAAACTGGAACTCTCTACCCGATACTGTACTTTTTGTGGATCTGTCTACTTTGTCCAATCAGCTAATCAGCCCACACTAATGGGACCCTTCCTCCTCTAGAGTGTGTAGGGTGTGTGTCTATGTAGATTGATGTGTGGGGCAGGACCCTGTACCCTGGAGAGACAACTCCATCCCCTCCTGCTTACACCACACTGTCCCAGATGTCCACGGCTCAAAACCACCTCCAGTTCCACTCCTTATGATTTAACTCTGCCTTCATGGGGCATTCTGAACCTTAACCCCAACATCTAATAGCATTTCAGTTCAGTTCAGTTGCTCAGTTGTGTCAAACTCTTTGCGACTGCAGCATGCACGCCTGGCCTACAGGCATGGACTGAAGCATGCCAGGCCTCCCTGTCCATCACCAACCCCCAGAGTTTACTCAAACTCCTGTCCCTTGAGTCGGTGATGCCATCCAACCATCTCATCCTCTGTCGTCCCCTTCTCCTCTAGCCTTCAATCTTTCCCAGCATCAGGATCTTTTCAAATGAGTCAGTTCTTCGAATTAGGTGGCCAAAGTATTGGAGCTTCAGCTTCAGCATCAGTCCTTCCAATGAATATTCAGGACTGATTTCTTTTAGGATTGACTGGTTGGATCTCCTTGCAGTCCAAGGGACTCTCAAGAGTTTTCTCCAACACCACAGTTCAAAAGCATCAATTCTTTGGTGCTCAGCTTTCTTTATGGTCCAATTCTCACACCCATACATAAGTACTGGAAAAACCATAGCTTTGACTAGATGGACCTTTGTTGACAAAGTAATGTCTCTGCTTTTTAATAAGCTGTCTAGGTTGGTCATAGCTTTTCTTCCAAGGAGCAAGCGTCTTTTAATTTCATGGCTGCAGTCACCATCTGCAGTGATTTTGGAGACCAAAAAAAAAAAATAAAGTCTGTCACTGTTTCCACTGTTTTCCCATCTATTTGCCATGAAGTGATGGGACCAGATGCCATGATCTTAGTTTTCTGAATGTTGAACTTTAAGCCAACTTTTTCACTCTCCTCTTTCACTTTCATCAAGAGGCTCTAGGGGCTTCCCAGCTGGCTCAGCAGTAAAGAATCTGCCTGTGATGCAGGAGCCTTAAGAGATCTGGGTTCGATCCCTGAGTCAGGAAGATCCCCTGGAGCAGGGCATGGCAACCCACTCCAGTATTCTTGCCTGGAGAAGCCCATGGACAGAGGAGCCTGGTGGGCTACAGTCCATGGGGTAGCAAAGAGTCAGACATGACAAGCCACTGAGCACCAGAGGCTCTTTAGTTCTTCTTCACTTTCTGCCATAAGGGTGGTGTTATCTGCATATCTGAGGTTTTTCATATTTCTCCGGGCAATCTTGATTCCAGCTTCCACAGAGACTGAGACAGAACTGTTTTTTTTGTTTGTTTGTTTGTTTGTTTGGGTGTCTCCTGAGGAGGTACAGGTCAGCAGTGGACCGCTGTGGGGGTAGGGGTTCTGGGTGCAGTAGAGCTGGGTATGGCATAAGCCCTCTTGGAGGAGGTCACCATTAACTCCACCATAGAGCCACTAGAACTTACACAAGACTGGGGAACAGACTCTTGGAGGGCACAAATAGAACCTTGTGTGCACCAGGACCCAGGAGAAAGGAGCGATGACCCCACAAGAGACTGACCCAGACTTGCCCGTGAGTGTCCAGGAGTCTCAGGCAGAGACGTGGGTCAGTGGTGGCCTAGTGCAGGGTCAGGGGCGCTGAGTGTAGCAGTGCGTGCATGAAGGAGGTCGCCATTACCTTCCTTACCTCCACCATAGTTTGCCCTCCGGTCAAATAACAGGGAGGGAACACAGCCCCACCCTGCAACAGAAATAGCATTTAAGTGGGGATTATTTCCAAGTTGCTGATACTAATTTACAAATGAAGGGTTTGCTGGTGAGCTCTTATCTGCTGATGTGGGTGAGAGAAGCAACTGGTAAAAAAGCAAGTAAAAGCTAACTCAGGAGCTGTGAGGGTCACGTTACATAACTGTACATCCTACTGGATACTCTCTACTTCAAAGCCCCGAATAAAAGACATGAGATGAGAAGGCAAAGTGTGCTGCAGCTTCCACATTTTAAGTCTGGAGGAGCTGGAAGAAGGGAATTCAGGGCTCATCACCAAAAAGAGGCACCACGCTGACATTTGATTTCTAATTAGATCCAGAAGCTTGGGGAAACAGCTTAAAGGTAAAGCTCTCAGGCACCATATGAACTTTCATGAGATTCCTATTTTTGCATATCCGGAGCGCCTACACCGTAGGATGTATGACTTAAGGAGGTGATGAGAAGGTATGAGGATACTGATACCTTTTTATACTTCCGCAAAGATAGATAAACACTCTTACATGATGACACTTTTTATTTACACATTTAGGGATGAGGAGACAAGCTTCACCAAGAAGCTTCAACCCTGAAACAGCCGAGGGGCTAAGTCTTAGCCAGGCAAGAGCTCATCACCAAGAGGAGGAGGGTGGGCAGGGTCCTCATGAGCTGGTGCTATTGTTTAGTCGCTCAGCTGTGTCCTACTCTCTGCGACCCCGTGAACTGTTGCCCACCAGGCTCCTGGGTCCATGTATTCTCCAGGCAAGAATACTGGAATGGGTTGCCATTTCCTTCTCCAGGGAATCTTCCCAACCCAGGGATCCACCCCGCATCTCCTGCATTGGCAGGTGGATTCTCATGACACCCCCTCATGAGGGTACCACACTTAAAAACTGGGATCTTAAGAACCCACAAGAAAAACACTACCCAGAAGGTATGATTTATTGACCTCAAAGACCAAAACGCAGAAATACCTTTGCCAGAATCCAGGCATCTCTTCTCAGTCCAAATCTGCAAACTACAGTCTTTAACCCTGGAGTTCTCCCATCTCTTTAGCCAATAAATTTGTTAAAAAATCTTAAGTAAACCATAAGTGTTAACTGTTAGTTACTCAGTTGTGTCCGACTCTTTGCGACCCCATGGACTGTAGTCCTCCAGGCTCCTCCGTCTATGGGAGAATACTGGAGTGGGTAGCCCCTCCCTTCTCCAGAGGATCTTCCCAACCCAGGAACTGAACTGGGGTCTCCTGCATTGCAGGCAGATTCTTTACCACCTGAGCCACCAGGAAAGCCCAAGCACGTGATTTTAGGTTCACCTTGGCAGGCCAATCAAGACTTAGGAAAGCCAAACCAGATGACAGAAGAATGAAAGCAAAAAAAAAAAATGCAAACATGTTCAAGCCCAAAATGTTAGTCTGCTGGCATTCTTTCATCTGAACACACTAATGATTTGTCAGGATATAAGTCAGCACCACTGAAAGCAGCCTTCAAGAGGCAGATGCCTCTTCACTGATCTTTGGAGGAATTTTCAATTCCATGGTCCTGTTTATACTGTCATTCCCTTCAATGATTGATTGGTCACTGGGTAGTCCATCACTTCTTCAAGACTCCATCAGGCTCCCTGTGATGTTCCTTGTTGATCTTCAGGCCAGCATATTCTGCTACATGTGGGTTCCCAGATGATAGACCATATGTCACTCTCTTGCATCTTTTTACGGGATCCCCATGGGTACAGAGGAAGAGTCCCATGTGATGAGGAAGACCCGGTAAAGAAGGATTCCACTGAGATGCAAAAAGTTGGCTTCTAGCCATGCCTGACGCTCCCCATCGGGCCTCGCCCCCATACATCTTGGGAGAGGCTCCGCATCTCCCCGGCAGCACACTGATCACGGATGTCTTTCCATTTAAGTCAATTTGAAAGCAGCTTGCTGGTGATCATCAAAGAGCAAATGCTTAGAATCTCACCACAAATGTTCCCACATACCCACTCACAGTTCTCTTAATTCAATTTATAAAAATGATCCAAATTAACACATCTAAATGACTCTATGGAAGAAGAATATTTGTAGAAAGATCATCTATTTTTTTTAATCATAAAATTGCCAGGTTGTGGGGAGAAAAGCAGGGAAGGACAAGTAACACACTCAAACTTACTCAGTGACTGGAGACAAAGCCAGAGGAACGTCTAATCTTCTAGAAGTGCTAAGTAAGTAAGTGAAGTTGCTCAGTCGTGTCCGACTGTTTGCAACCCTGTGGACTGTAGCCCACCAGGCTTCTCCGTCCATGGGATTCTTCAGGCAAGAATACTGGAGTGGGTTGCCATTTCCTTCTCCAGGGGATCTTCCCGACCCAGGGATCAAACCCAGGTCTCCCACATTGCAGGCAGACACTTTAACCTCTGAGCCACCAGAGAAGCTAGTATTGTGTAACTCCCCATTCAGAGATGTGTGCGCGCTGGTTTACAGAGGAGCTGGATTCAGCTCCCTAACCTCAGCTGCAGTCGCCTTCCACACAGACAGACATAGACGCCAGGCCTCCCCTGCCCTCACCCCGTGTCTGTTCCCTTTCATAACTGACCTACACCTGTACGATCTCTATTTCCTCACTCCCTATTCATTCTCGCTCAGTCCCAGCTGGCTTGAAGTCTCACCTCTCCAACATGCCTCTAACCAGCCTCCCAATGGCCATGCTATTGAACCTCTCCAGTCTCTTCATCTCTAATCTCATTTTCACAGCCTTCACAGGTGATCTTCTAGAACCATAAACTGGCTCCTGACACTCCCCTGCCACAAATCCATGAACTCCTCCCCAGAGCCCTGGTGATAAACTCTTAAGATCCTGAACTTGGCCCTAAGTGCACAGCGTGACCTGGCCCCTGCTTTCCTCTCTGAACACCCCCCCACCACCACCACCACCTTGGCTGATTCTCCTAGAGTACCTCCAACTGTCCAGGTTCATTCCTGTCTTAGAATCTTCACACCCTCCACAGCCCGGAAATCTCTCTCTCTGCCTTTTCAATGTGATAAAGTCCTCTTCACCTCTCAGAAAGAAAAGTCTCTTCCTCAGTAAGGTCCTCCCAGCTCCCCCACCTAAACTAGCGCCCGCACCCCCATCCCTGCTCCTCTCCCAGATGCAGTTCTTTAGAACTCTTGCCACTACTTAAGTCTTGCATTCATTTGTCTAACATCTGTCTCCTCACCAGCCCCAGCCTAGTACATAACACAGGGTAGATACTCAAACACCTGTTGAATAAATGCTTGTGCAAATTTGTGTATGTAAAGAGGATAGATACACGACCACAGAAGCTAATCATTAAGTCAACATGGGTGAGCATCTGCTGGGTGCTCAGTTGGGCTCAGGTGATCCGCTCAGGACATCAGCAGGATGCTTCATTTGTTGGGGACTTCAGCAAGCACACTGAAGCCAGCTGCTATAGCACTAACTGCTTATCTATACTGCTAAGTCGTGTCCAACTCTTTGGGATCCCACGGACTGTAGCCCGCCAGGCTGCTCTGTCCATGAGATTCTCCAGGCGAGAATATTGAAGTGCATTGCTTATCTGTAGTGTTACTGGCTAAAAGGAGGTCTTGGGTCATTATCATCCAACACGTGTGCAATTAAAGACAATTTTATAAGGTATCTACTCCAAACAAACCATGGTGCAGAAAGGAACTCTGCTCAATATTATGTAACAACCTAAACAGAAAAAGAATTTTTAAAAAAAGAATAGATACATATATATGTATAACTGAATCACTTTGCTGTACACCTAAAACTAACACAACATTGTTAATCAACTATACAACAGTTAAAAAGCTTAATAATTATATTTAATTTTTTAATAAAAGGCTGCTTTTTTCTCTGCCTGTTACACAATTCTGGCCAATAGGATGTAAGCAGAAACGTTCTGGAGAAACTTTTGAAAGAAAAAACAAACATCAAGCAAGGCTCTGCAGGATCCCAAGGAGAGCAAGACCCCCTTGTCTACAAACAAAAAAATACTACACACTAATCTAGGAACTACTTAGAACTTTGCAAGAGGAGTTAACTTTTATAGCACATAGATGTATGTTGCAAAGTTGCAAAGGCTGATCTTCAGAAATGATAAAGGAAGACAAGGATGGACTTTTTCTAAACCAGCTTCTACACTGGACTGCACACTCCAAATATTGTTGTTGTGTTCATCACAATTGTGATTTCTCTCCAAGTTTCACCTACGAGGTCACTGAAAGCAAAAATAAAACAACAACAGTAAAAGGTTCTTTCTTCTTCTCCCCTGCCCCAACTAAGCATTCTAGCTAGCCAAGAGTAACAGCCAAATTCCAGCTCCAGGATGAAATTCAAACTCCACCTCCTCCAAGACCCTCCCCACCCACTGTCCTTATGAGACACAAAAATGATGGCCTAGAGTCAGAAGACTCCTGTGTGTGTTGCTAGCTCAGGCGTGTCCAATTCTTTGCAGCCCCATGGAGCCTGCCAGGCTCCTCTGTCCATGAGATTTCCCGGGCAAGAATACTGGACTGGGATGCCATTTCCTAGAAATGGCCAAATCCAAGTCTCACTCACTTTGCCTTATTTTTTTCATCTGTAAGTTGGACTTCCTAACCTTCCCTCAGCCTGTCACTTATTGCACTCGATTACTGTGAGAAGTGAAATGAGATAACCGTGTGCCGCTGCTGCTGCTAAGTCGAGTCCGACTCTGTGCGACCCCATAGACTGCAGCCCACCAGGCTCCTCTGTCCCTGGGATGCTCCAGGCAAGAATACTGGAGTGGGTTGCCATTTCCTTCTCCAGATAACCTTGTGAGGTTTCTGCAAACTGCAATAGGCTAGACAAGATGACAAAGTCAATGTGATTTTTATCAGGACTCATATTTAGCATCTTGTGTGGTTCTGTCTTATCCGTGCTAATCTTGAGTCTCCAAGTCCGCTGTAAGTTCAAGCTTGCAGAATATATCTTAGATTCTGCCTGTCCTTAGTGCCTGCAGTACTGGGCACAAGGTGGTTATTGTTGTTGTTGAGTCACTAAGTCATGTATTCAGTGATTCTTTGTGAAATGGACTGTAGCTCATCATGCTCCTCTGTCCTCCACCATCTCACAGAGAGTTTGCTCAAATTCACATCCATTGAGTCGGTGATGCTATCTCACCATCTCATCCTCTGCTGCTTGCTTCTCCTTTTGCCTTCAATCTTTTCCAGCATCAGGTAATCACACAATAACTTTTTGTGACTTGGTTACTGGCTGGCTTTTTTAATGGATTTGACAGAAAGTGCAATGTCCTGTGATTTTCCTGGATTTCTCACTGATAATAAACATCCTTTCTGGAAATAGCCATAATGTTTACCTACCCCATGACCTTTATGGTCTGTTTCCCTTTTTCCCTACCAGCTGGGCAGAGTTCCATTGGAGAGAGGATAACACTGGCTAAAGAAAAAAGGATATTTTTTCTAGCATAGTTTTCAAGTTTCTGTTCAAGGGGATATGGGGAGAAAGGGGAAGGGGAGATGGGGAGTTCAAGGGGAGAAGCAACCAAAGAGTTGCTTCGTAACAGCAAGCCACCTCTCAAGGTCACCATCCAACAAGCCCAGCCTGAGTCCTACTAAGCGCAGGGCACAGGGTCAGGGCAACAGTGATACACAAAAAGGAATAGAGCAGTGGCTCCAGCTCCACAGCCAGACTGCCAGGGACAGAATTCTAGCTTCCCATCATCCTCACTATGTGACTTTGCACATGATACTCAATTGTCTCTTTTTTCTCATCTACAATAGGGTGATTCACGGGGGCAGAGATCAGAGTTATGTAGCAATAAGCCAAGGGATGCCTGGAGCCACCCAAAACTGGACTAGGCCAAGAACAGATTCCCCACAGAGATTCTGGAGGAAGTATTGCCTGTGTGCAAACTTGATTTGGGACTGCTAGCCTCCAGAACTGTAGAAGATTTTTTTTTTCTGTTGTTTAAGCCAATAAAATAAAAAATGGGGTGTTATAAGAGCCTATCTCGTAAGGTTGTCATCAGGATGAAATGAGTTAATGCATCAAGAGCTTTCAGCATAGTGCCTCATTCAGGGTAACAACAATGTCCAGCATCAAGATCCTCACAGCTAAATGAGAAGCAAAGTAAGTCTAGGAGCCATGAGCAGGTAGAAATCAGGCTGGAGCCCAGGACCCCAGTCTTAGTAGGTTTTTCACACAAGTGGTACTTGGGCAGATCTACCTTTTTGACACCTGATCAGCAGGGACAGTAAGCACGCCCACCCTTCCCTCTGCCTCTAACCTCCCTGGGTAGCTGTCCTTGCCTGCTAGTGAAACCTCAGATCCAGCCCCATCCTGCGGTCTCCCATCAGCTCAGGGCACCCCCTGCAGGGGCTCCATCTATTGCTGGTTCCCACAGAAACACTGTGACCAAGAAGGGAAGCCACACTTCCCAACAGGAGTGTTTTGAGGATTAAATGAGATAATGCCTGGAAAAGTGCCAGGCAGAGTAGCTGGCATATGGTATCCAGCCAATAAATGCTATTGTTTATATAGATAGATATTGTGATGAAAAGTGAAAGTCGCTCAGTTGTGTCCGATTCTTTGCAACCCCATGGAATTCCTTGCGACTCCAGGGAATTCTCCAGGCCAGAATACTGGAGTGGGTAGTCTTTCCCTTTTTCAGGGGATCTTCCCAACCCAAGGATTAAACCCAGGTCTCCCACATTACAGGTGGATAAAGAAGAGGACTTCTCTGGCAGTTCAGTGGTTAAGACGCCACACTTCCACTGCAGCGGGCCTGGGTTCCCCCTTGTCTGGGGAACTGGAGAATAAAGATCCCACATGCCTCGAGGCATGGCTAAAAAAAAAAAAAGAGAGAAAAAAAAAAAAAAAAGAGGAGGAGGAAAACCATTGTGATGCCTGCTCTCTTAGAGGTGACACACATCCCAGCCCCAAATGCCAGACACAGGGCAGATGGAGAACTCTGGTAGAACAGGGAGGCAGTCTCTGAAGGATGACAGTGAGAGGCAAAATTCACTGAACACAGAAGAGGTGGCTGAAGTGCCCACTCTTCCCTCCCTTTCTTTAAAATTATAAGGAAGAAGAAAAAACTTAGCCGGTGCTTTGCTGGCAAACTCAAGCGTCAGAGCATTGGCTTTTTAATATTTTAATATTTCTGAACAGAACGAAGATTGCTTCCAACCTCCCCATTTGCTCTCACATACTTGACCAGCAAAATCTTAGCTTTGCTGCATTCATTAAGGGCTTTTCTTGTTCAGGCTGATTTTCCAGGTAATGATGGCTCAGACACAAAACAGAGGCAAAACAGATTCTGCAAGTCTCCTTAAAATATTCACAGCAAGCTCTGGATCCTGAGTTTCTGAGTACTTCATGATCATCTTCTCCCTACCCCAATACTGATCATTCCTAGTTCTGAAATGACTAATTTAATATTAGAACAGGAGAAGAAAGGAATCTGATGAGAAATGAAAAAAAAAAAAAAACTAGGAGCAGAAACTTCACCTTACTGCGTATGACCAAGGCCTGGCCCATCCGCAGTGATCTGCTTGTAAACACAGAATGAGTGAACCAATGTCCTTAAGCAGTTTATCAGCCGGGTAAAGAATGAGACCTACCTAGTACAGCAAGTTCAACCACAGAATCAATGCCACCCTCTCTCAGCCTGAGACATGTGCAGAAAGAAGGACTAGGGCATCTGCCCTTAGCAAGATGGCAGGTGCTCAGGAAAACGCTTGCATTCTGTTTACCTGGGCAGGTATTTGCAAGTAGTCAGAAAAGGGAGCAACAAGGGGTAACTTACCCAGTTCTAAGCGAATGCTTATGCAAATCCCTTAAGCAAATACTTGAAAAGGGATGGGAAGGTTTCTGATCTGGTTTTTCTCACCTGCCCCACTCTGGAGGCCGGTGAGATGAAAGACAAAACTCAAGTCAGAGGGCGATGAGAAACACCCCCTCCACGCCCCAGCCTCAAACCAGGACTTCCAGGGTCATTCTGGCGGGTAGAGGTGCTTCTCCGTTGCCCTCCACCCCTGTCCTGGGTTGCCTGAGCTAGGCTACCGTCTCAACGTCCCTAGCCCAGACGCTCAGACACCAATGGCGCAAAGGGTGCTCCTTTCCCAAAAGAGACCACAAGAGGCAGAGCAGGAGAAGCGCGCGGGGGTGGGGGGGTGCGTGCGGGGGGTAGGTTGTTCGAAATTATCCCTGCAATGCGAAAGGCGCCCAGCCCGGCTCGCCGGGGCCCCTGCCAGCAGGTCTGGCTCGTTCGCCAGCCGATTCACCTCGAGAAGTCGGGCAGCCAACCAGCCGGGCGCGGGAAATGGAAGTTTGCGACCCCGAAGTACCCACTCCCATCACGACCGCTGATCCAGACGCACGATCGGCGGGCGACCTGACAAGGGCCCTGCCAGCCCCAAGCGGCTCCCAGCCGGAGCGTGCCAGCAGTCCCCGGGCGCAGCGCGGCACCGGAGCCAGCGCCCTGCGCCCGGGGTGCGCTCATCCCAGCAACTGTCGCGGGGCGCCCTGCACCGCTGCGGGGCAAAGGGGAGGGAAGAATGACAGGGAAGAAGGCGGAGCAGGCGGCCAGGGAAGCACTTACAGCCGTCCGGAAAGCGCCTCCTCCTCTTCTCTAGGAAGAGAAGGAACGGCTTCCCGGCTAAGGAAACGCCCCAGGGCTGCCCCTCCGCGAACTGCCGCCTTTACGCCGCTCCTGGATTCTCCAGCCTCCATCCGCCCCCCACCCGGCGCCCAAGAATGGATTCTAGACACCCTCCCTGCGGCTTTCCGAGGGACCAGACACTGTCTCGGTTGCCGGCGGCTCGCGCAACAGGCGGATCCTTAGGGGTCCAGCGACGACGGGCTCTGGGGACCAGAGGATGGAGCGGGCCGGAGACAGGCGCACCCCGCAGAACGCCAAGTTCCCTGCAGCTGTAGGTCTGCGGGGGTCGTGCACTCGTGACCTGGGCCACGGCGGGGCTGGGCAGCAGACGATGGGGAAAGTTGCGGGGTCGCACGGAGAAGTCTCCAGAGCGCGCGGGGAGGAGGGGACACGAGCAAGTACCTGCAGGCGTCCCGGCGCCTTTGGCTGGTTCCGCTCCGCGCTGCCGCCCGCCCGCGCTGCAGCGATCAGGCGTCCCCGCGCGGCCCCGCGCCCGCCGCGCCGGCGGCGAGGACAGCCCGGTGGCCCGCGTCGGTCGGTCTGTCCGTCCAGTCCGGCAGGAGCTAGGCGCCCGGGAGCCGCTGGCGGGGCGGGGCGGGGCGGGGCCCCCCTCTCGGCCGCCGCCCCATTGGTCGCAGCTCCGCCCGCCGCCTGGCTTCAGGCTCTCAGTCGGCGCTCCGGGCCGAGGGCGCGGCGCGGTGCCGCGGGCGATCGCCGGCTGCGGGACTCGGGCCGCGCGACGAGCGGACTGTTGGATAGACTGAGAGGCGGCCCCGCAGGGCGCGCGCCCCCGCCCGGACCCAAGTGCAGAGTCACCCCCGGGGCGGCGCGCCGGGTCCGGGCGGGAGCAGCAGGAGCGCGCCCCGCGCCTCCCACCTGCGCGCCCTCCGGGGATGGGTGCACCTTGACCCTGCGGGAGATCGATGACCTCCTCTACGGGCCCGGCGGCTCCCGCAACGCCTCTTCGCCCCCAAGCACAGCTCTGCGAATTTGCCGGAATTTTATTCCCGAGGACTGGGGCCCCCAAGTTGTTTTAAAACAAAGTGCGAAGGAAGCAGCCCCAGATCCTGTCTGTTTACCACCAGCCCCGCTGCCTGAAGACTCGTGCACAGTGTCTTCAAGATTGTTTTATACGCTCCGTTTCTCCACTTACCAAGTCAGAAGAGCTGGCGGACGTGTGCACTGAGCGGAAGGAGGACGAGTCTGTCCCCTTCCCGAAGGATGGACGAGGGGTTCGGAGGGAGACGCCTCGGAACAAACCCAGAACCCCGGCGAGGGCGGCGTGTGGGCCAGAAGGCCTCGCCGGCCCGTCGGCACTGAGCTAGGACGCTCAGCTAACCGCCCGGAGGCGAAATGGGATGCTCGGGGACCCACCCCCGCGCTCCCCCTCCCGCCCCCAAACTGCAGATTTTTAAGTTGTGCAGACTTGCAATAATTCTTCGGAGCCAGCTGCTCCGAGCTGTAGGCGCCCAGTGTTCCTCGGATTCCCGCCCCATATCTCGCAGTCTGCCAACCGCCCCCAACCCAGCACCCTCTCTCCCATCACTTGTCCCAGACCAGCACCTAAGCAAGACCACACACACATTGTTAAGTTCCAGGCCCAGAGCCAGGCCCTCGGGAGGGGATGGGGGCAAAGGGGTGTGAAGAAAGAGTGAAAGACACTTTCTCTGACCTCACCGAAGTACCCCATGGTGTCTTTGGGGGTTTTCTCAAGTTATTTTTGGTTGATCAAAGCCCACAGTGGGAATCAGATAAGGGAGCAGTGCTTATAAAGTCTGGTAGGCTTCTAGAAGGAGGTCAAACCTGAACCTTACAGGGCGGTTTGGCTAGAGGAGAGGATGGTGGCCAGCAGGAATGGCGGAGGAGAAGAGAAAGTCGTCTGCCCTCAGCCTCCAGCATTTTCATTTGGCAAGGAAAGGATGCCGGATTCATGGAAGGCGAGATGGGCATGCAGGTGACTAGAGAACAGCTGTTTTTTGGGGGAGCTCTCTGACCCTGATCCCATCACTCTTTGAACCCTCTAGGCTGCCCCATCTCTTGTGGAAGAGGCTTCAAAGCATTTATCTACACTGCCTTAGCAAGTGGGCTGGAAAGGTAAATTTTCATGCACCATCTATCATCTATCATCAAAACTAAGATTATTCTAAAAATATGTTTACTTTGTATCAGCACCTGAGAGGAATGCTTCCAGGTCTCTCCCAGCAGTTAGCCGTTTAATCACTATTGCCAAGTTTATCCCCAAAGTCCAGCATTGTTTACTTGAGAATGAAGTATGTTCCGTATCTCTAAGCACTGCAGAAGGCATCTGCAGTGCAGAAGAGTCTGAGTGAGGTCCTTCCCATGGGGTCTGGCTGGCACATGTGAACTGGAGGGATGGCACACACAGGGGGCTCAGAAGGAGCCCCTACTTGGCATCTGTGAGACCTGGGGACAGAAAGGACAGGCCTCCACTCTGGGCATATTTAGGGGGGAGGGGTAGGGTAAAAGGGGCACAGATTTGAGAGCCAGACTGAGTTCTCATCCTGCTGTATCCTGTGGGGAGCCCTGAGAGCAAGTCACTTGGCTTTTCAGCCCTGGTTTATTCATCTATAAGAAAAGTTTCTCCCTCAAAGGGTGATCATGTGAAGCCAATGAAATAATAGGAAAGCTTTGCGTGGACCATAAAAAGTATGTCTATTTCCTATTCCAAGGTTGAGCCAGGCCAAGTGGTGAATGCGCACACACACTGAGCCACACACACACAGCCACACTCTCACCACCACCACCCCCCCCATCTAAAGCCCCTTCCTCTGACCACAGTCTCCATCACTGAAGTCCATGCTCTGATCTGTCTGACCCCTTCTTTCCTCCCACACGCCCACCTCCCACCCCACCAAAATGCCTTTTTGCCCCATGATATGACAGCCCATTTTCTTTTCACTAGCCCTGCCCACAGGGAAGCACCTGGACAAGCCGTGCATCCACCTGGAAGGGGTTAATCACCAGCTGACGCTAGTACTCACCCCTCCATGGTTTCAGAGAAGATTCCCAGAGCTCGTGGAGGTGTCTTAAGCAAGTGGGCCTCATGCAGCCTGTCTTCCAGGGCTCCATATCCTCCTTGCTCTTGATACCTCGCATTTTCAGGGTCTCCTTCTCTCACCCGCTCACCCACAAGTCTATGTGATCTGCTCCCTCTCCCTGCCCAAAGCTGTCCTTGACCTTCCATTCTCAGGAAAGTACAAAGGACAGAAAACAGCTGGGTGGCATCCCTGAAGGCAAGAGCAGTACTCATTTGTTTTTAAATGGGGACAAGTCTACAGGTGAAAAGGAAGAGGCTCTCATCTCTGGCAACAAGGTGGAGAGTGAGAGGGTATTAGTAATGATGGGCAACATTTACTCATTTGGGGGCTCTTATTTGCTAGTCTTTATCCAGCACTATGAATGTCAATCCAGCCAATCTGAGCACGTTGAACACTTACAATTCCTTAAACTCACCAGCCTTTATCATGTTGTCCCACCTTCACAGTGGTGCTTCCTCTCCTTAAACCCTCTACCAAATCCTTCTTTGCTCCACAAACTCCCCTTCTGTTAGCACACCATTCAACTGATAATCACTACCCTCTACAGGAAAACCACCCCTTTCCTGTCCTGAATGATACATCTCCTCTCTCTTTGGAAACAGTGGCAGACTTTGTTTTCTTGGGCTCCAAAATCACTGCAGATGGTGACTGCAGTCATGAAATTAAAAGACGCTTGCTCCTTGGAAGAAAAGCTGTGACCAACCTAGACAGCATATTAAAAAGCAGAGACATTACTTTGCCAACAAAGGTCCATCTAGTCCAAGCTATGGTTTTTCCAGTAGTCATATATGGGTGTGAGAGTTGGACCATAAAGAAAGCTGAGTGCCAAAGAACTGGTGTGTTTGAATTGTGGTGTTGGAGAAGACTCTTGAGAGTCCCTTGGACAGCAAGGAGATCAAACCAGTCAATCCTAAAGGAAATCAGTCCTGAATACTCATTTGAAGGACTGATGTTGAAGCTGAAGCTCCAATACTTTGGCTACCTGATGCAAAGAACTTACTCATTGGAGAAGACCCTGATGCTGGGGAAAATGGAAGGCAGGAGGAGAAGGGGACAACAGAGAATGAGATGGTTGGATGGCATCACCAACTCGATGGACATGAGCTTGAGCAAGCTCTAGGAATTGGTGATGGACAGGGAAGCTTAGCGTGCTGCAGTCCATGGGGTGGCAAAGAGTCAGACACGGCTGAGTGACTGAATTGAAGTCTGGTGACTAATAACTGCAGTCACCACCTGCAGTGACTTTGGAGCCCAAGAAAATAGTCTCTCACTGTTTCCATTGTTTCCCCATCTATTTGCCATGGAGTGATAGGACCAGATGCCTGCATAAACAGGCATCCCAGTGCACCAGCCCTGAGCACCCTGAGCACCCTTTCTCATGCATCAAACCTGGACTGGTGATCTGTTTCACATATGATAAAATACATGTTTCAATGCTATTCTCTCAAATCATCCCACCCTAGCCTTCTCCCACAGAGTCCAAAAGACTGTTCTTTATATCTGTGTCTCTTTTGCTGTCTCCCATATAGGGTCATCATTACCATTTTTCTAATTCCATATATATGCATTAATATACTGTATTGGTGTTTTTCTTTCTGATTTACTTCACTCTGTATAATAGACTCCAGTTTCATCCACCTCATTAGAAGGATTCAAATGCATTCTTTTTAATAGCTGAGTAATATTCCATTGTGTATATGTACCACAGCTTTCTTATCCATTCGTCTGCCAATGGACATCTAGGTTGCTTCCATGTCCTGGCTATTGTAAACAGTGCTGCAATAAACATTGGGGTACACATGTCTCTTTCAATTCTGGTTTCCTCGGTGTGTATGCCCAGCAGTGGGATTGCTGGGTCATATGGCAGTTCTATTTCCAGTTTTTTAAGGAATCTCCACACTGTTCTCCATAGTGGCTGTACCAGTTTACATTCCCACCAACAGTGTAAGAGGATTCCCTTTTCTCTGCACCCTCTCCAGCATTTATTGTTTGTAGTCTTTTTGATAGCAGCCGTTCTGACCCGTGTGAGATGGCACCTCATTGTGGTTTTGATTTGCATTTCTCTGATAATGAGTGATGTTGAGCATTTTTCATGTGTTTGTTAGCCATCTGTATGTCTTCTTTGGAGAAATGTCTGTTTAGTTCTTTGGCCCATTTTTTGATTGGGTCGTTTATTTTTCTGGGATTGAACTACAGGAGCTGCTTGTATATTTTTGAGATTAATTCCTTGTCAGTTGTTTTGTTTGCTATTATTTTCTCCCATTCTGAAGGCTGTCTTTTCACCTTGCTTATAGTTTCCTTCGTTATGCAAAAGCTTTTAAGTTTAATTAGGTCCCATTTGTTTATTTTTGCTTTTATTTCTATTACTCTGGGAGGTGGGTCATAGAGGATCCTGCTGTGATTTATGTCAGAGAGTGTTTTGCCTATGTTTTCCTCTAGGAGTTTTATAGTTTCTGGTCTTATGTTTAGATCTTTAATCCATTTTGAGTTTATTTTTGTGTATGGTGTTAGAAAGTGTTCTAGTTTCATTCTTTTGCAAGCGGTTGACCAGTTTTCCCAGCACCACTTCTTAAAGAGACTGTCTTTTCTTCATTGTATATTCTTGCCTCCTTTGTCAAAAATAAGTTTTAATTGTTTATGCACAATCAGGCAATGAGGGCCTTGAAGACTGAATTTCCACAATCTTCTCTAAGGTATGCATATTTGTGAAGTCATTTACAGTGGCTCTGTCATAGGATTGCTCAACTCATCCGCTCCTAGTGGGAACTGACATTCTGTTTTTCCTCTATTAGCTTTTATCAGGTTAAAAGAAACATATAAACTTTCACATTGATGTCTTTGCTTGGATGCCAGGCGGCTCAAGACTAAACCTTGTTAATTGGCTAGAATGCTTTTATTCCAGATTATTACTACAATTACTGCTTTTCTTTCAAAAAATCACTTGTATGCTTACTTTAAATGCCCTCTGTTATATTAATTTTGAAAATGCCTTAAATATTTATAGCCTTAAAGTTCAAAGACTTGAATTCTAATCCACTTCTGCCTCTGAACAGGACAGTGATATCTCCTTTTCAGTTCTCTTTGGACTTGGATTAGATGATGTCCAAAGTCCTTGTGAGTTCTAAAAGCTTACCATTCTACAGATAAAGGGACGCGGTTTATACTTTATTGAAGGAAAAAAACGCTGTGACAGAATGTGACTTAAATCTCTAGGCACAAAGGAATGCTCTCCTAGGTACTTGGAGATTTCCTCTGAGAACCCCCAAGGTGAGTTCCATGGAACATCTCTGCCTTGGTCAAAGGCTTTGGGCAAATGCATACTGCATCCCACTTGTCAATACACACAGTGCAGTTTAGTACAGTAAAGGCTCTGTCAGAAAAGTTCAGGTCTGTATAAGAATACTGCAAGGGATGGACTTCTCGATGGCTCGTAATCTGGCCAAGGCCTACCTTTTCAGCCAGTGTCAGTGGCACACTATTTTCTCTGCCTTACCCAGTCCTACACATCTTCCCCCACTCCAACACACTCCTCACTCTTGCAATCCAGCCTCACACGTGAGCTCCATCCTTCCCCTGGGCTCTTGATGCGCTCTCTGAGCCTTCACCCTACCTACTCTATTTTGATAATGCCCTCTTCTCTATCTGGCAAATGCCAATTCAACCTCCAGTATCATTATCACCCATTCTCTGAAGCTTTCCTTTAACCCACAAATCCAGTTTAGTTGTTCCTTCCACTGGGTCCCATTTTACTTTGTACAGTTATACTCCTGTACTTCTATTGCCTCCTTGGATTGAGTCTCCTCTGTTAAACTGTGAGCCCTTGAAGACTGACATTATGTGGTATTATTCAGCTCAATACCACAAAGCCTGGCCCATTATAGATGCTCTGTGACTGCTTTAAGAATAAAAGAATGAGATGGATGGATGGATGGATGGATGGATGGATGATGGATACAAGGATGGAATACAGGCTTTCAGGCTTCAGGGAGGGTTCAGGAAAGCAAATTCAGAGGCACCAAAGACCACCTCTGATGAGTGAACCTGGTGGGTTTTCCTTCGGGGGAATCCTGCACCTGTTTTAATAATCCTTCATTTGTATGATAGATCTTAGGGGTCTAGCCTTCTTTTCCAACCAGAAAAAGGAAGATTTTCTCTGTGATGGAGACTGCTAGGAACAACCTTGTGATCTTTTCTCTTCTGCTTCCTCAGTAGTAATATCCCCAATGGTTACCTGGGTCATAAGGTAACCAACTCTTCCTGGTTTTCCTGGGATTGTCCCAGTTTTAAAACTGAAAGTCCAGTGTCCCAAGAACCTCACTGGTCCAAGCAAACCAGGACAGTTGATCATCCTACAAGTTACACTGCTGGCCAGGGATAAAGTCTACATGTCCAAGCCTCTAGGACCACTAAGGGAGAGCATACAACTGAGGTCTTTCCAATGGGACGTCAGTGGAAGTGACCCATTCAGTCACTGTGCTTAGTTGCTCAGTCATGTCCGACTCTTCACCACGACATGGACTGGAGCCCACCAAGCTCTTCTGTCCATGAAATTTCCCAGGCAAGAATACTGGAGTGGATTGCCATTTCCTTCTCCAGGGGATCTTCCTGGCCCAGAGATCAAACCCACGTCTCTTGTGTCTCCTGCATTGCAGGCAGATTCTTTACCCACTGAGCCATTTGGGAAGCCACATTCAGCCACCACTGGGACAGGAGAAATTTTCTATAAAAATTTATTTTGGAAAAAAAAAATCACAGCTTTTTACCATAATAATAAGGCAGTCCTACCCTAACAAGATATGGTGGTGCAAAGGAAACCAAAAAATCTTTTTGGATCTTTCAAATACACCCATGCTTCCTCTTTAAATTCATCTGCAGTCACCTATGAGCTTTGGTCAGCTCAACTGACTAGTCATCTTTCTTTCCTCTTTCTTTTCTTCCCGTGGTTACAGAAAGCTAAATTGCTCATACTCCTCAGTTACATCATATTATCATCATTAGCACGCAAGGCCTCTCTCCTGTTCTAATTGTTTATTTTGCCTTTATCCCCCCTTCCACACTGCCACTGCCACCTGCTCTCGTAGGCTGCCATTCTAATGAGCTTATTGATCGCCTTCGTTTCCATGTGTCCTTGCAAAATATGTATGGCTGTTTTGAATGCATACGTTTAAAATTTATGCAAATAGTCATTTGGCCTTTATCTCAATCTTCTCATGTGTTTCATTCCATATGGTGCTGTGGTTTTTACCTCCATCCCCATTGGTCTGTGTGTATCCCCATTTTATTACTGTGTACATTATCCACTCTCCAATGATGGGCACCCAGACTAGCAGAAATTCCCCATCACCATAAACATCACTGGGATGAAAAACCTCTCTCATGTCAACCATATGAACCCAGGAAAAATTAAGCATGGTAATATATTACCAGGGTTTCTAATTGTAGAGTACAGAGAAGACAGATACAGAAATACTGAAATACTTCTATGCTGGTTGGTAAGTAGTTCTGCCCCCAGGATCCCTGAATATCCTTCCTGTTCCCCAGGAGCCCTTAGAAATTTCCACCATCTGCCAACTAAAGGGTTAATGCCCGGGCCAGTGAGAACTGACAGCCTCTCTAGCAATTGATAAGTATTTTGACTATCACCCCTGGATATACATATAGTTAATTTAATGGTCCCCAGCCATTATTCTTTCATAGGGCAACCAAAACAAATAAAAACTCCTTTACCTGGGGCCCTCACCACTTCACAGAGCTGTTATATCAATATCAACGGCTGCACTTCTTTTACCTGAGAGAAAAATACATAATTTATTTGTATATCTATGTGTGTGTCTGTATTAATGCAACAAATTCTAATCTCAACTGAGACAACAAATATTTAGTATTAATAAATATTATTCATAGTTACTATTTTGTTCAGTTCCTAAAGAATTGATGAGATTTTTTTAAAACATAAGACTCTTCAAAGATTCAAGAATTTATTTTAGCTTCTGAAATGCCAAGTTTCATGGTGGCATAGCATTGTATTGCAAGTATTTTCACAACCAGGAGAGCCAGATCAAGGTTTGGGTTCAGGTCATTTTAAGACTGAAAAATCTGGAAAATTCTGTCTACTGAATTAGGAGTAGATTTCTGGGACCACAAATCTGCTCTCCAGGACTTGGGGCCACAGGCACTGTCATCCACATGCCTATACGCTCACAGGCACACGCCTGCATGGGCACGCACATATTCTCAGGAAATTGCTTACATGCATCACACACACTCAACAGCCACACACAGGTAACATCCTCATATCCACACCCAGTGACAGCTCCAGTGGTTCCCTGAGATTGTGAAAGCCCCAGATTTCTCCAGAGCACTAAACTATTATATGAGTTAGTATTTTCAATAACCTGTATCCTGGGCTGGAAGTGTGATGCTGAGTCATAAAGAGGAAGAAAGCTCGAGACATCGGTCCTTGACCTTGGAGGTGCACTCATGGTGAAGAAGCAAGAAGAGGGTCCCCTCCCTCACTCCAGATCAGGTTCAGAAGGGAAATCCTGATGAGCCAGGGGCAATCTGGACTCCATGAAGCCTTACCTTCATGGAGGATACTTCCTTGAGCCTGTGAGTTAAGCTCCTACCTGAGTCTCCATCCTTCTTTCTCCAGAGCTGTTCCTCTAAATGAGCATATCGACTGAGTCAACCCCAGCTTGTATATCTAAAGGCCACCCTCTGGCTCTGATCCCAGTCCTCTGAGAGCCTGCTCAGACCTGCACATTGTGCGAAGGGCTTCGGAAAACACAAGATGAAGAAACAGTAGCCCTTGCTCTCAAGAGGCGGACATTCTAGCCAATAGTCAACTGAGAAACGAATATGGAGAACAGACTCCATAAAAATGGACAGGTAATTATAGACATTGACGTGAATCTAAAACACCTCTTAATACCTTTAGAAATGGGGCTTCCCTGGTGAGCTCAGACAGGCTCAGAATCTGCCTGCAATGTGGGAGAGCCGGTTTTGATCCATGCGTTGGGGAGATCCCCTGGAGAAGGAAATGGCAATCTGCTCCAGCACCCTTGCCTGAAGAATTCCATGGACAGAGAAGCGTGGCAAGCTACAGTCCATGGGGTTGCAAAGAACTGGACATGACTGAGCGACTAACACTTTTCACCTTTTTCCCCTTTAGAATCTTGAGAAATTCTTAAGTTTTCTCATCCACAACTTGGGGATAATTTCTGCCCTTAGAGACATGTGAACTGAGTAATTCCCCATACAAATTATTTTGGGATTCCCCCACTAGTGCTCAGCAAATCTTTCATTCAACTCTAATTTTATCTTAATTGAAATATAGTTGATTTACAATACTGTGTCAGCTTCAAGTGTAACAGCAAAATGATTCAGTTAATTATATATATTCTTTTTCAGATTCTTTTCCATTATATAGGTTACTACAAGATATTGAATATAGTTCCCTGTGCTATTAATCCCAAACTTCTATTTATTTCTTCCTTTCCCCTTTGATAACTACAAGTTTGTTTTCAATATCTGTAAGGCTATTTCTGTTTTGTAAATAAGTTCGTTTGTAACATTTTTTTAAGATTCTATATATAAGTGATATCATAAAATATTTGTCTTTTACTTACTTCACTTAGTATGGTAATCTCTAGATACATTCATGTTGCTGCAAATGGCATGATTTCATTCATTTTTATGGTTGAACAACATTCCATTGTATATATATACTGTGCCTTCTTTATCCAATCATCTGTCGATGGGCATTTAAGCTGCTTCCATGTATTGACTATTGCAAATTTAACTCTAATTTCAAGCAAATCTCATAGAACCCCCCTCCAAATCTTCTCCAACCTAAGTCCTAGAATGTTTCAATCCCAACCCAATCTCTAGGTGTTACCCTTAGCATATGACCTGGCCACCTTAATTAATGAGAAGATAGAGGCCATGAAGTTGTGATCCCTCAACTTCCATCTTGTCCACCTGGAAGTCTCTCTGAGGCTTCATGCATCTTCCCTTTCTCTCTTGCTTTCAGGAAGGATGCTTAGACCCAAATACTTTAGAGACAAAAGAATGATGACCAACAGATCCAAGATTACAGAGAAAGAGGGTTTTAATCATCACCAAGAAGTTAATTTACAAGCAGAGGATGTGCAACATAGTGTCGTGGAAACACTGGTTTCCAAAGTGTTTCCAGGCTCCACAAATTAACCACCTGCGCTGCCTTAAGCATGTGACTCAATTTTCATTTATGAATTCCTTCAAGCAACATTTGAAGGTCTATTGAGTGCCAAGGGTACTCACCACAGCTACAATTTAACTATTATAAAATAGGGTGATAATAGTGCCAACTTCAAAGTGTATGGTGAGGCTTTAGAGCCCTCCAAGTATAAGAGGAAGTAATAAATGTGAATTATCTTCCACTTTCCCTCCTGGTCTTTAGTACCCATGCTCCTATTCTGTATAGAAGAGGAATTTCTCATAAACAAAATAAATTCTTAGTTGGATAAGGAGAAGAATCAATATAAATCCCACATAAACCTCAAAGCATACCATTCCATTCTCACAATAAAGTACTAGGTTGTATGTAACTAGTTGAGCTACATTCTCATTATATGCAATCCATCTCAGGGCAGAGTTTGTGAGTCCTGCCAAATGACAACAGGCGGGACCCTTTAGTCAAGAAGGCTGGCAGCATGTCTTCCAAGTGTGCTCTCCCTGACAATCAGAAGAGCTGAATTTTTATTCCCTCATTTCCTGAGTCAACAAATGTTTTCTGAACACTTATGTTGTACCAGGTTCAGGGCAAAGAACTAGGATTATGGGATGTGAATTTCAAGAACTCAGATTCAGAGTTTGAAATTCTTGCAAATTTTTTTTTATTTTCTCTATTTCTCTATCATTGATTTAACTCTTGAGAATCCACTTCTGCCTGACAACAGAAAACAACCTTTGTAGTTCTGGGACAACCTGGTGATTCCCAGAGTTAAATTCTGTAAATTCAGGCTTCTCTCCCACCTTCCTTCCCTTGTCCTCTGAGGCACCTGTAATCTCTGGAGGCTGTGTATCTCCTCGCAGTGAGGGTAAGTGGAATAAAGACTCCACAATGGGCTTCCACTGGGATGGGCTTCCCACTGTTTAGTATTCCTCTTATATCACCACTCATCACTGATATCCACGTGTTCACTGGACCCTCTGTTTCTTGTTGAATCTACTCTGTTTCCCCATGGACCTGACCCGAGTGGTTTGGGGCCATCACCCCATTTATAACACTTCTGTGATACCTCTGTGGGGTTCAGAAACTCTCAGCCCCTTTTCCTGAACTACATGGAGTAAGTGAGGCATCCTGGAAGTTACCTTTGGCCCACATTCTCAGACAACTGACTGAGATGCACTACTTCTTGACTCGAAAGTCATGCTGGGAGGAGATATCGCCATGTGGTTTGCAAAAATGAATATTGATACCTTCTGATCTCAGATCCTTCCAGGCTAACCTGGGACGTCCATCTTCCTCCCCTTCTGAGGGTCTTTACTAGCCCTCTTAGATCTAAGTCCCAGAGGTCTTTCCACCATCTCATAGCTGGCAGTATCAACTCTGAGCAGGAAAATCATAATTCATCTACTCTCTTTCTCATCTACTGTTTATGCCAAAACCTTGACTCCTGAGCTTCTATAGTTAATTCCTTTCCCTGGAAATCATTGTTATGGGCTTTGAGAGCCTATTTTGCAAGTCAAAAGTGAAACTCTGACATTTCTTTCTCTTTGCATTCCTTTAACAACAATGCTAGCCCTAGCCTCTGACTAAATAAGGGGAAGATTGTGTACACAAAATATAGAAGGAAGAAGCACTTTGACTAATATTTTAGAATATTATCTCGCTACATATGCATAACCATATATTGTCCTTGCCATTGAAAAATCTCATAGTCAATGGAAAACTTTCACCACGTGGCAAGTTAGGCCAATGACTAGATCCAAAATGAACTCCAAAGATTGGCTATGATGAGCAAAGCTGGTTGGTAAAGTAACCCATAGATTCAGCTCTACCCCTACCATTTGTGGGACCAAGACAAGACTGCATGGAGGCCCCCAGACACCCTTGCCCTCCCATTCTGCCCTCCCATCCTACAGAATAAGGGAATCTCAGGTTCACCCTAATGAACACACTAACTCACTCATCCAAAATGTCTGTAAGGCCTGCTGTCAGGGTACGTGCACGCTCAATCGTTTCAGTCGTATCCAACTCTTTGCAACCCTAGGACTGTAGCCCGCCAGGCTCCTCTGTCCATGGGATTCACCAGACAAGAATACTGGAGTGGGTTGTCATGCCCTCCTCAGGGGATCTTCCTGATACAAGGATCAAACCTAGGTCTCTTATGTCTCCTGCATTGGCAAGCAGGTTCTTTAGCGCTAGCACCACCTGGGAAGCTTGTTGAATGGTATACAGCTATAAAATTCTCTGCACAGGTCAGTAATTTATTTCTCCCAATTCTGGAGACTGGAAAGTCTGAGATCAAGGTGCTGGCAGATTTGATATCTGGAGAGAGCTGTCTTGCTGATTTATAGATGGCCGTCTTCTTGTTGTATCCTCATGTGATAGAAGGAAGCCAGATAGTTGGTGTGTGTGTCAGATGCTCAGTTGTGTCTGACTCTTTGTGATCCCATGGACTGTAGCCCACCAGGTTTCTCTATCCATGGAATTCTCCAGGCAAGAATACCAGAGTGGGTCACCATTGCCATCTCCAGGGAATCTTACGGACTCAGGGGTCAAACCTGGGTCTCCTGATTGCAGGCAGATTCTTAACCATCTGAGTCATCAAGGAAGGCAGTTGGTACCAGGATTGAATTGGCCCAACTGGTGTCTGCAGAGCACTGGAGAATGACTCAGAGTGGAAAACCCACACATTTGGTGTCAGAAGTGTTAAGACAATGAAAAATAGTTCATAGAAAGAGCAGGGCAGGGGAGACAAGGGACTAACAGCCCTGCCTTCTGGGGTTTGTTGTGTCAGGGATGTGGGGTCTCCGAGGAGGTCAAGCAGACACGACAGAACACAGCTCAGCCTGGGTGACTTTGCAAGTAACCCCCGCCACTGGGAGGGACCCCACCAGCAAGAAGCTCTGAACTGGGCACCGGTGGCAGGAGCCAAGGTGGAGGAAAAGTTCGATCTCCTATAAGCAGGAGCTGAGCAGTGGGGAGCCCAGGGACCCACTAAAAACCCAGCCCACCAAAGACATCAGAGCCACTGGTGTCAGCCAGAATGGCAGTGGGAGTCAGCAAAGAGCAGCCTGTACCTGCGCTCACTCAAGTGGAAACCAGCCCTCTATCCTTCACCCCGGGGTGTGCTCACTCCAGCTCACATCTCTTCCCAACTCCACGCATAGTGACTCAACATCACTAACTTGAAATCAGCCAGGGCAGGGGGAGGTGGCAGAGGGCAGTTACCCCGTGGAAATGTGCAAACACTACAAATCAGGCAATATTTTCCAGGGAGCTGGTTGTCAAACAGTCACCAGCACACCACTGCCCCACTTCTGCCTCCTTGCCCAAACACTCTGTTGGATTCAAGACTGGAGCAGGCAGGAGAAGCAAAGGAAGAGAAAGAGGAGGCAGGAATGTGGGCTACTCCCCACTCCACGCCCTTTGAACATGACAATGGCCTAAAACAGGCAAGGAGAACAGTTTTGAATCGCATATGAGGTTGGTATCATGAACTGGACTGGACTAGTTTGAATAAAAGGAAATAACCAGAGCCTATGAAATCTGCCCAAGAGGTGGGAAGGCAGAATGGGTCATATTCCCTTTGGGGAAGCCATTGTAAGAAACACTCAAGGGCACAAAACAGTCTGTATGTGTGCCCTTGAAATAGAGGGTCCTTGGACCCTCCAGATGGTTCCATCTATCTGCCCATCACCCCTAGTAGGGCACTGAGCCACGGTCACTCTCCAAAGCACTTTCAGGTAACAGTGACCTGGTCCTCACCTGGCTGCAGGGCTGCTGATTAACTCGGGGTTAATTGCTTCCCTCTTGGGGCTCCAGGTTCTTACAGAGGTGACTGGAGATGTTTTCTCCTCTAACATATGATGCCCTCCATGAAACACACACACACAGACACACACATTGTAGTACCCAAGTTAGTCATCACTGAGGCTGACAATCCTGTCTCCTCTGGGGATTATACAACCAACAGAGAGGACAGGAAGCCTGAAGCTGAGCCAAGATGCCTGAGGGAGGGGGTTAGGTAGCATCTCCCATGTGCTGGGAGTCTGCTAGGGGGGTGGGGAGGGGTAGTTGGGGGTTGGGGGGTTGGAATAAGAGTCTCTGGGAAGCTATAATGTCCTCTGCATTCTACTTCCCAACTTATGTGGTTTTTTAAGAGCAACTGTCTGCAGCTAATACCCAGGGCTATATTTATTGATCAACAGCACCTGATAACGGACCGTCTAGGACAGGGGCCTTAAGAGAAGGGTGGACTGTGTCCTGTCACTGCAGTGTACCCCTGAGCTGCCCCTCCCCACTCTCCTCTCCTCGGTTCTGGGGGGCAGAGGGAAGAGCACTGCCCAGCCAGGGCTAAAGAAGGGAAAACTGAGGCCAGGAGGCTTTGTTGACCAGCCTCAACTGAAAACGTAGTGCCCCTGAACTATATAGTTGTGGTTAAAATAGTATGTTTTATATTATGTGACTTTTACCACAGTTAAAAAAAAAATTAAGAAACCCTTTAATATATTTGTCATTGTACCGAGTAGTTTTTCAAAGAATCTATCAGTTATCTTTGCCATTTCCATGTTAGCGGATTTGTTTCCAGTATTCCGGTGTGGAGCTATCCCGAACAACATTGGCATAAACATCTTGTAAAATATCTTTCATTTATAATTATTGCCCCAAAATAAACTTCCAAGAATAAAAACAAAAAAAACTGAAGAGGATTTCTTTTCCAGTCACCAATTTCAACCTTGTCCTGTCAAGTGGCTCGTTTTGCCCTTACTGACACCTGGGCAGATGCCACCACCTGTCAGGTTGTTTGTTAAAAGTCCAGGGTAATTTGAAATAAAATTGCATATGCCCTGTGCACAGCCTTCACTCCCCCAGGTCCCAGCAGGTCTTGAGGCTGAAGGGACCCAAGTCAGAGAGACCCCTGGGAGTGGAGAGAGGTGACTGCCCTCTCACAACACCCCCTTTCTTCTCTGGGAGCAAGATCTCCCTATATTGGGGCAGGGAGGAGAGAAAGGGGCGGGGAAGCCAGCATTCTGTGGGGTGTGTGTGTTATTTGGGGTTTTCTCTTTGTTTTACTGAGCTGGCTCTGACTGCGGTCATCTCTCAGCGGTCCTGGCTCCCCTCGTTCCCACCGTGGGAGCTGCTGTGTGGCAGGTGGGTCCGGGGCGGGTTCCTCTGGTGTGGGGTGAGGGGCATGCACACCTCAGGGCCCCAACAGGCCCTTCCGCACATCCCACTAAGGCGGGAGCTTCGGGTTCTGACGCAGCCTCTTCCTTCCCACTCCCCGCCCCCTTCCGTTTGTAAGTAAGAGTCCCTCCCCCGTAGACGCTGTCAGCAGGGGCGAACATGGATGCCTCAGGGCCTCCATGGTATCCAGTAGGCCCCAGAAGTCTCTGGTTCTCACGTAGCCAACAAGGTGGAGAGAGACTGCTTCCCCCGACGCCTCTGCCCGGGCTCTTCCGGCTCGGGTGCCTCAGGCCGGGTCTGCAGCATCTCCGCTCAGCCAGGTGCGCAGTCTTCCCTTCACTGGTCTCCTTCCTGAATCTCCTGCTCTGACCCGTGTCCGGGGAGAGGTGGGGCACACTTGGCTCTGCTATGAGACTTTGCCTTTCGCTTTGGTTCCTAGAGATGCGTGGGGGCCAGAGGAAAAGCCCTAATTGCCCCAGTAGTCCTGGATATTCATTGGAAGGGCTGATGCTGAAGCTGAAGCTCTAATACTTTGGCCACCTGTTGCGAAGAACTGAGTCATTGGAAAACACCCTGATCCTGGGAAAGATTGAAGGCAGGAGGAGAAGGGGACCACAGAGGTTGAGATGGTTGGATGGCTTCACCAACTGGATGGACACGAGTTTGAGCAAGCTCCGGGAGTTGGTGATGGACAGGGAAGCCTGGCGTGCTGCCGTCTATGGGTTCATAAAGAGTTAGACACGACTGAACTGAACTGACCTGAGGAAGGCGGGTGGCTGGGTTTCTTGCCCCTGTCACACCCTTCAGACTCGAGAATGCTTTTGTGAGTACCAGCCTCCTTTTGCACTTCGCCCTCACGAAATGGGGTCGGCGAATGTTACAAAGGAGGGCTTAGGACAGGTTTTATGTCGGGTTGGTTGGTGGAGGGGGGGGGGGGGGGGTGACTTTCCAGGAACTACGACTGTCCAGGTCTCACTCTGCTCATTCTGCACTCTGCGTTCGAGTTGTTCACTAGCACCTCCTCTGGGCCTCCGAAAAGTCATCGGAGGGGCACAGGCTCCCCCCTGTGGCCGGATCCTAACATTGCATCTGTACAGAGTCACAGCCTCGGAAAATTCACGACTTTTAATCCTACAGGCAAAAATTCTCACACTACCATTCTCTTGTATTTACTTCCAATTATCTTCCCATGTGCACAGAAAGTATGAAGATAAAGAAGTGAAAGTGTTAGTGGCTCAGTCGTGTCGGACTCTTTGCCATCCCATGGACTGTAGCCCACCAGATTCTTCTGTCCATGTAACTCTCCAGGCAAGAATACTGGAGTGGGTAGCCATTTCCTTCTCCAGGGGATCTGCCCAGCTCAGGGATAGAACCCAGGTCTCTTGCATTAGCAGACAGATTCTTTACCGTCTGAGCCACCAAGAGTATGAAGATATGCGTCTTTTTTTCCCCCACTTAACTGCCCAAACAATAATATTGCTACTCTTCGGCATTTTTTAATGTAAGAAATTCATTGTGAAAAATAGTTAAAGAATTGTTAAAATACAGAGAGACGATCACATGTTTTACACTCAGTAGTTTTATCTCTCTCACTCTCTTAGGGAATCTTC
Organism: Cervus elaphus; assembly: GCF_910594005.1. Lineage (NCBI taxonomy): Eukaryota > Metazoa > Chordata > Mammalia > Artiodactyla > Cervidae > Cervus > Cervus elaphus. Next base: position 25,522,742 of record NC_057825.1, on the reverse strand, counting down.
ATTTTTCCAAGTAGAAGCCGGGGCAGAAGGAGAGGAGGGAGTTTCTTACATGCTTTCCTGAGTGTGTGTCCATACTTTCCCAGGCACTTTTACATGAGAACATTGTGACATGGTAAATATTTCACAGATTAAAAAGAAATCAGTTCAGAAGAGTTAAGTAATTGTCCCAGGGTCACACAGCTGGTGAGTATCAAGACCAGAAATGAAGTGTTTTCATGACCACAGAGTCCAATTACCTTTGAGATACTAGACTTGCAATTACCTTTGAGATACTAGACTTGCTGGATTTCCTTCCGCAGGAAATCCTATCATTGAGTGACATCAATTAGGACAGCGTTCAGAGTGTTTTGGATCTGTTTTGCACATTCATCCAGCATGGCTCCAGCTCTCTCACAGGTTCCCCGGTGGGCACTCACCACCTTGCCCTCAGGGCAGAACATCCTCGCCCCCTCCCTGCCCCTGGAATGTATGCTCTGCCCACCATGCCCACAGTGAGAATCCTTTCCAGGGATGCAGCCTTGACAGAGCCTTGTGTTGTTGAGAACCACCTGGATGATGTACATGACTGACACCGGTAAGGCCTCTGTATAAACTTTTAAGATTCTTGAGGACAGGCGAGGGAATCTACTTATATTGTAACTGCCCAAGACAAGCCTGGTATGTAAGTTTCCTTCATATTAAACCTGCCATCTGTGGTCTGCAGAGGTGTGCTTTTTTCTTCTCTCCCTGCCCTCTGGGTACTGGGGCCAGTTTCAGCTCTCACACAACAGCCTGGGGGCTGGTTACCAGGGGAGATTAATTCACCCCCACATCCCTGTTCTCTAGCACTGTCTTTGATAAATAGTAAGTCCTCATTAAAAGGGTCTTACCCCATAACATATTCCTTCCATGGAAAGTTCTTATTCCCATAAGAAGAGAGGTGTTCTCGACATGTTCACGCATAGTCAGGTTCATTCATTCCCTGGCTGATATCACTTAGTTTTGGCCAAACATCTCAAAGGCCTTTCCCTGGTAAATTTAATTTATTTAGTATAAGTTTAATTTATACATTGTGCCAAAAATGGCAGAAAAAAGAAAAAGATTTTCTGGAAAAGTAGGTAATTTTTCTCAGCCTGGTTTTCTTTTCCTACTCAGCAAAACCAAGACCTTGCAATCAGGGCTCCAAGTTTAGCACATGAACATACAGAATACCTTGCTGAATTTGAATTGCAGATAAACGATGGATAATTTTTTACCATAAGTAAGTCTTAAGTATTAAAAATAATTTCAATATTCCCCAGATCACTGGAAATTCTAATTTAACAGGGCATCCTGTGTTTTATTGGCAGCCCTACTTGGGGACCTCTTTTGGCATGTTTGTGGAACATTCTGGGCCGAGCTGGAAAGGGAAGCCTCGGGAAGGAGTCAGGAGACGGTGGGGGCCTCCTTGCAGGGCAGCTGTTCTGAATCCTGCCTTCTTACTGGGAAAGTGAGGCAGGGCTGCTGTAGTGGATTCTCCCGGTGAGTGCAAGCCCAGCTGAGGCCAGGGCCATGCTGACAGGCCGAGCAGCAGCAGGACAGGCTTGTCTGCAGAGATGAACGACCGAGAGGCTGAGCTGGGCTTCTGCTTGTACCACGACTCTGCGTCTTGCTGTGAGGTGAGCGATTCCACCTTAGAGTATTAGTCACTAAGACCTAGACCTTGGCCATGGCATAATCGGTAGACTTCACATGTGAGTGGATTTACACTTATCAACACTTGCCTATGGGTTTCCCTGGTGGCTCAGCAGTAAAGAATCAGTCTGTAATGCAGTAGATGGGGGTTCAATCCCTAGGTCAGGAAGCTCTCCTGGAGGATATGGCAACCTACTCCCATATTGTTGCCTGGGAAATCCCCATGGACAGAGGAGCCTTGCAGGCTACAGTCCATGAAGTTGCAAAAGAACTGGACACAACTTAGTAACTATACAACAAACAACATTACCGATAAGAAACAGCTCTTTGAGGGTGGCCAGTACTTCGGAAATGAGCTGTGTGTCCTACAGAAGCCACAAAAGATCATGGAGAGAGCTAAGAACTGAGTTTAACTTCACCTCTGTTCTTCACGAGCTGTGTGACCTTGAAGGGTTCTTAACCTTGCGACCCTCAGTTTCCTGGGTGAAATACTGAAGCGTCCAGCGCAGCCCCTGCCACATTGCAGTAACGTATTCCTCAACAGCCATCACTGGGCATTTACACTATACCAGGCACTTCCTGGAGGCTGGGGGAGATGGGGTCAGTGAGACAAACTACAAAAATTTCTGATTTTATTTAAAAAAAGAAAAAAAGAGTGCAGGCTTGAGTCAAGTTGCCTGAGTTTCAGGCTGGCCCCAACTCTCCTCAGCTCTGTAATTGAGGCAGATTTGTTTTCTGTAGAGTGGGGGCTGCTAGATTGGCACCTGGAGCTGAATGGGGAGAAGGGCACTTGGTAAGGCTCTGTTCAAACCAGTTTGGCTCAGAAAGAAAAATAGATGAGGTCCTGGCTGCCCAGTGTAGCTCCACCATCCTCTCAGGCCACGTGGGGAATGTGCAGCTGTGGGCATCTTCCCTGTGTATAGGTGCATCCCAGGCCCTCTGGGGGTGACTTCTTTCACTGGAGCACAGTTAGCCTTGGAAGTGGCTCTAGGCTTGGAGTTTAGGATCCTCCCCAGGTTACTGATAAATTGAGAGTCTTACCCTTGGCTTTCCCACACCCTTTCTTAGGCGAAAGGATATCAGCTGAGTTAGACCACTCAGTGCTGGAGTTGGATCCCTACCCAAAGGGTCTTTGGGATAAAGGTTGAGATTTGGTGGTTCCATTTTAACTTTTTAGTCATCCTAAGACAATTTAGTCAGCAACAGAAGCTTCTTTCTTCCCTGTCAGATTGTCGGCATTATCTATACTTGAAATAATTTATGGTCAAAACCGTTTAGCCAGAGGCTTTCATTGAGCCACTAGAAGGAAAACTACAGAGTTAGATACATAATATGGAAATACCACCTAGGCTCAGATCAGCTCTAGCACCTAAGCTAAATAGTCAATTTTCTTGATATACACATATAGTCTAGACTCTGAATCCTATTGTATGTATATATTTGTAATACTTTTTTAAATTATTTATTTATTTTTATTTTAGGCTGTGCTGGGTCTTTATTGCTCTGCACCGACTTTCTCTAGTTGTGGTCAGCAGGGCTACTCTTCATTGTGGTGCACGGGCTTCTTATTGTTGTGGCTTCTCTTGTGTGTGTGTGGCAGGTGGAATCTTCCTGGACCAGGGATCAAACCCATGTTCTATGCCCTGGCAGGCAGATTCCTATCCTCTGAATACTAAGGGCATCCTCTTGAATGTGTATTTTTGTTTGGAGTCAGAACTAACCCCACAGCCTACTGGCTCTTATTTGCTCACTTGCCCTTGAAACCAATTAGACAGCAACTGTGAAGACTTTAGAACATGTATAAGTGGGTAGGACAGGGGACACAATAACCATAATATAGAAAGTGATATTTAACCCCTCTCTTTCATTACTCATAGGAATGAATTCCTAGGACATAAGTTCTTCCAGAATCACTGCTTCATTATAGTTACATTTGAAAGACAGTCAAACCCTTGCTGATATGAAGATTTTTCTAAGACTTATCTCTTCTCTTCTGAAGAATTAATAGGTAAGTTTTTTTAACCTTTGTAGCTTAAAGCTCCATGCTTGATATTCTAGATATATCACTCTATGAATGAGGAAAAAAAACAAGGACCAATCAAAAAAAAAATCTCTGGATGAAAGCTGATTATTAAATATATCATATTTTTCTATTTGGGGCTTCCCAGGTGGTGCTAGTGGTAAAAAAAATTCTCCTGCCAGAGGTGTAAGAGACGCAGGCTCCATCCCTGGGTCAGAAGATCCCCTAAAGAAGGGCATGACAACCTACTCCAGTATTCTTACTTGAAGAATCCCAGGGACAGAGGAGTCCAGCAGGCTACGGTCCATAGGGTTGCAAAGAATCAGACACAACTGAAGTGACTTTGCATTGCACACAGCATACATTTTTCACCTGTCTCATTCTTTGCCTAATTTCTCTCCTTACTTTGCTTTGGGTGGTCAATTTGAAACAGTAAAAAATAGTTTAACCAGATTCACAAGCAGGAATAATTACTAAAATGTAAGAATGTGTTTGACTTAACATGTTATATCCCAGTAGAGTTATGCTCAAGATTATTAATACTCTTTGAATCTGAAGATGCTTTTTATCAGTTTTAGGATATTCTCATCCACTCTATCTTCAGATATTACTTTACCCATGTTCTTCTTTCGGAACATCTATCAGATGTGTGTTAGACCTTTATTTTTCCATGTCTCATTTTGCTCACATTTTTAATCTGTGTCTCTGTTACATTCTGAATAAATCCTTTAGATGTACTTACACATCTCAAATTCTCTACAGCTTTATTTAATCTTTTCCATTTTCTGTTGACTTTGATTTTAATAATGAGTTTTCATTTCTACAACTACCTCAGTCTTTTTCATATGCACCTCTTACTTGATAATGTCATAGCCTTATGTTTAATAACATTTATACAGCTTCTAAAATTGGCTTTGTAAATTATATCTTGGGCTTCCCCGGTGTCTCAGTGGTAGAGAATATGTCTGTCAATGCAGGAGACACAGGTTGGGTCCCTGCATCAGGAAGATCCCCTGGAGAAGGAAATGGCAACCCACTCCAGTCCTCTTCCCTGGAAAATCCCATGGTCAGAGGAGCCTTGCTGGCTGCAGTCCATGGGGTCACAAAAGAGTCGGATACAACTTAGTGACTAAACAACAACAGCCAATTATATCTTAAATTCTGTTGTCTGAAATTCTAATCCTATCGTTTCTTTGTGTGTTGTTTTACATTATATTATGAATTCACCTTGAGTAGGATTTTGGTTGTAGGAATCTATGTGAGTGCGTTTGAAAATGCATTTCTCCTAAGAGACTTTGTTGCTTCTACAAGATACCTCAGGGTTATTGTCTGCTGGAGAACATTCTTTTTTATAAAAAGTTCCCAGTTTGGTTTTCTACATCAAAGGGATTAGAAAACCTCAAACCCAAAATCATGTTGTGAGGGCAGGCTTGGTATTATAAACTCTCAGGGGAGACTTCTCTACCTGACTTTCACCCTAAGAACTCACTGATGGAGAAAGCTTCTTGTTATCTTTCCTTACCGCTCTGTGGAAACAAAGCTTTTCTAGCTTACCTTTCAGTGATAGTATAATCCTTTCCAGAGGGAGGAAGTGGTTGAGACTTCTTACAAGGGTTGCACTTTAATTATTTATTTTGGCTGTGCTGGGTCTTCGTGGCTATACATGGGTTCAGTAGTTGCAGTGTGTGGGCTTAGTTGGTGCGTTTGGGATCTTCATTGCTCAACCAGGGACTGCAGCCAAGGCCCCTGCATTGGGAATGTGGAGTCTTATCCATTGGATCACCAGGGACATCCCAAGGGTCGCATTTTAAATCCAAGCCTTCTACAGGTCTGAGATTCTCCTGTCACCACACAGGTGTTAAAATACACATCATGGTTTATTGGGTTACCCTGGTGGCTCAGATGATCAGGAATCTCCCTGCAGTGAGGGAGCCCCAGATTCAATCTCTGGGTTGGGAAGATCCCCTGAAGAGGGAATGGCAACCCACTCCAGTATTCTTGCCTGGAGAATTCCATGGACAGTAGAACTTAGCAGGTTACAGTCCATGAAGCTGCAAAAAGTCAGACACAACTGAGCAAAACTAACAGCATCATCTCCAGCCCGTACACCTATAGAGCAGCTGCAGTGTCCAGTCATTATTCATTTGTCCAAGTTCTGGCTACCTCTTCTTTTATGGTCTCAAAGATTTCACTGATGGTCTCTGCAAGCTTAACCATACTCCTAGATGGATTAACTATACCCTCTCAACATTTCTAGCTGTCATTCTGTTGTGGGGTTTTCACATTTCTCTGGTTCACAATGTTTCCGGAAAGGCGCCTCCTCACCTATGTCAGTGTCAGCAAGACTCCATGTCCAATGACACCATGGTAGTTAGTGCAATGAAGCTGGAAGGAGTTCCAGGCATGGATCCATCAGAATTCACTTTAGGACACAAATGTGGCCAACTTGTAGCTGTTATCAAAACAAGCATGACATTTTATGTTCAGTGTGAACACTTGAAAAACCAGAAGAAAGATAAGAATTTTTTTTTACCACATCCTTGTGTTTTGCATATTTTCAGTGAAGATGATGTTATGTTCACAGTTCTCTTCCCTACATAATTTGAAAATCACATCCTGACTTACGAGAACCCTGTCGTTTACTTCAGACCTGAAGCAGCTTATCCTGTGTTATGGGTAAGACGGTGTGCAGAGGAGGGGGAACTAAAGCCAGAAAGACATTGCTTCTGAAAGCTTTCTTTCTTGGGGTTCTGCTTCTATGCAAGTGAAAGATTTTGATATTCCACCTCCTTTTTCTCCCCATCTGGAGTTTTTTGAAAAGCAACAGAACAGGAGATGGAGGTGGGGGAACACCATCCTAAGCTTTGCCGCTAATGATGCCTGATGATTCAGTGTATTGTGCCCTTTCTAAAGGGATCCTGTTGTATTTTTCTTAGACTGAGATGCATCTGTTAATATCTTCTCCATGATATGAAGAAGACAAACCCACACCTTGGTTGAGCCAGGGCTTGGTCATGTTGCCCTGACCATGGAGTTGTCCAAAGGTGAGTTCTTCTCGGTTGTGTGGGAAGATAATCTGATAACAACAATAACATGAAATAATTCAGCTGTGCCTTCTGTGACACTTTCTATCACTCTTACCTATGTCTGTTTTCTCCTTTGTCCTTCAGGTACCATGAGAGGCAAACAAGAATCACTCCAGTTTTACCTGTTTGGAAAGTAAGGTTTATCAAAAGTGAAACTGAATACTACAACAAATTACAGAAGAGAAATATTCTTAAAATGAACAGATCTTAAGAGTGAATGACTTACTGATGTCAAGTAGAGAGCTGGGGAAATGATACATGCAAGGTACCAAAAACACACTGTAATTAGAGGGCAAAATTTGTTACAAATTTTACCAATAGAAGTGGGGAAAGTGGAAGCAGTGGCAGGTTTTTTCTCTTCTTGGGCTCCAAAATCACTGTGGATGGTGACTGCAGCCATGAAATTAAAAGACGCTTGCTCCTTGGAAGGAAAGCTATGACAATCCTAGAGAGCATATTAAAAAGCAAAGACATCACTTTGTCAACAGAGGTCCATATAGTCAAAGCTATGAGCTTTCTGCTAGTCATGTACGAATGTGAGAGTTGGACCATGAGAAAGGCAGAGCACCGAAGAATTGATGCTTTTAAACTGTGGTGTTGGAGAAGACTTTTGAGGGTCCTTTGGACAGCAAGGAGATCAAACCAGTCAATCCTAAAGAAAATCAACCCTGAAAACTCATTGGAAGAACTGATGGTGAAGCTGAAGCTCCAATACTTTGGCCACCTGATGCGAACTGGTGACTCATTGGGAAAGACCCTGATGCTGGGGAAGATTGAAGGTGGGAGGAGAAGGGGATGACAGGGGATGAGATGGTTGGATGGCATCACTGACTAAGTGAATGTGAACTTGGGCAAACTTCAGAAGACAGTGAGGGACAGAGAGGCCTGGCATGCTGCAATCCATGGGGTAGCAAAGATTTGGACACAACTTACCAACTGAAAACAACCACCACCAACGTAAAGTAAAAGGAATAATTAGGAGATGCAGTATCTGAAAAAGGGTGAATACCAATTTCTTTGTTTTATATATCACAAAATCCTAAGGCTAACTCTGGAATTTTAAAAAAATGTAGTTTAGACAAGGAGGGAAGTTGTACTTTGCATTTTCAGTTCATCCATACTATCTGAACTTTTTTTTTTTTGCTGTGTAATTGAAACCGAATTTAATAACACTGTGACCTCTAGACTGAATTAAGGGCAACAGCTTCTTTCTGTAGTTGAGTTTGGGTCTCTACCTCCAGGCTGGATCATTTCTAGCCATCATGAGGCCACCTACTCCCCTGTCCACCCCACTGGAGGCAAGAAATTCACCACTTCTAACTCTTCTGTTGAGCTTGCTGATTTAACTTTTTGAGGGAAAAATAGACAATTTACCAGTGCCCCTGAACTTAAGGAGAAGGAAATGAGCATTTGCTCTATCAAGAATCGTGCCGGCAATTCAATGCCATTGTCCCATTTTATTTTCTCCCCTGGCCGGTGAAGTAAGCTGTGCTCCCTCATTTTGCAGATTAAACACTTACCTGAAGTTTGTGAACCTTATGGCTTTGGAGACATGGTTAAGTAACTCCATAATGGAGTGCTCTTCACTAAAGCACCGGGCTTCTCAGTTACCTGGAACAAGAAGCCAAGCTATTCTCTGCCTCAGCACCAAGCCTGTTCAGAGCCTGGCTGGGGGGAGAAAAGTGACCTTCGTGTCCAGGACCATGCACCATGCCTCTCGGGCCCCCAGGGTTGAGCATCGCTGAGCCTGGCATCCGCTCTGCTCTTCCATCTCCGAAGTCCAGGACGAGGTCTGCATGACTGCCTGCTCGCCAGGAAATACAGTTTTCTGAATGGATCCCTTGTTTCCCACCCACAGGGCCCCCCTAGCAGCGGAACAGTCTGCCCACACCCTTTGCAGCTGAGCCTGGCTGGTGCTGAGCTCAGACCACGGGGCACATGGCTTGCTGTCCCCTCGCGCCCAATTTGGACACCTGAGGGCACCTGGGTCTGGAAGCAACAACCGGGTGCCTGAAACTGACAGCTGCTTTTTAAGAAAAACAACAACAATAACAATAACAACAACCCTCTGTTCACAGGATGGATGGGGGCTTCCAAAAGTGGGGAGAATAGCCCCTGTATTGAGTTCATGCTTCCGCAAAGAGGCTTTGTTCTCTGGTAAAAGTCCTCAGCATTGTTGGATGTGCTCTGGGTTCCGGAATGGAAATTGTTGTTCCTTCCTGGTATTTAAAATACACACACCACACAAATGGAAAACAAGACCCTAGCGTTTCTCTGGCACCTCTTGCTCCTTTTAACTAGAGCCCTTTATGACGGAGCCGCCTGGTCCCTCCGGCCCCCCGGGGGTCCACTATTGGCACCTCCAGCCTTGTTAACAGGGTTAAAAGCTGGTTCCAGGGGCAACTCGCAGACTAGCCTACTGGTGAGGAGGGGGTAAAGGAACCCCAGAACACCATGCCCTGAAAAGACCTCTTTTGCAACAATCATAGACCCCAGAGAAGTGATTGCAGCATTTTATTTGGATGTACATACCTATTTAAACCCCTGGGACTTTTTTTTTTTTTTTTTAATTGATTTATTTTTATTAGTTGGAGGCTAATTACTTCACAACATTTCAGTGGGTTTTGTCATACATTGATATGAATCAGCCATAGAGTTACACGTATTCCCCATCCCGATCCCCCCTCCCACCTCCCTCTCCACCCGATTCCTCTGGGTCTTCCCAGTGCACCAGGCCCGAGCACTTGTCTCATGCATCCCACCTGGGCTGGTGATCTGTTTCACCATAGATAGTATACATGCTGTTCTTTTGAAACATCCCACCCTCACCTTCTCCCACAGAGTTCAAAAGTCTGTTCTGTATTTCTGTGTCTCTTTTTCTGTTTTGCATATAGGGTTATCGTTACCATCTTTCTAAATTCCATATATATGTGTTAGTATGCTGTAATGTTCTTTATCTTTCTGGCTTACTTCACTCTGTATAAGGGGCTCCAGTTTCATCCATCTCATTAGGACTGGTTCAAATGAATTCTTTTTAACAGCTGAGTAATATTCCATGGTGTATATGTACCACAGCTTCCTTATCCATTCATCTGCTGATGGGCACCTAGGTTGCTTCCATGTCCTGGCTATTATAAACAGTGCTGTGATGAACATTGGGGTGCACGTGTCTCTTTCAGATCTGGTTTCCTCAGTGTGTTTACCCCTGGGACTTTTGAAAAGGTCATCCCCCTGAAAGATCAAAATCAAATAGACATTTTCATTTCCTTTAAATCAGCTGTAAAGTGAGAACTATATCTACCCCTCCCACATTCCTGGAATTTATCATTTAAGAATTAATCACAGATAATGCTATGCTCTATATATGCTCTATGCTGTTTCTTTACATGCTATAAAGAAAGCTGAGCGCCGAAGAATTGATGCTTTTGAACTGTGGTGTTGGAGAAGACTCTTGAGAATCCCTTGGACTACAAGGAGATCCAACCAGTTCATCCTAAAGGAAATCAGTCCTGAATATTCATTGGAAGGACTGATGTTGAAGCTGAAACTCCAGTACTTTGGCCACCTGATGCGAAGAGCTGACTTATTTGAAAAGACCCTGATGCTGGGAAAGATTGAAGGCTAGAGGAGAAGGGGATGACAGAGGATGAGATGGTTGGATGGCATCACCGACGTGAGTTTGAGTAAACTCCGGGAGTTGGTGATAGACAGGGAGGCCTGGCTTGCTGTAGTCCATGGGGTCACAAAGAATCGGACTCAACTGAGCAACTGAACTGAACTGAACTGAACTAAATGCTATGCTCAGAAACGTTCTGGGCAATCATTCTTTAGTTTCACTTTCAGATTCTTTCAGAGAAGGAAATGGCAACCCACTCCAGTACTCTTGCCTGGGAAAGTCCAAGGATAGAGGAGCCTGGCGGACTACAGTCCTTGGGGGTCACAGAGTCGGACATGACTGAGCAGCTGAATGACAATAGTGTTGTTGAGGCTTTTTAGGGAAGCTCTGGAGCCCATTAGCCCTTTACTGCCATCGGTCTAGAGATTTGCCTAACCTCTCTGAGCCTTGTTTTCTCATCTGTGAAATGGGAATAGCGGCCTCGACCTCTCGGCCTTGCTGGGAGTGTTAGGATGTGGAGACCAGGGCTCAGCAGTGTTACTGACACTTACATGCTGAAGTGAACATTCAGGAGCAGCAGAATGCTCACGGACTGATCAGAGTTTGGAAATGTCTTTTCCACTGGCTTTTCCAGAGCTTTCCAAAGCTGGAGCCGTCTTTCCCTTCTCACCACTTCTCCTGGCTCCTCATTCACCCTCCTCTCTAGTTCCACTGGGATGCTCTGCCTTCCACGTCCTTCCCACCCCTCCAGCCTCAGCTCTCTCATTTTGTAACCCCTCAGCCCCCTTCCTTCTGTGTTTCCAGTCCCCGGAGAGGGCCCCTCCAGCCCACAGTTCACAGCAGACTCGCTGTCTGAACCACATCCTCTTTAAACCATCATGGAATCTTATTCCTCCACCACTGGAGTGTAAACGTCCAAACGTCCCTCTTCCAGAAACCAGACACAGGCTAGGAAACATGCCACCAGCTCATCGATTCTTGTTCAGTGAATGAATTCATCATCTTCACAAATTCTTACAGAATGAGTCAAATAAAAAAATATAAGTGTTTGCTAAGTCCTGCCCCGTAGCTTAGCATCTGAGCCTTTTATACTCTATCCAGACCCCCTGTTCCACCCTCTGTCTCAGCCACGTGCCCTCATGCTGGGCCTCTCACTGATTTCTGCCTTTGGACCTTTGTTTTCTCTGTTCTTTGTCTCTTGAATGACCCCTGTACTCAACCAAGGTCCCACTTACCGTCTAGGTTCAAGTTCAGTGCCAGCTTACCTACAGAGTCAGCTGCCCCTTGAAACAGAATCCCTCTTTCCTTATTCTCACTGATTTTAGACACACTTTAAAATTTTCTGACCATTTTTTTTTCACCTGTATATGCTTATTTATGTATGTCCCCCAACTCCATTTAAACTTCTTTAGAGCAGAGACCATGTTTTGCCCTCACAAGGTTATTAAGAAGGTTAATGAGATAGCATAGGTTAGGAAAGAGTACAGAGTTACTTGTGTTAAATTTGTGGCATCTTGGGACTTCCCTGGTGGTCCAGTGGCTAAGACTCTATGCTCCCAGTGCAGGGGGCCCAGGTTCGATCCCTAGTCAGGGAACTAAAAGATCCTGCGTGCCACAACTTAAGACCTGGTGGGGCCAAATAAATAAAATATACTTTTAAAAATTGTGGTATCTTGGTCACCCTCCACCCATTTGTTGCTCCAAGACCTAATACTCAGCTAGGGACACATATGCTTGATAATCTGTACTGCATAAATGATTAAAAAATAAATAAAAGGAGCCCTCTTGGAGGTCTGTGCTTGCAAGTAGGATAGGAGGATCATTGCCTGTATTTAGTGATGAAAGAAGGTTCTGGTTTCATCTGCTTCATTTTTCCCTTCCTCGCCCTATGGGAGCACCAGTGCTGGACTGGTGTGGTTGGAACAGAAGAAAGAGCAAGTACCAAAGTGTGGGACGGTGGGAAAATTGGGGCAGGGGAAGAACAAGACTCATGTGGCTAGAAGTGGGGAGGAAATTTTTTTCAAAAAATAAAATATGAATGAGATACAGAAAAAGCAGAAATGAAAAGATGATTTTAAGAAATATTGGTAAGGACTGGATTTCTTTGTGGATATATAAAGAAAAACGGACTTCCCAAGTGGCGCTTGTGGTAAAGAACCCACCTGCCAATGCAGCAGGAGACATAAGAGACTCAGGTTCAGTCCCTGGGTCGGGAAGATCCCCTGGAGGAGGGCACAGCAACCAACTCCAGTATTCTTGCCTGGAGAATCCCTTTGACAGAGGAGCCTGGCGGGCTATAACCCATAGGATTGCAGAGAGTCAGACATGACTGAAGCGACTTAGCATGCATGCACAGGCACATATAAAGAAAAACAACATCTTAAGAAGGAAAACAAAAACTTGAGTATTTAGTAACTGAGCCAGTGGAGCACAATGGCAATCACTCACTGCAAGCGTGTGATGTTCTCTGCCAGGTTGCTTTGATCAGGCCCCAGAGAAGTAATGACCTGAGGTAGCCTGTGAGCAGGAGAGGCTTCTCTCAGGTTGGGAGTCAGCTTCCCCACGGCTGGGAGGATGTTCAAGCACTCAGCCCTCCCACTCCTGCTTTCCTGTCCATCTCACTTCCCTGCCCTTCAAACTCACTCTGTGCATTTCAACCAAAGTAGCCCATTTCTAATCCCCAACCAGCGCTTTCTCGGACCTCCATTCTTTAGCACATGCTGTTTGCTCTGATCAGGATGCCCTTCGCTCCCTAGAGGATGACTTCAAGAGCCTCCTCTTGTGTATCGCCTTCCCTGGGTCCCTCCAGGAGCATCGGGTCCTTTCATCTCTTTACTGGTCCTGCTTCACTCGCTGGGCTCCATGAATCTCCCCTATGCGTCTTCACTGAGGAGGGGCTGCTCCTGAAATCTGACGCCAGTCTCCTTCCCTGACCCTCATTTCTGGTCTCACAGTTCCCAGTATACTTGCACGTCTCCCCTCTGTTTCATTGCCGGGGTCCTCAGCCCACCACCTGACTCTCAGCTGCCCCAGAATATCTCAGGCCTTTTGATGTGTGTTAGAATCCTGGAACTTAAATTACTTAAATGTCACCTGCTTTCTCTGCTAGGAAGTAATTGGATGTGCAGTAAAAACAGCAATGGGAGTCTCTTGGGAATGCAACTTCTCGAGGGATGAAGGGAAATAAAATTCTGTTCAAGGGTTTTGGGTTTCATTACTCTTCCCTATGCGCAGATGTGAACTATTTTGTGTGCACACTGATGAGATTCAAAAAGTCAGAATGCATCCATGCAAAAGCTGCCTTGAAGAAATGATGTATTGAAGAAATGTACACATTGTGTTGTTCTAGATTTAGGAGGATGCCCTTGGGGGCAGAGGCTTTTGGGCACAACTAAGTTTTCCTTTGGAGACAGAGGCGTTTAGCCAGAAAGTGCCAGACCAGGAGTTTAAAACTTTGGGCTCTCTGGCTTGCCCGGTGATCCACTTGCTAAGACTCCGAGCTCCCAATGCAGGGGGCCTGGGTTTGATGCCTGGTCGGAGAACTAGATCCCATATACCACAACTAAAGATCCCACATGCCCCAATGACGATTGAAGATCCTGCATGTCACAACTAAGACTCGGAGCAGTCAATAAATAAGTAAATATTAAAGAAACTTGGATCCTGGTGCCAGCTCTGTCATTCATTCATAGTTATGATATTTTGTCATTATGAGCTTTAATATCCTCATCTCTAAACTGGACATAACAGCTCCTATTCAGTTTCATGTGTAATCAAGTACAGGTAAGAGTGAAATAAGATAATGTGTATGAAATGTAATCACCAGACCAATGCAAGGACACAGCTGGTGTGAGTAGTAACGGCTTGGTGTGGAGCACAACTGCCAGGGTCTGATTCCTAGGGCTGCTGCTGCCAAGTCGCATGAACTTGGATAAGTGTTCCCCTCCCTGTGCCTCCGTTTTCTCATCTATAAAATGGGTAAATGTTTGTCCTTATGTCAAAAGGTAGTAGCTTCTTCTTACTTCATAGGGATTAAAATACTTGTTTCATGAAAAGTACTTAGAACAGTGCCTTACCCAGAGTAAGGACCCAATAAATATTAGCTGTTGTGCCATTGTTAACATTATGATTGCCAATTTTCACCTGGTCATTTTGCACCCAAAAGAAATTGAAGGAAAACAATAAACTGTAGCCCCTGAAAACAGGTATTTCTAGAATCCAAACTATGATACCCTTGGAGGAATACAAATGCCCCAAGGTGGTTACAAAACTCCCACACTTTTCTCAAATTCCAGTCTATGAGAGAAAGAATGGTCATGCTCCATACCACGTGAGAGGAGAGTGGAAAATGGTGTTGTTTTTCAGTCGCTCAGTCGTGTCCACCTCTTTCCGACCCCACGGACTGCAGCATGCCAGGCTTCTCTGTCCTTCACTATCTCCCAGAGTTTGCTTAAGCTCATGTCTGTTGAGTCGGTGATGCCATCCAAAAGACATCACAATTTAAAATATACCCTGATCTCTGTACATTCTAATAAGTTGCTTGCACAGTGCAAATGCAAATGTAAACCTTCTTCAAAGGAGAGTGTAGACTAGTGGGAGCCGCTCGAATGCAAAGACTTTGTTGTGACTTGTTTTGTTCTCGGCTGCGTTTCCAGCACTTGAAGCATAATATTGTCAAAAGTATAAGTGAAGAAGCCCTGAGTGGAATCTTGGCGTGTTCAGTCGTGTCCGACTTTTTGCGACCCCATGGACTGTAGCCACCAGGCTCCTCTGTCCATGGGATTTTCCAGGCGTGAATGCTGGATGGGTTGCCATTTCCTCCTCCAGGGGATTTTCCCAGCCCAGAGATCGAACCTGTGTCTCTTATGTATCCTACATTGGCAGGCAGGTTATCACTGGCACCACCTGGGAATCCCATGGAATCCTGGGCCCTGTGCCAATTATGTGACCTTGGGCAAGATCACTTGGCTTCCCAGAGCCTGTTTCTTTGTTTGCAAAATGGGCTAATATTAGTGATCGTCTATAGCTGTTAAGAGTAAAAGAGAAAAGATATAGGGAGCCTTTGGCCCTGAGACTTGACACCTCACATGAAGAATCAACAGCTTGCCTTGGCTGGGCTGGGAACAGCGCATGCAGTGCCTGCGAACCTCGCCTGTCTCCTGCACAGATCTGAACTCCAGCCTTGCAGGGCTCTCCACTTAATGAAGAGAAACAGAAGTCAATAGCATTCATATGAGAAAGAACTTAGTAGGAGACTCTGCTAAGGAAAGGAGAGTGAATAGTCCCAAACCCGAGAGACAAACAAATCATACGGTTTTCCCCAGCCTCCTCAGAAGTTTTTTGCTTTCTCCCTGTTCAGGGCTAGGGACTTTCTGGAACCAAAATATTAAGAGCAAGTCCTTCCAGATGCTCTAAGACGCACTGCTTAGTCTTCAGTATTTCATTATGAGGTAGAAGATATCTCGGGTTTCCAGCCGGTGGACCGGAGGCTTTGCCAAGCTCTGGTTGCTGTCAGGCCAGCATGGGCTGAGCCCACAGGGGTCAAGGCACAGGTCCAGGCTCCTTCCGGCAACTTGGAGTATACGGGGATCGGATGACGCCTCAGAGGAGTCACATAACATCCTAGGCTACTGTAATTGGAGCTCAAGGCAGTATTGTGTGTGTGCTAAGCCCTTTCAGTCACTTCTGACTCTGCGCCCCGTGGACTGAAGCCCGCCAGGCTTCTCTATCCATGGGGTTCTCCAGGCAGGAATACTGGAGTGGGTAGCCATTTCCTTCTCCAGGGGAGCATCCAAACCCAGTGATCGAACCCACATCTCTTGTGTCTCCTGCATTGGCAGATGGGTTCTTTACCACGGGTTCTTTACCACCCAGGAAGCCCCAAGGCCGAAGTACCAAAACTTATTTGCATATGCATCTTCTTTTGTTCTGTGTTTTTTTTTTCCCCTTTATTCTTATTAGTTGGAGGCTAATTACTTTACAATATTGTAGTGGTTTTTGCCATACATTGACATGAATCAGCCATGGATTTACATGTGTTCCCCATCCTGATCCCCCCTCCCACCTCCCTCCCCATCCCATCCCTCTGGGTCTTCCTAGTGCACCAGCCCTGAGCACTTGTCTCATGCATCCAACCTGGGCTGGTGATCTGTGTCTCCCTTGATAGTATACTTGTTTCAATGCTATTCTCTCAGAACATCCCACCCTCGCCTTCTCTCACAGAGTCCAAAATTCTGTTCTGTACATCTGTGTCTCTTTTTCTGTTTTGCATATAGGGTTATCATTACCATCTTTGTAAATTCCATATATATGAGTTAGTATACTGTATTGGTCTTTAGCTTTCTGGCTTACTTCAGTCTGTATAATGGGCTCCAGTTTTTTTTTTTAAGACATCTGAAAGTAAAAGTAATATGTCGACCTGTCAGTCTGCAGAGGCTCTCCCCCACCCCAGCTCTGACCTCTCTCCCAATTAGCTAATGTGGCAGAAACTACAAGAACAAAGAAACCTCAGCCCGGTGTGAATTGTGGAACGTTTTATTGAACACAGATGAACAGCAGAAGTCAGGTTTCTCTGTGGATTAAGGACTCCAGGCGCCAGCAAGGAGGTGAAAGAATTTCAGAGGAAATGTTTGGGGCGGAGGGAGAAGTTCAAAGGGAAATAATTTAGAGGACAAGATGAATAGCCCCTTCAGAAATGTTTCAGACGGTAAAGCAAATGAGGGTCCCAGAGATAGGGAGGCAGAAACAAGGCTAAGAAGCCTAGGAGTGAGCATTTGCCGAGAAAGCTCTCTGCCTGTCCCGCCCAGGGCTCACAGAGCCAGCGGGGAAGGGTCTAAGCCTTGGAGTTAGAGCTGAACTCACTTGCTCATTGGCCAACCATGTGCCACCAGCTGATCGGGTGGCTTTGCATCATGTAGCTGTCCTAAAGCTTAGTTTCCTCATCCTCAAAATGGGACTAACGATGCCCAACCCCAGAGCTGTTAGGCAGATTACATGAAATTCTGAATGTGAAAACTTGGACCACAATATCCTAGACGCACACCTTATCCAAGTGCCAGAAATAACTTATTCCTAATCTTGAGCTATGCTCAAGCCAACTGCTTTTAAATGCTCTCTAGAGGAATCAGGGACACAGTCCAGCTATCCTCCACACAAAGGAGGCGACTTCACTGGGGATTTTTGCTGGAATCAAATGCTGATGGTCAGCTGCCTGTCCTGATTAGGACCCACCCGGAGCTGCAGGTGATGTTAGGAAGACAAAACCCCTGGGTCTGAGACCCACTCCCAGGAAGTTATCATCTTCTCCAGGCTTTCCAGGGAAGACCTTAGGAGTCCTGAGAACAAGCCTACCTGGTAGTTGAATGGCTTTCTAGAATTTTTTGAAAGTCAGGACAGGACCTCCTAACCCATCCACAGTGTTTGGTCCCTAGGGCAACCAAAATTACCCAAGCTATTTATAAAACATACTTAATGCTTGAGTTTGAAAAACCAAAAGCCAAGAGCATTTGGATTCTACTCTCTTTAAAACGGCAAGGAAAATACCAACTGATTCAAAGGCTGAACACTCCCTTTCCTAAAATATTATTTCTCTAATCCTCTTCCCCTGACACAGGAGACACCACACACACACATACGAACAAATACATGCACACACATACGTTCTCACATGAACACCTGTACATGGTAAAGTCCCTTGAAGAAAATCTTAATATTGTTCAGCATTTTCTAGTTTCTTCTTTAAAACATCATCAGGGAATATATGAGAAGTGGATGAAGGTTTGTATACATAGGATGACCTTTTAGCAACTGTGTACTACTACCATCCACCACCTCCAAAGACAAGTTATACTTATTCTGCAGTTATAAAAAGCTGATCAGAAATTAAGTTAGATTCCTTCTTTGCACTATGGGCAAAAATAAATCACAGATATATTAAAGATCCATATATAAATATTAAAATATTTGAAAATCAAGGCGATTTGGATAGCCTTGGAACTGGGAGAAATTGAGCAGAGGGAAGAAACACATAAGCCAATTAAAAGAGAGAGAGAGAGAGATTTGATCATATAAAGATCAAAGCTTCAAAGAACATAAGATATTAGGATCAAAAGCACAAACAAAGATGATAACAAAGTGATAGATTGGAAGGAAACTTTTCAACACATAGAACATGTGACGAGCTCTCCCAAATGATTAACAGGAAGATAAATAACCCAATGGAAAAATGGCAAAGACTATAAACTGGCAAGTTATAGAAGAGGGACCAAAATGAACAATAGTCACATAAAATTTTAAAAAACAAACCATTTCAAAGAGTACATAGGAAAATTAAAATTAACACAAGAACAACATGACTATTTTTTAATGCATTGAAAACTTCAGAAGACTGATAATATCCAGTGGCAACATGGACCAGCTGCTTCTGTCACCTCAAGCTGGTGGAGTGTAAATAACTACAAACCTTTGTACAAGTCACCTAATGGTATTTATTTAAAATTAAAATATGCATGCACACAACTCTGATTCAGGCCATTTCTGGAAATTTTTCACAAAAGCAGTGAATATTTGTCTGTGATGTTTGTTATAGCATTTTTGGTAATAAAAACGGAAAACAACCTAAACTTCATATGAAAGGTGGTTCATTAGACAAATTATATTTAGCATAGCATACCTGGCTATGGAACACTGTTAGAACCTATTCTTTCCACCATATTTTTCACATTTGTGACTCAGTCTGCTTCAATTTCCTCATCTATAAAGTCAAGGTAAAAAGGGTACTTACAACATGGATTTATTTGTGTTAAACTGGAATGACTTTTACCATATGTTGCTAAGAAAAAAAAAGCAATTTGCAAACTTCAAGGTATTCATTAAAAATATATATACACCTATATTTATTGGTATATGTTTGTATTAGCAAAGGAAAAAAAGTGGAGAAGTTATACATTCAATTGTGAACACATCTACTATCTTTGTAATTTGTTACTGAAAGCAAAAAAAAAAAAAAATCACCAATAGAAAAAAATGACAGGAGACATGAGCAGACAATTCAATTGCAGCTGGTTAATACTGATTGGAAGAGAAAAATTCAGCCCTAAAAAAGGCCACTAGTTTTCAAGAAACTCCTTAATTCAAAGCCCCCATTTCCATGCCATGTGCCAGCAAATTAGCCAAGCTGAGGGTGCTATAGCCACCCACCCTAGGATGAGGCACTATGAAGAGAGGTGTGTGTTTGTGGTAGAGGGTGCACGTGAGGTGACTTGGGGATTGGTAGGAGGAGGAGATGTGGACAAAGAAATAAATCTCTTTGGAGGGGCTAGAATTGCACTCTAATCCTCACCCTTGCACTTATCTCTAAAGTCAAATAAATCCCCTTTTAGAGCTAATCTCTTCATTTGAGGGGCTTCCCAGGTGGCGTTCATGGCAAAGAATCTACCTTCTAATGCAAGAGACTCAAGAGATGTGGGTTCTATCCCTGGGTGGGGAAGATCCCCTAGAGTAGGAAGTGGCAACCCACTCCAGTATTTTTGCCCAGAAAATTCCATGGACAGAGGAGCTTAGTGGGCTACAGTCCATGGGGCCAAGAAGAGTCAGACATGACTGAGCACTAGACTTTGTTTGACAAATGAGTAAGTGATGGGATTCATTGAGGTCATACTCACAGCAGGCCTGGCACCGAGAGAACCCACCCCTCATTCCATGCCCTCCCCAGCTCTGTTAAGACACCTGGCTATGAGGCTGAGTTTTCCTTCTCTTCCTCCCCCCTCTAAGCCCTTCATTCTCTGGCCCCCATCCTCCTTTTCCTTCCTTTGAGAGAAAAGGGAAGCCTTTAAGCTTCCCTTAAGAGAGGAGCCAGCCTTTAAACCCTCCACTCTGTCTTAATATAACCTGTCTGCTTGTGAATTTCTATTTACCATGACACTTATTTCTTCTGCATTTAAGTGACTTTGGTCCCTGCAAAAGCAAAGACCTGATTTTAGTCACACACACACACACACACACACACACACACACACACAAGCACACAAACAAAATGAGACAGGAGCACTACAGCCCTTTACTTGATGCTCATCTTTCTAAATAAGAATCCAGGTGTCCCCCGGGATCCAGTACAAAATGCAGGTTTAGTTAGCAACAGGAAGCAAGCTCCCCACACCAAAATGCCAGGAGAGGGAGAAGATTAACGGTAACAATTTTACATGCTTGAAAAAAAAAAAAATGCATTTGAAATCACTGACCCTTTAAAATACCTGGAACAGACAGAAAAGGGAAAAGCCATCTGTGTCTTTGCAAAGGGCAAGTCTCTTCAGAAATGGTGGCAAAACTGGAAGCCAAAAGTACCTGCTTGTCTGGCAGTTAAGTGTTCTGGATGTTTCTGACTAGTCCAGTGGGAATTCCTTTAGACTTTTCCAGACAATAAGGTCACGCTTATTCTATGAAAATAATCAGATGCTGTTGTTCCGAGAGCTGGTCCAGGTCTTTAAAGCTCCTCTGCCCCCCCCACCTTGGGGAGCTGGGTGGTGAGTCCCCCGAGTTCCCGGGCTGAGCTCAAGCGCTTTGGGGCCGGGGCTCCCGGCCGCTGTTGAGAAGGTCTGTGAGCTCTCCGATATACTTGATGGTGTACTTCAGCGTCTGGATCTTGGTGAGCGGCTGGCCCCTCTGACTGTAGACCGGGGGCAGATAATTCCGGAGGGTGTGCAGGGCATCAGCCAAGGTCCTCATCCGAAGCTTCTCCCTCTCGCTGGCCTTCCGTCTCCGCTGGACGGACATCCTGACCTTGGTGCCCTTCTGGGCCTTGGTGCCGCTAGAGCCCTGCAGGTAGGCAGGTGGGAAAGCCAACATGTCGTAGTCCACCTCCACCAGGCCGCTGGTCCCAAGGCCGCTGCGGTCATCGCCGCCCCGACCGTTGGCACCTCCGTGCCCACAGGCGAGCCCGGCCACAGCCGGACAGGGAGAGGAAGAATAGGACTCCAGGGACGGAGCCGGGGAGAGGCTCTGGGCGGGAGAGGCCTGGGTCAGCTCAAAGGACCCCGCCCTGTCTTTCCAGTCCCAGGAGGACAGCAGGCCAGGGCTGTCGGAGGAGCCCAAGCCGTCTTCCAGGCTGAGGAAGGTCTCTCGCAGGTTGTCCATGCCTGCGACACAGCTGCAGAGAGGATGAGGCCCTGGCAAGTGAGAAGGCAAGTTGTGCCGCCTGGCCAGGGCAGGGCTCTCTTTTATGATGGCCTGGGAGAAGTGATGAAGTGGGAAAGAGGGTCGGGTGGAAGGAGTTCAAAGGAGAAACCGAGGACCAAGATGGAGAATGAACTCTTCAGGTGTCACTTTCTCCTCATTGATAATTAGCATCTTCCAGCTAAAATGTCTTTAAACAGAAAGGCCTCTGAGAGAAGAAAAAAGGAATTATCTAGTTGTAACTAAACCAATTAAGGCTGCATAACTAGACTTAGCATTGTCCTGTGGAACTCATTAATGAGGGAGCCAAGAAAAACAAACCTGGGGCAATCTGCAGCAAGGAGGTGGTGGCCAGGGGCCTGCTGGAGAGGAACCGAGCCCCGCCCCCAGAGGGGCCACGACCACCTAGCTATTTCAGAGCAGACGGGGTGCTCTGTGGGAGAATCAGGGTGGTTTGGGGACAAGGTAATCTGAGCTTGGACCCTATTGTTTGTCAAATGCAGACAGTAGTTCTTACTTTGTGTGGCTGTTGTGGGAAAGGCACACAGGCACGCAGTGATTACCAGTTTTCTTCTCTCCATCCTTTCGCATGGTTCCTTGGGTTTTGCAGAGTGCCGACAAGCCCCCAGAATGCTTACACTCAGGGTGACAAAAGCCAGCAGCTCCAGTAAATCCAGAGCCTCAATGAGCAGGAAATATCCTTCAAAAAGCTTAAAGCCCTTGCTGTAACTGAGCAGTTTGGGATTCTCCACAGCAAACAGATACCAGGAAATAGACTGCTCCTTTAAGACAGGACATCTGCAGAATACCTGGCATGTAGCCTTCTGAGACTTTTTTTTAAAATCCAGCTGCAGAGTCACACCTCGTTTTTTGAAATGTATAGAGGAAGTGTGAAATTAACTAGGGAGCCCGTTTTCCCCACCACAGCTCCAAATGCTGCCAAATGTGTTAAGTTGGATGGTCCTGCTAGGTTGCTTCACTTCCTAATGCTCTGAGAGATAGACCTGGTGTTTTGGAAAAGGAGTCTCAGATTCCCCATTTGTCCCAGGAACGAAATTTATTCTCCATGCAACTAATTCTACAAATTAGTATGAACGTCAGCATCACAGTGAGTTACATTTCATATGAATGTGTCCTTTAATATGGTTATTTAAGCCCCTTTGCAATTACTGAAAAGAAATGTCAATGGTATAATTAGTACATTGATGGTATTTTTTAATTAGCTTGGCTCGGGGGGAGAAAAAAAGCTCTAGCAGGTAATCTGTGGAAGAATGCTTTTAATTATGCCATTTGCTAAAGGACCCTAAGCCATATCTTGAAGAAGAATAATATTAATGAAATTAATAAACGCAATAAATGGCTCTCTTTTCCCTTC
Source organism: Cervus elaphus (assembly GCF_910594005.1). Taxonomy (NCBI): domain Eukaryota; kingdom Metazoa; phylum Chordata; class Mammalia; order Artiodactyla; family Cervidae; genus Cervus; species Cervus elaphus. The sequence continues at coordinate 25,499,823 of NC_057825.1, read as the reverse complement.
TCCTCTTTCTCTTCCCTCAACTCTTATTGGAAAGTCTAGAATCTATTGATTCTACCCAAGAAACCTTACCTATTTGTATGAAAGAAACAAGTGAAAGTGTTAATCACTCACTTGTGTCAGACTCTTTGTGAACCCATGGACTGTAGCCTGCCAGACTCCTCTGTCCATGGAATTCTCCAGGCAAGAATACTGGAATGGGTAGCCATTCCCTTCTCCAAGGGAACCTTCCTGGTTCAGGGATCAAACCTGGGTCTCCCACATTGCAGTTAGATTCTTTACTATTGGAGCCACCACAAAAGTCCAAAAGTGAAAGTGTTAGTCCTAAAACCTGCTAGGCTCCTCTGTCCACAAGTTCATTTGATTTCACTAGAGGGAGGTGACCTGAATGCCATTCAGAGAGAAGGGGATTCTCCATAGACCTGAGGTGTCTGTGCTGGTCCCTGCCACAGTTGGCTTTCAGGCCTCATGTTTTGGACTTTACAATTTTCCATGTAAAACTATTTCTGCTTCCAGACTCCATAAATGTTTTTCCCTCTCTAAAGTTTCTGTCTGGGGTTTCCCTTGTGGCTCAGATGGTAAAGAATCTGCCTGCAATGTGGGAGATCCAGGTTTGATCCCTGAGTTGGGAAGATCCCCTGCAGAAGGGCATGGCAACCCATTCCAGTATTCTTGCCTAGAGAATTCCATGGCCAGAGGAGCCTGGTGGGCTATACAGTGCATGGGATCACAAAGACACGACTGAGTGACCAACACACAAAGCTTCTTTCTAAAATTGAAGATTTCTTAAACTTTTATTTTCAGAAATTTCATTTCCTAAACGAGACAATATCCATCAAATCCTTGGTGTCCTGTAGACCCTTAATAAATGTAGGATTTGTTCTTGCTGTTACTGTCTACTCATGGTCCAACTCATCAGTATCAGAACAGCCTACTGGATCCTGACTCCTCTCCCCTGACCCCGGTCACTCAGCATTGCTGGTCCTGGAAAACTTGCTCTTAGAACAAAGAAAATTGCCTGGTTTCCATACTTGTTGATGTAGACTCTTTCACTCCTGTGAGAAACAAACCAGAACTAGACATCGTTCACCTATGCTTCTGGTCTCCAGGAAGCATTCTGGGCTCAGTCAGAGGAAACTGGAGATGCAGGACTGCCTAACAGCCTTAGCATTTGAAGGCCTGGAGTTGGGTCCACACTAGTTGGTGTTTCGTTTTTTTCAAATCTGCCTTGAAGACCAGGCCACAGAAATTGGACAAGACTAAACAGGACCCAGTAAAGCCTAGTTGACAGGGTGACATAGCAAGAAGAAGAGTCAGAGTTTATCTCCTTTAGAGCAAATGACTCATCGCCTCAGGACCGTAGTATTTTAATTTGTAAAAGAAGGATAATATCTGTTCTGCCTTCTTTGTGAAGAGCGTCTGTAAAATGAAGCGTGTAGACCAGATCATAAACCTCCTTCCAGCTCTAAAATGCAATGAAACACGTTACTGTGTGAACATGCCACTTGATCAAAAGACCAGCTGTCACACCCATGAAGGGACTTAGAGACTATTGAGCCCGCCCTTTTATCTGCATTCTGGAGACGACAATGACTTGCTCAGTGTCACACTAAAAGTCTGTGGCAGAGATGGGAACCGAAAAGCCGAAGTTGCCTGACGCCCAGATCTGTCATTTTTCTTCCCTTGAAACTAACACAGATTAAGTGATAAGTAAGCTTTCATATCAGTCAGGATATATAGTTCCCACAATACTGTTATTGGGATAAATATTTTAATATGAATTGAAATGTCATTCACTCAAAATATTTATAAGATATTGTGACTATCATTGTAACAAATTAAAAAAAGTCTCCACACAGAAGTAGAGAACAAATGTATGGATACCAAGGGGCACAGGGTGTATGGAGGGATATTGAGATTGGCATAGATACCTTACTATATATTAAATAAATACCTAATGAGGACTAACTGTATGGCGCAGGGAACTCTACCCAGTGCTCTGTGGTGACCTAGATGGGAAGGAAATTCAAACAAAGAGGGGATAGATGTAAATGTATGGCTGATTCACTTTGCTGTATAGCGGAAACAAACACAACATTATAAAGCAAATATACTCTGATATTTTTTTTAAAAAGTCTGCAACCCCAAGGCATACTACTAAGGTGATTTTTAAAATTTCCCGGTCCTGTTTTCCAAAGAATAGCATAAGGATACAGATTGTCTCAGCTTTCAAGTCCCAGGTCATTACAATAATCTTTTCACTGTAGAAAAGAACCCAGGATTTTGCTACACAGATTAATGAGTGGTCTGGTGTCCAGTTTTCAGAAAGACAAACAGTTGAGGGGATGACAGTCATGACCCCAATAACAGTCAGGACAGACGCATGGGCAACTGGGCACTTCGCACTAGCCAGAGGTGATTATAAACTCTGCACCTAAGGGCCAGGTAGAGCCACTTCCAGGAAATTGACAAACAGTGCCCAGAGAATCCACTGGAAATAAGAGGAGACAGGCTGCTTCAATGCTTGAGTGTGAATCCACCAGTGGTCCCACGTCACTGCTAGCCCATAAGGCACCTCTATGCAAGTTAGAAAATTGCCGAGCTTGGACCTATGTCAGCTGCACTCCTGACCTCTTCCAGTCACCTCTGTGCTGGGTATAGCGCCTGCAAATGGTGGTTCTTGTGACGTATCTCTTTTGCTATATTAGCCTTTTCAGTACTAAATTGTTGTTTGCTGTTCAGACACTGGTGGACAGATAGTATAATAATGCAGCCATTTAGAATTGAACAAATCTTACACTGGCTCCTGAGTCATTATGACCTTGGACATGTTAATGCATCTGTCTTAGCTTCAGATTTTGTCTATACAGTTGAAATACTAATGCTGACCCCATAGAGGAAGGTCTACTTTTTCATCAGGTCTGCACATGGTATGGTGTAAGTTTACTGACAAACCATGCTCAGTCACTTCCTGATTGCGTGAGTCAAAAGAAGTTCGAGCCACAATACATGTAGTCCCAAATGCATCTCTTCCATTTTCTCTGACCTTAAGTCACCTCTGCTTAGAAATCAAAATTCCCGCCTTTCAAATGCAACTAGATAGATATTTTCAGTGAAACCAACTTAGACAGAGTTCTTTATCAAAGAGGGCTTCCCAGGGTGGCTCAGTGGGTAAAGAATCCTCCTGCAATGCAGGAGACACAGGTCCCATCCCTGGGTTGGGAAGATCACCTGGAGAAGGAAATAGCAACCCACTCCAGTACTCTTGCTGGGAGAGTCCCATGGACAGAGGAGCCTGGCAGGCTACAGTCCATGGGGTTGCAGAGACACAACTTAACTGAGCACGTGTACGCTTTACCAAAGAACAGTGGTTACCCAGGGTGAGTAGTTGGGAGTTATCTGCCTCCAGTGCAGACAATAAAGGTATGCATTACCTACAGATAATTTAGAAACAGAGATGAGATAATTTAGAAAGAGTTGATCTGTGTTTTACTATTGCTATATAGTGTCGGTTGCAAACAATGACAATAATAAAATGACTGCTCCTTGCTGGTGTGGCCCACGTCCACCACCACCCCATCCTTGGCACCACCACTGCCAAAGAGAACTTTAAACAGTGCAGCAGTTTGGAACCATGACCCAGGACAGCGGAGCCCTGGTCCTCATTCTGACTGTCCTTACTGTGGAACGTTGAGTGACTCATTCATTTATGGACCTTGCCTTTCCCATGTGAAAATTTAGACCATCCTATATTGTGGATCACAATAAACTGTGGAGAATTCTGAAAGAGATGGGAATACCAGACCACCTGACCTGCCTCTTGAGAAACCTGTAAGCAGGTCAGGAAGCAATGGTTAGAACTGGACATGGAACAACAGACTGGTTCCAAATAATAAAAGGAGTACGTCAAGGCTGTATATTGTCACCCTGCTTATTTAACTTACATGCAGAGTACATCATGAGAAACGCTGGGCTGGAGGAAGCACAGCTGGAATCAAGATTGCCGGGAGAAATATCAATTATCTCAGATATGCAGATGACACCACCCTTACGGCAGAAGAACTAAAGAGCCTCTTGATGAAAGTAAAAGAGGAGAGTGAAAAAGTTGGCTTAAAGCTCAACACTCAGAAAACTAAGATCATGGCATCTGGTCCCATCACTTCATGGGAAATAGATGGGGCGACAGTGGAAACAGTGTCAGACTTTATTATTTTGGGCTCCAAAATCACTGCAGATGGTGATTGCAGCCATGAGATTAAAAGACGCTTACTCCTTGGAAGGAAAGTTATGACCAACCTAGATAGCATATTTAAAAGCAGAGACATTACTTTGCCAACAAAGGTCCATCTGGTCAAGGCTATGGTTTTTCCAGTGGTCATGTATGGATGTGAGAGTTGGAAAGCTGAGTGCCGAAGAATTGATGTTTTTTAACTATGGTGTTGGAGAAGACTCTTGAGAGTCCCTTGGACCTCAAGGAGATCCAACCAGTTCATCCTAAAGGAGTCAGTCCTGGGTGTTCATTGGAAGGACTGATGCTGAAGCTGAAACTCCAGTACTTTGGCCACCTCATGCAAAGAGTTGACTCATTGGAAAAGACCCTGATGCTGGGAGGGATTGGGGGCAGGAGGAGAAGGGGATGACAGAGGATGAGATGGCCAGATGGCATCACCGACTCGAAGGACATGGGTTTGAGTAAACTCTGGGAGTTTGTGATGGACAGGGAGGCCTGGCGTGCTGCAATTCATGGGGTCGCAAAGAATTGGACACAACTGAGCGACTGAACTGAACTGATATACCTTTTTGAGGCCTTCCCAGGTGGCACTAGTTCTGCCAGCCAAAGCAGGAAAACATAAGATATGTGGGTTGGGAAGATCCTGGGTTGAGAAGATCCCCTGGAGGAGGGCACAACAACCCAACTCCAGTATTATGGGCTGGCGAATCCTATAGACAGAGGAGCCTGGCAGGTTATGGTCCATAGGGTAGCAAAGAGTCAGACACGGCTGAAGCACCTTAGCACAACACAGCACATATACCATGTTGCTAGAAAGTTAAGAAGACTGAAAACTGAAGCTTGCCTTTGGAAAGTATAAAAAAGCTATAGAGATATGATATTTCCAAAATTAACAAAAATAACTACTTTAACAATAAAATCAATGTTGCCATGTTCCATTGTTGTTTAGTTTCTAAAAGTCATGTCTGACTCTTTTGGGACCCATGGACTCTAGCTCACCAGGCTCCTCTATCCACGGGATTTTCCAGGCAAGAATACTGGAGTAGGGTGCCACTTCCTTCGCAGGGGATCTTTCTGACCCAGGAACCGATCTTACCTCTCCTGCATGACAGGTGGATTCTTTACCGCTGGGCCACCAGAGAAGCTCATGCTCCCTAAAAGCATATAAGTGAGCATGGGTGATGGTGATTTAAAGCCTGTCTCCTGAGAAACTGTGCTGTCACCAGACCTTTGAGGGGCATCCTGGATCTCTATACACATGGGGCAGTCTGTGTGGGCCAGTTGCTCAAGGCAGGTTGGATGGATTGCAGTCCCTTCAGTATCAGTATCTGTTCAGTTGCTCAGTCGTATCTGACTCTTTTTGACCCCATGGACTGTAGCACGCCAGGCTTCCCTCTCCTTCACCAACTCCTGGAGCCTGCTCAAACTCATGTCATCCAACCATCTCACCCTCTGTCATCCCTTTTTTCTCCTGCCTTCAATCTTTCCCAGCATCAGGGTCTTTTCCAATGAATCAGTTCTTTGCATCAGGTGGCCAAAGGTATTGGAGTTTCAGCTTCAGCATCAGTCCTTCCAGTGAATATTCAGGACTGATTACCTTTAAGATGGACTGGTTGGCTCTCCTTGCAGTCCAATGGACTCTCAAAGTCTTCTCCAACACCACAGTTCAAGAGCATCAATTCTCCAGCACTCAGCTTTCTTTATGGTTCAACTCTCACATCTATACATGACTACTGGAAAAACCATAGCTTTGACTAGACGGACCTTTGTTGGCAAGATAATGTCTCTGCTTTTTAATATGCTGTCTATGTTGGTCATAGCTTTTCTTCCAAGCTATGCAACAACCCCTTAGGATGCTGCAGAAAAGCCTTTGGCAGGTAAGAATCTTATCAGTAACCAAAAAGTCTAAGCTGGAGTCTAATTAACATCAGAGTTACTCTTGAATTCCTGCCATGTGAAGAGAATCAGATTCATCTATTTTTTTTGTTTGTTTGTTTGTTTTAAGATTCACTGGTTCATCTTAATTTTCAGAGCAATTCTATAGGGTAGAGGTTATAAACCACACTCTAAAGATGAGGAAACCTGTGTTCAGAAAGCGTGATAAGTCTCTTTGCAACCATATGGACTGTAGCCTGCCAGGATCCTCTGTCCATGGGATTCTCCAGGCAAGAATACTGAAGTGGGTAGCCATTTCCTCCTCCGGGGGATTTTCCTGACCCAGAGTTGGAACCTGAGTTTCTTGTGTCTCAAGCAATGGCAGGTGGGTTCTTTAACCACTAGCGCCACCTGGGAAGCTAATGTTCAGAAAGGGATTCAGCAAGCATGGAGGATAGAAAAGGTAGGATGCAACCTGAGTACATGAATGCCAAGTCCCAGACTCCTTCCTCTACACAGTGCCTCCCAGAAGGAGTCGTCTGTGCAATGCAATCCCTGGGAACATCTACAAAATGCAAGCCTTGGCTTGAGTCCCATTCCTGCCCAGAAGCTTCTCCCGTCTGTCTCAGTTCTTAGAATGTGTCTCTTCTCTGATGGACAGACAGTACAAAGCTTTGGCCCCAATTATTTGCTGCTAATACTTAACTGCCTGATGTTCTGGTAATCTAGTCACATGTCTGACTTACTACCCCAATTATGTTTCGATTCCTTAGTAGGTCTTAGCATGGAACAGGAGCTAAGACGGGATCGCAGGGTTTTTGTTTGATACATACTACAGGCCAAGTACTGTGCTGGGTGCTGAGGACATAAAGTGAAGTTAAAAAGCTTTTGTCTTTGTGTTGCTGAGAGTATTGAGGGTGGAGACAGAGAAGTAAAAATACTCATAAAACCATGTGTAACACCGAGGAAACCAGAATTGAAAGAGACACGTGTACCCCAATGTTCATCACAGCCCTGTTTACAATAGCCAGGACATGGAAGCAACCTAGATATCTGTTGACAGACAAATAGGTAAGAAAGCTGTGGTACATAAACACAATGCAACATCACTCAGCTATTAAAGAGAATGCATTTGAATCAGTTCTAATGAGGTGGATGAAACTGGAGCCTATTATGCAAAGTTAAGTAAGTTAGAAAGAAAAACACCAATACAGTATATTAATGCATATATATGGAATTTAGAAAGATAGTAATGATGACCCTATATGCAAGACAGCAAAAGAGACATAAAGAACAGACTTTTGGACTCTGTGGGAGAAGGTGAGGGTGGGATGATTTGAGAGAATAGCATTGAAACGTATATTCCCATATGTGAAATAAATGACCAGTCCGAGTTTGATGCATGAAACAGGGCATTCAAAGCTGATGCACTGGAACAACCCAGAGGGATGGAACAGGGAGGGAGGTGGGAGGGATTTCAGGACAGGGGGACACAAGTACACCTGTGGCCGATTCATGTCAATGTATGGCAAAAACCACCACAATATTGTAAAGTAATTAGCCTCCAATTATAGTAACTAAATTAATTTTTTAAAAAACACCATATATAATCTCTATGATAAATTGAGCCATAGGGTACCACCTGCACAACTGTATGAAGCAGCCCTGGGACACTCTGTAATGTGTCCCCATTGCAGTATTAGCACATGTAGGATTTTAGATGGATGGTTAGAATGTGACATTACTGTCAATAGGAGAGCCATCAGAGCAGACGAAACCTGGGTCAAGTCTTAGAAACAGCTGCACACAGATGAGGGCTAAAATAAAGAATCTGGAGGGTTTTCTGTATGACATGATATTTTAAAGTAACATTCCTGTGGGTTCTTAAAATGATGCTCCTTTAAAAGCAGAGCTTTTTTTCTTTATTTTTAACAAGGTGAAAGTTTGGAGGAGAGCGTTCTAGTCATTGCTTGGAGGTTAGATATAGCACAAATTGTGCAAGAAACTACCAGTCATTCCATGTTCCCAGGGCATCAACCGGAGGCCGAAGCTGGAGAGGAGGACCTTGTCTGTAGTGATAAGGCACTTGAAGTTTATCTTGTAGATGATGGAAGCTTCTAATCATCATGATGAGATTTAAGCAGAGGCTGGATTTAGCAAGCAGAACCCCAGAGCTATTACTCCAGCTGCTTGCAGAGGATGTGTTTGAGTGGAACATGCCTGGAGGCCAAGGTTGCACAAGGTTTTATTCTAGATTCTTAACAGAGGTTAACTCACTTTAATCCTTGAAACAGCCCTGTGAAGTATGTGCTATGATCATCACCAATCCTGTTTTACTAATATTAGAAATGGAGACACAATTCGCAGCAACATGGATGGACCTAGAGATTATCATACTAAGCAAAGTAAGTCAGAAAGAAAAAAACAAATACCATATGGTATCACTTACCTGTGGAATCTAAAATATGGCACAAATGAACATACCTATGAAACAGAAATAGATTCACAGATGTAAAGAACAGATTCATGGTTGTCAAGGAGAAGACGGGCGGGGGAAGGAAGGATTGGGAGTTTGGGATTAGGAGAAGCAAACTATTTATGTAGAATGGGTAATCAACAAGATCCTACTCTATACCAAGGAACTATATTCAATATCCTGTGATAAACCATGATGAAAAAGAATATGAAAAAGAGTATACATATATATATATGTTTAGGTATAACTGAATCACTTTGCTGTACAGAAGAAATTAAGGCATTGTAAATTTACATAAACATTGTAAATCAACTATATTTCAATTAAATATTTTTTAAAAAGAAACAGAAGTACAGAGGGGTTAAGCAATTTGCCCAAGACTCCACACCTAATGACTGGTAGCCCTAAGATTCGTACCTAGGCAGGCTACCTCAGCTCCAGACTTTTAACCACTGGCGAAATCAGGTGAGAAGGATTTAGGGGCATCAGTGTGATGGTCTTTATAGCGCTCTTGAAGCCAGAACTCAGTCTTGAACTTCAACTCAGTAAATACGAGAAAGCAGTTGACTGGTACCATTCAATCATGTAAGCAGTACATACAAGGCTCCAGAGATTGGCCCAGGGTACTAGATGCTTTGGGCTTCCCTGGTGGCTCAGTGGTAAAGAATCCACCTGCCATTTCAGGACATCTTTCTATGTCCTTGAGCTGGTAAAGAGAAACAAAAGTAGCAATTTCCTAGTTGGTCACTGACACAGCCTCCTGTGAAGCCCATGAGGGTTCCACTGAAGCCAGGAGTTGTTCTTCCCAGCATGGCTTCCACGTCACTCCCATCACTCTCTCTACAAACTAGGGAAATAAGTAGTAAAAGGTTTTGTTTCTCCTGATTGAAGTTTGAGGCTTATTGAAAAGCTAAAGGGTAAAACTTTAAACTTTGGTTTTCATCTTCTTAAAAGTAAATGGCAAAGCACTGTGTCATGTACACATAAATGCTTTTCACCAGCTGAATATTTAAACTAGGACAAAATAGCAGGAAAAAAAAAAAGAAGAAGAATGAAACCATTTGGTTTACTTCATAAAAGAGATGAGAGACAGAAGATAAATATGCTCAACTGTAGAAATGCTTTAGGACAGAAAGACAAAACCTTTGCAGACTTCTCAAGAAGTTCCTGAAGAGGATTTCCTGACCTGAATTTATGTTTACCTCCATCCCCTTGGCTAAGTGACATCATGGGAAAGAGTAGTATCCTCACTCCCAAATATCTCTAAGACCTCTTTCCTCAAGGACTTGGGCGACCTGAGTTCAAGGTCTTCATTCATTAACCCATTCCACAGCCAAGTGTTGGGTGAATTTTCTTTGCCGAATGAATGTAGATGGAGGCCAAGGCAGTGTGGATTTCTCTAATTCTTGAGGCAAGAATACTGTAGTGGGTTGCCGTACCCTCCTCCAGGGGATCTTTCCCACTCAGGGATCGAACCAGCATCTCTAACGTCTCCTGCATTGGTAGACAGGTTCTGTACCACTAACACCACCTGGGAAGCCCTCTCTAAAAAGAATCCATTCCCAAACAGCCATGTCCCTGTGGGGTCCCTACAGTTTCTGACTATAAGCCACTTTCTCTTTTGAACATATGACTAAATGTGTTCATTTGGAGAAAAAAAAAATCCAGCCACCACATCTGCACAAAATGAGCAGTTCGGTGGAAGACAGGAAGGTGGCAGAGAGGGGAATGTGATGTGTGGGGCGGAGGAACATCAGAGCAGGGGAAGAGGGTCATAAATAGAGGAAGTGAAGCTAATTCTCCCTTGAGAGCAACAGTGCAGAATGTGTCGATTTTTCTTACTGCAAGGGAATATGAGCAGTTCCTCTTGGTTCAAAATCTCATGTCACCCACAACTAACCTGAGGTTTTCCCCAGAAGGTAGGGGAAGCATCTTTGAGCACCCCTCCACTGATTCTTCAGCAACTGTCTAGCAAGATTCAAAAAAAAAAGAAAGAAAGAAAAAAAAAAATCTCATGTGTTACATTTACACCTACTCTCCCTTTTAAGTTGGATTCTTTATTACCACTGGTATTTGGGGTGGTATTTTAATACCCATGTCAAAAAAGTTGAAAGCAATTTGCACTGAGGCTATTCTCTAAGGCTGTCCTTCTGTTTTTATCAGCCTGAACAGCAGAAAAGTGCAAACTTTCTTCTTTAGTCATTGCCGGTACCCATAACTAAGATGCTGAAACTCCTAGGGTGAAATTAATACTCAGTGTGTTTTAGCAGGACATCTATCGAATGAGCTGCTCATTTCCAGAAACCCTGGCCCCGCCTTTGGACCATTTTTAATTCAGACTTCTATATTCGTGAGTTAATTGGTACCTAAAAGGCAGATATGAGGCAAAGAACAAATTTTGGAAAGTATTTCCCATAAATATGGGTCAAAGGGTATTGCTATGCAGATCACATATAGATAAGAAAAACACAAGCTTGCCACTGGGGAGATGAACAAGGGCATGAATAAACAGCTCTCAAAAGGAGAAGTACCAGCAGCTAACAAAAGTAGAAGAAAATGTTCACCTCAATAGTAATCAAAGGTATGCAAATGTAGTGACAAGCGAGGCCATTTTTCACCTCCCAAATGGGCAAAGTTGGCAAGAGGGTGAGGAAATGGTCTCTCCTACACATTGCTTGTGGGAGGGTAACCTGGCTAGACTTTTAAAATATTTTAAAGTCTCTAGAATGCATTAAAGATTTAAAAGTCTCTTTGGCACATGAATCTCATTCTATAGAACTAAGCAAACCTGCAGTCAAAGGCAGTCAAATGTTTATAAGCAAGAACATTCATCATAGTATTTTTTTAAGATTTTTTTTTTAATGTGGACCATTTAAAAAAAAGTCTTTATTGAATTTGTTACAATATTACTCCTGTTTTACACTTTAATTTTTTGGTCATTACGCATGTGGGGACCTAGCTCCCCAACCAGGGATTGAACTCCTACCCCCTGCATTGAAAGGCAAAGTCTTAATCACTGGATTTCCAGGGAAGTCCTTCTTCATAGTATTATGAGAATAAAAAATTAGAAACAACCTCAATGTCTAACAACAGAGCAGTGATTACATAAATTATGTCCTCTCCTTATGATGGCATACTGTATAGTGGATTAACACCATATTTATGGAAAACAAATAATATAGGAAATATAATTTAGTATTAAATTATTATTTTAAGGCAAGATATATGAAATTAATACTTCAATATAATTAAGTTTTTTTCATAGAAAAATGACTAAGTGTTTGAGTGGCTATTATAGGAATTGAAGGTAAATTTTCTTCATTCATCTTCCTTTTTTCTTGAGGGGTGGTCTAGTGTCACAGTTAGAAGTGTAGACTCTGTAGCCCGGCTTCCTAGGTCAAAACTTTGACTTGTCTACTTTGGTAACTCTGTGATCCTAAGCAGGTAACAATCTCTCTGTGTCTCTGTTTCTCTATTTGTCATATGAAAATAATAACAGCAAATAACTTCAAAGGATCACTGTGAAGATTAATACATGTAGAGAAATTTCATTATGCCTGGCCTCAAATGCAGTCAGCATTCAATTATTAGTAGCTGCTATTATAAAGTAACTATCTTTTATAGTGGTCAGTATTTCCTAAATTTTAAAAAGCTATTAATTTAGTGCTTACTTCAGTCACACATATACTAAAAAGTTGTCAATTTAAAAATCAGGATTTTTCACAGCATTGGCTAGGTAAGACTGGGCTGAGTAGGTCCTTATATAGAGGACAAAGACTTGGGGATCATAGTTGTCCTCAAGTTGAATCAAAGCATCTAGGTAGTTCACTTGTTTAAAAATAAAGGAGAAGAAATAAAAGATCAGAAAGTAGGAAGGAAAGAAGGAAGGGAGGGAGGGAGGAAGGGAGGGCGGGTTGCTGAGTCCTTGCTGGGCTTTGTGTTTAGCACTCAGGGCACACGATTCCCATCCACACCCCCCACAGTTCTATGATGACAAGAGTAACCTGGGGAGAGAAGAATTATTTTTAAAAGGAAGATTCCCAGGCTCCTCTCCTGAAGCTTCTGATTTGATAAGTCTAGGCTGGAGCCAAGTGATCTCTTTTTATTTAATAAGCAGGGAAGCTGGGAATCACTGACGTTTCAAGAGAGAAGACCTCCAGGGCTCCAGGAGCTATTGAGCCTGGCGCCAAGGAAACCAAGAGCTTGTCCAGCTCAGGCCTTTTGTCTAGATTGTTAAACAGAGAGAAACCCTTGGAGGCAAGGAGGAGGCCTGGGTGACCTCCAGGACTTGACGTTTTCATGCTATGGAAATCTTTCCTGATAACTTTGCTGCCTGTCATTTAAGGCCGTTCATGTTCCGGCCCATCTTGACCCTTCCAACTTTCCATCCCCCTGGTTCTCAGGCACATTCTCTGCCCCACTCCAGGAGGGCCCAACACAGTCCCTAGACCACGTTTCCTTTTCTCGGGCTCTGCCTGGGCTGTGTTCCTCACGTGACTCTCTTTCTCCTTTGACCTCTCAGATTCTCCCAGTTCCTCTAAGCTGGGGCCAAGTGTCTTCTCCAGAAAACTTCTGTGCTCCCTTCACTCCTCAGGGACCATTTATAGGGACAGCCCAATTCAGAAATGTTTTGTACTGACCTGTATTGTTTAATAATTTTTCCACTTGCTAAAATCAGAAACAAGGATTTTGGTAATGCCTAAATTTTGCCTTGTAACATGGAAAAGACGTCCATATCTATTATATCTTTGGAGTTTCACAAACAACCTCACGAGGTGAGTAATGTTATCACCAACAGAGAGCCAAGGAAGCTAAAGTTCAGAGAGGCTTTTTGTGCTTGCCTTCGGCAAGATGGCCAACAAGTGGCAGAATTAAGAAACTGTAGCGCTAGTGAAAGGGAGAAGGGAGTGCCACCGCGCCTCCCCCTCTCCCCCTGCCATATGAAAACTTGAAATGTGGATGGTTAATGAATGGCTCTCTTTGTTGTCTGGACCTGGGGGAGGGCTGAGACATCAGGCTTTAAAAAACAGCTGCACGCCTGGAGCTGAGCCTGTGTCATCTACAGGCTCAAACGCTGGGCTCATTACTGCAGCTGTTGCTGGCTTTAGGGAGCCAGACAGCTGTTACCAGGAGATGGAGTCAAAGAAAACAGAGGAAATGGAATCCTGCGAAATAATTGTGCCTGTATGTCTGCACTGTGTTCCCCCTTCTTGCAGCTCAAGGCATCCTAGCGATGTAATCTAATTACTCCCTGTAGGAAGACCGGGTTTGGCGAGTACTACTAAGAAAGCCAGGCAGAGAGGAGGTAAGTGTCTCAAAGTAGGCTTTCCCGGACATTCCTGAGATGGGAAAGCAGTCTTTGAAGTCACATGAACTTTTCAGTCATCAGCCTTTGTGATTGGCTCAGGTAGAATTTGCCTGCAATGCAGGAGACCCAAGTTCGATCCCTGGGTCGGTAAGATCTCCTGGAGAAGGAAATGGTAACTCACTCTAGTTTTCTGGCCTGGAAAATGTCATGGACAGAGGAGCCTGAAGGGCTATACTCCATGGGGTTGCAAGCCACCACCTGCAGAAGAGTGTTGCTGGCAGACCTGGGGAGCCCTGGGGAGGCCTGGGCCGAGGAACAGTCTGTGGGGTTGGAGATTAATTTCTCACCCTCCACCTCCCCTCCCCTCCCATCCCTTCCCCTCAGTGCAAGCTGTTGCCATCTTACGGATCCGAGCAACTTTCTCTGTTGCTTTGGGGACTGTGCCTGCTGAGGAGCTCTTGGTCTGTTTTCTCTTTTGATATTCTTACTACCCAGCTTACTTGTCACCAAGGCTTCCTATTGCCTCCTCACCACTTTCCTTCCTTCAGTCTGGATTTTCCTTCTTACTCTCCTTAGAAGACAGACCGCTCACCCCATTGACTGATGTACAGTTTCCTGCCTGGGAGGAGTGGTGTCATCTTTTTGCCTTTCTAGATCCTAATTGTTTTTTGTTTGTTTTTTCCAGTCTACTCTGACTGGCCCTCAACCCCACGGTGCTGGTCACTTGTATTGTGTTTATAAGTGGGTGCTATACAGGCTAACACAAGGCTTTCCCCCTATGGTACAGTCCACTCAACTGGGATGTAAGTTGAGGACTAAGAGGACAGTCTTCCTGTCTTCTAATTTCCCTCAACTGCCCATCACTCATTGTGTGATGATATGTATTCAGTGCCCACTTGCTTGAAATATGTATTTCTCTTCTCTTTAAAGCTCATTTTTCTACTTTAAACTATCCTGTCTTATGTTGGCTTGAAACTTTTATGGAGCACCTTCCATGCATTTTGACTAGTACTTTATCTCCCGGTTTAATCAATACACTAAGGGGGTAAGGAGTGTTAGTACTCATAACACAGTGAAAAACCTGTGGTTGAAAGAGGTAAAATAACCTGCAGGAGGTCACATGCTAGTGACCCAAGGTCTTAACCATGTGTTACAGTGCTTTGCGTAAGACACCAAAAAGTCCATTCAAAGAAAGAATAGAAAGCGAAGTCACTCAGTCATGTCCAACTCTTTGCAACCCCATGGACTGTAGCCTACCAGGTTCCTCCATCCATGGGATTCTCCAGGCAAGAATACTGGAGTGGGTTGCCATTTCCTTCTCCAGGGGATCTTCCCGACTCAGGGGTGAACTCCGGTCTCCCGCATTGTAGGCAGACGCTTTACAGTCTGAGCCACCAGGGGAGCAAAAGGGAAGTGTACAAACGAAGAGTTCTAATATAATAGATGTTCAGAATAAATGGGCAGGCTGGCATTTGGAAAATGGGGTGTTCCTCTACTAAGCCTGGGCTCTTGCTACTATAACCTGAGCCTCATCTAGGAACAATATGATTCAGCCAAGGGTCTGGTCCTCCTCAGATGCCTTCTTGTAACTTTACTACTCTGCTAATGAGAACCAATTGGCAGGGAGGTGTCCAGACTCCAGTCTCTGTACCTCTCTGTACATCAATTTTTTGACCTCAGAGGACCAAGGGAAAGAGGCTTGAACTCTGAGTTCCTCAGGAGATCTCTGTTGCCTGGAAAGCTGTGATCATATATCCATGGGCACTGCCTTGGAGGCAGTTCTTTTTTGACAAAAGTGGTAGCCCGTTCTCTTCACCGAACCAACTTTGGGTAAATTAAGAGGTAAGCCAGTGAACTTTCTTGGGAAGCCTGTGGCCAAGGTACAAACAAGTTCAACAAGTTTTCAGAAGTGATCTTTACTGAGAACACGTTCTCGCTGCACCTCTTTGTTAAAGACAACTGATAACATTACACCTCGATCAAATCCTCTGGCATGCAGTATTCTTCAGGCTGTTTGAGATAACTTGCAGAAGAAGACCAACTACACAGTTCAGAGCCACCATCATCTGATGTCTGCTAGGTTGGATCCCACAGTGCAAGACAGAGAAGTTTCCCTGGTATCTAACTCCTGGACTCTGCTGCTTTTTCGGCTCCCTTTAATGAATGCTCCATGCCCCCGTATTTCTTCCAGTACTCACTCCTCTTTTATTGCATCTATCTATTTGGTTGCATTGGATCTTAATTGCTGCACACAAGATCTTCGTTTTGTCATGTTGCTCTCTTGTTGTTGGCTCTCTCGTGGTGCGTGGGCTCCAGAGCACAAGAGGTCAGTAGTTGGAGGTGTGCAAGCTAAGTTGCTCAGCATGTGGGATCTTAGTTCCTCAACTAGCGCCCCCCGCGCGTTGCAAGGTGGATTCTTAACCACTGGGCCACCGGGAAATTTCCCCTCACTACCTAAATGAAATCTACTGTGGCTTGCTTTCCCCTTTCCTGAAACGGATGTACCCATTATCCACTGTCAGCCACAGAGATGCTGTATCTTAAAACAAATACCAGGCCAAAGGATACTCTCCAGGAGGAATTTGCATTTATATTAACTCAAAACACCCTCCATGATCCTCTACTGGATTCAGGAAATGGCTCTACTTCTGAAGACCCAGAGGCAAGAGTCACAGCCTTGCCCTCAGAGACCCAGGACTGTGCTCCCCAGTAGGGCCTCCACGTGCCACGTGTGGCCACACATAGCTCTTGAAATGTAACCAAAGCTGAGATGATCTCTAAGTATAAACTGCACAGCAAATTTCAAATGCTCAATGTGATTAAAATATTGTTGATGATTTTTATATTATCAATGTTGAAATAACATTGTGGACATACTGAGTTAAATCAAACTTGTTATTAAAATTATTTTATCTATTTATTTCCATTAAACAAAATATGACTACTAGAAAATTAAAGATCATACAAGTGACTGGTATTATTATTGCACAGTGCTGGAGGACAAATGTCATGTGAGGAAAGAAGTCACGCTGTGAAGTGTTATAAAGACACCAGAGATGTGCCATCGAGGAGAGAGAAGAGGGAAATAAATATTAGCTGGACGACCCAGAGGGGCTTCCTGAAAAAAGTGACATCAGAACTGGGTCTTGAAATAAGATTATAGGGAAAAGGCCTGAAGGCATCCACACTTGGTTCTAGGATGGGAATATTTGACCTTGGCTGGTCGGAGGACTGAAACAGATTTTGTGGTGCTAGAGTCCTCCTAGGGTTTCCAAATCCATTTGCCCATTTGATCACTCTGGACAGCATGTCATGTACTTTCAGAAGCTCTTATAGCTGCAGTAGATTAAAAGAAGGAGGTCAAATGAGATAAGGGCTTCCCAGCTGGCTCTAGTGCTAAAGAACCTGCCTGCCAATGTAGGAGACATAAGAGATGCAGGTTTGATCCCTGGGTCGGGAAGATCTCCTGGAGGAGGGCATGGCAATCCACTCTGGTATTCTTGCCCGGAAAATCCCGTAGGGTTGCAAAGAGTTGACGATGACTGAAGCGACTTAGCAGCAGCAGTAAGAGAGAGAGAGAGAGAGAGCTACAGAGAGATTCATTATTCTGACAGTGATATGGTGGCTGGATCTCTGCCCCCAAACAATATTATTGTCCTTCTTTTTCCTTCTTCATTTCTTATATCCCTCACTGATCTGTAGCTGTTTCTCTATGATTCAAAGGCCACCTGACTTGGAATCTATGGCAGTGGGGTCCAACAATATGTTTGCCTAACAGACTCTTCAGACAAGTCCTAAGAAAGCTGAATTTTAGAACAATTGGTCTAGAATTTTACACTCTCCAGAGCACTCACTGGTACCTCCGACAGTCCATACCGTCCCAAGGTGTTTTCCTGGTCAATGCTGCCAGCCTTGCTTGTCCTGCCCTCTCTCATCTCCACCTGAGTGCAACCCTTCAAGCTGTGCATAGCGTCACTCAAGGTCACTCCTCCTAGGCCAAAAGAGCAATGGCCTCCATCAAGGGGTATTACCGAGCCAGCATTGCTCTCACATACTCACTTCTAGATCAGTTAATTCATTCAACTTGCAACACACATTTGTATCCTTTATGTACCAGAAACTACACTATTCTCTGGAGACACACAAGGAACTGGACCAGGTCTCTGGACCAGGGTGCTCACTCTCTAGAACAGAGGTTAGCAGTGTGACAGAGGTCAGAAATGAGCTTCAAAAGGTGTCAAATACAACACATCATGATAATTGCTATGTTCCCATGTAAACTTTTTTTGTTGCTTTAGTTGTTGTGCTGTGCTGTGCTGTGCTTAGTCGCTCAGTCATGTCCAACTCTTTGGGACCCCATGGACTGTAGCTTGCCAGGCTCCTCTGTCCACGGAATTCCCCAGGCAAGAATACTGGAGTGGGTTGCCATTTTCTCCTCCAGGGGATCTTCCCAACCCAAGGACTGAACTCGCATCTCCTACATTGGCAGACTTTACCACTGAGCCAAAAGTTCACTAGTAGGTAAAATTTTCAAAAAGTTTTCAAGATTTTGCATAACTGAAAAAGGGCTAAGAGTTACTGGATGGACTGATAACAATGTTCATTGTTCTTTCTAAAACGAAAAAGTGTCATCACTGGCAAGCTAGCAAATGTCATCATTGCAAGCTAGCAAAAATGAAGCCAAGTCAGGATCATCAGTAACAATGCCATGAGGGGGTCAAGTCTTTGCTCCAGAACGGGTGACATCAAGATGCAGAAGAGTTTCCTTGTGTACTGAGGTCAAAGGTGTCCCTGGAAGCACCACTAAATGCCACTGATGACAGGCTATCCTCCTGATCGTTATGTGTAGATATATTTCATTTCCGAAGAGAATGAAGGTTAGTCTGGATATGTGGCCAAGAAAAATGTTTTGGGAGAAAGGGGTTGTGAGCTGTGCCTGAAGAGCAGTTGGGGTTGGGCCAGGGCTTGCTGGGTGAGATTTGAACCTGTTGGATCAGTGTCCTACCCAGGTTGTTCTGAACACTGGGGACCCATAACTGTACAGTTGGCAGGCGTCATTCAGGAAACAGCCTCTTAGAAACAACCCAATGCACGGCATGTCTACCCTGGTGCTCAGGAGTGGGGATCTTTGCTTCTGTAGCCAAGTCTTCCTGGAGACGGACCTTCCCAAGAGCCTCTGCTGCACAGCTGGTATCCGAGGATGCCGCACTCTGGCCCCTAACTCAGCACAACCCAGTGGCGCTTACAGGACTGCAGTGGGGGGAAGGGAAGGAGCCGCCTCTTTGGATCAGAGGTGGTTTGGGGAGGGAGGTGGAGAAGCTGCGGCTTGAGCTTTGAACCTGATCTCTCAACCTCAACGGGAAGACTCAGCACCAGCGACGACTTGCTTATGGCTCCCAATTTGGCACTTCTAAGGCTTCCTCTCTGAGAGTGGGGGGGATGGATTTTTCCAAGGAGGAAGGGAACTTGCAGAACCTTTTGCTCTGTAACAATCTCGGAAAGTCTGGGGAGAGGCTGCGGGTGGGTGAGTGGTCCTTGTTTCTGGGGGAGGCTTAACTGGTCAAAAGACCACCCAGGTGGTTGGTTGGTGAATGGCAGGTGATCTTCGATCAGACTTGACCTCTTAACGAAATCTATGAAATGACTGCATTCATCTCTTTGTCCTGTTGGCTCTTTGCTCTGAATTAAGCACAGCAGCACGTTTCACAGGCCGGTCACGGCAGCCAGAACACTGTACTCCTCAGCAAACCACACCTCCTGCCGTGGAAAGGAAAGCTCTGTGTCATTCTAAAATCGCATGGGTTCAGATCCCGAGTCCTCTAGTTACTTGCAGGGGAACCTTCAGTTAGTTGTTTCTCTGAACCAGGGCTCATCTAAAACACAAGGATAATCATTAGTTGTACCTCACTGGATTGTAGTGGAGATTAAATATGACAAAGCACCCAGCATGTGGAGGTGTCCGTGTGATTTGTCTCTTTCATCTCTCACTTTTAACCTAGCAAACACTCAGCAGGCATTCTCATAAATCTGATGCCAGATTTGCATGAGTCATTCTTGGAACCTCTGTTTCCTCGATGGCTTCTAGGATCCCTTCCAGCTGTGAAAGCATAAGGCTTCCTGAGATTCTGAGCTCGTTTCCAACAGGGTTTCTCTGGGGGCAGAGAGTGACTGTTGAGCAAATCCAATGGGGGCCACAGAGGGCAATTCCAGACCAAGTTGTGCAGCTGTCAGGCCTCCAGAGGCCTGTGTGAAAGAGGAGTAGAAGAAAAGGAAAAGCTCAGAGCCCGAGAAGATTTGCAAAGGAAGACAGCTGCAAGTTGGTCCCGAGTAAATCAAATTGTGACGTTTATTGGGCTATTTCCAGAATAACACCAGCAAGAAAACTGGAATGCGGGATCATCTTTTTCTAAGAAGGACCTCAGCTAAGTAGCCTGCAACAACCAGGCTTGGTGACTAGAGTCAGACTGACTTCGTAAAAAGGTCACAGGTTTGAAGATACACAGACCTAAGTTTTCACTGTGCCCCCATTATGTTTTATTTGTGATTTGGGGCAAGGTTACTTAACCTCCTGGAGCCTCCTTTTCCTCCTCGCTTAACAATGACTAAAAAGTAAATAATGAAAATTGCAGTGAGCTTGTGGGAGTCAGAAATAAAGAAAGGTATTTGCTATAGAGTTGGTATTATAAATAGGAGCCGTATGACTGTAAGCATAGCACCCAAGGCACATATCCTAGAAACTTCTGGACCCAGAGCCATCATTTCTCAAGTCTGTACCTTGTACAACGTAGAAATATGGGAGCTGGGGAAGGAGGAGGCAGGCAAGACTGGGGGTGGGTGCGTAGAGTAGGGAAAGAAGATCAAAAGGCCTATAAATATCTGTCAAACTTTAAAATGCAAATTCCTTGCCTGTGGCCCTGTTGGGACCAAATCTTCCATTATCACCTTTCTGGAAAGAGCCTGAGAGGGAAAAAAAAATGGTTAAGCTTAGTTTTCCCCTTCATGAAGTGTTTTGCTTTGGTTTGGTGTGATTTTTGTGGCCAAGCCAGGATTTCACTCAACTCTGAGCTTAAAGCATGAGTGGAGTTCAGACACTAACTCCATTTGGTTTTCTCTGTGGATCAATCACGAGTTTCTCAGGGAAACTGTCTAACCCTTACAATAGCTCCTGCAATTGGCATGGTGTAGAGTACCTGTTTGTTGAATGAATGAATGGAATGGATGGATGGCTGGATGAACAGATGTTAATTCCGAGCATTGTAAGCCATCTTCACCAGTTGATGACCTGGTTCTCTGGCATCTCCTTATCAACACTGGGTTGGGAGCCATGGTTGGAGGTGGAGAGAGTCCCCTCTGAGGGGCAGCTGTGTCCCCCTGAGAAACCCTTGGATGGCTGGTGTGTCTGCCAGTGGCCTGAGCTCTGTGCTGCCCCTTCCGGGACAGACATGATGCTACAGAGCAGCTCTGCCCTCTGTGTGCCCCAAAGAGGTGGCCTTCCCGCATGAGTCCCTGTTGGTGATTTATCTGTGGAGGAAGCATGGAATTCCAGGGGAATCTTATAGAGGAGACCTTCAGGGGTAAGAGAAGAAATCATATGTGACACCATATGCCAGGTCCAGGTTCCCCTTGCCCCTGCCCCCACCCCAACCACCACCCTAAGTCAGAAACAGGGTACCCCACTCCCTTTCCTCCTCTCTTCTTCCCTTGCTGGCCTTGTTTTTCTCGTGAGACTGTACTTATACATAATGGGTGACTGGGTTGTTTTTTTTACCCCAAAGACAAAGAATCTGATACATGTGTCCAATGTGGAAAGCCCTAAAACGCATGTCATTTATGAGACTCTTCGTGGACAAGCTCACCTGACTTCATCATATCCAAGAACCTGAGAACCTTCCTTCCCCATCCTTAAACTGCATCTGCCATTCGAGCCTTCTATCGAGTCCCTAAGCACTAGGGAGCCTCTGAGGGTCACCTGGATCCTCACTGACCACTCTCTTTAGCCTTTTGATGCCCTCTGGTGCCATTCCCTTCACCTAGCATTTATTTATAGTATCTGTTATTTCAAGAGCAGATGAGTCTGGTATTATAGCTAAGTTATAAATATCTGGTATTACAGCTAAATTATAAAAGTGAAGAGAAGAAACAGGTATTATCCTGTGTGCTCTGCACCAGGCCTCACCTAGACTGAATCCATCTCAAGATGAATTCAACTTTTCAATGAAAAATTGCAGCATGTTGATCGTCAAAGCTTAAGCTTTGGCTTCAGGAAAATTTGGGTTCAAAGATTACCTTCATCCACTCATTCATTCAGCCAGGATGTATTAAATGCACATTAGATGCTGCTGCAAGCTCTGGGACTATAACAAAAAACCAGACAAAGTTTTTTATCTTGTGTTGTTACTATAATGACACGAGACAAAATCCAATTATTTGTGAAGAAAATAATGGGAGTTAGAGCCAGGAGACGAGGAGGCCACTCAGCTGGCGTGGTCACAGAAGTTCTAGATGAATGGTGTGAAGGAGCTTACTATCTGGAGATCTGCCAGAAGTCGAGGCAGAGGGAACAGCAAGTTTAAGAGCTGGAATGTGGAATGAGTTCTGTGTGTTTAAGGAGGTGAAAGAAAGTCAGCGCCTCCAGAGCAAGGTGAGCAAGGGGGAAGAGGCAGGAGATACAGTTAGGCAGACAAGCAGGGCTCGGCCACAGAGAACCTCACTGGCTTTGTCCAGGACTTTGAAATTTAGACTGAGAGGGATGGGAAATTTTTGCAGGGGGTGCTGTTAGAAAGTGATTTGCATTGAATTATCTGGCTGATGTGTGCACAACGAAGGTCACAAGTGCTTTGAAACAAAGAGATCAGTTAGAAGTGCTTTGAAACAAAGAGATCAGTTAGAAGGTGCTCAGGAGTTTCTGCAAGAGATGCTTGTCCCTGCCCTTTGGAGGTAGCAATACAACTGGAAGATGTTTGTACTGATGGCGTGACCATGGGAGTGCTGCCTTGTTTCTTTGGGTTGCTTTCAAGATTAATGAACAATGTGCTTGACGAATTCAATTATTATGGGGCCTCTGGCTCATTGTGGGCACTCTGCAAAGATGATTCAAGTCAGATATGAAAGCTAAAAAGGAGACACAATACTCTACTGCGAAGTTGAGGACAAACTCGTTTTGAGGTCATCTGGCCCTTGTGGTTAGAGCTTTGAAGAAAGGGGATGAACCTTTGGGATATTTTGTGTCCTGTCTGTCCATCACATCCTTTTCCTTACTCACAAATCAAAATCCCCAACCTCCCCAAGTGTTAACTGAATAATTTTTTAATTCTGAAAATTAAAGTAGCTTCGGTGATCATTTCTTGAATATTCACAATACAGTTTTTCTGGGACTCTACTCTGACTTAGTGGCCAGTTTCCTGTAAATAAGATTAGTTGAGGTCATTGTATCTCCCTGATGGGTAGTTTCTTTAAAAGTGCCACAAACCCAAGTAAATCTGGAGCATACAGAAGTCTTATATTTTGCCAAAGAAGCTCTGGAGTTATACTAGCTCTGAATTCAAATCCTGGTGTTGCTGTTTAATAGCTGTTCACCTTGGATAAATTCCTTAGCTCCTCTTAGCCTCATATATAAATGAAGGTAAAAGTGCCTGCCTTTAAGTTTCCATGGAGTATATAGGAGGGATTGGAAGAATCAGTAAAGTGGGCAGACATAACAGTAAATGAACAGTATATGTCATTTCTCTTCTCCCAAGATTCACTAATACTTTGCATCACAGTGTGAACCCACTCTTTAATGCCCAATAAGCTTTGTCTCTCTTTCTTCGTATGAATACTAGAGCCAACTGCCTTCTCAAAAAAAAAAAAGTTATGGTACAGATGAACCTATTTGCAGGGCAGGAATAGAGACACAGACATGGAGAACAAACAGGTGGACATGAGAACAGGCGGACAGGTGGGATGAACTGGGAGATTGGGATTGACGTGTGTGTACTGCCATGTATAAAACAGACTGAGGGAATGCTGAGGGAAGCTTCGGTGTAGTGTAGGGAGCTCAGCTCCGTGCTCTGTGGTGACCAAGAAGGGTGGGATGGAGAGTGGGGTGGGAGGGAGGGCCAAGAGGGAAGAGAGATATGTATACGTGTGGCTGATTCACTTCATTGTACAGCAGAAACTAACACAAAATTGTAAAGCAGCTAAACCCCAATTAAGAAAAAGGATGCCATGTGAAAATAAACTTTTAAAATGTATACAGGTTATGGGGGAACACATTTTAATGACATCCTTTGTGATTCATCAATATAGATTTAGCATTTCACAATTAGTAATGCTAAATCTATACATTAATATGTGTCTCTCAAAAGCCGTTTGTCCTGGGTGTGTCAGCGAGGGCCGAGCGAGGCCGCATCATTCCCACTTACAAGAAGGAGAAGCGAGCTGAAGGCTGGAAAGGTTTGCCCCAGGCAGTCAGTCTCCTTCAGAGCCAGGATGACTACTCCAACCATGACACAGGTTAAAGAAAGTGTCCTTCGGTCTGTGTCACAAGATGTCCACCTGGTTGTGCCAAGTCCTTTGACACCTTCCATAGAAGTATCCCAGCTGTGAAGTCGTGGCGCCTTCATGGGCCCAGACGAGAGAGGTCTGTGTTTGGACACAACCCTAGAAAATAAGCCTTCTGACATCTGGCATCCACAGAGGCAGCATTCTCAGTTTAACAAAAATATAAATGATTTTAATCATAAGAATTCCTTTGGAGCAGTTACTGCAATCAGTATTGGTTTAAGACAAAACAAGACAAAAAGGCAAAGGATTTACCCCCCCCCCAAAAAAAAAAAGCCTCCTACCCCCCCCCCCCCCAAAAAAAAAAAAGGCGAAGGATTTGTAGTCTACGTTCACATGGAATAAATCACTCATTCTCAAAGGACAGCCCTTTTCAGGCTCTACTCACAGCTGAAAGGCAGGTATCCGCTGAGTGGGAAATGAAGAGTTTTACGTTATGGTGATGCAAACATCAGGGAACTCATTCATTATGTCTTTGATCAGACAATTCTAAATGTACCAGCATCTTTTGCCATTTGGGAGGTCAATGTCCCCCTTTTCAGGTCTTGGCAGAGAATAATGCTGAGGAAGTCCAGACACTTCATCCCTAGTAAAGAAATTCTGCTTTGATGCTTACGAAAAGAATTCTTCCAATATTAGCAAAATATTCAAAGTCATTCTGCCCACAGAAGGGTCAGCCTACCTTGCTGATGACCCTCCTCACCACTGCCAAACAGACAATTTATTGAATTTATCTAGAACAGGGTTGGATAAGCTATTTATTCTGACAATCATCAGAAAAGTTTCCACATTTTTGGATTACTTCTGGGGCTGACTCTGCAGCATCTCAGTTGTGGCAATGTGGCAAGTCCTTGCAAGAGACTAATACGAGCTGTTAGCTGAGCCCGATAAAAGCTTCTCCTGGCTGAGAAGGTGATAAACGTTGCCACGTTGATCTGCAGATGAAAGGCGGTTGACTTCAGTAATATTATTTAAGCTGTTTTACCCTAAGTGCTACCAGCACAACAGGAACAGTCAGCAGGTGATTGAGCCCCTTCACCTTCAGAAAGCAAGACATCTCACCACGGCACCTTAAAATAACTAAAGCGGACTAGTGATCAAGGAACCATCCAAAGGGATTTGATCTTTCTCCAGAGAATGGATGAACTGAGATCCTGAATTCATTACCAGCAATCAGCACCCATTCACGAATGCTTTCTGTGCCAGCCCCTCTGCTAGGTGCTACAGATTCAGAAATACAAGACGCTCACAGCTTGGTGCCTGAGACAAAAATGCAAGTCAATCGACACAAAACTACTTATAGCTAATATCGTAAATGTCTGTACGGACTAGCAGAGATCCATAAGAAGCTATATAGTTCCTTCTTAGAGAAACTATGTTTACACTGAGTCTTGATTGGTAAATAAGAATTAGTGAATCAAAGAATCAAACTCTGCAACATTCTGGGTTCACACAATATTGCAATACAGTCCTTACTGAGATGTTGAGAGGATAAAAACTCTTGTCAAGAATCTTCATTTGCATATGCATAGTAGGTACTCAAGAAATGTTAGTTTTCTCCCTAGCCCAGTGGTTTAAAATTCCTTCTCCTTGTTATGTGTGAATTGATGCACTCACACATAAACTTTCTTATGTGGTTTGTATGTTCAGAATCCTTTAGCATCCAGGTCAGTTTCTTTGCTACATCTCTTTTTTCCCTTTGCCCTAAGATATCCTAGTTTGCTTTCTGCTCCAAATTCTTCACTACTTCTCTACAACTCCTGGTGATTCCTTTGCCTGCATACTGATTTATTCTATGGAGCCTGGAGTTTCAAAAAAGACTCCAGTGACTGTAGCCTGCCAGGCACCTCTGTTCATGGGAAGAATACTGGAATGTGTTGTCATTTCCTTCTCCAGGGATCAAACCGGTATCTCTTGCTTGGTGGGTGGATTCCGCCTCCCCCACCCCGCCCCATACCTGGGAAGTCCGTGTCAAGGTTTCCTTAAGTTATTCACTCATCCACTGAAATGTCCTCTGCTGGTAATACTGCTCCAGTTCTGTCAATCAAATTGCTGCCTACCCTTTATACAAGACACAAGGGTTAGTTGCTCAGTCGTTATCTGACTCTTTGCGACCCCATGGACTGTAGCCCACAAGGCTCCTCCATCCACAGGATTTTCCAGGCAAGAATACTAGAGTGGGTTGCCATTTCCTCCTCCAGGTGATCTTCCCAACTCATGGATTGAATCCAGGTCTTCTGTACTGCAGGCAGACTCTACCTTCTGAGCCACTAGGGAAACTACTCTTCAAAGCCCAGTCCAATCTTTCCGTTTGCTGAAGGAATCTTCCTTCCTCTGAGACTCCTATAATATTGATTGTCTATCTCATTCATTGAACAATTTTGTGCTTGCCAGTACAATTTATTCTTGGGTGTAATATGCCACATTGCCCTCCCTTGCTCTAGATTGTCAATTCCTTGAAAGTAAACAGTGGGTTTTACTCCACTTTGTCTCTCCTGGCAGTCCTTGGCATTTGATGTACTTATTTAATTGACCCTGAGTTAATGTCTCTGGATTGAATGATTATTCACTACCCAAATGACTTCACTTGGATCCAGGAATCAGTTACAGCAAGACTTGGAACTATATCCAGGGTTAGATATGTCAGGCACCTCGGAGCCTCAATCCGTACTCATCTCCAGTGATGTCAGAAATTGGTTAAGTAAGCAGATCTATAGGTTAGGAGAGAAGCTTTGGCTAATGATCCATGTCTGAGTCATAAGCACATAAGCAGCTGAAGTCATGAGGGTAGAAAATATCTAGAGTGAATAAGAAAGAAAACTGAAGGAACACAAGTATTAATATTGAATAAGTATGAATATTTACGCCTATGAGGAGTTTAAAATGATAGCCAAGGAGGAGGAAGATAAACCAAGAAGCAGTGTTGACAGGGAAAACAAAATAGAAGGTTTCAAGGAAAGTTCAGCTGTCCTTGATTCTGCAGAAAGGTAAGTTTAAGACTATAAGTTGTTTATTAGCTTTAGTAATATGGTGGTCAATTGGTAACCTTGATAAGAAAATATAATGAACAAGGGTAAATTGTTTGATTTCAAGATTTACTATAAATCTACAGTAATCAGGATGGCAGTGTTGGAGTGATGATAGGCAAACAGATCAATGGGAAGAATAGTTCAGCAGGACTCACACTTTTCATTGGCCATTGATTTTTCAACAAAGGAGTCAAGGTAATTCAATGAGGGAAAAGATCTCTTTTCAACAAATTGTGATCGTGCAAGTGGATATCTGTATGCGAAAAAAATGTCCCTCAGTTCTTATTTGATACACAAAAATTAACTTGAAATAAATCAGACTCAAATATAAGAGGTAAACACCATTTAACTTGTAGGAGAAAACAGAAAAAACAGCTGGGACATTAGGTTAGACAAATATATCTTAAATAGGCCAGTGGAAACAAAAATTAATAGACATGAAAATTTTAATTATTTTGCTTTTTTAAAGACAGTTAAAATGAAAGACTCAGGGATATATTTGCAAAACACGTATCTGACAAAGAGCTTTTATCTAGAAAAAAATAACACTTATAATTGAATAAGACGACAAACTACCCCATTTAAAAATTGGCAAAAAGAATTGAAATTTCACAAGAGAAGACACACAAATCCCCAGTATGCACATGATACTTCTTCAATTATCAGGAAAAGACAAAGTCACAATGAGATCCACCATGCACCAGTTAGAATGACTAGAATGAAAATGACTGACATTAACTTTTTGTGACAATGTAGCATAATTAAAACCCCAATGTATAGCTATTGGGAACATAATGGTTTTTTGGAAGACTGTGGTAGTATCTTAAAAAATTAAACATATGCTGGTCATATGAACCAGCAATCTCATTCTTATTTATCTGAAGTGAAAATGTATGTCCACCTAAAGACCTCTTTCTGAATATTCATGGCCACACTATCCATAATAGCCAAAATGTGAAAACAACTCTATTTTCCATCAACTGATGAAATAATAAAAAATTATTGTGTATTAATATTATGTCATTCAAAAAATGATATGGCATCCGGTCCCATCATTTCATGGCAAATAGATGGGGAAACAATGGAAACAGTGAGAGACTATTTTCTAGGGCTTCGAAATCACTGCAGATGGTGACTGCAACCACAAAATTAAGACACTTGCTCCTTGGAAGAAAAGCTATGATAAACCTAAACAGTGCATTAAAAAGACTGAGTGCTGAAGAATTGATGCTTCTGAACTGTGGTGCTGGAGAAGACTCTTCAGTCACTTGAACAGCAAGGAGATTCAACCAGTCAATCCTAAAGGAAATCAACCCTGACTATTCATTGGAAGGACTGATGCTGAAGCTAGAACTCCAATACTTTGGCCATCTGATGTGAAGAGCCGACTTGATGTGAAGAGCCGACTCATCTGAAAAGACCCTGATGCTGGGAAAGACTGAAGGCAGGAGAAGGGGACAACAGAGGACAAGATGGTTGGATGGTATCACTGACTTGATAGACATGAGTTTGGGCAAACTCTGAGTTGTTGATGGAAAGGGAAACCTGATGTGCTGCAGTCGATGGGGTCGCAAAGAGCTGGACACAACTAAACGACTGAACTGAATATTATATCATACTACTCTACAATTAAATTATGTCATACAATTATGTCATACTACTCTACACCACAAGATATTAATATATACGACATACATAAGTCTTAAAAAAGTACTAAGTAGAAAGTCAAAGACTATATATTGTATGGTCCTGTTTATAGAAATTCTAGAAAAAGCAAACCATAGTGAGAAAAGCATATCAGTTGTTGCCTGGGATCAAGGCTTGGGAGAGAGGATTAACTGCAAAGAAGCATAAAGAAACTTTAGGGTGATGGAAATCTTCCCCATTTTGATTGCGGTGTAAGTTACACAAATGGACACAATTACCAAAATTCATCAAACTTACACTTAAAATGAGTGGATTTTATTGTACGTAAATTATACCACAATAAAAAAAAGTCGGTGAAAAAGGAGTCTTTAGGTATACGTCTGAGAACATAAATCTACTGGGCGTGGGGTCAGGTAAGCAGTTCAAAACCAAATTAATTACTCCGAAGTAGAACTTCATCCTCATCCCCTTCAACGCACAGTACTGGGGTTTTGTGCAACTCTAACTTCAGAACCTAGAGCTGTACACGTATCTATGCAGTAATTAATGTTCAATTTATGCCAAAAGCATAAGTCCTTGAAAAATTTAAAAGTTATATTACACGTGCATTTAAAAAAACTGAGATCACTAAAAATATGTGATACTAGTTCAAAACTGGCTAAACTCTAAAATGTGGTAAGTTTACCAAGGAAATAACACTCTTGGTAGTCACCATACTGTCAATTTTTCTAATGTCAGGTCTTCAAAGTAAACATTGTTTCCATATGTAAAATTGTGCTATTTATAATTATTCTAAACTATTTAAAGGCATATGGGAAATTTTTAAAAGAGGAAGCTGAAAGCAAATCAAATGAGTTTCTGTTATTGCTGCTGTTGTTTAGTCACTAAGTCATGTCCGACTCTTTGTGACCCAATGGACTGTAGCTTGCCAGGTTCCTCTGTCCATGGGATTCTCCAGGCAAGAATACTGGAGTGGGTTGTCATTTTTTCCTACAGAGATCTTCCTGACCCAGGGATGAAACCCATTTTCTCCTACGTCTCCTTGCTGGCAGATTCTTTACCACTGAGCCACCTGAGAAGCCCAAGGACATATTTTTGGACCCTCCCTTCTATCCCACTGATCTATATGTCTACCTTTATGGCACTCAACACATTCATTACTGTAGTTTTGTAGTAAGTTTTGAAATAAGAATCAGAAGGGCAAGTATTACCTTGTCACTTTTCTGTAAAGATTATTTTGCCTATTCTGTGTCTTTTAAATTTCCATGTATATTTCAGAATTAGCTTATCAGTTTCTACAAAGAAATCAGCTGGAACTGGTGGGGATTGCACTGAATCTGCAAATTTGTTTGGGAAGTATTCTCATCTCAATATCAGGTCTCCTGATCCATGAACACGGATGTCTTTTCATTTATTTAGATTATCTTGAATTTCTTTCAGTGATATAGTTTTCAGAGTATATAGTTTCTTTTGTTAAATTTAGTCCAAAGTATTTTTTTGTTGTTGTAATTTCATTTAGTATTATTTATTGCAGTTGTATAGATATACAACATGTTTGTATCTTGACCTTGTATCCTGCAACCTGTTGAACTCATTGATCAGTTCTAATAGTTTTCAGTGAATTCCTCAGAATTTCATAAACATGAGGTCTTACCATTGCAAGTAGCAATAGTTTTACTTTTTCCTGTCTAATCTGGTTCCCTTTAGAATTTTTGAGTGGTAGGTAAAGTAATGAATAACTTAATATTTGGAGGTATTGACGTATTATATATTGTTGTTTAGTTGCTAAGCCATGCCTGACTCTTGCCATCCCATGCTCCCAGAGTAGCCCGCCAGGCTCCTCTGTCCATGGGAATTTTCTAGGCGAGAATATTGGAGTGGGTTACCATTTCCTTGGGCTTCCCTGATAGCTCAGTTGGTAAAGAATCCTCCTGCAATGCAGGAGACCCTGGTTTGATTCCTGGGTTGGGAAGATCCACTGGAGAAGGGATAGGCTACCTAATCCGGTATTCTTGGGCTTCCCTTGTGGCTCAGCTGGTAAAGAATCCACCTGCAACACGGGGGACCTGGGTTCGATCCCATTTCCTTCTCCAGGAGGATCTTCCTGACCCAGGAATCGAATCTGTGTTTCCTGCATTACAGGAGCATTCTTTACCCCTGAGCCACCCAGGAAGCCACAGATTCATTTTTTTACAAAAAGGGAAAGAAAAAAGTGCTATAAAAAAGAAATCTGGTTCCCATACCACTATTAATTAGTTGCATGATCCTGAGCAAGTTTCTAATCCTCTTCTGGTTATACATTCTATTTTTCAAATCTTTGTCTACTTGGCATACCTGTGAACCTCTGGGGATATGTAAGAAGTAGCTTTCCAAATTTATTCAACTACTACAACCATGAGTTTCACTACATATAAAATTTTGTGAATTTTATTTCACAAAAGAGAATGAGATTACCGAAACTGGAAGAGTAGTTGAAAGTATCTTCACACTGAGAGTAAATATAACTCCCAGAAAGGCACAAGAAGAAGACATGAGAATGCAGGCAATGATAAAGAGTTATCCTTTGGGAAACAAGTTGTAATATCCAAAAATGCTTCAGAGGCTTGTGGAAGAAATGAGTAAAAATGAACAAATGGGTGCAGCACTTACTCTGTCCAGTGCTATGCTAACACTTTAAGGATATAATTAAAGCATAATCAATAAAGATATTTTTTTAAATGGAAAAAGTATGTTATAAAAATATACATTATCTGGAATTTTCACTACAGAGGATAGTGCTTTAAAACAGGAGTTTAAGGGAACATTTTAATTACAGTTTTGATTAAAATAGCAAGGGTCTCATATAGAACCACATTAAATTTTTCTACTACACATTAATCAGATACCTTCCTTCTGCTTCTGCTAATGCCAACAGTACCAGAATACTAAGTCATAGCTGAATATTTTAAATTTAAAGTGTTTTGGAACCTTAGTTTTAATCTCTGACTTAAAGGAAGAGGACTATCCAAACAGGTACCAGAGTCATCTTTATCCTTATGGTATCGTAGAAAACTCAGAGACTCATCTGGGAAACAGGCTTCTTCATTCCCAGCTGTTTCATAAGCCTGGACACACTGCTGAGTTTCTTTAATATATGCCTTAGGGTTACTCAACTTGGCATCATTTTTCTTGAACAGGGTTGGGCTATGCTTCTGAGAACTCTGCTTCATTTTTTGAGTTGTGGATTTAGCTTTCCCAAACTCTGGGACACTTTCTTCATCAGAGGAAGGTCTGTCAAGGCAAACGCTCTTTTTCATTACAGTTTTCTGAGCGATTTGAACGCCAGCTTTTCTACTATGATATAAAGCAGCATTTGGTGGCCCAGTTCTAACTTTGGAGGTCTTCGTTCCTGGGTTATTGACAGACAAGGGTACAGATGTATTTGATTTGTTAGTTTCTTGAAACAGCTGGCCTCCTTTTGGAATTTTACAGTTTCTAGATTCATTTTGCCAATGAATTCCTAGAAGATCCTTGGAAAGATGTGATGGACAATGAGAAGTATTATTAGCAAAACACTGTTCTTTTACAGTAAGTAGGGACAAAGTTTTTAGGTCAACATCTGGTTCTACAGTATTCTGAGGATATGATTTTATAAGTATTAGTTCCTTTAAGGGTAAATCCTGAAGACGTAAATCACTAATGCCAGAAAGGAGGTCCTCCTCAGGATTAGTCTTCTGAAGATCCCAACAGGAGAGTTTATTAACACTGGTGGTATGCCGTTCTGATTCACAACACAACTGCTCTGGATTATTTTTAAAACTGTCAGGAATAGCTGTTTCAAGTTCCGATTTTAAACCATGAGTGAATGTGTTCCTGGGGCTGGCCGGAGAATTACTAAAAGAAGTACTAAAAGAAGTACCTTCCCAGTCGATGGTGCTCAAGTGCAGATCAGCAACTGCGGATATATTATGGGATGAGGTACTAGGTTGACTAGATTCTGCAGTTAGAGACTTACTGATATCTTTAATTTGCTGCATAGCCAAAGGTCTTGGAGAAGATATTAACTGTTCTTGTGTAGTCAAACAGGCAGCATCTTCAGGTAAAAGCAAGACATTCAATGATGTGGAAATAAATTCCTCGGGTGATGTAGAATCAGGGGAAATTTCCAAGCCTAACTTGGATTTCTGCTTAGGAAAGATTTCCCATGTGGGTTTTAAAGTCATGTGTGATTGAACATTCATCATCTCATCTGATTCTGGCAAAATGTTTCCTTTAGACTTAATTTTCATGCCTGAAAAGAAACAAATATATAATACAATTAAAACCTATTTTAAATCTATTTTATTTTCTTTAACGTGGGTAAATAAAAAGAGTTCAGATCAGAAATCTATATGATCAATTTTTGGCTCTTTTGTCTCAGTGCATTCCTGAAAACTGTTTTATACCTAATTATAACAAAATAATTATTAATAAAATATTATAAAATATTTTCTTTCAGAAATACTGTTATTACTGTCATGTTATAAAATAGTGTTAAAATTTCTTCATTGAGTTCTGGGAAATAAAGAAAATGTATTTATAATCCTAAATATGTTATACACGCTAGTTGCTCAATAAATGGTTAGTGTAATTACTATTATTAATACTAAGTTAAGTTAGCAGACTCAGAGCAGAATGATTTTTTCCTGGTTTTTAGATTTTAAGTATGTCAAGACAAAGTATGTCAAGACAAAGGAGCAAGAGTATAATCCTTACTCTTGATTTTACAGAACTTTCAGCAAAATTTGGACAAGGTAGGTTCAAATAGGACAATTTATGTATGTTTGCAGCATAAACAGTTATCAAACGTGATACATACTTTTTTGTTTCTTCCCTTTATTTTCTGACTTTTGTTTTTGGTAAATAGCAACAATCTCAGGATAAGCTGCTTCAAACAATGACTCTTCTTCTATTGTTTGTAGAGCCAATTCTCCATGTTTATTTTCTATAGCATAATGTTCTAAAGGATTAAAAATACAATAAAACAACCTTACTAACAGATCTGAAATACTCCACTTTCCCAGGTAACTCAGTTTACGAGGTCAACTAGGTCATTCACAAATGGGTAACTCATGCAAATCTTACTTTACAACATCTCTATTCTAATAATCTGTTGATACAGAAGTGAGCTTTTTCCACCTGGCAAGAGCTGGAAAGAAGTTCCACTTAAATTAGAACTTTAAATTTCTCTTGTTTCAGAGATGGTAGGAACAGCTTAGAGAAAACTTTATTTATATAAGGTTAGTCAGTTTTGATTCAGTATAATAACTGTAAAATTCCAGATAAAGAATGGAAACAATTTCCTAAAACTTTAACATTGGCTTTCTTTAGTAGTAGCTTCTGAAAAGGACAGAATTGATAGGTCATCAAAAATATTACCATTTTCCAGATCATGTTTCAAAGATTATCAGTCTCTTGAGGAAATACCCAGGCTTATTGGACTCACAAGAACTCAATAAACAAAAATGAGAATGCTAATGTGTACATTTACAATGAAATACATAAATAGCACACTGGATTCTTATGTTTATCCTATATGAGGGCAAAACTATATAAGAAGCCAAACTATCATGAAATGTAAGTTAATGTGTCTGAAGTAGAAACAATGGAAACAAGTGAACTTAAGAGTATTTCTTCAAGCAACCTGGGGTTCATTTTCTCCTTAAGGGATAACTCCAACAAGGATAAGTGAAAGTGGGCACCTAACCCTGAGTTCTAGACAGAAGAGATGCATGGCCAAACTGGGTTAATGCCATTGTCTTTCCTGAAAATACACTCTAGTAGGTGAAATTGTTTCTACATGGTTTTCAAAATTCATTAGCTACTTTCCTATTATTCCCTTGAACAGCTTATGTAATTCTTTATCGTTTATCAACTAGAACTTTTATTGACAAATCTACTCTCTCACTCAGTCACATGTAATTATACAATCTAATTTTAAAGCCAAACAGAAATGAATTTGGGATTATTTTCCATTTTAAGTGCTCAGTACTTCCCCTGCCTTCAGTTTTGGAGCTAATTCAGAGTTCACTGTATTTCTGTCTACAGAAAATAAGAGTAATTTGACACTATAAATTCCCATAAAAACTAAATATAGTAAAGAAAGAAAAGGAAGGAAAGGAAAGGAAGAAAGGAACGGAAGCACCACAGGTGCTATCAGCAACCTTCATTTCTTGAGAACTGACTATACAGTGAAATCCAACGACCAGACTATTTGTAGTAGTATTTTCTTGAGAAATATATATCAAAACCATTTCCATATTGCTTTTGTAAATATTAACTACAAAAGGAATATCAATTTAAGACATTTAAAATTTACTCTGAGTTACATATAGCACAGGTACACTGGTGTATGTGATCTATTTCTTTTTATATACACGTTTTACACATGATATCTGTTAAACATACGTGACTAAATGTTATAAATTTTCCTTAAAGTATGTACATACCAGGCTTTTCCCATTCTATTTCAAAACAATGAACTCCATTTCTGATTCGGTTTTTAATGATTCTGGAAAAAAAAAAAAAAAAAAACCCACATCTAATGGGGTCTAACTGCATGAGTTATTTGGAAATCTTCAATTTGTTGACTGAATAACTCAATGCCCACTAATTTTTATTGTTTTAATAATATTCTAAAGATTCTGTAAGGAACTATTGTGTAGTTATTTCTGATTTGCTTATTTAAAAGATAGTGTTTACATGTAAATCCATGACTGATTCATGTAAATATATGGCAAAAACCACTACAATATTGTAAAATAATTAGCCGCCAACTGATAAAAATAAATGAAAAAAAAAAAAAAAAGATAGTGTTTATAATTGTTAGATCTTATCAGATTTTCCTCTCATTATTATTCAGTGTTCCTCTTTTACATAATAACAATTTTTGTTTTAAAGTTTATTTTGCTTTTATTAACTTTGCTACATCACTTTGGTAAATTTTTGCCTTGGTAAATATTTTAAGCTCTTTTATTTTCAAACTTAATATAGTTTTATTCTGCTTAATGCACTTAAGTTTAATCTACTTACATTCATTAAGATTATTGACATAGTTGGATTCATTCATACATCTTATTTGTGGTTCTGGTTACCTCATCTCAAAGATCACCTTTGTTATTTTACCTTTCCACCTTCCTATATCTTTTGGTTGGAGTTTTACATTCCTATTTTATGTACTGGTTTTAAAGACAGAAGTTGTATTTCTCATGTTTTAATGGTTATCCTTAACTGTTTACATGCATACTTTGGGATGTCAGTTTATTATCATAAACACATATTAACTATCAAGCATTATAAAGATACTTATATACACATTTTTTCCATTCAGTTTATTAAATTAGCTAAATATATTTTATCAATTTCTATGGCTGACCGCTGTTTGTTATTATCCTCATCTTCCCCCAAGTTCATTTTCCTTCTTGCTGAAGTCAACTTGTAACAGTGCTTTTAATGAGGGTCTGTGAGTGGCAAACTTTTAATCTTCATACGTCTGCAAGTGTCTTGCCAACCAGTGAATAATTTTATTTTATTTTTTCCAACCAGTGAATAATTTTAATGATGTCTAGGTTGCCAATTATTTTTAGTCAAAGCTTTGAAATATTACTCCATCATTCTGACGACTACTATTGTCATCAAAGATGTATGCTAATGGATTGTGACTCCTTTGGAACTTATCTTTCTTCTTTAATACTTTCCCAAAACTTTTTATTTTGAAAATTTTCAAACTTTAAGAAAAGTTTCAAGAATAGTAAAATGAATAATCATATACCCTTCACTGAGAGTCACCAATTCTCAGTTTCAGCCCCTCCACTTACTTTACCACTTACTGTTCCCTTTCTGGTCCACTGAGATAATTATCTAGTTAAGCCTAGCTACAACTTTTATAGGGGCCTCCCAGGTGGCACTAGTGGTAAAGGACCCGCCTGCCAATGCAAGTTAGACATAAGAGACGCATGTTCAATCCCTGGGTCGGGAAGATCCCTTGGAGCAGGGCACAGTAACCTACTTCAGTATTCTTGCCTGGAGAATCCCAGGGACAGAAGAGCCTGGCGGGCTAAAGTCCTCAGTGCCGCACAGTCAGACGCACCTGAAGCAACTTAGCACAGCACACTTTTTATATTTCTTTCTTTAACAGTCTATCATTACGACATGTTTGAGGCTGAGAAGTGTCAGAGCATGAACTATGTTATCCTGACACTAACCCCTGAACTAACTTTTAATATTCCATCAGACCTTTCCTCCATTCTTCTAAAACAAAGAGATATATTGATATATCCTGCTATTAAAGATATTAAGAAAAATATTTTAGATCATAAGATGTTCCAAAGAAAACACAGGGATTTGTCCATACAATTCTTTATATTACCGAATTGGCTGCAGCTGATTAGAGTTCCTTCGACCGAGCTTCCTTTCTGTCATGTCATAGTGGGTCAACAGTGTCAACAATTTCTCACATGCATAGTGACTGGGCCACTCCATTTTTTCAAGAGTAAATCTCTGTAAATGTAATAAAAAATATAATAAGACTTCATTATCTCTTGGTGAACAAATAGCACTCTCAGGTGATCTTATCTTTTCCGTAAGAGATAACTAATATTAAAGTTGTGTCAACAAGAAGATTCCCGTAATGGGCAGTGAGCCTCCTAAGGAGGCAATATTGCATGATTTCAGTGTGAGGGTTCTGGGTCTGAATGCCAGCATATTTCCTAGATGTTGGGTAAACTACTTAACCTCTTTTAGCCTCAGGTTTTCTCACTGTAAAATACAATTCAGCACACTGATTATGAAGTTAGGGAAGATTACATGCAATGTGTTAAATATAATATCAAATTTTAAACATTCAATAAATGTTGGTTGCCATTATTATTACTGTGGTTGTAGAGCTAAGCAATAAGCAGTTACAATTTATTGAGTGACTGTTTCTCTACTTACTATACTAGGGGTTAACACAAATAGTCTCACTTAACCCTCAAAGTGACTTCACAAGATAGGTAATCTTATTTCTTTTTTTGAGGAAAACACATATCCAGGGTTACACGGTAAGTGACAGACTGTCCAAATTTAAATTTAGGTCAGTGCACTTGTAAACTGTACTGTCTTCCATAACAATATACTTGATCTTCACATTCTCCAGTTATTAGCATCTCTCCCTCAACACAGTCCTCAACACAGCCCTGAAAACAACACACCTGCGCATGGTCCTTAAGGAGTCTTGTAAAGAACAGCATAACTGTGATTTGTCTTACAGTCTGCAATACATAGCTACTATGTGATAAAGGAATGAAAAGTAGATATAAATGTTTGTAAAACACACATGTACTCAATAGCTTTCTACTTCAAACCTCCTTTCAGAGCAATCAAAGTGATTACCCCTTCTTGTCTTTCTAGTATCCAACTTTACACTGTAAAGTAAGAGTTTATTTTCAGATACCTGAAACAATAATAAATCAGGTCTTTGGTACCTGACTGCCTTCACCAATTTATCCTTGTTCAGAAGGAATTCTTGAGTAACCTAGCAAGAGACAAGAAAGTAAGAATGGAGACTTCAAACTTTTATAAAAAGCTTCTGAGATAAATACATAGTTGAATTGTTACTCATTACCTCATGGAATGGGAATCCCTCACAACTGCAAGCTTTTCTGAAAATAAGTTATATACAGGTTATTAATATAATCAGGCAATTTTAGGTAGATTCTAAAATCATCACCTCTAATCTCATCTCCTTTATTGAAAAGTGTTCTTGCATAGTATACCAGTTATCAACCTTCTCACTGAAATATTATTAAATTACTATCTTCTAAGATGGCCAAATTTTTTAACAGAATCAAGAAAGGGATTTTGTGAAACATTATTAATCTACACATGAGGGGAAGTTATGTGGAAATAATTCAACCAAAGGTATATAAACAGGTCCCATGGCAGAAAACACTGAGTACAAAAATAAAACCTTACTTCTTAATATTGTATTCTACTACATTCAGTTGCCTCTCATGTTCTGTACGGTGCCATTCACAAGGACAACAGTATTCATAATCATGTGGATCACAGTATCGATCAGTTTGACATAATTTGCATCCATTATGTTCATGATCCTTAGATGAACCTTTACGAAAACACAAAAAGTATAATTTTCACTGCCTTTTAGAATTATCTTCTATATACATTTTTTTCTTTGCCTTACCCAAATTTTTAAAAACAAATACTGCCTAGCATAACACCTAGCATATAGAAGGGTTTCAATACATTTAGGTTGAATAGAGTAATAAACACAACAGTAATTCTGAGGATAAACTAATTCCTTAGCTGTTAGCATCACTGACACTATTTTAACTTTTTGTAAATTACTCTTCTATCTGAAAGTGTTAATTTGTAACATGACTGTACATTTAGAGTAATCAATGGAAGACTGTGGAGTAAGTGGTAGTTACACACAAGAAGGATATTGTTGGTAAAAAATTATAATAATCCTTAAAATTTTAAAAAATAAGAATATGAAAGGAATACAGCAGTTATTACCTCTGCTAGTGGCTAGCTCTCAGTTACCTATATAGCTATTTTTAAACTAAGCTTGGAACATAAACAAATTCTGGTTGTGGCCTGGATGTTGGGCCCTAATGACCATTAAAAGGAAAGCATGACTACCTTCAACACTGTCTTGAGAATACATGAGAGCTTACATAAGTGATATGACCCAAAACCATAATTCATGAGGCATCAAAAAAACCCCTGCAGAATGGCATCTTATCTATAAAAACATTTATTTCTTCCACGCTATCATCTATAATTCTTAAATGCCAATGAAAATATATTAAGAAAAACAGATAGAGCAGAATTTCTTTTAAAAGATGAGCTAACATGATCTCCTAATCTCTCCTGAGAGCAAAAGGATTTTTTGACCCAGTACAAGTCAGAAACATCTTT
Organism: Cervus elaphus; assembly: GCF_910594005.1. NCBI lineage: Eukaryota > Metazoa > Chordata > Mammalia > Artiodactyla > Cervidae > Cervus > Cervus elaphus. Next base: position 25,459,777 of record NC_057825.1, on the reverse strand, counting down.
TTTTTAAAAAAAGAAAAAAAAAAGAATTCTTATATTACAAAGAGAGAGATGGGTTCTTTATCTATTTATCAGTTCCCTGATCAGGGATTGAACCCGTGCCTTTGGCACTGAAAGCGTGGAGTACTAGCAACTGGTCTGCCAGGGACTTTCCATGGACGTCATTTTTTAATCAAGACTAATGAAGAGAATCCAAGCTATTTTCAGTAACAGTGAACATGTATTAGAAATTAATGTTAAGTCACTATCTTCACACACAATAAAAATATACCATATAAATATAAACAAATCACTGATATAAAAACAAGGGGCTTCACTTCCATTTTCCCCTAAGATTTATCAGAATTTTTTCTTAAAATGGATTTCTACATTGAAAACATAATTTTAACACTGAAATAATTTGATAATGCAGTTTGAAACTACAGTTATCCTGTATCTATCATTGATACGACATTACTTCAGTCAGTAAGTATTCACTGAGTGTCTACTGTGCGTATGTGACACAACTCCTGACTCTGCAGGTCCCCAGTCTGCTAAGGAAGGGAGGAAAGTAAAAAGTACCACAGGAATAGATACAAAACATAGGCATATACTAAACATAGGTAGCTAGACAGCAGTGTTAGAGAGACATCATTCCTTATGTCTGCTCACCTGGATGGGAGCACACAGAGCAATGAGCCAGTTTGTTAACGAGTGCTGGTTGTGAATTAGAGTAACAAGACTTTTCACTCCACTGATTAAACCTTTAAAAGAAAATGGTTTAAAAAAAAACAACAATAAACAAATACTAAGGTCACCAAACTGCCATGTTCTCAAAGGTCAGGCTATTCTGCTCCTTTCCACTTGCCTACTTATTTTCCCTTTGGCAGTAAAGTTGCTATCCCAGCCTGGGAACATAAAAACATAAAAAGATTTAAAACTCAGGGGAAGGTTAGTCTAAATTAATAAAAATTAGAATGACAGATTATTATAAGAAAATATAACCTCATTATTTTCAACTGTGAAGACAAACATAAAATACTGCCAAAAGTTCACCTTTGCTGAAACTGTCTCAATAAGAAAGATTTATAGTTAGCCAAGAGCCATATTTGCTTGCTTTTCCTTTTTTATTTTACTCTTCACAATTCCCAAATCATTCCTTAACTCATCCCCATGCCAAAGTACACCTTTGCTTTCCTGCTTTGGAAAATGGTAATTGCTGATATTAACAATGAGTTTATTAAAGTCTTAGATCTATCATTAGTCTTACAGTGGAAAGACAGGCATCTTAGGAAAGAGCACGAATATCTGAAATCTTTCTCATGGTCATCCCAATCTTCATTTCTACCACTTGATGCTTCTTTTCATTTATTCACTATCTCATACCTACTGGAGGCCAAGATTATTTTAACTGTCCCAGTGTCCTGGTTCCTTTCCTTCTATTCATTCTATACTTTATTATCACCAATATTCATTTTTTATAAAAATTGCCCTCATCAAGCAAATGATTGATAGATTCATTTTGAAAGCTCAAAACAAAACAGCACAGTTTGCAAACTTCAATATACTCTAATCTTAATTTTCCTGAATCCTCAAATGAAATGAAAGTGTTAGTTGCTCAGTCATGTCTGACTCTTTGCAACCCCATTGACAGTAGCCTGCCAGGCTCCTCTGTCCATAGGATTCTCCAGGCAAGAATACTGCAGTGGGTTGCCATTTCCTTCTCCAGGAGAATCTTCCAGACTCAGGGATTGGATTTTGCTCTACCGCATCACAGGTAGATTCTTTACCTTCTGAGCTATCAGAGAAGTCTGAATCCTCAAATCATATAGTCTAAATTCATTGGAATTTGTGAATATAGAACAAAGGATAGTGAAGTAAAACTTTTGTTCAAGTGTTACTAATTAAATATTTGCAATATGTCAGGCATTTCATTTATAGAAAAATATAGTATTGAAGTATTTATATAAAAATAATTTGAAATATAAAATTAATTATGTTGGTTTATCTCTACTTGTTGATAAAATAGTCTAAGATAGCTTATGGCAAATGTCCATGGTTATAAATAAACCCATTTGATATCTTACTACTTGTGTTTGTAGTGAGCTAATAATATTGATGATGCAAACCACGGCTTAGGACATGTTCTTTTCAACTTTCTTTGGAAAACATCAGAATAAATAAGTGATTGTCAATGAAAACATAGATCAGCTTCAAAAGACAAAACCCTTTTTTGGAAAGTCCAATACTTATTGTATACACTATTAAATTCAACAAGACTAGAAGACTAATGTCATAAGCAAAAATAATTTTTAGTTACCTCTGAAGTAAACTTTGCCCTTTCAAAATCTTTATCAGTTTTAATGCTTGCTCTTTTCCAACTCCAGGGACTCCCTTTCAGAAAGTAGGAAAAGAAATTCAAATGTTAATCATTAAGAACAGATAAAATGAAGGATGATGCATTCATTCAATGTAGGACTGTGCAGCTCAGAGAAGGAGGTAATTCTACATGTGCAAGATGCATTGTTAGGTGTAAATGAAAACTGCAGAAGAGAATAAGGTGTGGCTTAGATTTGTAGGTTAAATAGCAATGACAGTGTTAACTTATGTAACCAAAAAAGTCAGAGTTACATACAAAAGCTCTTACAGTTTATTTTAGGAGAGGGAGGAACAGCATTTTAGATGAACAGCATTTCATTTTCTATGTTCATTATTTTGATAATATTTTAATTTAACCTAACTATGCAATATTTATAATCCAGAAAAGGCATGTTCTTTGACTATATGAAACATTTAATATTGAAAGATCCAGACATCCAATAGAGCAAAGGAGAATTCCAAGTAAATTCCTGAAATTAGTAACTTAAGAAAATTAAAACAAGCATTTAAATTCCAACACATCTAGATATATCTAGATATATATAAATCTATATCTATATATATATATATATCTAGATATATATAAATAAATCTAGATATATATATAAATAAATAAATGTATATTTACATGACAATTTCTGGTTTAGAGTTTTCTAGTTCCTGTAAAAGTTTATTAATATGCCTTTGTAAGCAATGCTGCTCTTTAGCCAATATGCATCAGGATAGACACACCAGTGTTAAAATACTTCCAAACTGGTTAGTAAACAGTCACTGCCCACATATCTTGAGCGCCTGCTGGCAAAGGGGTCTCCTCCCTAATCTGAGTTCCTTTCCCAACCCACCTACACTCAGGATTAGGGTAACACATGGCACAACAGAGGGTGCCAGAAACTTGTTCCATTTCTACAGCCTATGTCTTTAGTAAACCAGTTACTAGATATTTTGCATATGACCCTTCTTGTATCAGCATTTAGTTACATATTAAATTTTTTTCCAAAAATTTTTTCAGCAAATTATGTTATTATAGTAGTGTCTTAAAGATCATTAAGTACAATGATATAAATAGCAGTTTTGGTTGCAAAGATATAAAAAAATCAAAATAGGCAAGGCTAGTCTGTAACGTAATAAATACCACTATAGCTGAAACTGGTTCTTGTGAGTTCAAGTTTGCAAATTTCTTCTTATGTTCAACACTGGGCTGTTTCCAGACTTTAATTATGATACAATTACATATAGGGAATAGGAATCTTCTATTTCAGAATGAGAACTATAATAATTATTTTTTGTGTTATTTAACAGCTTTTTTTCCTCCTGTTTTCTTTTCTTGTTAAAAAATTTGTTGATTTCTCTATTTGGTCACTGGTGACATAGATTAGAAATCAGAATTAATAATTTCCTATCCTATTACTTTTTCCCTCTCCTATACTCTAGTGAAAAAAAATACATGTCATCCCTCTTTAGACTTCTCTTATGGATACAGTCTACAGTATAATGAAGGATTTAATAAGGATACAAAGATGATCAGCAGGGACATAATAATGGGACTATATAAAAACAGTAGGAGCTACAATATAAATCATTTTGTATTTTTAAATATCATATTTATGAATGGGGTTATCACTGTAATTCTTAATTCATCCCTCACCTATTATACCCGTCTGTCACTGAGTATGTATTGTTATCTTAAGATATAAAATAAAAAGCCTTTCATGAGCAAAACTCAATGCAATGCTAAGAGGCATAGAGGGATGAATGACTTAGCCCAATAATCATGTTACCTAGCAACAGTAACAATAACATGGAGCATGTGTACAGTTAGAAAGTTACTATAGAGATTCAAAACCAGAACACAGACAAACAGTGATAGAAACTAACACTGGCATGAGACGAGAAAAGAGTAGCTCCTATATTTCTCTAAAAGGAGAGTCAAATGTGAATGTGGATCTCTTAGAGTAATGGTATACTGAGATTCAAGCTGTAGTACCAGTTAGATTCTATTCTCACTTATAACATTCAGTGTCACGGTGCGCAAGCGTTTCAATGCCACCTGAATGTTGATTATTTTAGTTACTGAATAGTTTATTACACCCATATCTATATTAGGTCCTTAACTATATAATACCATATTATATTCATATTTATGTAGCATGTAAGGTATCAGAAAAAGCCACTATGAATAGTAAATAAATACAATTTCAGCATACCTTTGGAAGATAATCACAGCCAAGCAGTACTGCCAGCCCAACCAGAGCATCTCTATTCAAACCTAGTTTACTCGTGATGGATGACATTGCATAACAGTCAACATGTGGGTCCTAGAAGAAAGTACAGATTTAGTTTCATCTTCAGAAAACCAAACAAAATAAACATTGTAAAACATAATTTGTCAAAGCTGCCTCTAAATATTTATTCCGAAAAGTTTAAAATTATCTTGATCACCAGAGTCTTCATATAAGCTAACATTTTAACATCTGGAAATAAAATCAAGTTTCAAAAATAGCTTTAAAAAAATAACTATAGTAGTCATTTTTTTCTTCTTGTTTTTTGGTGTCTACAAAAGTAGATTTTCATCTTACATAATTAAACATAAAATGTATATTATAGAAAGTAAACATTCCCTGTAAATGAATCATCTGAAGTAACTATTATTGACAGCCATGCATAGTCCTCTAAGAAACTCTTTCTTTAACACATATATACAAATGCTTATTTAAAGTAAAAGTAGGATTATATAAAAATACTATTTTGCAATATTTCTTGCCCACTAATACATTTGGATATCTTAGTCGCTTCAGTCGTGTCTGACTCTTTGCAATCCTATGGACTGTAGCCCTCCAGGCTCCTCCCTCCATGGATTCTCTTCAGGCAAGAATACTGGAGTGGGTTGCCGTGCCCTCCTCCAGGGTATCTTACTGACCCAGGGATTGAACCCGCATCTCTCATGTCTCCTGCATTGGCAGGTGAGTTCTTTACTACTAGAGCCACCTAGGCCTTAATGACTGCTTACTTATTATATTAGATGGACTCCAAGATAGTTTTTCTTGATGGGGACACTGGAAGCATTTTCAGAAAGATAACAGAATTTTCTGGCAAATGGTTTAGTTTTTCTGGCTTCAATACATCAAATGTCCATAGTCTCCCTCGCTCAGCCTTGAACAGTTACAATGAATATGTCCCATGTAGTACCTGCCTCCATGAGAACCATGGCTGTATTTAGCCATTCCCTATCACTGGGGATTTGGGTTGTTTGCCAAGTTTTTGCAAGTATTGACAAAGCTGCAGCTACTAATAACATCCTTGTATATCTCTCTTTGCATACTTGGAGGTGTTTTCAGGCTTACTAACAGTGGAAATTCTGGTTCAAGGTAGTACATATCATATGACATTTTGTAATACATAATTGAAACTGATTTAGAGTTAAACCATGTGAAACAAATCCACATTTAAAAGAGAATGAACCATGCAGTAGTGATATTTTTAATATGAGTAAACATTTTATTTAGCAATTGCTATGTACCAAGCATTATGGTAAAGAATCCCCCTGCAATGCAGGGGATGCTGGTTCTATCCCTGGGCTGGGAAGATCCCCTGGAGAAGAAAATGGCAACCCACTCCAGTGTTCTTGCAAGGAGAATCCCATGGACAGAGGAGCCTAGCGGGCTATAGTCTGTAGGGTTGCAAAGAGTCAGATAAGACTTCACAACCACGTGCACACACACAAAAAACAGTATTACACAAGCATTACAGTAAGCATTTTACAAGTTTTAGTTTATCTAATCCTCTAGTAATCCTCTTTTAAAAAAAAATAGTTTTTAAAACAAATGCTGAAAAAGAGAAAGAAAAAATACCTTGGTGTTCATAGTGAAATTCCTATAAACAGTCTGGGCCCCATAAAGGAAAGCATCTCCATCATTGGTGAGGCAGCCATCCACATAACCACTGGCGTTGAGGTAGGCACACATGGCTTCAGCTTCACCAGCAGCTTGGACCCAGGGAATTCCTAAGCATTCCAGCATATCAAGACACTGAGAAGAAAAAGCAGGTGCGACAAATCTAAGAACATTTGCATTACTGTTTTTTACGGTGTTTAACTTACGGCTATATTACAAATACTAATAGTACCTATTTAGGTGTGTTTTAAATTATGATATTTAAGAAATAATTGGAAATTTGAACACTGAATACTTTAGAGCATTAAGGAATGATTGCTGAACTTTTATGTACATTAATAAATACTGTATTGAGTCATATTTTTATTTTTTAAGAGCTGTATCATTTAGAGAAAGGTATTGACCCATTAAGAGAAACAATACTATGTCTGGGATTTGCTTCTCTTGCCTGGAAAATCCCATGGATGGAGGAGCCTGGTAGGCTGCAGTCCATGGGGTCCCGAAGAGTTGGACACAATTGAGCGACTTCACTTTCACATTTCACTCTCACGCATTGGAGAAGGAAATGGCAACCCACTCCAGTGTTCTTGCCTGGAGAATCCCAGGGATGGCGGAGCCTGGTGGGCTGCCGTCTATGGGGTCACACAGAGTCAGACACGACTGAAGCAACTTAGCAGCAGCAGCAGCAGCAGCAATGTAGAAGTAGGGAAGCGGGTGGGAGTACAGGTGTAACAAAATTGCTCAAGTTGATAATTTTTAAAGATTGGTGATGGGTTACTTTTGTATTTATTTAAAATTTTCTGTAATGAAAAGCTAAAAATTTTGATGTCAATTAAAAAATAATCTGTATCCAGTTAAAAATCAATTTAAAAATTATATTTTTAAAGTAATGAATATTCAATTTTCACTGTTCAGTGTTATCTCAAGAGTTTGGCAATATCTTTAAATTATAATAATTAATCACATTAACATTTACATCCGTAAAACTATAGCAATCTTTTTCACATGATCACCATCCCAATATGAGCTCTTTCAAAGAAGTCTCAAGTACACAATTTTGGCTTGAGACCTTAAAGTTCAGTTTTTGTTACCTGCCCTGTATAATGAAACTCTCTTATTGTGGGAAACCACACAGGGGCTGGTTGTTGGAGTGCTCCAGGGAAGTCACAAGTCTGTGCAGGATGTTTATTATCAATCTGCTGATGTATAATAATCTGCTATAGCTTTCTTTGGGTTATGAATTTAACTCTGTTGGGTAGCTTATAGTTCAGCTTCACAGCTTAGTGCATTATTTTTTGTTATATATCACACTCTCATTCTATCATTGGGGAATACTGGGTATGGTGAGGAAAAGTGGCTATTCACTTGTCTTTTCTCGAGGGACAGAATAAATATCTCTCTTTTTTTTAACTGATTATTTACATGCTATATTATGTAATAAAAAACCTCTGCCAGATGTTGCCCAAGGTGGACAAGGTTCAGAAAGACAAAGTACCATGTCAAAAAAAGGTACTTTTCAGGACTCCAGCTGGGCAACCTTATTAGAGAGACAGACTTGTTACAGGTGCTGCTCAACTGAAACATAGTTGTTTCTTCCTGCTAGTTAAAGTATCCTTTCGCAAAAAACAACAAGAGTTTAAATTATTCCAGATTCTTGTGTATGTCCTCCTCACTCTTTTCAAAAGCTAGCAGAGAATTTGTGATGAGGTTGGCTGGAATTTTCCCTGCCCTAAGTCTCTATGATGTGGGGCAGAGGTTGTTTTGGAGGACTAATTTGTGCTTTTCATGCTTGCAACTAAAAATGGCAGTAGATTAGAAGAATGTAAGGCCTAGTAAAAGACTGGACGGAAATATGATAACGATTAATGGGCAGGCAACACTGAACCAACATAAAATGTCTAAGAACATCACAATTGGTGAAATAAATAAGAATAGAAGCATTTTCTCAAAAAGACAAACACCTGTTTGCTTTATACTGGGTGTTTAATGCCTTCAGTATGTGAACCATAGATATTTCTAGGAACTGATTATATAATAATTAGAATCCAGTACAGATATTTTCTTCAATTATTGATAGTCATTAAGATGGAATAGTCACTAATTGAAAATTACTTTTTTTAATCACATGAAAATAAAAAATAGAAAAAATAGACAAAACTTCTGGAGAAAAAAGCTTATTAATTTGTGCAATGTCTTTTAAAAGAAATTAAAATTTTAACCAACATTTAAGAAGAAAAACAGGGATATGAACTCAAAGCAAATATCATAAAAGGTTTATATCCTTAGCCTATAAAGAAACTGAACAAAATAAAAAGTAAAACCTCAAAAAGGTTAAGTGGAAAAAGGATATGATGGTCATTACTTACAGAAGGACTAAAACTAACTTAATGTTTAACCTCATCATTAAAAGAATATGACATTTAAGTATGTATTATATGTATTCATATGTATTATATAAACCAAAAAGTCTTTGACTTTGCATACTAAATAGTACAAAGATAAAACTCCTAATATCCAAAGATCGTGTGGATTCACTGAAATTGCTATCTCATACCTGTATTGGTAGGAAGTAGTTGGCAAGAATTATAAAACCCTTCTTAAACTTAGGTCTATCAAGCCCACTTTGGGTAATTTTATTTTCAAATCACAAGAAAAAGCTATGTTCACAAAAAAATGTTTCTCACGATTTCATGTATAATAGAGAAGAACTGAAAGCAAACAATATACAATATACAATCATGGGGAATGATTTCAAGTACAACCATTACAAGTAATAATTCTGAACAGAATATGGTAACAAGAAAATACGGGTATGCTACATTAAGTGAAAAGTCCAAGATAAAAATTACCTGTGCATGATTATGGCAACTTTAAAAATTAAACACATTTAAAAAAATACAACATAGTTATAGCTTCCTATTGTTTTCCTTACATACTTTATCTTGTTATAGATTTATCTTTGTTTTAAGATATATAATATTTTATAACAGATAAATATACTAAAATAATAACTTTTTATAATTACAAAGCCCTGAGAGAAGCCAAATCAAATTATATCAACTACCATTAATCCTGAATGAGTAAAGTATGAATTAATGAGACTGCTATTCTGGGAATTTGTTAAGTGCTGAAGGTTTCCTAAAACATTACATATTAAGTCCCAATTATGTACCAGTTGCTTTAGATATATGTATATTTTCTCTAATTTTCACTATAACCCTGTAAAGTATTACTACTCTCATTTTACAGAGTAGGAAATGAGGCAAAGATAGGTTAAAAATATTGCCCCTAGAGTTTCTAGATGCCAGAATAGGAACTTGAACACAGGTGAGTTTCACTCCAAAGCATAAACTCTGTTCTCTATTCACATTGGCCTTTTAGTGAAGACAGTTAAGTATTAAAGATACTGACCAACAAAGTTTATTACAGTAAAATCCATTCTCTAATTCAAATCAGAATTATTGAATCAGGCCCGAATGCTTACCTCCTTTAAGACTGTCTTAAAATGTGATCTCCCTGTTTTCTGAGACCGTGTTTTTCCAGAAGGTCCATACTGGATCTGATTCCTCTTACTAATGACATCAGCTTTCAGGTGCGGGGGTTCCCCTTCCATAACAAACACCAGCTTTACATCCATTAGCATTAAATATGAGATACGAAAAAACAGGTTTCTGAAATAGTAAAAGTTAACGATACTTTAATCATCATACATGAATAGCAGAAGTCAACATTGCAGAATGTTGACTAGTATCAAAAACTAGTATCAAAAATGTATCAAAGACACTAGTATCAAAAATGTTACATGCAATAATGTCTTACTTATGATTTTAAGTGGACTGAACTGAGAAACCACTACTTGATTTTTTAGCAAAGGAGATTTATGATTATTCTAATTGCTATGTAGAAAATGGTTTGGAGGAGGAGGAGGCCAAGAGAAGAAGCAGGGAAGCTAGTGAAAAACTTCATCTCAACAGGGCAGATAAGAGACGTTGCCATACACTGAGGTAGTGCTTCTGGAGAGAAGTTTGTGAATGTGACATATATTCTGGAAGGGGAACTGGCAAGACTTCAGATGGATTGGATATGGGGAGAGGTAAAGCAGGAGGAAAACGGCTCCCAAATTCCTGCCTTTTAGTCACTGAAACATCCTAGGGGATAGGTTAAATAGGCAGGCAGGTATATGAGTCTGAAGCTTCAAGGGCATGAGATACAAATTTGTGAGTCACCTGTATGAGGTGACTCAGTGGTAAAGAATCTGCCTTTCAAAGAAAGAGACATGTGTTCAATCCCTGGGTCAGGAAGGTCTCCTGAAGGAGGAATTGGCAACCTACTGCAGTATTCTTGCCAGGAAAATCCCCTGGACAGAGGAGCCTGGTGGGCTATGGTCCACAGGGTTGCAAAGAGTCGGACACAACTGACTGAGCATGCATGCACACAATATGGAGACGGCAGATGTGGGCATGTTAATACATTTTAAAATCTCAAAATGCAAAACAGCAACAACAAAACAAATGAAGTGGAAACAAAACCAAGACAACCACGGCTTATGCGATCACATATCTATATTCTGAGAATGTTTACTCTACCTGAGGTGGGGCTTCATGACTGTCCCAATCATTTTTTTGACTGTCTGTGCTTCACACACCCAGAGACTCAGATCAACTGCAATGGTTTTCCCACTGAGACTGTGCAAGTGGACGTGTTGTTTAACAGGCTCCAGAATTTGCCACAAGTCATTTACTCCCATCCTGGTGGTTACCTGCTGTTATTTGAAACAAACTTTTCAAAAGATTGTTAAAAGACATAGAAGCTCAAAACAAAAATTTAGACAGTGTATTTTGAGCTAGTTGGGGGTGATTCATAAATAGTATTCTCATTTCTTTTACTGGTCAGCTCTTCAGGATGAATCAAGAATACCTGAAACATTAAAAATGGTGGTAATACACTCAGTGGCGACAAATGTAGCAGCTGATGTAGCAGCTGAAAAGTTATTAGCAGATTATAGCATGCTGAATTTGTCCTTAAAATCCACTCATGTCATCCAGTATGTTTCTCTGTATTACTGAAAAATAAAGTAACTTTAAAATAAAAAAAAAACAACAAAACTTTAAAATTTAAAGACACCAAATGTCAATGGTTTTCCCTCTTCATTCTTTCTTCTTTTCCACGCTGCCTGTAGCAGTGGCTGAGAATAAAATTTTTCACATGGTCACATTAATATTGCATGAAATCTGGAAAATAAAGGAAAAATTACCCTCATCCCAAAGGGTGGTAATTGTCTTTGCTCCAGTGAATAATAAGAGCTAACAAATGCAGAGAAAATCGAAGGATCTGGTAATGTGTATGTGTCTTCTTGAGAATTCACTCCTTGATTTACATACCTAAAGAGAGAATAGGACTAGTCCTCTATCATAATCAGGAAAAAACAAAAAGACAAAAACAAGGAAGAATGCAAACACATGAACAAAAGACAAAAACACAGGGTTAATGAAGGAAAACTGATGGAGAAGTGGCAGGGAGATAGAAAATGAAGAATTGAAGGAATATGCAATTATTTTTTTAAAAAAGAGCATTGGCTTTTTAAATTACAACATCACACATGTTCATTGTGGGAAAATAAAACATCTTTTAAACAAAAATATTTTAAAATGACCTAATGTCCCATTTGGGCTTTCCTGGTGCCGTAGCAGTAAAGAATCCACCTGCAATGTAAGAGATGCAGGTTTGATTCCTGGGTCAGGACAATCCCCTGGAGGAGGGCATAACAACCACTCCAGTATTTTTGCCTGGGAAATCCCATGGACAGAGGAGCCTGTAGGGCGGGCTGCAGTCCACGGGGTTGCAAAGAATTGGACATGACTAAAGCGACAGAGAACAGCAGGCACAGTTTCACTATTCAAAAAAACTAATGTTAATCTGTTCTCTATGTACATGATATTTTAAAAACAAAATTGGCTTAAGCTCTGCTATCGTAACCTGCTTTGGTATTTTCTATATGCAAGTTTTCCTTTATTAAACATCTATAGCTGTTTTTATTTTCCTTTATCATTATTTGATAAAAACTATTATGTAGCATTTGAAGATTCAGTCTGACTACATAACAGATCAGTTCAGTCGCTCAGTCCTGTCTGACTCTTTGAGACCCCATGGACTGCAGCACACCAAAAGCTTCCCTGTCGATCACCAACTCCCAGAGCTCACTCAAATTCATGTCCACTGAGTTGGTGATGCCACCCAACCATCTCATCCTCTGTCATCCCCTTCTCCTCCTGCCTTCAATCTTTCCCAGCATCATCAGGGTCTTTTCCAACGAGTCAGTTCTTCACATCAGGTGGCCAAAATATGGGAGCTTCAACTTCAGCCTCAGTCCTTCCAATGAATATTCAGGACTGATTTCCTTCAGGATTGACTGGTTGGATCTCTTGGCAATCCAAGGGACTCTCAGGAGTCTTCTCCAACACCACAGTTCAAAAGCATCATTCTTCGACACTCAGCTTTCGTTATGGTCCAACTCTCACACCCATACATGACTACTGGAAAAACCATAGCTTGGATTAGACAGATATAGAACAGATATCCTCTGAGTAATGACCTTAATTCATTCTAAAAACACAAGACAGGATACAAAAACGTATTAAGACAAAAACTCATCATAATGTAAAACCATTCTAAATAAAATGTAACCGTATTGTCTGCTCCTTTAACAGAGTCCATAGTAAAAGTAAATGTTCTCAAATTGTACATGACTGCAAAGAAAATAAATGCTGGAAGCATGGCTGTCCTTTTCTGAATCTTAATTTTAAACGTGGCCAGTGTTACAAGCAGTATTTTGTGCACTCATTCTTATGAAGAGCTGCACAAACATTTGCTCATATGTCACTTTAGAAGGATTATAGATTTAAATAGAGAAGAAAGCATTAGCTAATGGTGGTTCCAGTGCTCATACTGTCTATTTCACAAGAAAGCCCACAGATTGAATGCGGGTGACATTGCGGCATATGCAGAATCAAGGTTGTCTTGCCTAAATATTAAGTAATGAAATATGGATGTAGTCATATTTCAATTAAATATGTGGTCAATAAAAAGCAATGTTCTATAACTTTATGAATGCATGAGTATCAAACATGACTTCAGTATGGCTTTTTTAGGGATGAGAGTCACACCTTCTGGTTTCTTGCAGAACACCTAAGAACAAGTCACGTGGTCTCAGGCAAGGTGCATCTTTTCCCCAGCCCTTCCAGATCTAAAGCTCACTCCTTGAAGTAAGCCAGAAAGAAAAACACCAATACAGTATACTAACACATATATATGGAATTTAGAAAGATGGTAACGATAACCCCGTATGCGAGACAGCAAGAGAGACACAGATGTATTGAACAGTCTTTTGGACTCTGGGAGAGGGCGAGGGCCGGATGATTTGGGAGAATGGCATTAAAACATGTAAATTATCATATGTGAAACGAATCGCCAGTCCAGGTTTGATGCATGATACAGGATGCTCGGGGCTGGTGCACTAGGATGACCCAGAGGGATGGGATGGGGAAGGAGGTGGGAGGGGGGTTCAAGATGGGGAACACATGTACACCCGTGGCGGATTCAAGTCAATGTATGGCAAAACCACTACAATGTTGTAAAGTAAAATAAATAAATAAATAAATTAAAAAAATAAAGCTCACTCCTTCCAACCACGGCTCTAGCGTTTCACGACCTAGGTTGACTGCACATACACAAATGGATAGTAACGAATGAAGGGTGCTGGGTGGCACACAGTGCACTGTTGTCCGTCATGGCACACACACACACATTCACGTGTAGGACTGAAATGTAAACTGTACTCCTTCTCTGGTTAGGCTGCACAGGGATCTTAGTTCCCCAACACAAGCCCCTTGCAATGGAAGCCCACAGTCCTAACCACTGGACTGTCCGGGAATTCCTTTCTCCAAGTTATTGATAAAGGAAATCTAATCTCCTACTTTATCTTTACATGGATGCACACTATGGAGATGAGTTTGAGCAGGCTCTGGGAGTTGGGGATGGACAGGGAAGCCTAACGTGCTGTATGTAGTCCATGGGGTCAAAGAGTCGGACACGACTAAGCAACTGAGCTAAACTGACAATCAGCATCTAATTCTTGATTCCACCATCTCTCCTCAAAACTGTCTACCCTTAGTCATTCCCAAATACTCAGTTGCTTAGGCCAAAAACCTAGCTGTCATTCTTGATTGTTCTCTTTACTAACAGCAACTTGATCAGCAAGTCCCTTGTTTCTAAAAACATACCCTAAACCCCCATTTCTAAAGAAAACTCCCTTAGTTCTTTCTGCAGTCTCCAATCTGGCCTCCCTGCTTCCACTTTTTTTTACCTCCTACTCCTACACAATCATTAAAAGCTACACACAGAAGCCATTTCATTCTTTGTCCCTTTCTTGGCACCAGCTCTGCTTCTGAAGTGATATTAAGTAGCAATGGTAAGGCTGTAAAGCATTTAAAGTTCCAAAAAGGGACAGAATGTAACAATTTTTAAGATATCCAAGTACAACTACACTTAAAGATAGAACTGATGGTTCTTGCATGAGGTCATGATCAACCTGAAAAGGTTACTTGAAAATAGCTCAGCATTAGGTAAAATTTCAAAACACTCCACAGAGCAAACTCACCCTAAACTGTGTATAATTTTACGTTCCATTTTTACTTAAATAGGGTGAAATTAGAAATTTTTTGTGGTGTAGGATTTGATGAGTCTCTACTCATATTTTATAATGTAATGACTTCATTGACATCAATCTGCTCATGCAATCAATGTATATTATTTATATAAAAAGAATCTCCTAAAATACTCATAATTCTTAAGAATTAATATGATGCAAGAACACTTATGTGAATAAGAAAGTCAGAGAAACCCATAGCAAATAATTTTATAGCCTTACTAGTGGCTTCAATTTATTTGCTTTAGTGAAAGAGCATTGGACTTGGGATAGAAAACCTAGAATTTTGATCTTGGATATACATTAACTATATGTGTAACCTTGGGAAGACATTTAACCCATCTACAAAATGAGAGGTGTTAAACCAGATGAATTACAAGATTCTGACATTATTTGAATCTCATAATCAATTTTGATAGCCTGGTATTTAAACTCTTATTTCAGATTATCACTTGGTAGAAAGAACACGGATTTCTAGTTTAAAGAAAGAGCTTAAGAATCCCCTTCAGATTAAAACAAAACCAAATCCTTTGATGTAACCATATGGTGCCCATAAATCAGTTTATGCTCCTAAAACTTCCTTAAAAGCTAATAAGCTTTTATTGGTTAATTATAAAACTGAATGAGGTGAGAAAAGCACAGAACCTTGCTAATTCCACTAATGAATCAAATTTAAAGAGCACAAAAAGAGGTCAATGGTTTTATTTATGCAAAAATATACATTTTATTAAACTAATTTTTCCAGTTTTATTTCAGGCATAAACATTAGAAATCTTTTTAATGATAAAGCAGGAAATACTTTTAATTTCCCAATTCTCATGTAGATAACTGTATTTTCATATAAAGTTTGGTAAACTGTGTAAAATTTATTTCAGTACAGGATTATACTGTATAGAATATACCACATAATTTCACTAATTAATGCTATGTTTATTATTTCTTGTTTTATTTTATCTGAATTTAGCCTAAACTTTGAAGCATAATATAACCCAGGTTTAACTTTCTAATAGTAAACACTTATTAAATGCTTATAATTTACCAGAACTCTTCTTGGTGCTGGAGATACAATAGTGAAAGATCAAGTCCTGCATTTAAGGACTGTGGTTAGGTGAGCTTAGAGATAAACAGGGAATTTCAACAATGAGACAAGTACAGGCACAGAAGTAAGGCTACAGAACTAAAGGAAAAGTAGTATATAGATCTGAAGAAGGCAGCTTATCTAGTGTAGGGCATCAAGGAAGGCTTCCTAAAGGAAGAGACAGCTAAGCAGAGACCTTCCAACCATGTTTCTCATCTTTTACCAACAAGGACCACTTTGGCCGGAGGCTGTAGAGTTTTCATCTATTTTGACTATGTCACTATGCGTGTCATGGCAAGGGCTACAACAGGAGCATGTATTTGATTATCTTTAGAAATAAAAGGGAAGTGAAAAAGTTGGCTTAAAGCTCAACATTCAGAAAACTAAGATCATGGCATCTAGTCCCATCACTTCATGGCAAATAGATGGGGAAACTGGAAACAGTGGCAGACTTTATTATTTTGGGCTTCAAAATCACTGCAGATGGTGATTGCAGCCATGAAATCAAAAGACACTTTCTCCTTGGAAGGAAAGTTATGACCAACCTAGATAGCATATTAAAAAGCAGAGACATTACTTTGCCAACAAAGGTCCATCTAGTCAAGGTTATGGTTTTTCCAGTGGTCATGTATGGGTGTGAGAGTTGGGCTGTGAAGAAAGCTGAGCGCCGAAGAATTGATGCTTTTGAACTGTGGTGTTGGAGAAGACTCTTGAGAGTCCCTTGGACTGCAAGGAGATCCAAGCAGTTCATCCTAAAGGAGATCAGTCCTGGGTGTTCATTGGAAGGACTGATGCTGAAGGTGAAACTCCAATACTTTGGTCACCTCATGCGAAGAGTTGACTCATTGGAAAAGACCCTGATGCTGGGAGGGATTGGGGGCAGGAGGAGACGGGGACGACAGAGGATGAGATGGCTGGATGGCATCACCGACTCGAAGGACATGGGTTTGAGTAAACTCCGGGAGTTTGTGATGGACAGGGAGGCCTGGCGTGCTGCGATTCATGGGGTCGTAAAGAGTCGGACACGACTGAGCAACTGAACTGAACTGAAGTATAGTTTGACGTTAGTTTCTTTAGGGGTGTTCTGGGTTAGCGGTAAATATTTTTTCCATCTAGAAAGGAAGTGTTGGAGTATAGAAAGTGGATTACATAGCTAGATTAGCATGTCACGCGAAGAGTTGTGTAAAGACAGAAGTGGGAAGTAAAGCACCGAAACCTAAGCCAAGGATTTACACTTTCTTTAGTTCGGATGTTTATTGAGAGGGTTTACAATGTAAACCAGGCACGAGCTGGTGGGGGTGGGGGCGGGAAAGAAAGTTTGTATATATAAACAACCACAAAGCCTTAAGGTAATTGCTACAAAGGAAGTTATTTCCAAACACAGAGTTAACACCGAAAAGGAGGAACACCTAAGTGTGCCCATAGGGTGATCGAGAAAGGCTCGCCCAGGATGGTCTTGCACCAGGCGTGGGACTTTGCCCCACCGGGCCCGGGCGAGACCATTCGGGACCCAGGGCCTCGGCTCTGCGCTTAGCGGCGGCGGACATCTCCCCCGCGGGGGCGAGCGCGCGCGGGGGGCAGGGAGACCCCGGGCTCGGAGAGCCGGGGCCCGGCCGGGAGTTCCGGGACGCGGTCCTACTGGACCCAGAGAGAACCATGGGCGGTGTCCTGGGAGGAGGGGCGGGCGAGATAGGGACACGAACATAGAGCTCGCCCCCAACCAGCTTGCAATCGCCCCCAGATTGCAAAGGAGTGGGTAGAGGGGTCTGGGCGGGGCCGTCTCTCTACAGATCCGCGCGGGACTTACCGGGACAAGCCTGCTTCCTTGGTTTTTGAAAGACGCCTTTCTGTCATTTATCAGTTTGGTCTGAATTCTAACTACTGCTGTCTCCAAGTTTCTAAATGTTCCTCTACTCAAAAAAAAAAAAGAAAGAAAACGAAAACTTCCTTTTTCCCTCCCCAGGCAAAGCCTAGACTTCTGAGGCTTAGCACTCAAGCCCAGAAGGCTCCCGGAAACCACTTGAATCCGGCGCCTCAGCCACCCGGCTCCGCCTCTTCCGGGAAGTGACTTCCGCCTTTCCGCGACCGCGGCTGCACACTCCGCGGCAGCGCCCAGCCAGTCGCTGTACGCATGCGCGGAACTGTAGCCGCCGTGGGGGTTCCAGGGTGTTTTTTTTTTTTTCTCCCGGCTTTCAGTTAGGCAACTCACCCGCCCCGCCCCGCTCCACGCGTCCCACAGTCGCAGAGCCCCGGCGCCCCTCCCAGCATCCCCACTGTCCGCCCAGGGGGCACTTCCGGCCCCGCCTCCTAGAGTCCAGTGGCGCGAAAACTCCGCAGCGCGCACGCGCGGGCGGAGTCCCGGCGGGCGGAGGGGGGGCGGGGCGCAGGCGCGGAGCGTCCCGCGGTGGGCGCCGGGGGCGGCGGGGCTCCTGCCTTCTCCAGCGGTGGGCGCGCGGTGTCTCGAGGACCAACGGCTGTCGGGTCGACTGCTAGAGTCCACCAACGTGGTTTTAGCGCCTTGTGCCGCGGCGGCAGCCCCGCCGATCGGGGGTTCCTTGGGGGAGACTTCGACTTGTTCGAGGTAGGCTGAGGGCGCGCTCCGTCGCTCTCTTGCTTCGGAACCTCCCGTGGCCGGCGCCCTCCCTCAGTCCACCCGCTGGCGGCCGGGTCGGTGGAGTCGCGGCGGTGCCCAGGGCGCGCGGGTCAACGGCCGCTGGTGATCTCCGCGCCCTCTCCTCGGGCGGCGCGGGTCCCTTCAGCCACAGGAAACTTGCCGGTGTCCGCGGGGCCCCTCCCTCGGACGGCTCTGGCGGCGGTGCTTGAAAAATCAGTCTCCCGCTAGCCTAAGGGAACCCGGCGCCCGGCCCCGAACGGCCCCTTATTTAGGCTTTGATGAGTGGTTTGAGGGGGAGAAGGGTCAGGGGGATGAGTTTGGGCTCGGGAATTGGGTTCTTATCACCCTCTCTGATGACCCCTTACAAGTAACAACTTAACTACATTTAAGAGATATGTGTAAATATATCTGAAGGTAGCTTTGTTGCTAAATGCCAGTTTCCGGAGAACGCAAAACTGTTACCTAGAAAAATTTAAATTGTGAAGATCGGAGGCTTTATGATGACATGTCTTTCCCCCTGATTTTCTTGTGAAGATGAATTGGAGAAGAATCAGTACTGGGAATTCCAGAACACAGAGCTTAAGGGTGGAGGGGCATAAGAGGGTGCTGGCTAATTCCTAGGGAAGCAGCTATTTGGTGTTTAAACCCCGAACACGGAACTTATGTGAGTGCTTGCTACTCTGTATATGTCGTGAGATTGAAAGGGAGTGTTCTAAATACAAGCTATTCTGGAATATACTCAAAAGAAGAAAAAGTCCAAATTTCCGGATTTTAGATGGCTGCTGGGTAGTCTTTTAAAATGCTCACTAGCTTATGCACTGGCTTGTAGATAGTTCCATGGGTGTATATGGGTGGTAAGGGAGCATGTTAGAAATACTTAGATTCACTTTATCTCCTTTTATTGTGAGAAATATGCAGAGTAATTATTTCCTGTAGAATTGTGTGTTTACAGTTTTCCGCTTTTTTCCCCCTTGAATGCCAGTAAGTACAAAGAAGTTTGGAGATTACCACAATATTGCTTTTTACATGTTTTGGTATAAGAACCAGTGTTGTTTGACCCTGAACAGGTTGGTACCACCTCTGTAAATTTCAGTTTCTATTTTGTAATTGGTCTTCCCCAGTGCGTCAGATAGTAAAGTATCAGCCTGCAATGCAGGCAACCTGGGTTCGGTCCCCCTGGGTCGGAAAGATCCCCTAGAGAAGGAAATGGCAACCCACTCCAGTATTCTTGCCTGGAGAATCCTGTGGACGGAGGAGCCTGGTTTTTTATTTTACTGACTTTATTTTACTGAGTGTCTGGATGTAGAATTTTGTATAAAACCTGCCTAAATCTTGATGACCATTTTTAGACCTAAGTTAGGAAAATTAGTCAAAGCCATACTTGGTTTACTTTCAGGAACTGGTGGCTCAGCTGGTAAAGAACCCACCTGCCAATGCAGGAGACCTGAGACTTGGGTTCATTTCCTGCGTCCTGAAGATCCCCTGGAGAAGGAAGTGGCAACCCACTCCAGTATTCTTGCCTGAAAAATTCCATAGACAAAGGAGCCTGGCGGGTCACAGTCCGTGGGGTTGCAAAGAGTCACACAACTGAGTGCGCACACACGCAGATACTATGTTTAAGGCATAATTAAACGTTACAGTTATATATGTATATATACATACGTAAGTCCAGATGACTGAGGGTCAAGTGTAGACACTTAATGTTAGTATTTTTTATTCACTAGTTAATGAGATACATCTTACTCACTAGTTTCCCTGGTGAACAAATTCAAAATAGTTTCTGTGACTTTCTTAGTGCCACTGCCAAATCTCTGTCTTTGTTATTGTCTTGACACTGAGTCTTGTCCTACTCCTTCGTGACTTCATGGACTAGCCTGCCAGGCATCTCTGTCCATGGGATTTTTCAGGCAAGAATACTGGAGTGGGTTGCCACTTCCTTCTCCGGGGGATCTTCCCAACCCAGGGATCAAACCTGAGTTGACTGCATTGGCAGGCGGATTCTTTACCACTGAGCCACCTACCTGGGAAGTCTCTACTAGAATCTACCTGTATTATTTTGCTGCCTACTGGCCTATCCATCTCAATTTCCTAGAAACACTTCAAACTCAATGTTTTCAAGAAAAATGAATGAATCATTTATATTCCTTCCTTTCCAAACCTCAGTCTACTAATGATAGCATTTACTATTAAGAGTAAAGATTGTTTCTGAAAATTAAACACAAGATAAAATTTATACAGCAAGCCCAACATTAGAAGGACATATCACATTAGAATCCTTTTTGTAGTTTTATACATTACCAAAGGATGAACAAGATGAACAGACAATTTCACTTCCTATAAACAGTCAAACTTGGTTAAACTCAGTTCATGCCAGAAGGAACCTGGACATTAAAGAAGTTTGATTTTGGGTTTTGAAAACCTGGGTTTGGATTTAGGCTCTGCTAAGATACAGCTACTTAAGTTTGGGTATCTTTTAAATGAGCCTCCCCTTTTGTAAAGTAAGGGATCACTTATAAGAATGTTGAGAATTAAAAGGTTTGTACCTCTTAATCCCCTTCACTTATTTCACTCCCCTGCTTCCCCCTGCTCCCCCTTTCTGGCAATTATCCATTTGTTCTCTGTATTGAAATCTGTTTTCATTTTGTTTGTTTCTTTTGATTTTTAGATTTGACATATAAGTGAGGTCATATGAGTACTTGTCTTCCTCTGTCTGAGTTATGTCATATAGCATAATACCCTTTGGGGCTTCCCAGGTGGCTCACTGGTAAAGAATCCACCTGCCAATGCAGGAGGTTGGAGTTTGAACCCTGGGGTGGGGAGATCCTGTGGAGATGGAAATGGCTACCCACTCCGGTATTGGCTGGGAAATCCTATGGTCAGAGGAGCCTGGTGGACTACAGTCCATGGGGTCAAAAAAGATTCAAACATGATTTAGTGACTAAACAACAACAGCAATACCTATGTTGTTGCAAATGGCAAGATTTCTTTTTAATCGTTGTATAATACTCCATTGTGTGTATGTGTTTTGTTGTTGTTCAGTCACTAAGTCCTGTCTGACTCTTTGCAATCCTACGGTCTGCAGCACTCCAAGGGTGCAGGCTTCCCTGTCCTTCACCACCTCCTGGAGTCTGTTCAAACTCATGTCTGTTGAGTCAGTGATGCCATCCAACAGTCTCATCCTCTGTTGCCCCCTTCTCCTGCTGCCCTCAGTCTTTGCCAGCATCAGGATCTTTTCCAGTGAGTCAGCTCTTCGCATCAGGTGACCAAAATATTGGAACTTCAGCTTTAGCATCACACCTTCCAGTGAATATTCAGGACTGATTTCCTTTAGGATTGACTGATTTGATCTCCTTGCAGTCCAAGGGACTCTCAAGAGTCTTCTCTAGCACCACAGTTCGAAAGCATCAATTCTTCAGTGCTCAGCCTTCTTTACAGGACAGCTCTCACATCTGTACATGACTACTGGAAAAACCATAGCTCTGACTATACGGACCTTTGTCAGCAAATGCAGATGTCTCTGCATTTAACATGCTGTCTAGGTTTGTCATAGCTTTCCTTCCAACAAGCAATCGTCTTTTAATTTCATGGCTGCAGTCACTATCCACAGTGATTTTGTAGCCCAGGATAATAAAATCTGCCACTGTTCTACTTTTTTCCCATGTATTTGCCATGAAGTGATGGGAGCAGATGCCATTTTTGAACTTTGAGTTTTAAGCCACCTTTTTCACTCTCCTCTTTCTTCCTTATTGAGAGGCTGTTTAATTCCTCTTTGCTTTCTGCTGTTAGAGTGGTATCATTTGCATATCTGAGGTTGTTGATATTTCTCCCAGCAGTCTTGATTCCAGCTTGTAATTCATCAAGTCTGGCATTTCATGTGGTGTACTCTGCCTATAAGTTAAATAAGCAGGGTGACAACATACAGCCTTGATATTCCTGTCCGTTGTTCCATGTCTGGTTCTAACTGTTGCTTCTTGACCTGCATACAGGTTTCTCAGGAGGCGGGTAAGGTGGTCCAGCATTCAATCTCTTTTAAGAATTTTCCACAGTTTGTTGTGGTCCACACAGTCAAAGGCTTTAGCGTAGTCAGTGAAGCAGAAGTGGATGTTTTTCTGGAATTCTCTTGCTTTTTGTATGATCGGTGGATGTTGGATGTATATATGTATCGTGTCTATCCATTTATCTGTTGATGGACATTTAGATTGCTCCCATATGTTGGCTGTTGCAATAATGCTGCAGTGAACATCGGCGTGCATGCCCCTGCGTTGTTCAGCGCTGCTTGTCCTTTAGAGGCGGGTCTGTTTGCCTTTATGCTCACTCTCTTTCATTTGTGCTCTGTGTTGAGGCCACAGGGATTTTTTTAAAAACACAAAACTGAGTGTTCAGATTTTATTACCTGAGTTTTGCTCACCTATAATTGTTTGATGGGTAGACTAATGAATTTTTTCACTTACTTACATTATTTATTATCTGTTGCATCTCATATTTTTTCATGATATATTCCAAGCAGTGTGCTTATATTTCAGTACATTAAAAATGAGGTGGTTTAATGCAGAATGAATTTGTCTGTGGTGTGGTAGGAGCGGAATTGAGAATGAGGTCCATGGCAGATTCAGAAGCAGTAGCAATTTACCTTCTTTAAAAACCTCTGTTTTCTATTGATATTTCCAATTCTGTTATGACTGTTCTCACTGCTGTTAGCCCCTACTTTGATATTAATGGGAAGTATGAATTACTAGGTACTCACATCAAAATAGAAAATTTAGAAATTTATAATCCTGTGTTAAAATGCTTTTGGTCTTTCAAATTTCCTGTGTATATGCTTGCTATAATTAACCCTTGGTGATTGATTTTTTTTTCTCTTGAACTTATTTTTTCTTGATAATCATATTTGTTACTATTCCTGCTCTGATGGAGCTTGCTTTCTGCAAGGGAGAAGTAATATGCTCCTTAATTTTGATTTTTTTTTAATTGTAAATAAATATTAAATACCATGAAGAGCTTTGTGAATGTATTGACAATCCCAGAGGAGCTCCCCCCCCCATGTTTATGTTTTACAGGATATTAAAGGTATTTTTCTTTACATCTGTTTATGTTATCTCTTTAGCATATTAGAAACAGTAACCTATATTTAAGTCTTAGGACATTCATGTGTGTTTTTAAAAGTCCATTATCATTAAATTATAGAATGATTCCTGTTTTTAAAGATTGAATCCTTCAGTGTCTGTTAGATGCATGTTGCCGTGGCAACCTAACAGCAAACTGCAAATTCCAGGCTAAGTACAGCAAATAAAAAAACATTGTCGTCATGTAGCACACTGTATTCTGTCTTGTATAGGATCTCACATTGATTACGAGAAGCTAATCACACGTACCTTCGTTCCCTTTCTTCCCCCTGATTTTACTTGAAAAACGACCGTTTTCTAGTGGTAAAATACTAAGATCAATCAGCTGATGTCTGAGTGTCGGCTAACTGAAGATCATGTATTAAGCATTAATAAAAACTGTCTAAAAGGACATTTAATATTGGGAAAATGAAGAAGTAATGCTTCTTCTTTGCTCTTCTGCAATAAATAAATGACTGTAACTGAGTAAGAAACAGGTATGAGTGGGAGGAAAGGCAGTGTTGGGAAAATAATAGCCTGGTAGTGTTCTAGGGAATTTAAGTTAGCTGAAATTAATGTACATTAATTCTTGCTATTAAATAATTTGAAAATTATGTTTGATTTTCAAGTTCTGACTTGCATAAGAGATTCAAAATAAACACTAAGTTACTTGTCAGAAAGATGGTGAATATTATGTAATTGTGACTGTAATGCTAGTACTCTCTCAAAAGGCGTTTGTTTAGGTTAAATGTCCTTTGGATGTTAACTAATATTCCCTTTAAATGGTATTTGATTTATCATGATACATTAGGTTCCTTGTTGCCTTAGGACAGGATAAAGTCCTAAATATTTAATGTTGTTTACAACAATTCTTCTCAGACTTAATGTGCTTGTGAGTCACCCGAGACCTTGTTAAAATGAAGATTCAGATTCACTTGTTTTAAATTGAAGTCTGAGATTCTGGATATCTAGCGTGTTCCTAGGAGATGTAGATGCTGCTTGCTGGTCCTTGGACCACACTTTGAATATCAAGTCTACCAGTCATTCTGTGGCTGGCTTCTCTGCTGCCCTAACTTTCTTACTGGTAGCTGTGTCTTGTCATTTATGGCACTGTGTCATGGGCATGCTTATAGTATTCCCTGCAGTAGCAGTTTGCCGAATGTAGTCCCAGGATCCATGAGACTGTTTCAGAGGGCCTAAAAGATCAAAATTGTTCTCATAATAATCATAAGATGTTATTTCCCTTTTTTACTTTCATTCACTTGTAACTACACTGAAGAGTTTTCTAGAGGTTATAGACGTGATGATGTCATTGCTCTGATGACTGATACAATGTGTACTTGTGGGTTGTTTTAAAATTTTTTCAGTTTTAATTTATAATATGGTAAATATTGATAGAAACAAAAGCCCTCTGAGGTCCTTGGTACTTTTAAGACACTACAACCTTTGAGAACTGCTGCCCTCTGGTTTTCTTAGGCCATGGACACAGAGACTTACATCTAGAACTTGACCAGCTCTTTCCATGGCTTGAGGTGGCTGTTGGGCTGGGGTGGGCTCCTCGCTTCTCTAGGCAGTGGTAAAAGGCCTTCTCTGACGCATTCAGTGGGAAGTGGGAGTAAGTATTATAGCTTCCTGTTATACCCTCTTAGGGGTAGACCTCTAGGTTCTTCATCAGATGCCCCTATCATGGCTCCCTACTTGGCCTGCACAGCCTTGTCTGACACTGGCCCAAATGGGATGTTGAGATGCCTCCTTTTAGCATTACCAGAAGGAGGTCCACACTACCCACTTGACCTGTGCTGATGCAGGGGGTGGTGAGGAAGGGACAACAGTTCTTTTAATGGTATTTGACTAGAGTGATCATTGTCTGAAAGTCTTCTTGTTAAACTCCCTTTTCCTGGCCTTTTGTCTGGAGAGAACAGGCTTTCACTAAACCTTTTGTTTCCCCCTGCTCCTCTTGGTGTTTCCCCTGTTGCTGGCTTCTCCAAGTCCACAGTAGTTGGGGGAAAACAAAAACTCAGTGAATCACTGTGATGTCTTTCCTTGGATTGTGAGGCTCCTACCCATCTACCTCCTTTTTCAGAGCTGTCTTATGCTTGTTTTATAGTATATAATTTTCATGGATGTTTTACGAAGCAAGAGGAATAGGGAAAATACATCTGTTCCACCTTCCTAGAAGTGGAAGTCTCTGCTTTTTTCAACTTGCACTTTGGGTTAAAGAATTCTGAACTCCAGCCCCACTGCATATCTCTTATATTTGGTTATCTAAAAATATATAAGTAAGTATTAAAATATTTTTGTTAAAGAAAAACTAGATTTGGTAAACATAAATAGCTACTTTGGGGCAAAAAAAGATTAATTAAATAGAATTGACATGAAAGGAATCACGACCACAGTTGTGGATTGTACAAAACAAGGTAATTTTGTGTAATAAATTTGAAGCTTTAAATTATCAATGTTCTGATAATTATACTGAAAATAAAATTACAGGAGACTTGACCTAGGAATCTATAGTCAACCTGTAATAACCAGTATACAAAAAAAGAAATTGAAATGATTTCATAAAATTAAAATAGTCTCCACTATCTAATAGCTTTAAGCTTAGTTCTTTTTCACTTTCAAAAAACCTTTCAGTGCCATGCCATAGTGGTGATTGCAGAGCATTAAAAGATAAACTACCCAGTTCACTTAATGAAGCATGCATTGTCATAATAAAACTTGTCAGAGATAGTTCCCCAAAACAGTTCCAACAAAATATGTATAGATATTTGATATTTCTGCAAAATTGTTTCTGTCAGTATAAATTTGGAGGGCAGTGGATAAAAATTAAGCAGTGTATGTATCTCTCCCCTGCCCTCCTCTCTCTCATTTGTGCTTTGAGTCCTTATTCTCCCATTTTCCTTTAATTTCATGCTGTCTTTGAAACATACTCCACTGGCCCCCCAGCCTCCCAGCACACACCTACATGTCTGACTGGCTATCTTGCAATTCATACATCATCAAGTTGAAGCATCCTTTTTTCTACTGAGGACTGAGTTGAATCTTTCAGTCCAAGTTCATGAGAGAGAAAATCTCATTTAATCCCCTGCTGCCCAGATACCTGGTACAAACCTGCTGTGATATAGTTCTGGGGGCACTTAAACGGAATAAAAGTAGAGCTATTTTTCATATTCTTGTATCTTAGAAATTTTTTGTTACCTATGCTGTGGATGTTTCTCGTTACTCAGCAAACAGTTATTGGGTACCTATCACTTTAGGGCTCTAAGAATTTTTAAGAGAAAAATGAAAGCAACAGTTCAAGTAATCATACCATTTCATTTCAATGAAAGACCATCAACTTGGACTTAAGATGCGGCATTTATGTTTAGAAAAGCTTGATGATGTTAATTTTCTAGGGACAAATTTTAAAGAATATTGGTAAAAACAAAAAAACTAGACAATTAGCCTGGGTTATTTCTTAGAGAACAGTGACACTGTCCTCAGTGACACTACTCAGTTCAGTTGCTCAGTCGTGTCTGACTCTTTGCGACTCCATGGACTGCAGCACGGCACGCCTTCCTGTCCATCACCAACTCCTGAAGTTTACTCAAACTCCTGTCCATTGAGTCAGTGATGCCATCCAACCATCTCATCCTCTGTCATCCCCTTCTCCTGCCTTCAGTCTTTCCCAGCATCAGGGTCTTTTCCAATGAATCAGTTCTTCACATCAGGCACCCAAAGTATTGGAGTTTGAGCTTCAGCATCAGTCCTTCCAATGAATATTCAGGACGGATTTCCTTTAGGATGGACTTGATCTTTTTGCAGTCTGTGGGACTCTCAAAGAGTCTTCTCCAACACCACAGTTCAAAAGCATCAATTCTTTGGTGCTCAGCTTTCTTTACAGTCCAACTCTCACATCCATACATGACTACTGGAAAAACCAGAGCCTTGACTAGACGGACCTTTGTTGGCAAAGTAATATCTCTGCTTTTTAATATGCTGTCTAGGTTGGTCATAACTTTCCTTCCAAGGAGTAAGCGTCTTTTAATTTCATGGCTGCAGTCACCATCTGCAGTGATTTTGGAGCCCCCGAAAATAAAGTCTGTCACTGTTTCCATTGCTTCCCCATCTGTTTGCCATGAAGTGATGGGACCAGATGCCGTGATCTTAGTTTTCTGCATGTTGAGTTTTAAGCCAACTTTTTCACTCTCCTCTCTCACTTTCATCAAGAGGCTCTTTAGTTCTTCGCTTTCTGCCATAAGGTTGGTGTCATCTGCTTATCTGAGGTTACTGCTGTTTCTCCCAGCAATCTTGATTCCAGCTTGTGCTTCATCCAGCCCAGCGTTTCTAATGATGTACTCTGCATATAAGTTAAATAAGCATGGTGACAATATATAGCCTTGACATACTCCTTTCCTGATTTGGAACCAGTCTGTTCCATGTCCAGTTCTAACTGTTGCTTCTTGACTTGAATACAGATTCTCAGGAGGCAGGTCAGATGGTCTGGTATTCCCATCGCTTTAAAAATTTTCCACAGTTTGTTGAGATCCACACAGTCAAAGACTTTGGCATAGTCAATAAAGCAGAAGTAGATGTTTTTCTGGAACTCTTACTTTTTTGATGATCCAGCAGATGTTAGCAATTTGATCTCTGGTTCCTCTGCCTTTTCTAAAACCAGCTTGAACATCTGAAAGTTCACGATTCACATATTGCCGAATCCTGGCTTGGAGAATTTTGAGCATTACTTTACTAGTGTGTGAGATGAGTACAATTGTGTGGTAGTTTGAGCATTCTTTGGCATTGCCTTTCTTTGAAATTGGAATGAAAACTGACCTTTTCCAGTCCTGTGGCCACTGCTGAGATTTCCAAATTTGCTGGCATATTGAGTGAAGCACTTTCACAGCATCATCTTTTAGGATTTGAAATAGCTCAACTGGAATTCCATCACCTCCACTAGCTTTGTTCTTAGTGATGTTTCCTACGGCCCTCTTGACTCCTATTCCAGGATGTCTGGCTCTAGGTGAGTGATCACATCATTGTGATTATCTGGGTCATGAAGATCTTTTTCATATAGTTCTTCTGTGTATTCTTGCCACCTCTTCTTAATATCTTCTGCTTCTGTTAGGTCCATACCATTTCTGTCCTTTATTGAGCCTATCTTTGCATGAAATGTTCTCTTAGTATCTCTAAATTTTCTTGAAGAGATCTCTTGTCTTTCCCATTCTATTGTTTTCCTCTATTTTTTATATTGATCGCTGAGGAAGGCTTTCTTATCTCTCCTTGCTATTCTTTGGAACTCTGCATTCAAATGGGAATAGCTTTCCTTTTCTCCTTTGCCTTTCACTTTTCTTCTAGTGCTAGGCGAAAGTGAAAGTCACTGTTTCATGTCAGACTCTTTGAGACTCCTTGGACTATACAGTCCACTACATATATGCTTCTTTGGGGAAATAATGTTAGTTTTATATGATACTGTATTACTTTATAACTTATAAAAATTGGATGATTGCTCTGGAGTAAGTTGAGAAGGCATTATACCATCTCATCAATAGATCCACAGTTTCACAAATAAAACCGTTTACCTTTTGTGAGCTTAGGAGTTAAAATACTTAGATAGGTCCGTATCAATAAAAACCTCCATCATGAATCCCTCTGAAGTAAAATCAACTAGTGTAGCATATGCAGATTTTTTAAAACAGGAATTTATTATCTACTTCTGTAGTGAGAAGTCTGACATGTCTGCCTGGGCTAAAATCAAGAGAACAGGAGGGATATGTTCCTTTCCAGAGGTTCTTGAGTGTCTGTGTCCTTACCTTTCCACCTTCTTGTGACCACTCGCATTCTTTGGCTCATGGCCCCCTCCCTCCCCACAGATGGTAATTTTACTTAAAGTGAAAATGGATGGATATAGTACTAAAACTTAAGCTTTGTCTAATTTTGTTAAGTTTTATAATATATATATGGAACAGTTGTATGGATGCTTTACATGATTTTCTTCACTGTCACTGTAATATTTGTTTAGACCTGATGGCCAAAAGAAAGGAAGAAAATTTTTTCTCTCCTGAAAATGCCAAAAGACCAAGACAAGAAGAATTGGACGATTTTGATAAAGATGAATGTGACGAAGATGAATGTGCAGTTTCTTTCACTAATGGTACCTCTACTTTGGTGAGTGCAAAATTATAAAATTAATATATTTTGATTGGCCTGTTTCTCCTGTCTGTTTTATATATTGTATTCTTAATTCAGTATCCGAAGCTGGGTCTCTAGCTGCAGAGGAAAAGTCACATGAATTTTTAAAAGTGAGGTAAAAATCACCTAATTTTGAAGTTCATGTTAATTTTTAGAAAAAATTAGTAGAGAAAACAATAAAACAAAGAGGTAGTTCTTTGGAAAGGTCAGTAAAACTTACAAACCTCTACTAAGATTGAGGAAGGGGAAAAATGAGAGAAAACACAAACTACCAATATCAGGAATGAAACAGTGGATTTGACCATAGACTCTGCAAACAACAAAAGGATAATATGGCAACTTCCCTGGTGGTCCAGTAGTTAAGAATCTGCCTTCCAATGCTGAAGACGGGAGTTGGATCCCTGGTCTGGGAAGATCCCACATGTGGCGAGGCAGCTAAGCTTGTGTGCCACAGTTACTGAAACTTGCGCTCTCTGTAGAGCCCGTGCTCCACGACACGAGAAGCCATCTCAGTGAAAAGCCCTCACACCAGAGCTAGAGAGTAGCCGCCGGCTCACTGCAACTAAATAAAAGCCTGGTACAGCAGTGAAGACCCAGCGTGCCCAAAAGTGTATTTTAAAAGAAAGGACGATAAGGGAAGATCCCCTGGAGAAGGGATGGCTTACCCACACCAGTATTCTTGGGCTTCCCCGGTGATTCAGACGCTAAAGAATCTGCCTGCAATGTGAGAGACCTGGGTTTGATCCCTGGGTTGTGAAGATCCTCTGGAGGAGGGCATGGCAACCCACTCCGATATTCTTGCCTGGAGAATCCCCATGGACAGAAGAACCTGGTGGGCTACAGTGCATGGCGTCGCAGAGAGTCAGACGTGACAGAGTGACTAAGCATAGCACAGCATCACAGAGAAAAGAAGATTTATTTTCTCCCAAAAATCTGTACATGAGTGTTCACAGCAGCTTTATTTGTAATACTCAAAAACTGACAATACAGATGTCAAACAGTGAGTGAGTAGTTAAGCCTGCTATAGTACATCTCTACCCTGAGATACTGTTTAGCAGTAGAAAACAGTGAACTGTGCACATAGACAACAAAAGACAGTTAAGCTGAGTGAAGGAAAAAATGCTTCTTGAAAGGTTGCATTCTGTCTGATTCCATGCATATAACATTCTTGAAATAACAGTGTCTCAGAAATGGAGAACAGATCAGTGGGCCAGGGTAAAGGAGGAGTGGGTGGGGAGGAATGAGGATGGGGTTCTAGAGGGACAATGTGATAGGTACTTGTGACGGGAATATTTTCTGCATCACTATCAAAATGAGCACCCTGGTGTGGTATTGTACCATAGTTTTCAAGATTTTACCTTTGGCAGAACCTGGGTAAAGGAGTCACAGGATTTGTCTGTATTATTTTTTATAACTACATCTAAGTCTTCAATTAGACCAAAATAAACTGAAGATGTTTAAAAAGTCTTCAACCATGATTTCTACAGAATTCTGCTTGTTTTTGTTGCTACATCAAGTCTGACTCTTTGTGACCCCATGGCCTGTAGCCTGCCATGCTCCTCTGTCCATGGGATTTCCCAGGCAAGAACACTGGAGCGGGTTCCCATTTCCTTCTCCAGGAGATCTTCCCGACCCAGGGATCGAACTCTTGTCTCCTGCATTGGGAGACAGGTTCTTTACCATTGAGCCACCTGGGAAGCCACTCATATAAGGATGTAAATTTTTCCTGCTTTTTAATAAGCTGCTGTTTAGTAATAGAGAACCAGAGATTTGTATAATAAATAACTTAAAAGTTGGAGACATTAAACGTTCTTCAAAAACATTTGGAAGGTTTGGTAATATATGGTTGATTTATTTTCATATTTTAACTACAAAGTGTGACCACTGTGTGTCAAACTCTTGGTTAAAACCTATGAACCGTCTCTAATTTAATTATGACATATTCACAGTATGGAAATTATAATTCTGTGCTCTCTCTGCAGTGGACACATGTAGCAATGTCTGAATATAATCTTTGGTTGTCACACCTGGGGTTGGAGGAGAGAGTGCTGGTGGGTAGTGGCTAGAGATGCTGTTAAATATCCCACAATGCCGAAGATAGCCTCTCTCCAACAGAAAGTGATCTGACTCAAGATGTTGGTTTTGTCCATATTAAAAAAGAACCCTGTGAAATACTTGTTAGAACCTATAAGGACTTAAAATGAACAGTTAATCATATGAATTAATGTCATTTGCTCATTGATTGAAGGCCTCCCTAGTGGCTCAGTGGTAAAGAACCTACCTGCCAATGCAGGAGATGCAGGTTCAATCCCTTGGTCAGGAAGATTCGGTGGAGAAGGAAATGGCAACCTACTCCAGTATTATTGCATGGACAGAAGAGCCTGGTGGGCTACAGTTCATGGGGTCTTAAAGAGTTGGACACAACTTAGTGACTGAGCATGCACTTACTCATTGATTGAAATTAACATTTAAAACTATACTTTCTGTAACTTTTTTCATTGGTAGCACTGCTGATCTTTCTCCTGCTAACAAACAGTTGGATGATTGTAGTGATTGAATTAGATTGATTGTTTTCTCTCATTTTTTAAAATTCATAGACAGCAGCAGAAGTTGGAATAATTGAGAGTATTCAGCTCAAAAACTTCATGTGTCATTCGATGCTTGGACCCTTTAAGTTTGGTTCTAATGTCAACTTTGTTGTTGGCAATAATGGAAGTAAGTGTTTTTGCCTTCCTTCTTATTTGACTTTGAGCAGTACATTGAAGTCAGAATGCTTTAACTTTTTAAAATAGGTGCCTGTTAGTGCTGATACAGCTAAGTTTTAGATCTCTGGTTTGTGGTCATGAATTTTTCAGTATTTGCTGCCAGTCTACACTTTAAGAAAATAATGAGTTAACTCTGGGTTCATTATGCAAGAGATATAAACCTTTCCTTCATGTTGTTTTGCCACTTTATTTTTTTTAATTGAAAGATAATTGCTGTAAAGAATTTTGTAGTTTTCAATCAAACATCAACAAGAATCAGCCGTAGGTACACCCATGTCCCCTCCCCGCCCTCCCAAACCTCCCTTCCAACTCCCTCCCAATCCCACCCTTCTGGAATGAGTAGTGATTTGAATCTATGTACCTTGGAATTCATACCATAGAAGAGTAGGCAAGCTATCCTCATTGCTGTTGAGGCAGTCCTGTGTCTTGTATCTATTAACTGTTGTTAACAGCATGAATGAAGTGCCATGGGAATCCAAACAAGAAAGAAATGAATTCTCACTCATGTGGCCAATGAAAGCTTTAAGAAGAGATCGGGTGGAGAGGGATGGGAGGGGGAGGGGGATCGGGATGGGGTATACATGTAAATCCATGGCTGATTCATGTCAATGTATGACAAAAACCACTACAATATTGTAAAGTAATTAGCCTCCAACTAATAAAAATAAATGAAAAAAAAAGAGATGGTATTTGTGGTGGTATTTGAATAAAAATGAAAGATCTTTTAGATGTTCGTGGGAAAGAAGTAGCTGAGACACAGAGGAAGACATTGGAGTTGGAAAGACGATTTAGGCAGCCTTTGTGGTGAACCTGCTGGGTATGACATGTTGGCTGCTTGACTGAGCCAGTGGAGAGGGAGAGGAACTTGCCAGGGTCCAGGGATGGTGGTTGTGCTAGAACATGAAACTAGTACAGATAGCTCTGTGGTCTGTTTAGTTGTTCTTTGTTTTCCTTCCTCTGTTAGTTCAAGAGAAAAGTGTTTTTAGAAGGAGAGAATAGACAAAGGACCAGAGCTATGGGGAGGTCAAACAGGACAAGTAGTAAAGACAGAGTGGTAGGTTCTGCAGTTAGAGCTTAACATTCGAAATAGTGAAAGTATTAATCTAATGAAGGTGGTGGAAGCTGTGAATTTGGAAATGAAGAAAAAGGAGAAAGTTAGGATAGGAACTCGAAAGGCATCCCAGGAACTAAATTGGGTTAACTGTTGTATACTTGGTTTAATTTAGAGTATGTTGTGAAAGATGATGAGTTGATAAGAGTTGATCTCTTTGGTTGATTGTGGAGTTGAGAAACTGGTTATCATATTCTGGGTAATTGTTACAGATTTTGCTATGTTAGCTTGTGATATTTTTTGTCTGTTAAGAGTAAAAAAGTTTAAAGAGTGAGCAAATGAATAATACTCAAATTAGGAATAATAATTGTCAAAATATCACAAAATATAAAAACATCTGTCTATACGACTGATAGTTTTTCATATTTAAACTCATTTATTCAGCAAATATGTGAGTGCCTATCATGGGCTGATATTGGAGATAGCCACTGAGTTAAGGTCCTATCCCTGTGGAGCTTGCAATCAGGGTCAAAAATGGTTTCGGGCTTCTGAGAATTTATGGGAAAAGAAAAATCCTAATTTTAATTAAATTAGGATGTAAGAGACATTAGATGAGTTAAATATATTTGGGTTAATTAGAAAGATAAGTTCATTTAATAGCTGACAGGTCAAGATGATACTATGAATTTTAGGTTGGAAAGTTATCAACCACTTTTTCCCATTTATGGCAAAAATTTGATTCCTGAAATGTACTGATTTTTTTTTCTAATAGCAGCAGCTAAATATTTCATGATTTATACAACTTTTTGTTTTTGGCACTAGAAGAAAACTATAATTGAAGTGTAACACTTCCTTTCAGGGTTAGACTATTTCACATCTCTGAGAAATATTTTTACATAAAATTGTAGGAATCAGACTTCTCCCTCTCTAATGCATGTGATTTCCTCAACACCTGTTCTTTAGGTGGCAAGAGTGCGGTGCTCACAGCTCTCATAGTTGGTCTTGGTGGAAAAGCTGTCACTACTAATCGAGGATCTTCTTTAAAAGGTTTTGTGAAGGATGGACAGAAGTAAGTGTTGGCTTTCTACATGTATCTTTCAGTTCTTTAATAAGAAGCAGCTTTAGATTCTCAATTCATGTAGACATTGTTGGAAATGAATTGGCTTCCCAGAAGTGGAGCCGAGGTGTCAGGTGTCATATCTTTTCATTGCTTTCTCTTCCCCATTGCTTTCTCTTGCTGGCTTAGCCCACTGTTGCCTCTTTCTCTCTCCTGATAGAATGCTTGTGTCACTTAATGCCATGCACCTCCCCCCGACACTTGTTTCTTTTACCTTTCTGGAAGAATGAGCAATGATAAATTTGTATACTTCCATTTAAAGGTATATTTATGAACATGGGACTTTAAATTATTTTGGCTGCGTAGCATGCAGAATCTTACCGTGACTAGGGATCGAGCTCCTGCCCCCTGCAGGAAGTGCAGAGCCTTATCCGCTGGACCACCAGGACTTCTCTGGCTCTTGTCCCGAATCCAGCTTCAGCAAGTCCACGTTGATACCACATGAGCTAGAGCAGAGTTAGTAACCAGTCAAGGTGTCCCTAAACAGAATTCTGCCTCCCAGCTCTTAAGAATTGCAAAAAAGTATTCCATTCTGTCTCTCATTTTGTATGCTTTACTCAGGTGGTTCACCAGTGAATTTGGTGTGAGGACCACAATCACAAGCCCCTTTGTGGTTCATCCTGACCCTTGTGAATGGTTATATAACAACCATGTGTGACTTTATGTTTGTGTTTCTTTTTGTTACATTCACCGTCACCTAACTGTATATTAATTGCCTGGTTTGTGTCATCATAGATTTGTGGCCTTTTGTCCATTAGGAGCTCTTGTCAGGCTGATCTCCTTATTCTTTTTAGTTCAGTCTCAGAAAACCCTGAAAGGATCCTCATTTCTCCTATGAACTGGACGTCACAGACTCTGTCATCGCAGCTCCCACAGTGAGGCGGTTCCACTGCGTGTTTCTCCCTCACATACTCGGTGCCCAGGGACTTCTGGAACTTTGATACTTGACACTGATTGTCTTTTTTTCCCCCTTGTAACTGACTTTCCTTTTGCTCAGTGTTATATCCATTTAACTTCCCTCATTTTCCATTTGATTTCTAAAAAACAGAATGAGGATGTGATGTGGATCAGGATTGCAGGTTTCTTATGTATTTCTCAGAAACCTTAGGAATCTTACCCCTAAGCCAAGGTTCCAAGTGGACTTAGGAGGAGGGAGGAAAAGATGGACAGAGAATTGTTTCCCATGCTATATGGCCTTGGAAAGGAACTACTTGGTAACGATTCTCCAGCATGTTTTCTGTCTTTCCTGACCTTATTTGGGCTCCAGTCTGGCAAGGTCTTCTCTCTCACAGTCTCCAAAGAAAGTTATGTCTGAAGTCAAAAGTTAGCTATTTGAACACTTCAAAGTTAATGGTCTCAACTCTGTTTCAGTTCAAGTTATCCAAGTATTTACCTAGTCTACCTAGCTGGATAACCCATTGATCTGTCAAATAGAAATCTTCAGGAAGAAATTTTTTATTCTATAACATTAAATGTTTTATGTCTCAAAGATTTAAAAAATTTTTTCCATGTGGGAAGTACCTGGACCAAAGCAGAAGCTTCTTTCTGAGATTTGTCCTTGGAATGCCATTAAAAAAAGAAAGATGGATAAAGGCTAGCTTGCATAAATCACCACCATTGAAGGACACAGCTGCCTGTAGATAGGAACATTAAAATATTTTAAACAGAGGTAATAACAGCTAAAAGCTTTAACCTGAGCTCAGTCTGCTTTGTACTGACCTTGTCTGAAAAAGTAGCTAAAAACAGCTTTTCCAAACCCATTCCTACTCCTCTTGTCTTCTTCCTCATTTAAAACACTCGGTGGCTATAAAATTTCTCTAATTTTATAATCTCTGATTCTGTCATCACTTTTTTTTTTTTTAATAGAATTAGCTCACTGAGTATTTTCTTTTTGTTTTGTGTCTAAAATCTGTGTGGCTGTTTCATCTTTCCTGAGGGCGCCTGTCAGCCAGGCACAGGTTTAAGGTGGTCCTCAGGACTCCCCCTCCCCCCATCTGAAATGGCCCACTTGTGACACTTGAGCTCCAGGCTGCCTTTGTAGAGGGTTCCAACCCTCCTTAGAGATGCTTGCCCAAGATGGTTAGGAGAAGCCAGAGGACTGACTGTGCCTAGAGGCTCTTTACCTGGGGCTCCACCCTCTGATCATCCAGCAAGGCTTTGCTGTAGTATGGATGTGTCTCCTCCTCTCTGAGAGACCAAAGCCTCAGGCCCATAGCCCTTCACATTCTTCAGCAGGTTCAGGTCACTGTTCCCTCCCTCAGTCTCCCTAATCCTAGTCCTGGGATCTAGGCACCAGGCCAGTTTTTGACATCAGCACTGGGGGAGTGGGTTATGGAAGGATACTACACATGCCTGATTGATTTATTCAAGTTTACAGAACGTACTGCAGATTAGCTACCCACCCAGAGAAGGAACAGGTGCGTCCTTATTCTACATGGCTTTTTCCTTGTTCCTTGTGCCTCGTTTCCGTCAACAGGCAGTGCTGCAGTCACCTCTGTACAGATAAGGGTCTCCTGAAGCCGAGAAAGAAGCCACAGCCCCCTGGAGAAGGAAATGGCAACCCACTTCTGTACTCTCCCCTGGGAAATCCCATGGACAGAGGAACCTGGCAAGCTACAGTCCATGGGGTCGCAAAAGACTTGGACACCACTTAGTGACTAAACAACCACCACCCTACGTTCTCTGCACTTGAGTTGCGTTTTCCTTCGGGGACCTCCAATAGCACTTCCCTTTCCCACTCTAATGCGAGGGCCTGTGCTCTCTCTACGTCATCTCCCTTCACCGCCCACCTCCCTGGACATTGTAAGCCACACTTCCCAAGTCTGTAACCCTTATACGTGCAGGTTTATAAGACAAGACATATATGTGGAGAAGCACACAAAAGTAAAAAAGAAAAAAAACTTCAGGTTTCCCTTCTTACCAGGACCAGAGATGTGTGCCATCTGTTGTTCTGGGTTTGAAAATGGTAGCCTCTTACATTTTTCCTCTTTCACAGTTGTTCCTTTCTTTCTGTTTTAAGCCACTTGCATCTTTTCTTATCATTGGGGATTTTCTGTGACTTTTATTTATTAATTACTTTCACAGTCCCTCATTGCTACAGCATCAAGAGGTAAATGTCTAATAAAGCTGTATTTCCCTTGTTCTCATATTTTACAGCCACATTGTGTCCCATTCTCTTCTACCCACTTTGACTTGGGCCTTCTCTCCTTCATCCCATGTATAGGACTTGCTCAGCTATTTTTTAATTATTTTTATCCCGAGAAAGTTGCTCGATGCATAGCTATAGATTCAGTGTGTTGTAGAAGGTCAGTTTGGGATCCTGTCGCCATCTTGAAATTCTAATTTTGACAGGAACTTCAATGACTTCTTTGTGGGAGTGACATCTTATATGAGAAAAAAGTTTTTGTCAAAAACAGCTTTATTGTAGCATTGTCATAAATTTCACTTGTCAAAAGTGTATAGTTTGAGTTTTAAATATGTAAAAATCTTCATGACGATAAATAAAGAGTATGTTTTGAATCCAAAAAAAAAAAAAAATGAAGCCAGAGCCTTAGGGCGGCACTGCGTATGCGTGTGTGCATGTGCTGTCATTCTGGAGGAGCTCTGTGATCATTCCTCTTCTCACTGAAGGGTCTCTCTAGTGACAGACACTGGGCTCTATGTCTCTTGACCCAAATTCCACACCAGCCACGTTAGTAGGTGGGGAGACAGCAGTCAGTCCCAGCGCAGGTATCCTGTCTCCTTATATAGGTTTTCTCAGCAGTTGTTTTGAGGGGTATTTTTTGTAAGCCTTAAATGTTTTTGAATAATTTGCCTTTCTTGTGAATTCATATGGTAGTAGGATATCAGTGTCTCCGAAGCTCTCACAATAGTCAAAATAGCTTTCAAATGCAAGGAGTGGCTCAGAAGGAAAATAAAGTTGGTGTCTGCAAATCAAGGGAGGTGTCACTTTATTTTTAAAAATGTTTTCATGAGGTACAAATATTTTTGGTTCCATGTTGTAAACCAGATCCCCTTCCCCTATCATAGACTTTAGCTGATAGTTTTCAACCTTGACTGTTCATTAGAATAACCGCAGAGAGCTTTAAAAGCTCATTAATTAGAACTTTTCAGGAGCATGTCCGTCTTAGTTAGATATTGCTATTTCTGATTAAAAACGTACACACCCCAAGCCACTCAGGGTATCTCGAGAAGAGATAGATCATAAAGATGCAGGGTATATATCTTGGAAGCTGCAGGGAGGAAGCATAATTGGATCAGGAGTGACTGGAACTGAGAGACTCAGAACCAAAGATCATCGCTCTCTGGGTCTTTCTGTTCTGTGTCTCTGGCTCTTTGTGTCTTTGTTTCTGGATCTGTGTCTTCCTTCCTTCGTCAGGCTTATGCTTACAGCTCTTCATTTCCACTACCTCCCTCCCTCTCCTCGGTGGCTGCACTTATTTTAAACGGTTTATTTTGTATTGACGTATAGCTGATTGACAATGCTGTGGTAGTTTCAGGTGGGCAGCGGAGTGACTCAGCCACCATGTGTCCGTTCTCCCCAAACTCCTCTGCCATCCAGGTGGCCACGTCTCATTGAGCAGAATTCCCCATGCTGTATCGCAGGTCCTTGTTGGTTATCCATTTAAATATAGCAGTGTGTACGTGTCCCTAACTATCCCTTTCCCCCACTCTTCCCCCCTGGTAACTATAAATTTGTTCTCTAAACCTTGTTATCTTTTCTTACTGCTATGTGGAAAAAGTTCTAACTTATCCTTTCTGTGAGAGTGTAATCCTTTGTGGGGAGAGGAAGGGTCCAGACTTCAGACAGGTGTTGCATTTTAAATCCAAGCCTCTACAAGTCAGACATTGACCTGTCACCGTACTTACGCATGTATCTGTTCTCCCCCAAACTCCCCTCCCATCCAGGCTGAGTGGCCTTCTCTTCTGTGCTGTGCTCTCCTGCCTTCCCTCTTCTGACAGGCGTGCAGTTGTGTGACTTTCTTTGCTGTTCTGTATCCTTGTTGAGGCATGTGTGTGGGGCTGCCCATGAAAGGACGTGCTCTTGAGTTCTCTATGTCTCTGATTCATGGCCAGTATCTATGATTCAGTGTCGCGCTCTGTCCGGGTGGTTTCCCAAGAGCTTAACTGTTCTATGTTCTGCTTTCCTCTGTAGTCTCTGCAGACTTTGTACTTGTCAGAACATAATGCCCCAAATTGATCTCTCTAGTCCCAGAGCCCTCAGAACTTTGTAGCTCCAAGGAATTACCGCCTTAACACTTGATTGAGTCTGAATTTGAGTTTGTTTTTAAAACTTGTGATTTTGAAATAATTTTAGATTTACACAAGTGTTGCAAAGCTAGTACAGTTTCCTTATAGCCTTTACCCAATTTTCTTTAATGTTGACATCTTAAATACCTGAGGTACTTTTATCAAAGTACTATTTGGTTAACATTGGTATATTATTATTAAACTACAGACTGTACTTGAGCTTTACTAATTTTTCTTAATTTGAATTTTAAACAAGAGTATCTGGCTCAGTTATCATCCACTTTTTATATGCTTCCCAAGTGGCGCAGTGGTAAAGAATCTTCCTGTCAGTGCAAGAGATGTGAGTTCAATTCCTGGGTTGGCAATATCCCCTGAAAGAGGAAATGGCAACCCACTCCAGTATTCTTGCCTGGGAAATCCCATGAACAGAGGAGCCTGGCAGGCTACAGGCCATGGGGTCACAAAGAGTGAGACACGACTGAGCGACTGAATACACACACATTATCGGTGTCTTCTGTACTTAGCTCAGTCCCTGTGGGGAGGGTTGGGCGCTGCTGAGCCCTCTGTCTGTGAGAGCCCTTCCCTGCACACAAGTACGGGGGAACAAGAACTGAGCTTCTTCAGGATGTCTACTAATTACCAGTTCACAGTGAAATTCATCTTGAGTATTTTTTACCTGCATTTCCTGCAAATGGAAGCAGTTTTGGAGTTTGACTACAAATTCATGAAAACAAGTTTGTTCTGTTTAATATAGCCTTTAATTACCAAAAGCAGATTTACATTAAAGGACTTGAGCATTTTTGGCAGATACTCATTTTAACCAGAGAAAATATTATCTGCTTTTATGTTTGAGGAAATTATATTTATTTATTAATGCCCTTCATTAACTTTTTAAAAATTTTTCTCCCAAGGCTTATTTTAACAGAATTTAGAGTAGAAAAACAGAGATTGATTCTCTCCTCCCCCATAATATGTTAAAATATACATGGCTATAAATGCTTCATACTTCTTTTAAACTTTGAAAATAATTCTTTTGTAATACTAATAAAACCTTAGGAAATTTTGAGATTTAATTTACATTTCTTGATATCAAATACTTTAGCCTTTTTTGTTGTGTAAGTAATAGAAGAATCAAAATTATTTCCTTTAATTCTCATCTTCTTAGAAAATATATTATTTCACCTTAATTCTTACTTCATCATTCTTAGACGCCTGTTGTCAGGATGATGCTTTATTATGTGATTTAGCATGATATTGATATGCAATATTATTATCCAGGCTGTATAATATTGATTATACATTGCAGATAGGAAAATGTGTAACTTATCTACATGACATGAAACAACCAAAACTTAAGTGGATGTTGTGAAAATGTATTTCTCTTATGGATAGCATAGTCAGTTATTTTGTTATAAAGTTTCTCTTCTCATCTTTGTTGTATGGTATCTTTAGTATTATATTCTGTAGTAGCCTCTCAGCCATCAACTGCTGGTGTAAAGCTACTTTTCCAATTAATTAGCCAAATCACTGGAGGTTTTGAAAATTACTGTAAGTTGCTGTTACAGTTGCCCTGTACCTTCCTGTGACTTAGTTTAACCTTATTGCTTTAGCTCAGCAGATATCTCAATAACATTAAGGAACAGAGGGGATGATGCTTACAGAGGAAATGTGTACGGCGACTCTATAGTTGTGCAACAGCACATCAGCATGGATGGAAGTCGATCTTACAAACTGAAGAGTGCAACAGGTTTGTTATGAATTTCTCTTTTATTTTGGAGAACTAGTAGTAAACATCCAATTAAAAAGAGGTCATTGATTGTGCTGGTATCACTGGAAGGATACGTCTCATCTCTTGAAACTTCCTTCTTGTAAGAGGATTGGTTGGTTGCATATATGTGTATATGCACATGGATGTATACATACGTACATACATATATTACACATTGTTATATTACCACAAGGGATTCTACAGCAAAAGTGTGCCTAGCAGAATTTGGGTCAGTTTGAAACAGTCTGTGATATGCCATTTTGACCTTCTTTCACCCCTATAGTTATTATCACATGTAGAAAGAGAAGATTAGTGAAAGGTGGAAAAGGGCATAAAGGAAGAGGAGGGGGGTATAAAGAGATAGATGAGAAGAAAAAAGCAAATGTTCTGCTCTGAAAAGTAGAGAAACACTGTCACTACAACTTTGCTTCTGCCTCCTCTGTACTTGTGTCATGACATGTGTTGCCTCAGTTCGTTCAGATGTGTGTGCATTCAGCATACATTTCTTAATGACATCAGGAAAAGTTTATATTTATAAATAATTGCTCATTTTTAAAAATGTATTACTGCCCTGAAAACAGTCTGATCATTTTGTGTTTCTTATAACCAGGTGCTGTGGTTTCTACTAAGAAAGAAGAATTGATTGGAATTCTTGATCATTTTAACATTCAGGTAATTGCTAAATCTGTGTTTCAGATTAATAAATACAGCTAGCTACTTTTTGTGTGATTTCATTTGTGGTATAGAAAGAATTTAAATGGCCTCATATGAGTAAATTGACCACAGGAAGAATATATTTAACTATTGTTAG
This sequence comes from Cervus elaphus, assembly GCF_910594005.1. Taxonomy (NCBI): domain Eukaryota; kingdom Metazoa; phylum Chordata; class Mammalia; order Artiodactyla; family Cervidae; genus Cervus; species Cervus elaphus. The sequence goes on along the minus strand of NC_057825.1, from coordinate 25,417,104 downwards.
TAAGCTTCCTTAAAACTTCCTAATTCATCAGAACCTTCAAGACATAACATCTTTAATTTGACAGAACACATAAGAATATCTTGTCTATAGAAATATATGCTAAAATTTATGCTAATAAAATGTATATAAGAAAGTTTCTTGGCTTTCTGTTGTCCAAGTCAGAATAGCTTCATAGTTTCCTAAACTTGGTTGCTAAGTTTCTTTTGTAGAAATGAAATTTATTCTAGAAGATAAAGAAAACATTTCTTTGTATATTTTGGAGTTATTTCATCATAACCACAGGTGGTTAAGATTTCAGTCCGTCTGCTAAGATACTTTGAGCACTTGGAAATGGGGCTCAGATAGTCCAGTAACATTAGCCCTGGAATTGTCTTGGGGGGAATATCTAATCCAGACCCTTTATTCTGTAGATGAGAAACTGGGAGCCAGCAAGGATAAATGTGCACTTAGAGTTGTCTAGGCGTGGTTACTGGCAGAGCCTGTGATGGGCCCCAGATACTCTGTTCAGTTCTGATGCTCTGTCCACTGTATCACCTCGCCTTACTCCAGGATTAAGAACACCAAGATTAGACACCAAGGGGAAAAAGCAATTATGAGTCTGGGTCTCTTTCCCAGTTTGGTTTAGAACAGGTTGTCCAGAAAAACTTCCTGTAATGATAGAATGATAGATATTAGGTATTATTGATGTCTAATGGGGTGGACACTAGCTGCGCGAGCGTCTGAAATGTGTGACTGAGAAATCAAGTTTTATTGTGTTTTACTTAAGCTGAATGTAGCTAGCAGCTTGCGTATTGGGCAGCACAGGTTCAGAAAAATAATTAATGAAATCTGAGGGGAAGCAGATACAGCGTAGAACACAGGCCAGTTTGTTAACCAAAGTCAGCAAAACTGAAAGTTAGAGTTTATGGAATCACAGGTGTTGGGAGAAGCTTAAAGGGCATCCAGTGTCATAACACACTGCATGCTCACATTGTGTGCAGTCTCCACCAGGTGTTCCTTCAGCAGGTGCCTGAGTGGGCAGTGGTGGGAAAATGATCTCTGCCTGAGGCTGCTGACCCCTGTAGTTGACTGTATTTATTAAAAAGTTGTTAATGGGAAAAGCTGAATCAAGTCTCTTTCTCTTAAGTGCCCACTTCCTTGGGGAATATAAAAACATGTTTCTTTTCTTCTGAAATATTTGAAAATATCGTAACTGCTTTAGTCCTATTCTTACACAATTCAGTTAACTAAAGATTCAAGTTCATTGATCAAAAATGCGAAAGGTCTAGAGCTACACTGAATATCCAGTAACCACTAATCATGTGTGGATGGATATTGCGCACTCAGAATGTAGGTAGTCCAGATGGAGGGGTGCTGTAGTGTGAAATGATGCAAGCTGGATGTTGAAGACTTAATGCAAAGGAGTAACTCAGTTTTCATACTGACTACATGTTGTGCTCAGTCTCGCTTAGTCGTGTCCGACTCTTCGTGGCCCCATAGACTGTAGCCTGCCAGGCTCCTCTGCCCATGGCATTTTCCAAGCAAGATTGAATGTTAAAATGACAGTATTTTAGATGCATTAGATTTAAAATATATTACAAACATTAGTTTCACCTCTTTCTATATTTTTAACGTAGCTACTAGAAAGCTTAATTGTATGTGTCGTTTACATTGTATTTCCATTAGATGCTGTGGCCTAGTATTGTCAGGAGGAAGGAGGGTGTTTAATGTCTTTAAGTACCCAATTGCATTTGTCCATCATACCTCTTACTTTTTCTCTGAAGTTTACCTGTTTGTGCTTACCTTTTGCCTACTCCAGGGTCTTGACATATAAGGCTGCCAGATTTTTAAATAATCTCTAGTATAAAAACTAGGAACCCCATTTCAGAGGATGTGGAAAAAAGAACATGAACTTTGGCGAAGCTGGTAATCCAAAGTTGGTGATAAAATGGCTGTCATCGAAGCTTAGTTTTGAGAAATTAGTTGCTGTGTGAAATTAAGATACCACATAGGCTATTGTCTTAGTTTTAAGAAATTAGATGCTGTGTGAAATTGAGATACCAACACAGGCCTTGTTTGAAAAAAAAAAAAAGGATGACAATCAGAGCCTGAGCTACGTATATAATGAGAAACATGTAATATGTAGGGATTTCTTTATAACCACATAAATCTTTTTTATCATCTTGAAAGGAAAGACCCAAAATCTTACTTGAAAGAAAGTATACTAAATAAAGTATAGTCAGTATTTTACAGATGGTAAAATAAAGGAGTTACACATTTTTTCATTTCTGCTGGTCCTTCATATTCTGTGTATACAGACAAGATTATTTTCTTACATATACAAGACTTTGTTGGCAACCCACTCCAGTATTCTTGCCAGGGAAATCCCATGGACAAAGGAGCCAGGTGGCTACAGTCCATGGGGTTCACAAAAAAGTCAGACACGACTTAGTTACACAAATTAACACCAAAGATATAAATGGGAAATGACTGTGAATCTTTTTGAAACAAGTAGAAAAAAAAATTCTTAATTCCTCATGAAGAAATAACAGGAAATAAGAAATCTGAAGAACTGCTGTACAAAAAATAAACAATACTTGTCATTTTAGTTCTGATGAGAAGTAACAGAGTCGGACTTTTTGTATTTAGTTGGAGGGAGGTAATTAACTTGCCTGAGATTACATAGAATGTTCAGACAGAGCCAAATAAGAGCCCACGTTAGCTACTTACCCGCTAGAGAACTTCCAACTTTGTAATCTGATGGTTAACCAGTAGCATAGGAGTGGTATCTATAAAACAGGTGGAAGGAATGAAAACTTTCTAATAAAACACTTTTTTAGAAAGTTCTTATGCCTTTATATAATGGGAGAATATTTAATTTTGACTGTAGTATTTAATTGGAGGGTAATTGTTTTACAGTGTTGTATTGGTTTCTGCCATACATCAACATGAATCAGCCATAGGTGTAGTATTTGTTTCACTACCATGAAATTTTGAAATATTTTCTTTTCATTAAAAGTTTCTAAGATTTTCTTTTTATGTATTTAATGCTCTAACCTCTGGCTAGTACCTAGCCTTCCTGATGGCAGCGTCTTGTAATGGATATCTTAGTTCAGTTCTCTTTAAGACATTAAAATGAAATATTTAAAGATAATCTTTTGTTTGTTTGTTTTAGGTAGATAATCCGGTTTCTGTTTTAACACAAGAGATGAGCAAGCAGTTCTTGCAATCTAAAAATGAGGGAGACAAGTACAAAGTAAGAAGCACCGAAATAAACATAAACCTACCCAAAAAAGAATACATTTATAAATTAAGCATATATACTGAACATTAATCTTGGTCATATAGTAAATATCAAGTTTTTTTTAAGCTACTATTTAAAGTAATATTGTATGACTAATGTAGAAAATTAAGTAAGGTGGGAGTATAATTTTACTGATAAATCCTTGCTGTAACTTTTTTGGCTTTTAATTCTCAAAGAGTGAATTCTAAAACTTATTTTTTTTTTTTTTTTTGCTGTTGATACCTTTTTTTTTTTTTCTTTAATTTTTTTATTAGTTGGAGGCTAATTACTTCACAACATTTCAGTGGGTTTTGTCATACATTGATATGAATCAGCCATAGATTTACACTTATTCCCCATCCCGATCCCCCCTCCCACCTCCCTCTCCACCCGATTCCTCTGGGTCTTCCCAGTGTACCAGGCCCGAGCACTTGTCTCATGCATCCCACCTGGGCTGGTGATCTGTTTCACCATAGATAGTATACATGCTGTTCTTTTGAAACATCCCACCCTCACCTTCTCCCACAGAGTTCAAAAGTCTGTTCTGTATTTCTGTGTCTCTTTTTCTGTAAAACTTATATTTGTAGAAATAGAAGGGAATGAGTGACCATACATACATAATAACTTTTGAACATTAGATTATTTTGCACTCTTTAAAAAGCCAACAAAATATATGACTACTACTATAGCTTGCAGTGTGACTTTTAAATGGTTTTGGTGTTTTCTATGCTAAAAAATTATGATGCATTGAGATCAAGGATACAAATGTTTTCTCTGTTTTCACATTTGCTTAAAGAATGGAAGAACAGTGAAAATGAGAAGTCAGAATGGTATTACCTTCACACCAGATGAGTTTTCTTTCACAAGGCTTTAAGAAATTTTGCAAGTAAACGTGTACGTTTGAATATAGCACTTTAAGTAAATTTGGAGTTTGAAATAAAATGTATTCTTTTGTGTTTGTGTTTAGTTTTCAGAGACCAAATTCTTTTTTTTTCATAGTTACATGGAAGTTTACAAACTCCTAATTATGTTTTTCTTGTTTATTTAGTTCTTTATGAAAGCAACCCAACTTGAACAAATGAAGGAAGACTATTCATACATTATGGAAACAAAGGAGAGAACCAAAGAGCAGATAAATCAAGGAGAAGAGGTTTGTAAGCACTTAATGCAGATGTTTTTTGAAATCAGTCAAATTCTTATGCCAGGTAAATGGTATTGTAAAATTATACACTGATGTATCTATATATGTGTACCTATATAAAAATAGTAACATTTTTGTGTGTTTTTTACCTTCAGGGTATTTATTAGCCTTTGCTTTTTTTGTTTTATAATAATGGGTATGTCCATGTCTTAATCATAGACTGGAGGGCAGTGCAGTATCTAACCTACTTATCCCTTGCTGTGTGTCTGGTTGCTTCCATAATAACGTGTCACTAATTCCCACTGGGCAGTAGTTTAAAAACTGTATTTCTTTTGATGGGAAAATAAGCAGGAGCCTCAAGCTGGTATTTAACATAATATGCATTTATAATTATAGATGACTCTTCATTACATTGGTTAAATGTGAACATTCTTTAAGCACCTTATGTTTCAGCTGTTTATCCAGTACTTTAAGTCCCAGCAGTTTTTCTGTGATTCTGTATCTTGTTCTTTTGTCATTTAATCAGTTTTATGCAGTCAATTGCTTTCAGCAACTTCATAGTAAGTTCTTTTGAGACAGAATTTTATTAATGATTGACCCAAGTTAAATTTATTAGATGTTACACTGACCTTTTTACTTCAAATTTTTGAGGAATACATATTTAAAATTGGGTTTATAGTTATATGGTTCACCAAGTGAAAACTGAAAAAGTCAAGTGGAGTATATTTATTTTTATTCCTACATTACTGCTTCAAACCTGAGGTATGTGATACTGTGTGCAAGGAGGTGCTGTAAGCCATAGAATTGATTTAGCCCATGTTCTTTGAATATCAGTGTTATTACTGGGGAAAGGAAATGGATAGTCAGACAAATATGCATAGTGTATATTAACATCTATTATTTTAAAAGCAATAGATCAGGACTTTGAAGAAATTTGTTTGCTTTAAATAGCTTGATGTTTAAATACCCACTTTTCTTCACGGTATACTTTGTCGTCAGCAATTGAAAATAATTTGTTTATGAAGTTTAAGAATTATGTCCCTGTATCATGTAGCTGAGTTTCTTATGTATAATATGCACTTTGTAAGAAGTTTTTTTCTGACTAATTAAATGTGCTAGATTCTCGAAATAAACCCTGGATCAGCCTTTAAGTAGAATGTGACCTAATGCAACATTGTAAATCAACTATACTTCAATAAAAATTTAAAAAAAAAAAGCAATCAGGAAAGGATTCAGTGGGAGATACAAATAAAAATAAGTCAGAGAAAAGAAATAGAACATGAAGATTAGAAACTGAAAGTCACTCAGCCATCAAATACTGAGTTCCTACCGCATGCCTTCTAGCATTGTGCTTTGGCCGTGGCCATATAATGGTAAATACATAACAAGATTCTTGAGGTCATGTACCTAACTATGCAGCAGAAAGCACATGGTAAATAACTGAGTATGGTGAGTGCTCCTAGAGGAGTTAAAGATTAGTTTTAATAGGTGACTAGCAACAGGGGGCAAGTCAGGGGCAGTGGGAGAGGTGTAGTTATTAAGTAAGTAATGCCTCAGGTAAAAAGTGAACGGTGAGTAATAACAGACAAAGGATGGTGAGAGTGAGGAATTGTGTTCCAGGAGATAAGCACAGATGGAGTTTTGGGCAAGAGAGCATGTGGTGTTTTTAAAAAGCTGAAGGAATTCTACGTTGTCTAGAGTGAAGAACACAAGAATGAGAGTTAAAAGGCCAGGTTGTGGAGCAGCTTTGAAACTTAAAAGGCAGTACAACACATGAAAGTGGGTGGCTTGATTGAATATATATTTCCAGTAGATCACTCTGCTACAGAAGAGAGTGGACTGCTCTAAGGAGAGAATATACATAGATCAATAAAGAGGGTATTATTGTCCAAACAGATGATGACGATAAGGTAAGTTAGAGTAGTGGCCATGGTAATATGGAAAAGAGCTTTGAAATGGTCATGGAGCATGGAGGGTAGTGATGAAAACAAAAGCCAGATTTGTGGGGCTGAAAAGCAGGTAGAATGGAGGAGCTGAAGATAATTTTCATGAAACTTAGATGTAAAGGGGAAACCACTTTTAGAGAAAAAGGTGGTGCCTTGGGGTGAATATTGCTGGGTTTGTTTGTAAATGGAAAAGATAAAGATTTAAATGTGATCCTGGAAAGGAGTCAATGAAAAGGAATAAGTGGAAAAAAGGTGAAAAGATGGGATAAAGACTCAACTAATTTAGACCTCCTGAGAAGGCAGATGAGGAAAACAATGGAAACAGTGAGAGACTTTATTTTTTGGACTCCAGAATCACTGCAGATGGTGACGGCAACCATGAAGTTAAAAGACGCTTGCTCCTTGGAAGAAAAGCTATGACCAACCTAGACAGCATGTTAAAAAGCAGAGACATTACTTTACCAACAAAGTTCTGTCTAGTCAGAGCTATGGTTTTTCCAGTAGTCATGTATGGATGTGAAAGTTGGACTATAAAGAAAGCTGAGTGCTCAAGAATTGATGCTTTTGAACTGTGGTGCTGGAGAAGACTCTTGAGAGTCCCTTGGACTTCAAGGAGATCCAACCAGTCCATCCTAAAGGAGATCAGTCCTGGGTGTTCATTGGAAGGACTGATGTTGAAGCTGAAACGCCAATCCTTTGGCCACCTGATGTGAAGAACCAACTCATTTGAAAAGACCCTGATGCTGGGAAAGATTGAAGGCAGGAGGAGAAGGGGACAACAGACGATGAGATGGTTGAATGGCATCACCAACACGATGAACATGAGTTTGAATAGGCTCCGGGAGTTGGTGATGGACAGGGAGGCCTGACGTAGTGCTCTCCATGGGGTCACGAAGAGTCAGACATGACTGAGCGACTGAACTGAACTGAGAAGGCAGAAGAGGAGGGGGTGGTCAGGATCCAAATAAGAGGTGGGGACTGGGCTTACGTATAATGAAGCTACCTCTTCTTTTTAGCTGGAGGAAAAGACTGCTTTTCAGTTTATATATCAGGTTGTTGAAAGCTGTAAGAACTTGCTTTCTACAGCTTCTGGATTCTATGAAAATAGGCATCAGGGAGGAGTGAGGGATTAGGGTGGTAGGTTTATGAGGTTTGAGGAGAGTGATAATGGATTGAAATAATCCTGAAGAATGGGAAAGTGACTTGGATAGAGAAACACCCTAAGATCCACAGCGAAGTCCGTATTTGAACACAGAAACTGTGAATGGAGAGGAGAGACTCTCTAGTCAGGTGTGCAGCTTTAGAAGCTGTTCATATACCACTGTAGTTAGTTTTTGCTTGATAATTTTATTGATTAATTATTGAGAGAAAACTTTGATGAGAGAAAATATAACATTTGATTTTTAGAAATAAATTCCTTTTGACCTTTCCAGTAGCATTAAAATGGATCTAGTGGTATACTTCACCCAGTCTGTCTCTCAGATAGGGAATTGAGAGAAAATGAGAAAACTGAGTTTTTGTGTGACCTTGAAACATTTATTCCTTCATTCTTCCTCATTTGAAGACTAGCCATTTTTAGAGCGCAGATATTAACGAAACTATTGCATGCAGTAAAAGTATACCAAAGAAATGAAAATATTTTTATTTCTGCTCTAATTAAAGAAGTAATTGCCTAGCAGATCTTTTTCAGTACTTGTTTAGCCAGTGCGTTCAAAAGAAATATATTGGCAGAAAGTCCGTCTTTTCAGTGTTAGTAAGAAATACATTCTTTTTTTTTTTTAAAGCGACTTAGTGAACTAAAGCGCCAGTGTTTGGAGAAAGAAGAACGTTTTCAAAATATTGCTGGCTTAAGTACAATGAAGACCAACCTGGAATACCTGAAACATGAAATGGCTTGGGCAGTGGTAATTTCACCTAATTACTTATTCACACATATTTGTAATATGCAGAATATACTTGGTTATATTTAGTCTTATATGTGATTTGCTGTATAAATTCTTTTTAGGTCAATGAAATTGAAAAGCAATTGAATGCTATCAGAGATAACATCAAAATTGGAGAAGATCGTGCTGCTAGACTTGAGAGGAAAACGGAAGAGCAGCAGGTGATGCCACTTTTTTTATGCAGAGGTAGAAGTTGGTTGAGTGGTAAATAAAGGAGTGATTTTCTGTTGAGGGTCCACATGGACCTTTGGACCGTGAACAGACCCACTTTTATATTTACCTTTCCATTCTCCCTCTCTTTTTAAAAGTTATGTTTACACAATTCTGGAGTTATTTTTTATTTATTTATTTGGCTGCACTGGGTCTTAGTTGTGGCGCCAGGATCTTCGTCGAGCTGTGTGGGATCTTTTCCGCACAGCACACGGACTCTCTCGTTGTGGCACCCAGGCTCAGTAGTGTGGCCCGTAGGCTTAGCTGTTCGTGACATGTGGGATCTTAGTTCCCTGACCAGGGATCGAACTTGTGTCCCATGAATTGCAAGGGGGATGCTTTCCCACTGGCCACCAGGAAAGTCCCTTTCCATTCTCTTTTAACAGCTTTACTGAGATATAGTTCATATACTGTACAGTCCACCCATTTAAAATTTACAGTTCAGTGGGTTTTGTTTTGTTTTTTTGTATGTTCACAAGGTTTTATAGCCACCACTGTGGAATTCTCTGCTGTCTTGCCAGATCTAACCTTTCTTTATAGGAGCTCCCATGTACTCAGGGTGACTGACTTACATATTACTATTTTGCTCTACTTAGCTTATGAGCTTCTGGCTGCCAGGCTTGGTTGTACTACAGGGTGTAATCTTTCCCAGCTTGCTTTTTCCTGTCTACCTCTAAGATAAGCAGATAAGTGTTTTTCCTTTTAAGAGCTATAGCATTAATCCATGACAGGTAATAGAGGAATGTGTAAAAGTAGCAGAAATGGTGAAGGCAGGACATTTACTTAGTGATCTCTGGGCTGAATTTCTTATTCCCTCTTCAGTTAGTAAATGGGAAGTCAACCTCACCCACCTCTCTCACTTTACTTTTTTTCATTTCTGAGAGAATATTCTGAAGTTCACTCAATTTTTCTCAGCTTCGTTTCATAGCTTGTCATTGGGGAAGACCTTGTTGGTTTACTCTTTAGATATTTTCCCAGTCTAAAAGTGAAATCAGTTTTAGTAATAAATGCTCAGTGTTTTTTCAAATGAAGAAAGGAGAATCTTGAGGCTGGGTGATACTTAGTTCTGTAGGTATTTGCTCTACTTGAGTATTTAAGTATTATACTGTGTAGTAAGTGGTAAATTTCAGGAGAGTATGGATTGTCTTAATTTATATTTATATTCTTCCCACCATGTCTTACATAAAAACCTTTCGTATAGTATATACTTGTTTATAGATTATAGCATAATTATTGAAGAGAAGGCTTCTGAAAAAATAGTATCTAAAGCAGACTTTAAATTTGTACTCACCTAATTTAAAACTGAAAATAGATGGATTTTGTTTAGTTTGTATAACACCTGAACCAACTCAATTATTATTAAAAACATACAGATTGTACTGCTGATATCTTCATAATAAAAATACACTGTTATTCTATATAATGTTTCCTAAATGTCTTACATAGTGACAGTCCCTAATCTATATCTCCTATTCAGACTTTTATCCTGAGCACTTAATTCAAATATGTGTCTTCCCATCTTTACCTGCATGTTCCAGACACTTCAAACTTAGCATGTTTAGTTGAATAGCTATGACAGATACTTTACAGCCCACAAAGCCTAAAGGATATACTGTCTGGCTCTTTCTAGAAAAAATTTGCTACTTTCTGATCTGAAACATTTTGATTACTCTTTTAAGTTTCAGCTTAAATGCTGCTTTGAAAGCATTCCTGACTTTTTCTGACAGACCTGTAAGTTCTTCCTGTGTGCTTTCACTATTACACATACCCTACTGAAGCATTATTGCATCCAAACTGTATAATCCTCTTTCATGGTTGTTTCTCTGCTAAATTGTATGTCTCCCTTTACACTTACTAAATGTGAATTTAAAATTAAAATATATTTTAGAATAATAGAGAAATGCAAATCAAAACTATGACGTATTACCTCATGCTGGTCAGATTGGCCATTGTCAGAAAATCTACAAATAATAAGTGGTGGAAGAAGGTGTGGAGAAAAGGGAATCCCCCTGTTAACACTGCTGACAGGAATATAGATTCTTTCACTTGGAAGACAGTGAAGTTCCTTAAAAAACTAAAGATAGAGTTGCCATATGATCTAGGAATCCCACTCCTAGGCATATATCCAGAAAAGACAGATGCACCCCAGTATTCATAGTGCTATTTATAATAGCCAAAATATGCAAGCAACCTAAGTGTTTATCAACAGGTGAATGGATAAAGAAGTGGTATGTATATACAGTGGAATATTACTCAGGCATAAAAAAGAATGAGATACTGCCATTTGCAGCAACATGGATGGACCTAGAGAATATCATACTGTAAGTGAACTAAGATAGACAAATGTTATATGATATCACTTATATGTGGAATCTTAAAAAAAGAAGCAATACAAATGAACTTAATTTACAAAACAGAAACACCTCATAGATATAGAAGACATGGAAAACAAATTTATGATTATCAGAGGGGCAAGGGAAGGGCAAAAGTAAATTATGAGTGTGAGATTAACATATACATACCATATAAAATAGATAAGCAAGAAGGACTTACTATGTAGCATGTATGTGTGTGCTCACTCAGTTATGTCCGACGCAAGAATACTGGAGCATTTCCATTGCCATCTCCTACTTCAGGGGCTCTTCCCAACACAGGGATCAAACCTGTGTCTGTTATACCTCCTGACTTGGCGGGAAGATTCTTTATTGCTGGGCCACCTGGGAAGCCCACTGTATAGCATAAGGAACCTATATTTAATATCTCGTAATAACCTATAATGGAAAAAACTTGAGAATGAATATGTATATGTATAATTGAATCACTTTACACCTAAAACTAATGCAATATTGTAAATCAACTATACTTCAATAAAAATATATATGTTTTTTGGCATTTTATATAGGTTATTTAATTACTGTCTTGAATTTAGTTAAAGCAAAATTAAATTTATTTGAAATGTGAACCATATATAATTATTTTTTTAATTTTTCTGTTTATTTAAGAAAAATAAAATGTATTCCAACAATGTTAATTTTCTTAAAGGTCAGACTTAATGAAGCAGAAAAAAAATACAAAGACATTCAAGATAAACTGGAAAAGATTAGTCAAGAGACAAATGCACGAGCACCAGAATGTATGGCACTGAAAGCAGATCTTACTTCTAAGAAAAGGGCCTATAATGAAGCTGAGGTGAGAGAAAAGCTTTCACATCAAACGTAAATACTGCTCCTCTGTCCATGGAATTCTCCAAGTAAAGATACTGGAGTGGGTAGCCATTCCCTTCTCCAGGGGGTCTTCCCGACCCAGAGATTGAACCTGAGTCTCCTGCATTCCAGGTGGACTCTTTACTGAGCCACCAGGGAAGCCCATTAAAAACTTCATCATATCAAATATCAATACTGTTTGTTTATTTTTAAAAGTAGAGGTTTTGTAGTTATGTTGATTTTGGGCTTTAAAAAATGTTACGATTTCATGTGGCCATATATGTACTTCATTTTAAGTATATATTTCTGTGTATATTCAACCTTTGGTTTGACCATTTGGCAAAAGTGGACTTGAATAGGGTATTTGTTTTTTCATTTTACTAAAGTGTGTCTGATTTTTTGTTAGGTTTTGTATAATCGTTCCCTAAATGAGTATAAAGCATTAAAGAAAGATGATGAGCAACTTTGCAAAAGAATTGAAGAACTGAGAAAAAGGTAAGATAGTTACTTTGCAATTTTCATTTTTACCTCATTTTGTAATAAAGTAATCCAAGTGAAATGGAGTATTTTATTTTCTGTTTTTTTTTAATTTTTTATTTCATATTGGGGTATAGTCAATTTGGGCTTTCCTGGTGGCTCAGACAGTAAAGAATCTGCCTGCAGTGCAGGAGACCTGGGTTTGATCCCCTGTTCAGGACGATCCCCTGGAGAGGGGTTTGGATACCTACTCCAGTATTCTTGCCTGGAGAACTCTATGGACAGGGGAGCCTGATGGGCTACAGTCCGTGGGGTCACAAAGAGTCGGACACAACTGAGCAACTTCACACGCACACTTAGATACACACATGGTGCATTAACAGTTGTGATAGTTTCGTGTGAACAGTAAAGGGACTCAGCTATACATACACGTGCATGGCTTTCTTCCCTAAACTCCCCTCTCATCCAGGCTACCACATGACATTGAGCATAGTTCCCATGTACTGTACGGTAGGTCCTTGTTGGTTATCATTTTAAATATAACAATGTGTACATGTCCTTCCAAAACTCCCTGTTTCTTCCCCCCAGCAGCCGTAAGTTTTCTGTACTACGGCTGGAGGAATTTTATTACATTGCTTTATGTTTTTTAAAATGTTAGGTTTTTAACTTAACATTTCCACTTTGGACTATTTACTCTTAGTGCCGATCAGTCTTTGGAACCTGAACGGTTGGAAAGGCAAAAAAAAATATCTTGGTTAAAAGAGAGAGTAAAGGCCTTACAAGATCAAGAATGTTCAGTCAATCAAGAGATTGAACAGTTTCAGCAAGCCATAGAAAAAGACAAAGAAGAACATACCAGGATTAAGTAAGTGTCCACATCCTTGTATTTTTTCAGTTATTTGAAAATCATGTAATTTTCCTCTTTATGAAAATAAAATACTTGATTTTTATTTTGTTCTTCCTCATAATAAAGTATCTTTCAAAATCACTTTCCTAATAAAACTTCCTAATTAAACTTGTAGAATTGGACAATTTCTGGGTTTTCTTGTTTTTGTCACTGTTGCATTATTGTTATTTTCACGCTAAGTTTTGAGGTCTTCTGACTTTTTTCTTGGTAACACAATTGTTTTTAAATAAAGAATCTGCTTTTAGTTCTTAGGGTAGCTGTGTCATTTATTGGTATGCAGGTATTAGGGGAAAAGTCCGGATATTTCTGTATAACCTGTTAATGTACCTATTCTGTTTTTCCACGTGTATTTCTTAGGAGAGAAGAGTTAGATGTGAAGACTACACTGAACTTTAACCAGAGGCAACTGAAAGAATTGAAAGATAGTAAAACCGATCGACTCAAAAGATTTGGCCCTCACGTTCCAGCTCTTCTTGAAGCCATAGATGATGCCTACAGACGGGGGCTCTTTACCTATAAACCTGTAGGCCCATTAGGTATTTGTCACCAGTTAGTCAGGATATCATAAAAATTAGAAGTGTATTTTTATTTTCAGGAAGGAGTCTGTTGAATATAATTTACCATGTAGTTATGTGTAGACTTTGTATGCATTCTAAGAAATAATGATAAAATCACTTTAAGCTTTGTAACTTTCCTCTTATATCTTTTAAGCACAAAAGAATCAAAAGAGAACTTGGGAAAAGGAAAAGTAGCTATAGAGTTAATCTGGTTCTGATTTTTTTCCTGAATGAATAAATCAATGAACTAATTTGCATGTAATTGATTAGTAGGAAGTTTCTATTTAGGTTGGACAACATTATTTTTGAGTTCTCTTTCAAGTATAATCTGGAGTTATTTAACTATCCTTATATGTACATGAGAAAAAAAATCAATTGAGGGACTTGCCTGTTGGTCCAGTGGTTAAGACTTTACCTTCCAGTACAGGGCTGTGGGTTCAATCCCTGGGTGGGGAACTAAGATCACACATAAATCATGGCCAAAAAACCAAAACATAAAATAGAAGTAATGTTGTAATAAACTCAATAAAAATTTTAAAAATAGTCCACATCAAAAAAAATCTTTATTAAAAAATACATTGAGTTTTGAGGAGTTATCTTTAATTCTGTACATCATTGGGTGAAAATGATGGTATAGATACATTTTTAGCACAGTATTATATACTGCATTAAGTATTGTAGTAATGTCTCTTCATTTAAATGATATGTGTGTACCTCTATACCAGGATCCATTTCAATAAGTGAGGTATTTTTTTCCCTCTCTAAATCTAAAATTTCAATATTAATCAGTTTTGCATTAAATAGTAGTGTCTATAACCCTTTTGGCTTGATTTTCAAAACCATTCAGAGGCTGAATTAGTATACACAAAGGAAAAACACTGTTGATTTACATTAGAGCAAGACAGCTTTTCATAGGATTCTGTGCTGCTTCCCCAGTGTATCCCAGTGGGATGAGGGTATTTCCCATTTGATTAAAATAAGATCTGTAATATCATTTAAATTGCTTAGTATGAAAATATTTTAAAGTCATCTATGAACTATTATACAAAGATAATAGTTTCCCTGGTGGCTCAGTTGGTAAAGAGTCTGCCTGCCATGTGGGAGACCTGGGTTCAGTCCCTGGGTTGGGAAGATCCCCTGGAGAAGGAAATGGCAACCCACTTCAGTATTCTTACCTGGAGAATTGCATGGACAGAGAAGCTTGGCAGTCTACAATCCATGGGGTCACAAAGAGTTGGACATGACTGAGTGACTATCAGTTCATACAAAGATAGTTACATTAATATGTCAAGTGTTTAATAGGCATTTTAATAACTTTCTCTCATTTTTAGGAGCTTGCATTCATCTTCGGGACCCTGAGCTTGCTTTGGCTATTGAATCTTGCTTAAAAGGACTTCTGCAAGCCTACTGTTGCCATAACCATGCCGATGAAAGAGTGCTTCAGGCGCTGATGAAAAAGTTTTATTCACCAGGGACCTCACGGCCACAGATAATAGTTTCTGAGTTTCGGAATGAGATGTATGATGTAAGACACAGGTAAGGCATCAGTAATTATTTAAAAGCTGTTCTGGTTTTGCTTAGTCATGTACTAGCTCAGAAAGAATTAGAACATTTTTAATGTTAACCATGTCTACATGTAAAAATTCCGACCTGTAAAAATTCCATCAGCCACATCTTTAATTTGAATCTAGGCATTGGAGATACATAGATCGATAAATGATAGATACTCCCTGCCTTTGAGGTCCTTACACGAGGTCTGTTGTGGGAGACATACCAGGATATAGACCTTGTGTGGCTTAGAAATTGTACTGAAGAGGGAAGTGGTGCATACCTGTCCATGTTAAAAAGGAGTGTGTACGGCAGAGCTGTGGCACATATTGTTCACAGTTCAACTGGAGGTGGTTTACAGAGTCCATAAAGAGCTGTGGTTGTTTTCTTTGATCTTTGACTGTTTTCTTTGACCCTAACAAACCTCGAGGGCACCATACCCAAACTGGCCTCTTTGTTAGTTGCTAGCTAGCTAACAATTTACTCTTTTACACACACACACACACACACACACACACACACACACACACACACACACACACACACACAATGTATATGATATATATGTAAGGTGTATCTTCCTACATATATATATATATATTCCTCTGTATATATATTTTCCTATTACTAGATTACATTTTTAAATTTTTTGTCCTCTTCCACTCCATTTTTTTCTTATGAATCCGATTTTTTCTTCTTTCGAGTAAGTCTTCTTATATTTGGAGACATGAAAAATGCCCTTGTTTTTAAGCATGTTTTTTCCATATTTAATTTGATTGTGGTATTTTTCCTTTTATTAGGCTTTAGCAATCATGTTTTATTAAGATTTCTTCTAAGCTTAATTAGGATTATCAAAGCATTTTGTCCTATAATTGCTCCTACCACTGAGGCTCATCGTGCTTGCCTGGAATTTGATGTGTGGTTTTTCCTTTGTCCCCATCCTCTTTAGGCTTCTCCATTTTGTTGTTGCGTGAGCCTGTGTCGTACTTGTCCTTTCCTTGTCTCATGAGTGACCTTTTATTGCTACTATTCCTTCTACTTCTGGTCTCCTATGCTGATTTTACCACATGTCAGCAGGCAACTGATTGTGATATAAACTAAATACGAAGTACATCCCAGGGCAGTAGAGCTCAAGGAAGGGGTGGCTGTGACTGAGAGCTTTAGAGCTGGTAGGAGCAGGCCCATCCAGCAATGGCACATGCCTCCTTGAAAGTACTTGCTCCTCCCCAGCAGAGAACCTGTGCTCTCAGTGGACTGGCCAAAGTCTATGTTTTACTGCAGTTCCCTTCCACATCCCCTCCCTCTTAGACTCCCGCTTCCCACCCTCTCTGCCCTCCTTCCCTGCGTTGTTTCACTGACAATGTATGACATTTCTACAGCGCCCACCCCCTGTTCTATCTTTGTTTTTACTTCCGCTTGAGCTCTGTCCTAAGGTTACTCTCCTGTTTCTCTGCCTCGTTTTACAGGAAAGACTCCTCAGAAGAGTTGTCTCTGTCACTCATTTCTGTCTTCCTCTTCTTTCTTGAACCTTACCAGTCAAGCTTATATAACTTCATCATATCCCAGAACAGCTCTTGTCTAGGCACCAGCGAGCCTTGCTTGGCTTGGTCCTGGAGTCCTTCCTTCCTACTCACTGGCTTGACCTATCAGCAGTATTTGCCGAAGTGTGTTCTCATCCTCTTCAGGCCTCACTGCGATCTCTCGGGCTTACGTGATCTGTCCTCTTGCCTTCTGTCCTGTCCTACTGTCTAGACACACTTGCCACACTGCTTGTCCACTGCATACCAACCTCCTGGCTTCTCCAACAACCAAAGGAGCAAATGCTGCTCCTTTGGCATGAAATGCTCTTCAGGGTGCTAATGTGACTCCCATCCCCTTAGGTGTCTCCTCATTGTTGTCCTAATAAGGCTTTTCCTGACCTTTTCTGTGTGAAAAAGGACTTTTTCTCGCTTTTCTCTCTCCCTTCAATAGACTGTAAGATTTATGGGGAGAAGGATATAGTCTGTTTTGTTCCTATCTCCTCATCCTTTGAACAGCATTTGGCACATAGCAGGTGCTCAGAAAGTACATCTTGAATTAATAACTAAGTGGAAAACATACATACACACACACACACACACACACACACACACACACACAAAGATATTTCGTTTTGGAATTCTGTAGCTAAGCATTATGAATGCCATTGCCATTTCCCCATGTCTTTTAATTAATTGACTTTTATGTTTGTGTGGTAGCAGTGTAGGACTTAAGGAAATTGTAATAATTAGTTACAGTGGGCAATAGAATATAATGATTAAGAATCTGGGTTCTAGAGTTGAGCTGCCTGGTTTAAATCCTAGCCTGACTTCTAAGTTAGCTTTAGGACATCAGGGAACTTGCTAAACTCTTTGAATCTTCCTCACTTGAAAAAAAGTAGAATAATATTACCTATCTCATATAGTTGTTCTGAGAATTAAATAAGCCAGCACGGTCAGTCTTCCTTTGGTATCCACGGGGCATTGATTCCAGGGCCCTCTGTTGGTACCAGAATCTGCAGATGCTCATGTCCCATAGTCGGCCCTCTGTAGCCACAGTTCCTGATTCAGACAAACATGGATACTGCAGGACCTACTGTGTTCATTGAAAAAGAATCCACGTATAAGTGGGCACATGCAGTTCAAACCTGTGTTGTTCAAGGATCAGCTGTACTTAGAATATACTTAGAACATTGCCTAGTATTATATAAATGTTTGCTAATAAGATAAAATTAAGCCTATTACAGATGTTTGCAAATGTCTTCCATGTCTTGTTATTATCCATCATCTCCTCAACCTATTTAAAATATATAAAATATATAATATTAAAGTTGGGTAAGTTATTCCTTATATATTTTTGTCTCCTAGAGCTGCATATCATCCAGAGTTCCCAACAGTTCTGACAGCATTAGAAATAGATAATGCAGTTGTTGCAAATAGCCTGATTGACATGAGAAGCATAGAGACAGTGCTGCTAATCAAAGTAAGTCCAGATGCTTCCTGTGTTTTATATTATTTTTAAATTTCCTAAACTTAAATTGGTTATATCAGTTCAATTCAGTTCAGTCGCTCAGTCATATCTGACTCTCTGTGACCCCATGAACGTCAGCACACCAGGCCTCCCTGTCCATCACCAACTCCCAGAGTCCACCCAAACCCATGTCCATTGAGTCGGTGATGCCATCCAACCATGTCATCCTCTGTCATCCCCTTCTCCTTGTGCCCTCAATCTTTCCCAGGGTCAGGGTCTTTTCAAATGAGTCAGCTCTTCGCATCAGCTGGCCAAAGTATTGGAGTTTCACTTTCAACATCAGTCCTTCCAATGAACACCCAGGACTGATCTCCTTTAGGATGGACTGGTTGGATCTCCTTGCAGTCCAAGGGACTCTCAAGAATCTTCTCCAACACCACAGTTCAAATTCTTTAGTGCTCAGCTTTCTTCATAGTCCAACTCTCACATCCATACATGACCACTGGAAAAACCATAGCCTTGACCAGACGGACCTTGATGACTAAGTAATGTCTCTGCTTTTTAATATGCTGTCTAGGTTGGTCATAACACTCCTTCCAAGGAATAAGCGTCTTTTAATTTCATGGCTGCAATAAACCTAATCCACCTTACTTCCTCTAGGAAGTAAAATATTAAAGATTCCAGGTTTTCCCTACATAATTCAGTGTACTAATCTTTTCTTGGAATTTGCTCTTTGCTCATCTTTCTAGGGTGTAAAAGACATTTAGAAAAAAGTAAGATTTCATTTTTCTATGAAAAATAAGATTTCTAAGGTAAATATGTGAAAAGGTACTTAAGATTTTTTATTTTAATGGATAGCAGTATTAGAATTTAAAAATAAAATATGTCAGTTTGTCATAGAACATCGTTTCCTATGTTTTTAAGACTTAGTTTAATTCTTTGAATCTTGAAAGCTATTTTTTAAATTCTATTTATCTTCATGGAATTATTTCATTTGAATGTTTAAACAAAAATACTTGAATCTTAAACTAGTGATAGGTAACATTTTGAAATTATATATAGTGGAAATGCTGTGGCATATTTTAAAAATGTATTTTCCCTCTTTTTTTCTTAGAATAATTCTGTGGCTCGTGCAGTGATGCAATCCCAAAAACCACCCAGGAATTGTAGAGAAGCTTTTACTGCTGATGGTGATCAAGTTTTTGCAGGGCGTTATTATTCATCTGAATATACAAGACCTAAGTTTCTAAGCAGAGATGTGGATTCTGAAATAAGGTTGGCATGCAATGTAGCTTTATTGTATTATTCCCACCCTTTCTTTTTGATTTATTCATTTTTGGCTGTGCTGGGTCTTCTTTGCTACACATAAGCTTTCTGTAGTTGTGGCAAGAGAGAGCTACTTTCTAGCGGAGGGTGTGTGGGCTTCTCATTGCAGTGGCTTCTCTTGTTGCAGAGCACGGCTCTAGGGCGCATGGGCTTCAGTAGCTGTGGTCCACGGGCCTAGTTGCTCCACAGAAGGCGGGATCTTCCCAGATCAGGGATCAAACCCATGTCTCCAGCATTGGCAGGTGGACTCAACCATTGAGCCATCAGGGAAGCCTCTGAACTTTGTTGTTTTTTTATTTCTTTAAACTGTTTCTCACATTAATGAACTTTATTGATTGAAAATACAATGTCATGTGCTCGCTTCGGCAGCACATATACTAAAATTGAAAATACAATGTTATTATGATACTTTGACCTGAACAAGTATAGTAGTTGTCTGATATTTCGACGTTTAAAAAAAATTCACTGGTGTTTTTTAAATACAGAAAAGTATAAAGTAAAGCAAAAGTATAATATAAAATATTATATAAAAATATAAAGAAAAATAAATATAAATTAATAATAAATATATATATATAAATATAAAAATATAAAGAAAAACAAAAGTAACTCATAATCTGATTTCCCGACAGTCCCTATTGACATTTTAAAAATAATTAAAAGTAACATATGCACATGGTGAGAAAAATTCAAACAGTCCAGAAATGTATGCATTGAAAAGTGAAGCTCTTTGCCCCCATATCTCTTTCAAAAGTAAGGTAACAGTTTCTTACATATGTTTCCAGAACGGTTTGTATACTTGTACTTTCTTAAATTTATTTCCAGAGCGGTTTGAAATTGAGATATAATTCAAGGGTACAATTGGGAGATTTTTGTGCAGCCGTAACTTTTGTCTCATTCCCAAGCATTTTTGTCACACCAGAAGGAAGACTCCTGCCGTGAGCAGTTGTTCCCACGTTCCTCCCCACCCTCAGCCTCTGGCAACCACTACTCTTTTTGGATTTGTCTTTATGGATTAGTTTACTCTGGATACTTCATATAAATGCAGTCATATAAAATGCATCCATTTGTGTCCAGCTTCTTCCACTTAGCATAATGTTTCAAAGTTCATCCATTTGTGCTGTGTATAAGTACGCATGTGGTTTCTATGTCTTGCTTTTTGTCTCTCAATATTATATCTTGGGCAGGGCTTCCCTGGTGGCTCAGTGGTAAAGAATCTGCCTGCAGTGCAGGAGACAGGGGTTCAATCCCTAGGTTGGGAAGATCCCCTGGAGTCAGAAATGGCAACCCACTCCAGTATTCTTTCCTGGGAAATCCCATTGACAGAGGAGCCTGGCGCGCTATAGTCCATGGGGTCGCAAAAGAGTCAGACGTGACTTAGTGACTAAACAACAACAATTATATCTTGGAGATTGTTCCGTATCAGCACGTGTAAAGCTGCCCTGTGATATATGCTTGACCAGTTCCTGTTGATGGACAGAGACACTGTCTGCAGTTTTCTCTTACTATAGCAGCCCTGCAGTGAGAACGCACATGTGTGTCTTGGCATACTTTTGAAAGTATGTGCATAGCTCAAATTCTAAATAGTGAAAATGCTGAGTCAAAGGATATGTGGATTTTAAAATAATTTAATAGTCATTGTCATTGTTTTATTAACATACAATTTATGGCCCAGTTTTAAATACTTAATAGCATTAAATACTATTATTTTTAGTACTTAATAATGTTAAGTGAGCCTTAACATTTGTTAAAAGAAATAATTTAATATTTAGAATTTCTTTGATTTGCATAAATTGATCACTTAATAGCAGTTGCCAAATGACTACAGAATGATTGATTTCCCTAATGCCCTCTCATACTGTGACTATATGAAGAGTGCTTCTCTGTGCCCGCATCAACTCAGCACTGGCAGATTCCCATTGATGAAAGATTGCCCTGAAAGAGATTTTGTGTCTGGCCCTGTTTTTACCAGAAATATACAAGTACTCTCCTCTTTTCTCTCATTTTCTCATTTGTTTATCATTCATTCAACATTTACTGATTGTTTTTTTAATTTTGAAAGTTCTACAAGGTTGCATGGCTATAATAATAGTACATCAGATTTTAAATGCCCTGTTATTTTATATACGAGTATAAAAGAAAAATATTGCTAGTTGAACCATGGAATGGAAGATGATTTTAGAATTCAGAGATGTTAAACTGTGGGAAAAGATGCTCTTAGTTAAATCTGGCATACACTCTTTATCAGAGAAAAGCTCTTCCTAACTGCACAGGTGATTCTCTTCCACCAGGCACACGGTTTTGGACAACAGGTACTTGGGTCAGTGAGGCAGGAAAAAAGATCACTTCTGAAGGCAGGTTCCTCTGCTGGTGTGGAGACCCTTCTGGCTTTAGTATCTGCTGACCTTATCCTCTACCTCTTTTCGTTGTGCTCGTCTCTTCCCCTTTCTCTCCCCACACATTCATTGTGTTTATTTACCACCACAAATGTGGGAATCTGTTTCTCACTTCGTGTATTTCTTTCCATCTTCTCCTCCAGTTGCTGCAGCTAGTGAAAACTTCAGAGGACACGCATCAGTTGTCTCTTGTCCCAGACTTGCTCTTATGTTCTCACAGTGCTGTGGGCATGCGGTGCAGTGTCCCGTTCACATTTCAGTGTTATCGTTTATGTCCTGACGTTTGGGCTTGTTGTTTAACTTCTTCATGCCTTAATTCTTTTTATACCTCTGCTATCACTGTGCACAGTGTCTGTCACAGGTGGATCATAAGTACTTCTTAATGAAATAAGTAAAATTTAATTCCAGTTTAAAAGATGTTTTTTGAAATCTCCATGTTTCCATGTTGTGAATTACTTGTTAGGAATAGAAAACTCGTTTAACTGCATGAGGTTTAGCAAAACTCTGTTACAAGTAAGGCTTTCTTTGTAAAGATCTAAATATTTGTAATATTCAGAAGTAGATTTAAAGTATTTTTTTACCCACTCTTTTATATTAAGTGACTTGGAGAATGAAGTTGAAAATAAGAAAGCCCAGATATTAAGTCTTCAGCAACATCTCTCTACCCTTGAAAAGGATATTAAAGGCAATGAAGAACTTCTCAGAAGGTACCAACTGCATTATAAAGAGTTAAAGGTAAGAAAACATCATTTTGTTTTCTCAGCTTAATCATTTGCAAGTTATTTTTAAGGTCTTAACCATGGATTTAGTTAGGTGAGTAGTTCTCAGATTTTTTGGCCTCAAGCCCCTTTATAATCTTAAAAGAGCCCTCATCTGTGTACGTATTATCAGTATTCCTATTATTAAAAATTAAAGCAAAATTTAAGAATATTTAATAACTAATTTAAAAATAATAAATATGTATTAACATAAATAACATTTTTATGACAAATAGCTAGTTTCCAAAGCCAGAGAGATTTAGTAAAAAGATTGACATTTTTGATATTTTTCTAAATCTCTGATATTTGGCATAATAAAATTCACCTAAACTATCATATCAGCTTCTATAATCAGTCTGTTGTAGTATTGCACATTATAGTTATAAACCTCCTGTACACTTACAAGAAATCGATAGTGAAAGAGATCTAAAAAAAATAATGACTTAATGTTTTTATGAAAATAGTTTTTACCTAATGGACCCTCTGAATGAGTCTCTTAGACTCCCAGGAGATACTGGGATTGGATTTTAAGAACAATTGGAATAATCTTTCTAGCACTTTAGACTGGATGTTTAAAGAAAACAGTGTCTCTGTGGACTCAACACTGTCATACTGTCTTCATTTTAAATGCTAAAATGGAATACTTCTATCTGCTTTGTATGAGAGTTGATTAGCAATAATGGTGATCGATACAGACTTTATATATAATTTTCTTTGGTTCTTTTAAAACGAATGTGTCTTTAACTGTGGAATCCTTCTGTAATATAAACCAAAGTAGAATTTTGTTGATTAATACATCCTTTCCAGGGTTTTTGTTTCAATTTTTCTTTTATTTTTATGTTACTAAAATCTAAATACCTTTTTTTTTCAAAAGATGAAAATAAGGAAAAGTATTTCTGAAATTCGGGAACTTGAGAATATAGAAGAACACCAGTCTGTAGATATTGCAACCTTGGTAAGATTCTTTTCCTCAACTTAAATATAATGTAAAAGACAAAACTATTACTTAGGTTAAGAGAATCTAGTCTCAGATTTTTAAAAATAACCTTTTTGAGGCTACTTTTTATAATTGCTAACTCCATTTACAAATAAGTTAGAAACTTCCTGGTGTATGGCCATTTAAGTTCCTTAATATTTTGTGCATATAACTTCCATGTATTGTAATTGGTTTTGTCTTCTACATGTAATAAAACTTTGTCAGAGCTTGTTTATCTGAACAGTAACTGTTCGAACTACCTAGCATAGTATTTTTCATAATTAATCAGTACCAGTATTAGTGATATCATTTAGTCAGTTGCAGTTGGTCTCTTTGAACTGTTTTCCTTTTTCCAAGTTTAATGGTTTTTATTTACCACATATTAGTTCTCTTAGGCATCTTTTTATGACATTCAGCTTAATTCCCCAAGTTATGATAAGCAGTGAATTAAATATATAGCAGAGTCTTGTTAAAATGAATCAGTATTTACCTGATTCATTCAGAGTAAATCAGTATTTACTCTGTACCAGGCATCGTGTTAAATGCTGAGGGACACAACAGTAAACAAAATAGATCAAGTCACTGCACTGATGGAGCTTTACTACAATAAGAATTTGTCTCCAGTTTGTATTAGTAATTTGGTTTTCCCCTTAATGTTTTTCTGCTTTCATTCCTATTGTTGATAGACTCAATTTCTTAAAGGTGTATGTATTATTTATTTTTGTTCAGTCAGCATCTGATACATTGCCTGGCACAAGGTATATATTTATATATACTATATTTTGAAAGAAAAAGTAAGTAATAGAGTAAAAGTTATCCCCTTTGATTATGACCTCAAGCACAATAAAATAGTTTGTCTTCTAAATGTAATCCTTTTCTAATTTTTAACCTATATTCTCCTACTTTCTAATTTACCAGTAAGAGTATGAAAATATCATAATGTTCTTTGTATTTGTCTTTAATCTGGTTTTCTTGTAGCCTATAGTTTCTCCTTTTCCAGAATTGTATTGTTTTCCTCTTGGATAACTTAAGTATTTGAATTAATTCTGTATGCTCTGTAAATGTTGCCAGGAAGATGAAGCTCAAGAAAATAAAATCAAGATGAAAATGGTTGAGAAAAATATGGAACAACAAAAAGAAAATATGGAACATCTTAAAAGCCTGAAAATAGAAGCAGAAAACAAATATGATGCAATTAAACAGAAAATTAATCAGCTCTCAGAGCTAGCAGATCCACTTAAGGTATATATTGCTATTCTAATGTGTGTGTGTATATATATATATATATATATCTGCAGTATACCTGCTAGAAGGTCTTTCCTGGTAACTCGCTGGTAAAGAATCTGCCAGCAATGCAGGAAACCCCAGTTCAATTCCTGGGTTGAGAAGATCCACTGGAGAAGGGAGAGGCTACCCACTCCAGTATTCTTGGGCTTCCCTGGTGGCTCAGCTGGTAAAGAATCTGCTGGCAATGTGGGAGACCTGGGTTCAATCCCTAGATTGGGAAAATCCCCTGGAGAAGGGAAAGGCTACCCACTCCAGTAATCTGGCCTGGAGAATTCCATTGATTGTATAGTCTGTGGAGTTGCAGCGGGTGGGAAAGAGTCAGACACAAATGAGCGACTTTCACTTTCACACCTGCTAGATAATATTCTAACAGAATTTATGACTAAATGTAAATAAAGCTGTATAAAACTGGGATGTACAGCAACTTTTCATCATTTGATCAATCAGAAGGAAATGGCAACCCACTCCAGTATTCTTGCCTGGAGAATCCCATGGACAGAGGAGCCTGGTAGGCTACAGTCCACCAGGTCGCAAAGAGTCAGACATGGCTGAGCGACTTCACTTTGATTTTCACACCTTTACAGAAAATAAATTGCCAAATTATTCTCCCTCCCCAAGAAGGTTATATTTTGTGGGATATTTTCATCTTTTAGAATCAGAGACAGGGATATTTATCTGTCTATTCTGTCTCTGTGCTTATCTGTTCTCTTGTCCTGCCTCTTGTCAATAACTCTAGGGTTCAGTCCAGTTCAGTTGCTCAGTTGTGTCCGACTCTTTGTGACCCCACAGACTGCTGCATACCAGGCTTCCCTGTCCATCACCAACTCCCAGAGCTTACTCAAACTCATGTCCATCGAGTCAGTGATGCCATCCAACCATCTCATCCTCTGTTGTCCCCTTCTCCTCCTGCCTTCAGTCTTTCTCAGAATCTGGGTCTTTTCCAATGAATGAGTTCTTCGCATCAGGTGGCCAAAGTATTGGAAAATATCAGCTTCAGCATCAGTCCTTCCAATGAATATTCAGGACTGATTTCCTTTAGGGTGGACTGGTTGGATCTCCTTGCTGTCCAAGAGACTCAAGTCTTCTCCAACACCACAGTTCAAAAGCATCAGTTCTTCGGCACTCATCTTTTTTTATAGTCCAACTCTCACATCCATACATGACTACTGGAAAAGCCATAGCTTTGACTAGATGGACCTTTGTTGGTAAAGTAATGTCTCTGCTTTTTAATATGCTATCTAGGTTGGTCATAACTTTTCTTCCAAGGAGTAAGCGTCTTTTAATTTCATGGCTGCAGTCACCATCTGCAGTGATTTTGGAGCCCCCAAAAATAAAATCTGTCACTGTTTCCATTGTTTCCCCATCTATTTTCCATGACGTGATGGGACTGGATGCCATGATCTTAGTTTTCTAAATGTTGGGTTTTAAGCCAACTTTTCCCTTTCCTCTTTCACTTTCATCAAGAGGCTCTTTAGTTTCTTTACTTTCTGCCATAAGATTGGTATCATCTGCATACCTGAGGTTATTGCTGTTTCTCCCGGCAGTCTTGATTCCAGCTTGTGCTTCATCCAGCCCAGCATTTCTCATGATGTACTCTGCATATAAGTTAAATAAGCAGGGTGTCAATATACAGCCTTGACATACTCCTTTCCCGATTTGGAACCAGTCTGTTATTCCATGTCCAGTTCTAACTGTTGTTTCTTGACCTGCATACAGATTTCTCAGGAGGCAGGTCAGATGGTCTGGTATTCCCATCTCTTTAAGAATTTTCCACAGTTTGTTGTGATCCACACAGTCAAAGGCTTTGGCATAGTCAATAAAGCAGAAATAGATGTTTTTGTGGAACTCTCTTGCTTTTTCGATAATCCAGTGGATGTTGGCAATTTGATCATTGCCAAGGAGTTTAATCTTTGAACTCTAGGATTAGTTCATGTAAAAGTCAGCTTGAAAAAAAGTGCTATCCACTTCCTACTTACTAACATATCTGCATTATGTTCCAGCCAGAATTCAGTTGGCTTTTTTTGTTTGAAGACACATGCTTTTTGAAACCAAATTAGGGAAATAAAGTTTATTATCAGCAGCTTATTATCATTCTAATTGAACAGCTCAATTATTCTCAAAACTTTAGATTTTATTTATAAGACACAAAAGAATCAGTAGTATGTCTTAAGAGGGAAGAGGTATGTTGATGATATAACCTCTTTTTTGCAGGAAAATTATCTTCTTTGACTCAAAATATGTTTAAATATTTTAAAAGTTTAAAAGAACTTGCACGCATATGTGCTTTACTGTAAGTGTCTCCACTGACAGTTTTAGAAAGTGTAATTTATTAAAGAGAGTTAGAGGAGAAGCTGAATAGAAACAACTTTTCCCTGTTTGTGGTGACCTCTATATTGTTGCTTTCCATAGAGCTGTGATTTCTGGCTGCCTTGGTAATGCATGTTGGTTTTGTTTTTTTCTATTTGAGCTAAGAATTTTAAAAAATCTTAATGTGTGGAAGGAAAACATATTAAGGATACTATTGAAAAAGACAAATAGCAAGTAGTTACTACAGGAAATTAGAATTAAAAAGACAAAAAATCCAAGATAAATAAAGAATACAAAATTAATTTTTAAAAGAAAATAGAATAAGAGAAAATAAAATAAGTATGAAAATTGTCAAGAATGGGAGAGACTGATTTCAAAACTCAGGGATTAGAGAAGTGAAGTTAAAACAAAGATGATTTCAAAGAAAATTTTAAATGGTGAAGGACTGAGCAGGACAACTTAAAATCGAAATGATAATTTATGCTAAAATAATATAGAAAAAGAAATAATTAGCACCTGAATTATCCCATGGACTGTAGCCTGCCAGGCTCCTCTATCCATAGAATTTTCCAGGCAAGATTACTGGAGTGGGTTGCCATTTCCTCCTCCAGGGGATCATCCCCACCCAGGGATCAAACCCACGTCTCCTACACTGGCAGGCAGATTCTTTAGCACTGCACCACCTGGGAAGCCCTGAATTATCCCAGATAACTTAAGCTGTGTTCTGTTCTTTTAGGGACCTGTAAGCTAAAGCAACTCCTAGAATTGGAAGTCCACAGATAAGTTCAGTAGCAGAATATACATGCAGAAAGCAGTAAGAATTCTTGATCTTAGCTCTTTGCCTTGGTTGCCAATAAGTGAACCCTTCAGTAACCTGCACACAGTAGTCAAGAGTCCAGTAGTCAAGAGGGTTTTTCTTTACAGTGTCACATCCCACTAGCCATCAATAACAGGACCAAGAAGAGTTGACTAACAAAGGAATTTAATTCCTCATAAGCTGTCATAATGTATTAGCAGCTTCTAGATAATCTGTTTTCTGTTAGGACATTTGTTCATTTTGTGTCAGAGGAGTGGCAAGAGGGTGGAAGATGCTGTTCAAATATGTAGTCATTGAAATCCTGGCATAGGGAATATTTTTCTCACTTTGAACAGTTTATTTTGATTTATACTGCAAGCTTAATGCTTTAGTTACATATTAAATTTTTTGTATAGGGAGCATGATCTACATTAAGAATCATGGTCTGCATTATTAGAGTAGGTGGGCTTCTCAGTTTCTGATAGAGATAATGAGTATTTATTTCTATTGAGACTGACTATGCTTTTGAAAATTCCAAGATCTAATGATTGATAGCTTTCTAAAACCTCATAATTGATGTAATTATAGGAAGCAAGTGGTTATAATACATACTATAGTAATTTATCCAATGTCAGCTAACTAAAATTTGTTATTTAGACATCAAGGAGAATAAAATTTTTCAATGATTCTGTCCCTTCTAGCATCTCAGCCTATTTTTCTTTTTTTTCAAAGGCTGAACTTTCTTAAAGGTTAGAAGCTCTACAGACGTAGGGCTACATCAGAATTTAGTTCTAGATCTAACCCATCCTAGCCCTCACCCCAAAACAAGGTGAGTGTCACTTAAGTGAATTTAATATCTTTAGGTCTCTGTTTCACCATCACCAAAATGAAATGAAAGGAAATACTCTCTTGGTTCCTTTTTAAAGTTGTTAAATTTGTTGGTACCTAGGATATAATTTTATTAAATATTTGAAGACAAATCAAAAGCCCCAGTAAGAGAAAGAACCTTAAGTTCTTTTCATTCTGTTTTATAAGTCAAGTTTTTCCCTTTCTAAAGTTGCTCAGAAAAAATTAACCAGCACAGATCCATCCTGATATAACTGACCGCTTTGGCTCCGTAAAGCTGATTTGATCCCCTGAAGCAAACATGGACATATTTTGAAAGTTTCTACCAAAAATGATTAGAAAATTTAGTGTTGGCAACAACTCTGTTTCGTAAGCCATTCCAATTCCCAACTGCAATATCTTCTACTATGAAAATTATACCCGTTTTCTTTTATTTTCTTCAAAGGAAAGGAGCAGCTTATCTCTATCCTCCATGTAATTTTTTATTTTTAATAGACCAGTGTTATAAAAACTGTATATTATTGTCTACCTTGGGTGGTAGTTATTTTTAGCAGTGTGAATGAATACCTTGCAGAAAATTGCATTCTTAGGTCAGGAAGTAGCCTATATCTACTTTTCTATATGAGGTGTAAATAACTTGGAATTTTTAGATACATCACGTGTTCTTTTTCTTTTCAGGATATCTGTAAATCTTCTGTCTTCCTTGATGCTGTTGTTTTGGTTTGTGTTTATTTCTTTTTCTGTCTGATTCCTGAAGGTAAACATCATCATCATAGTGTATATGTCCAGTGTTAGTGGTTCAGTTGTGTACGACTCTTTGTGACCCCATGGAGTGTAGCCCACCAGGCTCATCTGTCCATGGAATTCTCTAGGCAAGAATACTAGACTAGGCTCAAAAAATAGACAAACTCGGCAAAATTTAATTTGGTGATTCTTAAATCAAGAGCCGTTTTAAAAACCGAGGTGTAGGGATTCTCAGCCTACTAAAATAAAATCTCCAGAGGTGGAGTTTGAAAATCTATGTTTTTTTAAAACATCAAAATTGATGATAAAGAAGGCAGTCTGTATATCAGTATTTAGGAAAGCTGCCATAATTTATGGCTTTGCACATATATCATCTCTAAATGCTAATAAAATCTTTTCACCTGCCTCTACCTCCTTTAAAGAAATTTGTATGTTGTATATACTCTAATGGAAGACAGATTCCCATAACAATGGAAAATTCCAATAACAGAAGAAAATGTGTTTTGGGCATCATTCATGTATAAAATTATCAGGCAAAATAATCAAACTGTGTCCTTGACATTCAGTCTATTAACTTAATTATACATGAACATCACAGAATCACATATATGTTTAACATTTAGAAATACTGCTTTGTTTCCATTTACATTTCATGAATTAATTTTTTTAACCTTTCTCATGTGTCTTCAGCATTGGCATCTTTATTGTGGTTAGAGCTATATTTTGAGTAATAAGAATAGTTGAGTGAAGCATTTTTCCAACACTCACAGAAGGATATGAACTCTTAACACTGGCCTCTTCAAGCAGCATAATCCTGTCCACTTGATTACTTGTCAGTTTATACCTAGGCTGATAATTTTTTAAAACAATCTTTTCCTTATAGATTATTTTGGTCTTATTTAAACAGGATGAATTAAACCTTGCGGATTCTGAAGTGGATAACCAAAAACGAGGGAAACGGCATTATGAAGACAAGCAGAAAGAACACTTGGATACTTTAAATAAAAAGAAACGAGAACTAGATATGAAAGAAAAAGAGCTAGAGGTTATCCATGATTTTTTAAAACATTTTGTTTACAACTTTGGTCATGATTATTAAAATGCGTTTTCCTTAATGTCATATTTCCAAACAGAGACAAGTTGTCTGATGGATATCTGTTTTCTTTGGAGTAATAGCTGTTTCAGTGAATCAACAGAGGGAAAGACTTAGGGACTCTCAAAGTGTGGCGACTTCATAGACCAACACGAAGAGTACTTTAGGCAGGACTGCCACAGCCCCTTACCGTGCCTCCAAGTGATTTGGGAAGTGGCACTCCCTGCTCTGAAATAGTTCCTTAAATGCCCAACCTGGCAAGTGCATAGCAGGTTTATTTCAGAAAAAGACTCCGCTGCCTCTGAGTTAACTTGGGAGTGAGTTGGGCTACAGTCCAGCTCCTCCTTACTAATAACCCTGGTTGACGGTGGAGAGCGGAAGCCCTATTTTTAGAGGAAAGTAAGTTGAAGGCAACCATAGTTTAACCTAAAAGAGATGGATTCCAGCTTTGTTTTTACATGTCCTAGGAAAATGGTTTCAACTCTGAAACCTATTGCCTTATTTGTTTAAGACATAATATACGAATGTCATGAATGGAAGTACTATGTGTGCAAGTGCTTTGGGTTTTTAATATTTTACAAACAGAAGGGTCTTTATGTTTTCAGTACTATTTGATATTTAGAATCCACCCTAAAACTCACAGAAAGCTATGTCTGACCTCAGCATCTGGGGTGCCAAACCTTCATAACTTCTAATTGAAATTTGTTTTTCTAGGAGGTTATGGAGCTCCTCTAAATCGTTAAAGTTGTGTACACTAATGCAATTTTCTTTTGAAAATTTATGATGACTCTGAACTGTATTCTTAGTATAAAGCTTAGAAAAATAACATTGATATTAAGTGTAATTAAAATACATTTCTTAAATGTAAGTTCAGAATTCTACTTGGCATATTTTGGTACAAATAGTACAGTGAATTGTTGTATCAGAGACGTTTTAAAGTTAAACGTCTGTTATTTTAGGAGAAAATGTCACAAGCAAGACAAATCTGTCCAGAGCGGATAGAAGTAAAAAAATCTGCCTCAATTCTAGACAAAGAAATTAATAGATTAAGACAGAAGATACAGGCAGAACATGCTAGTTATGGAGATCGAGAGGAAATAATGAAGTAAGTGCTTGCTTTTCTACTTTATGACATTATCCATATATGTTAGTAAAACAAAAGAAGTTATATAAAATCTTAAGTTTGGGTAAAGTGTTTCTATGGCATATGGTTACAGCTTAACTAGCCTTTCATACATGTAATATTAACAATAAATAAATTTTTTCTTTGGAATTATTATAGAACTTATTAAATATATTTGAGATTTTATTTTATGTTTCATTGAGTGGTATTTATTTGCTTAATTTTTTTTTTTCATAAAATAGGCAGTATCAAGAGGCAAGAGAAAGCTATCTTGATTTGGATAGCAAAGTAAAAACTTTAAAAAGGTTTATTAAATTACTGGAAGAAATAATGATCCATAGATATAAAACATATCAACAATTTAGAAGGTAAGTGCATTAAAAAATATTACCACATATTATGCATTTTTATTTTTTCTTTGTTTTCAATTCTCCCCTATAAACAATAAAATTAAATTAGAAAAACTTTCATGATTCAATTAGAAAAGATGTAGTAGTGCTTGGGACCCTATAATTTAATCATAGCATTCTAGATTTGAAGGGAGTTTTATAAATGAGCTTTTTTAACTTAAACTCCATTAGAGGTACCTTACTGGGTAACTCATAGCTGGCTGTTCAGTCTCTGCTTAAATGGGCCATTTGGAAGCTTATTGGCTCCAAAACAGACTATTTCAGTCTTAGTGCATGTTCTAATGAGAGACAATTTTTTATGGGCTTTTTATGGGCCCTGTTGAGGCAGGTTCTCAGTTGATTACCCTGATCTCCTAGAACCATATAGCTCCTTGGATACAGAATCTCTGTTTTGTTCATAAATATATCCCCAGTGCCTACTGTGGTGCCTGAAATGTAGTAGAAAAATGATGTATATTGTTTGAATGAATGAGTACAGGGTCAGCGACACTGAATCTCATTAGTATACCCAGAAATGTGCAGATTGTCAGGGATCAATTAACCCCAGCTAAAATCACAAACAACAGAAATAAACTAGAGGACAGTTGATAGGTAGACTTGGCTCTTGATATATTTGAATCCTAGGCAGCCCTAGTCTTTCCACCTGACCTATTTTCCCCATGGCATCCCCTCAGTAGCATGTTTCTTAACTATTTATACCAAGAACTATTAGAGAAGGAAATAGCAACCCACTCGTGTACTCTTGCCTGGAAAATTCCATGATCTTGGGATCCTGGTGGGCTGCAGTCCACGGGGTTGTGAAGAGTTGGAGGCAACTGAGCATGCATCCCCATACCAAGAGCTATAGTCTTAAGACTATAGAATTTTTTAAATTTTTGTAAATTTTAAGTTCCCCTAGTATCAGTTCAGTTCAGTCACTCAGTTGTGTCTGATTCTTTGTGACCCCATGAACCGCAGCATGCCAGGCCTCCCTGTCCCATCACCAACTCCCAGAGTTTACCCAAACTCATGTCCATTGAGTCGGTGATGCCATCCAGCCATCTCATCTTCTGTCATCCCCTTCTCCTGCCCTCAGCCTTTCCCAGCATCAGGGTCTTTTCAAATGAGTCAGCTCTTCACATCAGCTGGCCAAAGTATTGGAGTTTCAGCTTCCAACATCAGTCCTTCCAGTGAATACCCAGGACTGATCTCCTTTAGGATGGACTGGTTGGATCTCATTACAGTCCAAGGGAATCTCAAGAATCATCTCCAGCACCACAGTTCAAAAGCATCAATTCTTTGGCTCTCAGCTTTCTTTATAGTCCAACTCTCACATCCATATATGACTACTGGAAAAACCATAGTCTTGACTAGATGGACCTTTGTTGTCAAAGTACTGTCTCTGCTTTTTAATATGCTGTCTAGATTAGTCATAACTTTCCTTCCAAGGAGTAAGCGTCTTTTAATTTCATGGCTGCAGTCACCATCTGCAGTGAGGGGAAATTCAAATAAAGCCATAATGAGAAATAGGCTTTGCGTGTTTGGCCATATTCCTTAACTAAACAATAGGTTAGTTTTTGAAATGTGTGTTTCAGTTTTATATGCATGTTATTAGGATTTGATTAAAGAGTTTCCTATTTTATCCTTTTGAGGCAGCTTTTAAGTTTTGTTAAGTAGGACCAGAGTAGTCTTCGATCAAGGACAATTTTTTTTTCTTACCTGTGAAGCCATGTTCTTCTGAGTCCTTGTTGATGCACTATGAGTTTACTCCACTCGTGCCTGTGGGAAAGTGAACTATTCCTGACTCTGGGTGACCTCAGGGGTTGTTTCTGCTTCTTTTGGGTGTTTCTTTTGCCAACCTCAGGCAGTATCCCCACACCGCCACTGATAAGAAGAATGCTTAGCCTGAGGATCTCCCAGCCCCTCTGTGGTTCTCTAGAACTCTCTCAGTGCAGTTCTCTCTTCCCCACACCCTGCTTGTTGAACCGGAGGGCCTGGGCCTCCCCAGACTCCTTAACAGGGCTTCTGGGCACCCCGTGGGTTTTCACTGCCCTTTTACTCTTGTTGTTGTTCAACCGCTCTCATGTCCAACTCTTTGCAACCCCACAGACTGCAGCACACCAGGCTTCACTGTCCATCACCATCTCCCAGAGCTTGCTCAAACTCATGTCCATCGAGTTGGTGATGCCATCCAACCATCTCATCCTCTGTCGTCCCCTTCTCCTCCCACCTTCAATCGTTCCCAGCATCAGGGTTGGTCTTTTCTAATGAATTGGCTCTTCGAATCAAGTGCCCAAAGTATTGGAACTTCAACTTCAGCATCAGTGCTTCCAATGAATATTCAGGACTGATTTCCTTTAGGATTGATTGGTTTGATCTCCTTGCTGTCCACGGGACTCTGAAGAGTCTTCTCCAACACCACAGTTCAAAAGCATTAATTCTTTGGCACTCAGCCTTCATGGTCCAGCTCTCGTATCCATCCATGACTGCTGGAAAACCATAGCTTTGACTATACGGACTTTTGTCGGCAAAGTAACATCTCTGCTTTTTGATATGCTAGGTTGGTCATGGCCTTTTTTCCAAGGAGCAGGAGTCTTTTAATCATGGCCTTTTACTCTTAATGTGTAATTTGTGGCATCACTACATCTTTTCCAGAAACAGTAGGATTTGTTTTCTTATTGTTATCTAGAAAATTTGTATTTAAAGTGTTTTCTGTTAAAGTATTGGTCTTATAATTTATTATCTTAATATGTTTCTTCACCACTGACAAGCTTTACATAGTTTACCTAATCTTGAGAGGACAATAGAGATGGTTAAATTTTTTAAATTGTTTTATCTCTTTACACTGGAGAACCTTGTCACTTTATGAGGACAATCTTTTAGGCATCCTGTGAGTGGACACAATTGAAAAATGCATATCAGTATTTCAGAAGGAAAGCTAACAAAAAATTCTGAATACCAGCTAGCAATAGTTATTGTGGCAACAAAGGAAAGACTGAAGCTATCAGTATTTTCAAATGTGGGAATTTAATGCAGTTTAGGAAGGGAATTGGGAGGGAAAAGAATAAAATACAGTTCTTCTAAAGAAAGGAGCCTTAAGTTCTTTAGGAAAAGCACTCCCCACCAAAAGGAATCAAGGCTCCTTGGAGAAGTGGTTAATAATACGGAGCTGAGCAGGGAAGGTCTAGATACCAGAAATGTAAGGAAGTGCTCCCCCAAAATGTAGAGTCATGATGAAAGGATATAGGCATCTTGAGAGAGGCTCCCACTGGCAAAATGTGGGACAATTTGAGGACCAAAATAAACAAGAACAGTAATAGATGGTGGGGCTTCCTTGGTGGCTCCATCGTAAAGAATCCACCTGCCAGTGCAGGAGACTTGAGTTCGATCCCTGGATTAGGAAGATCCCCCAGAGGAGGAAATGGCAACCCACTCCAGTATTCTTGCCTGGGAAGTCCCATGAACAGAGGAGCCTGGCAGGCTACAGTCTACACAGTCACAAAAAGTTGGACACAACTTAGCAACAACAAATGAATTGTAACCCAGTGAATAAGATAGCAATCTGACTGCATCCTTATAAAAAGGGTGTAAATAAATAAATGAGGAAGAAGGGAAAGGTCTCCCTGACAGCAGGATGCCGTCTGATAAATAAGTGGAGTTTTGTGTAGTGTGAGGCAGTGTGTAAGGTACTGCAGATACATGACTGAGAGATTGCCCTCGCCATTTTTGCTACTATAAAGTTAGGAGGAGACAAGCTAATGAATAGGCCGTTTACCACTATCTTAATACTGCTAAAGTTTAATCATCTCAAGGGCAAGATTTATGTCTTCTGTGTTAGGGTGATATCTTGTATAAATTAGTTGACTGATACATTCATATGGACTTGCTGTAATATAATGGTTTTATTCTGTGTGGGACATTTTTATTCATCTTATAGATGTTTGTTTATTATAAAATGAATTGATAAAAATTTGGGGACATAAATGAAATATAAAGACAAAGACAAAAATCACCTAAAATTTTACCTATTTAAATAGGCACCAGTGTTAACACCCTGGCATATTTTCATCTGGTCTTACATGCTGGCTTAAAGCTCATGCTGAATCTACAGTTCTCTAACTTTGTAATCTTTTTAATGTGCCCAATGTCTTTTTTCAAGGTGTTTGACTTTACGATGTAAATTGTACTTTGACAACTTATTATCTCAGCGGGCCTATTGTGGAAAAATGAATTTTGACCATAAGAATGAAACTCTTACTATATCAGTGAGTATCTTAACTCTTTGCATGTTAGTCATTAGGAGGATTACCTGCTTCATTTTTTTTTTCTGGGGGCGGAGGGGGGTGGGGCTTCATTTCTTTTGATGATATGTTGATCTGTTGTCATTGGAAACAAAAGAACTTATTTTTAAGTTAAAGATGGTTTTTGCTAGTGTTGAAAATTAAATTAATTCTACTGACTAAAGCTGCTGTTATAGCTCTTTCCCTTCCTCCCTGCCCTGTGGACAACCAAATTATCTTCTTTTGGTGATAATTAGGAATTTTGTTTTCAGCAGTAAATGTTTACCGTCTCTTCTCACTCCACTGGCTCCTTTTTAAAATTCATACAACATTTTAAATTTTGTGGGACTGTCTGTAATTATTTTCAAAAGCAGTTTAACCACTAGATGTCACTAGAAATCAAGTAACAAAAGAGTATTTTGGCACTTAGAAATATTTGACAAAAAGAAACATGACAATCTGGTTAACAGCATCGAAAACAATAAAATACCTAGGAATAAATTAACCAAAGAAGTGAAAGATCTGTACAGTGAAAAATATAAGACACTGATGAAAGAAAGAAATTGAAAGAGACACAAATAAATGGAAAGATAACCGTTATACATGAATCAGAAGAGTTGATATTGTTAAAATGTCTATACCATCCAGAGCTGTCTATAGATTCAGTGCAGTCCCTGTCTAAATTCCAAAGGCATTGTTCACAAAAAGAAAAAACAGTCATAAAATTTGAATAGAACCAGATAAAATAGTAGCTAAAGCAATCTGGAGAAGAAAAAACAGTCTGAAAGCATCACATTTCCTGATTTCAGGTTGTGTTGCAAATATATAATAACCAAAACAGTAACCAAAATAGATATATAGACCAGTGGAACTGAATTGTATGTTCTTGAATTGTATATTCTTGGCTCCTTTATCAAATATTAGTTTTCTGTATTTGCATGGGTTTATTTCAGGGCTCTCAGTTCTATTCCATTGGTCAATGCATCTATTTTTATGCCAGTACATATACTGTATGTATATTTGAAAGTTGCTCAGACAGTAGATCTCAAAAATTCTCACCGCTGAAAGAAAAAAGAAAAAAATGGCAACCGTGTGAGTTGATGGACATGTTCACCTTATTGTGGTGATAATCATTTTGCAATGTATATGTTTGTGTCATGTCCTAATACCTCAAAGTTATGCAGTGTTAAATGTCATTTTTATCTCAATGAAACTGGGTGGAGGCTATAACGGTTTTCATTTGCCTAATATTAGTACTCTTATTAAGCTTTTAGAATTTTGGTATGTTAGACCTGGTTAAGGGGAGAAAATGTTTTCAATTAGATTTCTCATAGTAAAACAGAAGCCGCCATTATACAGTTTATATTTTTATTTAAAATATTTTAAGTGGAATAGATGTCATTTCCAAGTCACTGACTGATTTTGTTGCTCATTTCATTTTTACTATAAATTCATCCTTTTTAAAACGGTAGCCAACCACTTCTGTAAAGAAGTTAATCTGACTATTTTCTGCATTTTGTTTTTT
The DNA here is from genome assembly GCF_910594005.1 of Cervus elaphus. Classification (NCBI taxonomy): domain Eukaryota; kingdom Metazoa; phylum Chordata; class Mammalia; order Artiodactyla; family Cervidae; genus Cervus; species Cervus elaphus. The sequence goes on along the minus strand of NC_057825.1, from coordinate 25,379,076 downwards.
GTTACCTCCTTCAAGGTTCAGCCTGGAGAGGGAAACAAAGCTGCTTTCAATGACATGCGGGCCTTATCTGGCGGTGAACGTTCTTTTTCCACGGTTTGCTTCATTCTTTCTCTGTGGTCCATCGCTGAATCTCCTTTCAGATGCCTGGATGAGTTTGATGTCTACATGGTACTGATAACTTTTAAATTCTCTAGTTTTTCTCTTTTTTTGGTGGTGGTTTGAAATGTATATTTTGAAAGGAAACTATTGATTTGTTAGTTCTTCTCAACAGAAAAGATCCTGCTTTGACAGTTCGGTCTGTGATAAGTGGTAGGGAAGAGCTAAAGAATCCCAGTTCTTTCCCTCGCTAACACACCACACTGACAGGGCCTCCATCCTGGACTTGTGCTCTTTCCCCTCGTTTATTATGATAAGCAGTTCACCACCCTTGCTGTGACCTTCGCACCACTGTTGTCTCCTTCCTGTTCAGCCACACTTTTCAAAAGAACAATTTCTGTAACATGAGAACAAGAACACTGGACTTTGAAGTTAAAAAACTTAACATCGAGGCCTGCCTCTGTCACCAGTTACCCAGGTGACTGTGGACTCGGTATCTGTCCTTTTCAGGCCTCAGTTTCTTCATCTATAAGGTAAGATCCTTAGCCTTTCCTCCCTCATAAGGGTAGAGAGACGCTCCAGTGAGGTCTGCCTCGCTGTGATTCAGGCACATAGTAAGCCTCTCATTTCAGCTGTCCATCCTTCATTCTTCACTAAACCCACTGCAGTCTGGGTTTGGACTACAGTACTGCAGCAAAACTTGTTTAGCAAGGATCATAAATGAACGTTAATTCTTTGAAGTATTTGTACCACAGACTGAGCCTCCATCTCTTAAGGTGTGTCTTCTTACGGGTTTCCACACTCCTCTTTGTTCTCAACATGCCAGTCTGTCCCCACCACCCCAGTTCACATGCCCTTAAATGTTTAAGGTCTTCTTTGTTTTTTATAGTGATGTGAGTTTCCCTGGATATCATATTCTGCCTACTCCCCCACCTGTCACACACGCACACAGTCCACAGTCTGGTACCTGCATTTGCTGCTGCTGCTGCTAAGTCGCTTCAGTCGTGTCCGACTCTGTGCAGCCCCATAGACGGCAGCCCACCAGGCTCCTCTGTCCCTGGGACTCTCCAGGCAAGAATACTGGAGTGGGTTGCCACTTCCTTCTCCAATTCACGCATGCATGCTAAGTCACTTCAGTTGTGTCCGACTCTGTGCGACCCTATGGACAGCAGCCCACCAAGCTCCTCTGTCCACAGGATTCTCCTCCATTTGGATTCCTACCAAATCTAAGCGTCTCTTCCGACATCTCTCTTGCCCCCTGTGAGACCTCTAGTGAACAACCTACATCCCAAACTGAGCATGTCTGAGACTGAATTGGTTTTCCACTCAAAGCTTTTCTTTTCTTGAGTTCCTTTCCTTGAATGTTCACAAATTGCCATTACCAATCCAACACCTGACTGCAGCACCAGTGATTTATCTGTGGTTCCTCTTTCCTTGTTAGGACCTGTCTCCTCCTCTTCTGTAATTTCTCCCTAGCCTCTGCTCCTTCTGTCACCTCTTCTGTCCTCAGCTCTTGCTCATTGTCTTCGTTTCCTGTCCAGACTTCCAGACTTTAATCCTGTTCCTTCTCACTTTCTCCTCACCATCTTGTCAGGTTTCTGTTTCTAAAATAAATCTAATTTTGATCACTCCCTTGTTGAAAAGTCTTTGGTTTGATTCTATAGTGTGACTGAGACCCTTTATGATACTGTATCCACCTGCTTTTTCAGCTGGACTAAGCTGCTTGTGATTTTCCAAACACTGTGCCCTTCTTCCTTGTATGTCACACTCTGACTCATCTTTCAAGACTTGGTTTGGATGTCACCTTTATGTAGCCTCCACACCACCATGCTGCAGGCAGGGTTAGGGACTTCTCAGAGCTTCCTCAGCACCTCCTTATATCAACTCATGCAATTGTATTATTTTTATGTATGATAGTATATAATGTTCACCCACGTGGTGCTAGTGGTAGAGAATCTGCCTGCCAATGTAGGAGACGCTAGCGACAGAGGTTTGATCCCTGGGTTGGGAGGATCCCCTGGAGTAAGAAATGGCACCTCACTACAGTATTCTTGCCTGGAAAATTCCATGGGCAAAAGAGCCTAGTGGACTATAGTCCATGGGATCACCAAAAATAAAACGAGACAGAACTGAGCACTACTACTATATGATATTCAGTGTATTATACATGTTTTATTTCATTTTGTTGCATTCCCCTATTTTCATGTATGAATCACTCACCAAATTATTTTTTAAGTTATCAACTATGTCTTAATCATATTTCTATCTCTTAATGCCTAATCCATAATTAGGATTTTAGAGAACGCTTATTTGCAAATCAGAATTCATATTCGCAAACCACTTCAGTGGATTTTTTTCTATGCTGTCATTGCTGAAGATTAAGAAATTCCTTTGAGATTTGGATTCAAAGCTGATTCACAAATCATAGATGATGATTGCTCTTTCCGTATAATATTTTTGTCCAAAATGCCATTATGCAGTCTTATCATGCATATTATTTTTCATATTTAATCTGAATAATTTCTTTCCCGTTCAGAAACTTAGAGGTTCTTAATCAGAATGACATTTTGCCTTGTTGAAATTATTCAGAAAAATGTACCCAAGTTCGGAGAACCAGTCTAAAGGAAATGAATAAATACTTCTTGGTGCATTGGCAGCTTTGTTATTAAATGATAGACTTCCCTCCAGGCATTGTTTTGAAAGGACAGTATTCAGTTTGGGCAAGCCCTGGTTACTTTTGTACCTTAAGTTAGACTACAGATATGCCCAATGGAAGAATTTCTAGAATAAGAGTCACTGAGCAGTGTGGCCAGGATGCTGGGCCCCTATCTGCCCTCCATAGTCCAGGTTCTTCACCACCATACTGTATGGCCGCGTGTGGTTTCATTTGCTTGTGTTTTCACATTTCCGGAGTTTTCATGGAAGGGGAGTGATAACTTTCTTTTTTATCGTTTTTTATTATTTAGCTCAGAAGACATAAACACAAAGTTTAATTCATTTAGTTTCACAACCTACTACGTATAAGTAGGCATTTTCCCCCTATGCACTGATGTGCTGTTTAACTTATTTTAAAGATTGAGTTGAGCAGTTAGTCTGTAAATTTGAACTTATTACTATTGTACAAATTGTAGAAGGTGATGAGGACAGAGTTTTTAAAACATCTTAATCATTGAGGGAAAATTTAAGAGATTTAATAAGTTTGAATCTGGTCACTTTTGATACCATTTTCCTAACTATTACTGTAGAAATTAGATTCACTTTGCAACAGCTAATTTTGACTATTTTCTGATTATTTTAATTGTTAACTATATTGGAGGCAAGGAGCTATACTTAAAAATACTTAGACTATAGAAATTCCTGAAAGATATATACATTCAGTTATTTTCCCCTAATAATTTAGATACTGGGTTTCACAGTATGTAAGAGTTGCTTGACATCGTAGATAAGATAATGGATGATCCTTGGATAAAATCCACGGGTGTGTACAACCCAAGGCTGCTTCCCCAAGAGCATAGTTGACACGCCAGCAGCTCTGACTTCCGCCTCTGTTCCCCAGGATATGGTTAACCGGAGGATCGCAATGGACATGATACTCAAGATGGCAGATTCCCAGCGCTTCAGACAGTTTATCCTGCTCACCCCTCAGAGCATGAGGTAACTTAAAAATTTCTTCTATGAATATGTATATGTGTATATATGTCTAGTGTATAAAAGGAAGTAAGAAATCCTTTATATTCTTAATTTTTTAAATGCAAATGCAAAAGTGACCAATAAAAAGAAAAACAAACCCCTAAATTCATTCCAGAGATTGAAGGTAGTTTTTCCTTAGATATTTAAAATACTGTGTGTGTTATCTTCCTTCCATAATAGAGGAGGTTTTATTTGAATGTGAGTATTTACTTTTTTAGTATTTCTGTCTTGAATCTGCTCTTCTCTGGTGATCAGGAACCAAATAATATAAAGTAATTTTAGTAACTTACTTAGATGAAAGAAATAATTCATAGTCTCCCTAATCTTGAATCTTTTTCTGGTGACTTACAAGTCTTTCTAAATAAAGAATGCTACTTTGCTGTCAGTCAGCATTTATTAGGTACTTGCATGGTGTCAGGCTCTGTGTCACTTAAAGCTGATATTCTTTCTCTAAAGTGGTCACTTGATCATTTGGGGCTTTAAGTTTATGACAGGAAATATTCAGGTGACTCCTTCCTGACTAGATAAGAAGAGTAAGAGAGTTAGATGTGTTTTTTTTTTTAGAGAGTTAGATGTTATATAAATCTGCTTCATTTTCTTTCTCCTCCAAAGTGAAAACTCATGGCATTAAGCAGGAAGTTAATTTTTGAAAATGAAAATTTATTTCCTTCTTGTAAATTATATTTCTAGAATTTCAGATATCAGACTTATATCCCCTCCCCCATTAGCAACCATTTGACTTGTATTTTCATGAGGTAGTATTAGAATTTTTTTTAATGTGAAAAAGTTTACTTGGAAATTGGAGTAATTAATTTTGCTTCCTTTAGTTCACTTCCATCAAGTAAACTGATTAGAATTCTTCGAATGTCTGATCCTGAAAGAGGACAAACTACATTGCCTTTCCGACCTGTAACTCAAGAAGAAGAAGAAGACCGGAGTTGATTTGTGACTTAATATGCCATGTCCTCATGTTGAAAGACATGTAAAGGGAAGAAACATCCAGGACTATTTGAAATAAAATGAAACAAGGTATTCTAAAATAAAAGAAACTCCTTTATGTATCTGACATTATGTATTAGAAAACATGTAAATAAGCCTAGAAGACCAGCCACAACCAGCGATTTAAAATTACAGTTATTTTACTTTGAGAAAACCCAATTTCAGAGTACTGGTTTTAAATCTTTTTGTTTTTTATTTTAGCCATCTACTTTTATAGATTCTTTTTCAGAAGTTTCAAATTTTGTACATATGTACATGTACATATCTGTTAAGTTTGGGTTCATTTCTATAGTATTTTGTAAGAATTAAAATAAACATTTGAGCATCTAGTTATATTTAGTTTTGCTTTTCCAGGATATTACGTTATTCTCATGGCGGGGAGTAGGGCAGTGCACAGGCGGGCTGTGGACAGGGACCAGCTTCCAAGAGATTTATTGTCTGTTTTGTTCATATTAACGAGGAAAGACCTACACAGGACCTGAAAAAACTTGGTCACAACCTCCGCATAGGCCATTGTTAATCCTGGAGCTACGACTACAGATCTGGACTACAGTTTTAATTACTGTGTTTCTTCACATTTGGGATGCTGTTAAGGCACTTTCTCGGAGCACTGAAGCACTGCCAACTCTGACCCAGTGCCTTTCCCTCAGTCCTTGACCGCCAGCCACCCAGCCGAGTGTCCGACCCATGTCGGAACCAGGCTACAGCCCACTTGTGCACCCTGCCCTGCAGTGTGCTTGCCTTCTTTAGAGTCCCTCGGTTTGCGGTCCAAAGCCTCTCCAGCTCTGGCTCAGCTGAGAGGATGCAGGTCAGAGGGACTCCGCAGTCGCAGCTGAGAAGAAGGGCTGGGGAAACAACCGCAGGCAGCTCCCCCTGGAGCAGAGAAGCCACTAAAAGTCAAAGGCCTGGCTGCTGGGGGCGCGGTGGGGTGGAGCGGATGTCAGTTGTGAGACACATCCTGATTTAGAGTTGTTAAGAAGTGTGCTGCTTAGAATGATAAAATAACAGCCTGTTGTAAGCGATGGTGTTTATGAATGCCTTTTTTTTTTTAAAGAAAACATGAGTAGAACTCCTGTTTGTATTCTCTTATGTTTGATACTAGGATTAGTGCTAACCTTTTTAAAAAGACGTGCATATCCAACAAGAATTCCCTCTATTGCTAGCAGTAAATATTTATGAAATTGAAAGGAAGTATTTTAAGAACAAGGCAGTATTTTCAAAGCAGTGGCACTTCTGTAGTTACTGAGAAAAACTGGATTTTGTTTTTGGTGAGGGGAGGGAGTCAAATTTAGTCCTAAGTGGAGATCAATTGGTAAATGAGAAGTCCAAAACTGTGCTTTTGTAATCTAAGAATTTGCAGAAAGAGGAAACGTGCTGAATGTTTTAAACATCCCCCACTACCAAGACAAAGTCTGATTTTTTTAAAGTTACATTTATAATTCATTTGTATCAAAACTATTTTAACATACATGTGCTTTTTCAAATAAAAAAAAAAAAAGTAGAATATACCAAATGCATAAACTTTTATCAACTACGCAGCTTCAGTGTCTGAGTTTTTGTGGTCATTTTTTAACGTTGTGGTTCTTAATATAGAATGGGAAAACTCCTCAGGTATCCAGGCATCTCTTGTTGAGCTGAAGATTTTTCATTGCTCTGGCCTCACAGGGTTTTGGTTTCAACTATCATAAGTGAAAATATTTTTCAATTAATATTCTAATTAATGGTAATATTAATTAGAATAAAAATAAATTGCTTTTTTAAAATATGTGTAACTTCTAAAAATAAAACTTTATATGTATTCAAAGTCATGTTTCTGTGAATTGGGGAAGATATAATTGATAAAATCAAGCCTCTTTGTGAATAGTGACTTGAATGCCTCATAGAGATGACTCTTCCACCCCTGATTTATCATCCCGGCACCTATGACTGAACCGAGTCATAAAGTCTTGGGAAACAAGGAAGAAATGCTTCCTTGGGCTTTTAAATCCTACCTTCTCAGAATTTTGGGGTGAAAGTGAAAGTTGCTCAGTTGTGTCCAACTCTGTGATGCCGTGGACTATATAGTCCATGGAATTGAATTCTGCAAGCCAGAATACGAGAGTAGGTAACCTTTCCCTTCTCCAGGGGATCTTCCCAACCCAGGGATCGTACCCAGGTCACCCACATTGCAGTCGGATTCCTTACCAGCTGAGCCACAAGGGAAGCCCAAGAATACTGGAGTGGGTAACCTATCCCTTCTCCAGCAGATCTTCCCAACCCAGGAATCGAACTGTGGTCTCCTGCATTACAGGTGGATTCTTTACCAACTCAGCTATGATTAAAATCATTCTCAAGTAAACCAAGATGTAAATAATAGTGTTACTCATACTGATGATCAACCCTAGAGATTCAGGGATCACATTCTTCTTAAGTATTTTCCAAATTTTCCCTTCTCCCTTCTTCCCATCACCTGGTGCCTTTTTGCATGTCTTAAAAATCTCTGGGCTGTTTTATAGGAGATCTAAATTTTTATTTGGAGTTCTGCCTAAGAAACTATTGCCTGCAACTCAAAACCTACATCAGAATTGTTGCTGACTGTGATGAACATCAAGTGATCCAGGGTGCCTGATTAGAAAAATTCCTGAATACGAATTAGATGTGGTACAAATTATGTCCTGAGTCAATAGTTACCTGGTTAGATTTTTTACTTTATTCATCTACATAGAGGCCTGTACTTTACATCATTCAGATTTTCAGAATAGGTTTGAAACTTGTAGCTCTGAAAGTTACTGTTATTTCATGATTTTGAACTAAGTACCTGTGGGCTTGAAGGTATATCAATATAATTTTTTGATACATCTTTAAGGAGTTTTCTTTAAAGAGTGAATATGAATTAGTTGTTTCTTTGAGTCAGCAAATGAAATTTTCTTAATTTTATATAATATCAATACCATGTGCTAGGGACTATTTTAAGCTCTGGTAAGATTGCCGGGAGAAATATCAATAACCTCAGATATGCAGATGACACCACCCTTATGGCAGAAAGTGAAGAGGAACTAAAAAGCCTCTTGATGAAAGTGAAAGAGGAGAGTGAAAAAGTTGGCTTAAAGCTCAGCATTCAGAAAACTAAGATCATGGCATCTGGTCCCATCACTTCGTGGAAAATAGATGGGGAAACAGTGGAAACAGTGTCAGACTTTATTTTTTTAGGCTCCAAAATCACTGCAGATGGTGATTACAGCCACGAAATTAAAAGACGCTTACTCCTTGGAAGGAAAGTTATGACTAACCTAGACAGCATATTAAAAAGTAGAGACATTACTTTGACAACAAAAGTCTGTCTAGTCAAGGCTATGGTTTTTCCATTGGTCATGTATGGATGTGAGAGTTGGACTGTGAAGAAAGCTGAGCACCAAAGAATTGATGCTTTTGAACTGTGGTATTGGAGAAGACTCTTGAGAGTCCCTTGAACTGCAAGGAGATCCAACCAGTCCATCCTAAAGGAGACCAGTCGGGTGTTCATTGGAAGGACTGATGTTGAAGCTGAAACTCCAATACTTTGGCCACCTCATGCGAAGAGTTGACTCATTGGGAAAGACCCTGATGCTGGGAGGGATTGGGGGCAGGAGGAGAAGGGCATGACAGAGGATGAGATGGCTGGATGGCATCACTGGCTCAACGGACATGAGTTTGGGTAAACTCTGGGAGTTGGTGATGGACAGGGAGGCCTGGCGTGCTGTGATTCATAGGGTCGCAAAGAGTCGGACACGATTGAGCAGTTGAACTGAACTGAATTGAATCCTACTGTAATACAAAATCTACCTTCATGGAGCTTAAAGTCTAGTTAGGGAAACAGTACCACATGTTATTTCAGGGTATGGTCATTGCTATGAATAATAATAAGGTAAGGAGTTGAGATGGAGAAGAGAGGTGTTTTGGATGGAGTGTTAGGACAAGACTTGGCAGAAGCTGATATTTAAGCAGAGGTCTGAAACAAGTAAGAGCTATGGAAAGTTGGATGTAGGGTTGACACTTTGAGGCGGAGATGAGTGCAAAGCCCTTAGTGTGAGGATGAACTTCACATTTCAAAATCTCAAGTCCAGAACTTAGTGAATGTAAGGAATGAAGTTCATAGGCAGACAAAGAAGTGAGATGGTTTGAGGTCCTGGGCAGGTTTTCAGACCTAGTCTGGAGATCATTTTCAAAGAATCTCTCCAGCTATGAAAGGAGTTAGTTAGGAGGAGTTAGGAGTTTGGGCCAACATGTAAAGAGCAAACAATCTGGAGGCTTCTGCCATGATCCAGGTGAGAGGTCACAGGGGTGACTTGGACCAGATAATGAGGATAGAAGCATTCGGATTTGAAGTTCAGAGGCAGCGAGACTTGCTAATGAGAATACTGTTGACCCTTGAGCAACATGGGAGCTAGGGGCAGTCAAAAATCTGAGTTTATCATCAGTCCTCCACATACGCATTTCTGCCCCTGGCATCATGGTTTGGAAAGCACTTGTTTAGTCACTCGTGTATGACTGTGTCGTCATGGACTGTAGCCCACCAGGCTCCTCTGTCCATGGGGTTTCCCAGGCAAGAACACTGGAGTGGGCTGCCATTTCCTTTTAGTATTTACTGTTGAAAAGATCCACCTGTAAGTGGGCCCACACAGTTCAGATCTGTACTGTTCAAGGGTCAGCTGTACTGTAGAGTTGTGAGAGGAACCGAGGATCGTTGGCCGGGAGCCTGGGGTCTGAAAACCTGGCTGAGTGATGGTGTCACTCATAGAGCTAGGGGAGATGTGGGGGGGGAGAAAAATGGACAACTGGCGGGGAGAGGTAGACTGGCTCTGATTTGAGCAGGCGGTGGCATTTGAGACAGTCATTCAGTTAATTGGGTATTTGATGGGTTACTTTACGTTGGTAAATGTAAGAACTTGGGAAATGATAGCATAAGGTAAGAGTCTAGAGATCTATATTTTGCTGCGAAATGCTGGGAAGAACCCAAATTGCGTGCCCAAGATATTTGGGAAACTGAATTGCTTACACAAAAGGCCCTATGGGAACTGTGTCATTTTATTTAGAAGCTCTAATTGACTATCATTTTCTCACTAAACCCCTACACATCCGGTGAGGTAAGGCTCTTTGAAGACGTCTGCTGAAGCGGGTGTTTTACTTCCTGACATGGTTTCCAACGGTGTGGAGGAAATAAGCATCTGGCTTCTTTAAGAATGTAGTTCATATTATTCATCTAGAGACCGTGATCCTGAAGGAAGGAACTACAGGGAAGATGAAGCCTTAAAGTAGTATGAGTTCTTTTTAGCAATAGTTTTATAGCTATTCAAGAAAAATGAAATCATACAAAAAGAAATAAGGAAACTTAGTATTTCAAAATGCAGAAAGAGTTCAAGTTAGCCTAAAAGTAAGACATTTGGAAGCATTTTCCTTTCAGGACAGCAGGAGTTAAAGAGCCAGTTGACAGGGTAATCAAAATAACTGAGTGTAAGCTGAAACAGAGAACGCAGGCCACTGAATGATGAGAGGATGCCCATAGCTTCTCCTTTCTCAAAGGACCTCTGAGGCTGGGAGGGACACAGCTTGCAGAGTATCCTTGTCACTGAGGTGTGTGTGTGTGTGTGCGTGCTGGGCAGGACACAGGTTCCTGAGCATCCTTGTCGCTGAGGGGGTGTGTGTGGGGGTGTGTTTATGTGTGTGGGGGTGTGCGTGCTGGGCAGGACACAGGTTCCTGAGCATCCTTGTCACTGAGAGAGAGTGTGTGTGTGTGTGTGTGTGTGTTTATGTGTGTGTGTGTGTGTGTGCTGGGCAGGACACAGGTTCCTGAGCATCCTTGTCACTAAGAGTGTGTGTGTGTGTGTGTGTGTGTGTGTGTGCTGGGCAGGACACAGGTTCCTGAGCATCCTTGTCACTGAGTGTGTGTGTGTGTGTGTGTGTGTGCTCTTGTGCTTAAATGGAACTTGATTCCAGAAATTGTCATGGCTCACCTTCAACTCTGGTCCATGCAATACTTATTTCCTTCTACCTCCTTTCTTCATTCCCTGCAGTAGATTGTACTTTTTAAAGATGGCCACACACAAGAGATCCCTTCTGTCTTTTTCCAAAACTTTGCTTTGTAGAGCCTAATTCCCTTCTTAAGCTAGACAGATTTGTATGTCACTTATAACCACTAGCATGACAGTAGGTAAAAATGTGTTAACTTCAATGGTTCAGTCAGAAAATGAAAAGAAAGAGAAGTCCCACCTTGGTCTCTAGAACATTCATGCCAGATCACAGTGCCTCCGTGGAAGCAGTCTGACTTCCATGAGGCTGCCACTCCATGAGGCCACCTGAACGAGACTAGCCTGTGTAGGAAAGCACTTGGAGAAGCCCTGGGACTACATGAAGAGAAGCTCCCAGCTACCCTCAGCTGCTCCAACCCCGCAAAGACCCCTGACTCTGTCCATCAGCATGAGATCTCCAAGCCAGAACCACCCAACAGAGTCCTTCCTGACACCCTGGCCTAAACAACCATGGGAGATAATACAGGAATTATTGTGTCAAGCCATTAAGTTTTGGGGTGATTTGTCACATAGTAACAAACAGATTTTGGGATCTGAGAACAGGAATACCCAAAGAAAAATGAATTTAAACCATATCGCACTGGTTGCAAGGACCTTGAAGTTAAGATTCACAAGGACATAAATTCAAAGGACCTTGAGGAAGGTACTCGTGGAAGCTTAAAAGGGCCTTGGGGAGAGTGTTAGAAAATAAAGCATTTCAAGGATGCTCTTGGTGAGAGGTAAAAGAGGAAAATGCCATTGGAAGCAGGAGTAAGAAGGGGACCCTTGTGTAGTGATGGAAAGTTGGCATAGCTGATGCTGTGGTACTAATAACATGGAAATGTACCTAATCCACTGGTGATCTAGCCGAAGAGATGTGTAGGTAGACTATGAAAAGTTACTTCTGGTTTCTTGCTCCCTATGACAAAACATGAGAGAGGAGAGATGAATTAAAAAGTCGGCAGTTACATATAAGAGGCCAGGACTATTTTTTATTTCCACACTCTCCCAGATGACAACTAATTTTTACACTATGGAGAGGCTTCCGTGCAAAATCAAATCCAGGATAGAACACTGTAAGACCCTTGCTTAGGGCCTAAGAAAGAGTTAAGGCAGGGCTTTTAGACCTTTTCAGACAGATAAAAGGCCTCTTTCTGAGGGTGTGACTTTTGGGTGCTCTTCATTAAACAATAGTCTAAGAATATCAGGGGTGTTGTTCCCAAGCAATCACACAATGAGCCCCTTCTAATGGCATGGATTTTATAAGTTCATTTCAGTCACTTAGTCGTGTCCAACTCTTTGCGAGCCCATGGACTCCAGCACACCAGTCTTCCCTGTCCATCACCAACTCCCGAAGCCTACTCAAATTCATGTCCATCGTGTTGGTAATGTCATCCTCTGTCATCCCCTTCTCCTCCCACCTTCACTCTTTCCCAGCATCGGGGTCTTTTCCAATGAATTGGTTCTTCACATCAGATGGCCAAAGTATTGGGGTTTCAGCTTTAGCATCAGTCCTTCCAATGAGTATTCAGGACTGATTTCCTTTAGGATGGACTGATTGGATCTCCTTGCAGTCTAGGGGACTCGAGAGTCTTCTCCAACACCACAGTTTAAAAGCATCAATTCTTCGGTGCTCAGCTTTCTTTAAAGTCCAACTCTCACATCCATACGTGACTACTGGAAAAACCATAGCTTTGACTAGATGGACCTTTGTTGGTAAAGTAATGTGTCTGTTTTTTAATATGCTGTCTAGGTTGGTCATAACTTTTCTTCCAAGGAGCAAGTGTCTTTTAATTTCATGGCTGCAGTCACTATCTGCAGTGATTTCGGAGCCCCCCAAAATAAAATCACTCACTGTTTCCATTGTTTCCCCATCTATTTGCCATGAAGTGATGGGACCGGATGCCATGATCTTAGTTTTCTGAATGTTGAGTTTTAAGCCAACTTTTTCACTCTCTTCTTTCGCTTTCATCAAGAGGCTCTCTAGTTCTCCTTTGCTTTCTGACATAAGGGTGGTGTCAGCTGCATATCTGAGGTTATTGATACTTCTCCCAGCAATCTTGATTCCAGCTTGTGATTCATCCAGCCTGGAATATCACATGAGGAACTCTGCATATAAGTTAAATTAGCAGAATGACAATATACAGACTTGACATACTCTTTTCCCGATTTGGAACCAATCTTTTGTTTCATGTCCAGTTCTAACTGTTGCTTCTTGACCTGCATACAGATTTCTCAGGAGGCAGGTCAGTCTGGTATTCCCATCTCTTTAAGAATTTCCCACAGTTTATTGTGATCCACACAGTCAAAGGCTTTGGGGTAGCCAATAAAGCAAAAATAAATGTTTTTCCTGGAACTCTCTTGCTTTTCTCATGATCCAGCGGATGTTAGCAATTTGATCTCTGGTTCTTCTGCCTTTTCTAAATACAGCTTGAACATCTGGAAATTCATAGTTCATGTACTGTTGAAGCCTGGCTTGGAGAATTTTGAGCATTATTTTGCTAGTGTGTGAGATGAGTGCAATTGTGCAGTAGTTTGAACATTCTTTGGCATTACCTTTCTTTGGGATTGGAATGAAAGCTGACCTTTTCCAGTCCTGTGGCTACTGCTGAGTTTTCCAGATTTGCTGGCATATTGAGTGCAGCACTTTCACAGTACCATCTTTTAGGATTTGAAATAACTCAACTGGAATTCTATCTCATTCACTAGCTTTGTTCGTAGTAAAGCTTCCTAAGGCCCACTTGACTTCCTATTCCAGGATGTCTGGCTCTAGGCGAGTGATCACACCATCATGGTTATCTGGGTCATGAAGATCTTTTTTATACAGTTCTTCTGTGTATTCTTGCCACCTCTTCTTAATATCTTCTACTTCTGTTAGGTCCATACCATTTCTGTCCTTTATTGTGCTCATTTTTGCATGAAATGTTCCCTTGGTATCTCTAATTTTCTTGAAGAGATCTCTAGTCTTTCCCATTCTGTTGTTTTCCTCTATTGCTTTGCACTGATCACTGAGGAAGGCTTTCTTATCTCTCCTTGCTATTCTTTGGAACTCTGCATTCAAATGGGTATATCTTTCCTTTCTCCTTTGCCTTTAGCTTCTCTTCTTTTCACAGCTATTTGTAAGGCCTCATCAGACAACCATTTTGCCTTTTTGCATTTCTTTTTCTTGGGGATGATCTTGACCACTCCCTCCTGGACAATGTCACAAACCTCTGCCCATAGTTCTTCAGGTACTCTATCAGATCTAATCCCTTAAATATATTTCTCACTTCCACTGTATAATCTTAAGGGATTTGATTTAGGTCATACCTGAATGGTCTAGTGCTTTTCCCTACTTTTTTCAATTTAAGTCTGAATTTGGCAATAAGGAGTTCATGATCTGAGCCACAGTCAGCTTCCAGTCTTGTTTTTACTGACTGTATAGAGCTTTTCCATCTTTGGCTGAAAAGAATATAATCAATCTGATTTCAGTATTAACCATCTGGTGATGGCCATGTGTAGTCTTCTCTTGTGTTGTTGGAAGAGGGTGTTTGCTATGACCAGTGTGTTCTCTTGGCAAAACTGTTTAACTTTGACCCGCTTCATTTTGTACTCCAAGGCCAAATTTGCCTGTTACTCCAGGTATCTCTTAACTTCCTACTTTTGCATTCCAGTCCCCTCTCATAGGACTTTATAAACCAATCCATAAAAAAAACCATAAGATTTTTCTTTAAAGAACTGTATCAGCTTAGACAGAGACAGCACAAAAATGAGAACAAGTTTTTGTACTCCTGAAACCTTATGGGCAGGCAGTAGGCAGAGAAACCACTCAGCTATAAACAGGCTACTTTTTTTATGAAAAAGGAAGGCTAACTCAGAAGGTAGAAACAAGAACACAAAAGGCAGAGCCAAAAGCCCTGGAGAACAACCCGCAGAAAGTAGGACTGAGCCTTAATCAAGGAAATTACAAGATGTACTTAGCTGGATATTTGAATTGCTATGGAACAGAGATTACCTTAAGCTTTCCAGTTTCCCCTTTTTTGAAAGTGTGTCTCTACTGTAGTTATGCTTCAGTTCAGTTCAATTGCTCAGTCGTGTCCAACTCTTTGCAACCCCATAGACTGCAGCACGCAAGGCTTCCCTATCCATCACCAACTCCTAGAGCTTATTCAAACTCATATCCATTGAGTTGATGATGCCATCCAACCATCTCATTCTCTGTTGTCCCCTTCTCCTGCCTTCAATCTTTCCCAGCATCAGGGTCTTTTCAAATAAGTCAGTTCTTTCCATCAGGTGGCCAAAGTATTGGAGTTTCAGCTTCAGCATCAGTCCTTCCAATGAGTATTCAGGACTGATTTCCTTTAGGATGGACTGGTTGGATCTCCTTGCAGTCTAAGGGACTCTCAAGAATCTTTTCCAACACCACAGTTAAAAAGCATCGATTCTTTTGTGCTCAGCTTTCTTTATAGTCCAACTTTCACATATATACATGACTACTGGAAAAACCATAGCTTTGACTATGCTTCCCCATCCCAAACGTTCTTTGTTGCGTAAGGCGAGTGGGAAAGGGGGCATAATTACCTATTGGTTATCCACAGGCCTTTGGATCAAAAAGAATGGTCTCAATGTGCTATATTTGATGAACCAACTCTGAGGAACCTTTAGATGGTGGGATCTAGGGCTTCACGCCCGACTTTTGTCGTTACTTGGGAGCAGGTGAATGCATTTTGAAAGTGGAAGAGATGAATTCTGGCTACAGGGCAGACTGTGGCCAATGGTTTTCCAAAAAGGGTGGCAACAACATTGCTCCTGTTCTAGAAACTTTTTAGAACCTATCAAGAAAGACATGGAGTCTAATTTCCTTCTTGACTATGGGCTAGGTTTGTGACTTTCCTGTAATCAATGGAATGCCGTGGAAGTGCTATTTCGTGACAATTGAGGCTAGGTCAGAAAAGACCATGAAACTTCCAGTTGCTTTGCAGGAATGCCTGTGCTGAAGACCTGAACCATCAGGTAAGTATTATGGCTGCTCTAAGGTTGCCATGAGGTGAGGAAGCACAAACTAGCCTGTGTGGAGACGCTCTGAGGCTGGAAGAGGAGGGATGCCCTCTCCACTCCAGGCTGCTCCAGGGACCTGTTTCAGCTCAAACTATCATGTGACTGCAACTGCATGAGAAACCCCAACCAGAAACATTCAGGTGAACCTTCTCAAATTCCCAACCCACAGTAGCCGTGAGGAATATTAAGATGATGGCTTCTATTTTAAGCCATCACAGTTTGGAGAGGATAAAATGTTGTGGTACACCCCCCAACTCTAATGTGATAT
Source organism: Cervus elaphus (assembly GCF_910594005.1). Classification (NCBI taxonomy): domain Eukaryota; kingdom Metazoa; phylum Chordata; class Mammalia; order Artiodactyla; family Cervidae; genus Cervus; species Cervus elaphus. The sequence continues at coordinate 25,362,963 of NC_057825.1, read as the reverse complement.
TTTCTTTTATTTTATGTGCCTTTGGCGTTCTTTTGTGAGAACGTATGCTTCATTTGTATGTATTATACTGTGCAACAGATTTCACTGTTGCTTTTTCTTCCTTTCAGCATTGTAAAAACCCGTGTGTGGACGTTGGCTCCCAGCTGAAGGTTAGTGGGTCATAGGGTGAATGTACCATGTCTTACTCACCTAGTCTTCTGGTCATTGAACCACTAGTCACAAACCACTAGTCACCTCCTGTCCCCACACCAGAAAGAGAGTTGTCATGGACATGCTGGGACAAGTCCCCATACAGACCCCTGTGAGAGCATCTTGGGCAACATACCCGAGAATGGGGATGTTGGGTCAGAGGGCATATGTGCACTTATTCTAACCAATACTGACAAACTGCTCTCAGCACCCTGTACCAATCTATACTAGTAGAGCAGTGAGGACTAAAACAAATAATAAGATGTTCACTTGCTGGCCCAATTTCTACATTTTATTTATTTCTCAGTGAGTCTGCTGGGAAAACAGGTCATGGCATCCAGTCCCATCACTTCATGGCAAATAGATGGGGAAACAGTGGAAACAGTGGCTGACTTTATTTTTTGGGGCTCCAAAATCAGTGCAGATGGTGATTGCAGCCATGAAATTAAAAGACACTTGCTCCTTGGAAGAAAAGTTATGACCAACCTAGACAGCATATTAAAAAGCAGAGACATTACTTTGCCAACAAAGGTCCATCTAGTCAAAGCTATGGTTTTTCCAGTAGTCACGTATGGATGTGAGAGTTGGACTTTAAAGAAAGCTGAGGGCCGCAGAATTGATGCTTTTGAACTGTGGTATTGGAGAAGACTCTTGAGAGTCCCTTGGACTGCAAGGAGATCCAACCAGTCCATCCTAAAGGAGATCAGTCCTGGGTGTTCATTGGAAGGACTGATGCTGAAGCTGAAACTCCAATCCTTTGGCCCTCTGATGCAAAGAGCTGACTCATTTGAAAAGACCCTGATGCTGGGAAAGATTGAGGGCAGGAGGAGAAGGGGTTGACAGAGGATGAGATGGTTGGATGGCACCACTGGCTCAATGGACATGAGTTTGAGTAAACTCTGGGAGTTGGTGATGGACAGGGAGGCCTAATGTGCTGCAGTCCATGGGGTCACAGAGAGTCGGACATGACTGAGCGACTGAACTGAACTGAACTGAGTCTGCTGGAGGGTGCATGATTTGTTTTTTTCTTGTTTGTTTGGCTGCACCAAGGGGCATGCGGGATCTTAGTTCCCTGAGCAGGGATCAAACCCATGCCCCTTGTGGTGGAAATGTGGAGTCTCAACTGCTAGACCACCAGAGAAGACCCTGGAGAGTTTGTTTTTCCTAAGTGCCCCAAATACCCATGTGGCTCACTTCCTTCTCTTGGGTCTTACATCAGTGTCACCTAACCAGCTTAGAGCAAACACCACTGCTGCATCCCATCATTTTCCATCTGTCTTCACCTGTCATGCTTTTCTTCAGAGTTCTTACAACTGGACGTTTGTGTGGGTGTGTGTGGTTACTGTCTTGTCTCTCTCCAGAAGAATGGTGTTGGGTGCGTTATAGGTGATCAGTCAAAATTTGCTAAGAATTCATTGACTCGAGCTTGATTTCACCAAGTGCCTTTCTAAGGTGTCTTCCCAGTTCCTCGACCCACCCCTCCACCCCACCCTCAATCAGAGGAGAGAGTACTGGGGGCTCTGAATGACCCCGTCTCCCCCTGCCTCCATTCTGGACTCACCAAGCCCAGGGTTAAGGGCACCCGGAAGTCCTATGAGCCCTTGGGACTGTTCTCTCTGGGGGCGGAAGTGTGGTCTGGCAGGGTTTCAGGTATCGCTGTTCTCCTGAGAGTTTGTGGGGAGTTTTGCTCACTCCCAGTTTCTTGCTGAATAGTTGAATGGAATCATCAGGCCCTGGTCTCTGGTCTCACTTAAGGATCCTAAGACAGACAAGGGATGAATATTTAGGAAGAAAGGCAGCCCATAAAAAGTGAATAGTTTAGCACTGTACTGTCTGATACGATGACAACTCGCTACATGGGGCAAATTAAATGTAAATTAATTAAAATAAAATGAAAAATGCAGTTTGCCAGTCATATTAGCTGAACTTGAAGTGCTCCAAAGTCACATGCAGCCAGTGCAGACGTTTTCACCATCCCAGCAAGTTCTACTGGATGGTCCTGGAGAAAGAAACCGGTTTCATCCATGCTTGCTCTGAAAACGCAAACCCGCCCCTAGGGCTCTTCCTGGAATCTCTCTGCCTTCCTTCCTCAAGCTCAAAAGGGTCAGGATTTTGTTCCATCTTTAAAACCGTGAGTACGTTTATGATGTGGCAAGACAGAGGGCCGCTTTTCTGCCAGCATCTTTCAGAGGACACTTCTCACTCAGTGTGTTGTGTAAAATGTAACACACAGTCACACTGAGATAGCATGTATTCTCATATAGTGAGCATTTTTTGAGAATGAGCAAGTTTTATGTTTCATTTAAACTTGACATGCCATATTAATTTTCCCTCTTCTGAGAGCCAGGATGAAATATCGAGAAGTTGCTTTTTCCCCGTTGGTTGTCACTATGTCTTCAAATTCCCAAGTTGTGTGTTCAAAGGGAAATTTAGTAAGTTTGTTGCTACTGACCCTGGATGATTATGAAACATCTGTTTCCAATTTGAAATTATGAAATAAGAACTGAAGGAAAAAGTCAAATGTTATAAATTTATTTGGGACATCTATTGCCACCTCTTTGGAAGCCTTTGAAAATTCAAGCAGAAATCAATACACATCCATCTTTTTTTTTTACTTTCAATAAATAATATCTTTGAGTATATGTATATTATAGATAGATATACTTATGAGTCATTTAGCAGAGTTTGTAAGGTTTATACTGCATTAATTCCAACACAGCTCTTTCCAGGTTGATAGGGTGCAAATGAGGTAAGAATTAAGGCAAACCTAAAAGGCATGCAAATGTCGTACATTTATATTCACTGATAATACAAGCTCTTGTGTGCAGACCACACAGAGGAGTCAAGATCTCCTCCGTGTGTCTGTCTAGTACTATTTTACAGGAGAATGGTGACACAGCTTAAAATTCAGTTACATTACCATGGGGGTCTCAGTGCTACTAACATTATGTAATCAAGGAGACACAAGCAATAGCAAACCATGAACAAGAAATCATAGAACTCTTTGCAGCACGTTTCTGCCCAGGCTTTGGAGGAGGAAGGTTTTTTTTATGAAATGATATTACACATATCACATTGTGGCAGGTTGTCTGTTTTACAATATATGCTTTTAAAATTCATTAGCAAATGACATTCTCATGCACACAAGTGTTTCAAACACAAGAAGCAAGTCCATTTATAGGTAGTCCAAGCGATATTTGTGTGTGTGTGTGTGTGTGTGTTAATAGCTGCAGACTGAATGGAACATTGATATTCTTGTGCAGTCCATAGCGTTGACCTCCGCTCATTTCTGAATGTCGCACTGCAGAAGTAGTACAATGGAAGGGTCGCTCTTGGCAGCTTCTTTGAATTCATCCAGTGTAATCTGGTCATCTTTGTTCTTATCCATCTTGCTGAAAATCTTGTCTACTCGTTGCTCGGGCGTGAGGCCATCCTCATTCATTTTCATCATGATCACCGTGCCCACCATTTTGTAGATAGCCTTGGGAAGACAAGAAATAGATCATAAAGTTCACCTAGGATGGGGTAAAGAATTTAAATTTACTTCAAAGAACTCCTTAAATGCTTTTAAATAAGAGAGTGGTGTAATCAAATCGGTGTGAGTCTCATGACTAATGGGATAAGAAGAATTTCGTGTGACTCCTAACTTTTCTGGCTGGAGGAAGTTAGTGAAAAGAGTTGTGGTGAGATCAAGAATGATGATCAGGGAGGTTTAGGGAGGAAAATGATGAGCTCGGTTTGAAAACTTCTGAGTTTAAGGTCAGATGGCAATCAACAAGCTCTACTCCCTGGAGATCTAGGAAAAGATGAAGTGGTCCAGATGAAACAGACCATAATCAGTGGTCCCAACTGCTAAGGGACTTAGAATCTGTCAAGAAAGCAAGCGAGGTGCACCAGTAGATTAAGCCCTAAAAGAATTTAGCTGAGGGGGATCTGCGAGTCAGGGACTCTCTTCATGAGTGAAAGAACACATTTTAAGATGATTAATTTTAAGACATTAATTTTAGACGATTCCATTTTCCATTCAACTGCACATATGTAATTCTCAAAATGGAAATTAAAGGTAGAAATGAGTTTCATTCTTAGGAAAGTGCCTTAAAAAAGAAATGCTCATCTACACAAAGACTTGTAGGTGAACATATAGCAGCAATTTCAATAATAGCCCAAAAGTGAAACAGCACAAATACTCAACTGGCAAAGAGAGAAATAAAATATGACATATCTATACAACTGCATATGATTTTAGCAACAGAAAGGAATGAAGCGCTGATAGATGCTACAACATAGATAAATATCAAAAAAAGGTGCCATATATAAAAGGCCAAACGTATACTGTAGGATTCCATCTATATGAAATGCTAAGCGAGACAAATCCATAAAGAAAAAGTAGAAGGGTAGTTTCCAGAACCTGGGGATACCCATGAGCATAAGAGATCCTATTGGGAGAATGAAAATGTTCTACAATTGGATTATGATGACGGCGAATACCCTAGACCTTAAAGCATAAAGAAAGATTTGGGTGGGCCCAGAGCCCTGAAGGAAAAGGTGAAAAGCCCAGATGAAAAGCATGGTAGAGGCCAAAGTGGCCAGCAGTGTGTGTTCAAGGGTGAGCAGCCCTGGAAGGACAGTGAGGCTGCAGCGGACATGCAAGCGAACGGATGTCAGCTGGACAGCCGAATCTGTGTGCACAGCTGTGCCTGGCATGGAGGCACAAAAGTCTGTAAAGACTTTTGACCAAATGAATGAGCAGCTCCTGAAGTACAGAGATGCTGTTAAGACTGTATCAGTTACTGATGCCTTGCTTCTGAAAAGGCGATTCAGCAAAAAGGAACCTGGAGGCAGGAAAGGGTGCCAGGGTGCAAGTGCAGAGGGCTAGAAGCTGGAGAAAATACTGGAGGAGGAGATAGAGAGCCATGTGCAGAGGGAGCATGAAGAAGGGGCACGGCTGATCAGAAGGAAAGGAGCTGAGAGTCGAGGTGAATGGTATTTCCAAGGGAGACAGGGCCTCGAGAGTGAACTGCTGTGTACTGAGCATTTCCTACATGACAGGAAGTATTGTTGTTTAGTCACTCAGTCGTGTCCAACTCTTTGTGACCCCCGGACTGTAGCCCACCAGGCTCCTCTGTCCATGGGATTTCCCAGGCAAGAATACTGGAGTGGGTTGCCATTTCCTTCTCCAGCGGATCTTCCCGACCCTGGGATCGAACCTGCGTCTCCTGCCTTGGCAGGCAGATTCTTTACCACCGAGTCATCAGGGAAGCCTGAGAGAAAGTGTTCCAGGTGCTTAATTATTACTACAGTCTTGAGCAGTAGGTTTATTATCATTTTTTCATTTTTTGATGGTTTGGTGCTCAACGCCCTATAGCCAACTCCATGCCTGAACCTTACTGGGTCTCCCAGTTTACTTGGGAAGGGAAGTGGGTACTAAAGGCAGGGACTAAAGCTGCTGGGGCGGGTGGGGTAAGTGGAAGGCAGGGCTCCAGAGGCCAGCGCTGACTGCACTGGGGAGCGGCCCCAGAGGGAGGAGAGTCAGCATAGCCTAGCGGGCATCTGGGGGTTTTGGTCACTTGGGTTTTGACTACTGTTTCTTGCCATCACCCCTTAGCTCTGCTTTGGGGATCCACCCCCATCCCCGCTGCCCCCCAAATCTCAGCCCTGTGGTCTGGGCAGGGCCTTGCCCCAGCTCCAGGATGAGACACTTGGTCCTGCCTGTAGCGCACCTCCCTCTTTGGGTCACCTGGTCAGCGCAGAGGTGGACACACAAGCTAAGACCGTCAGTGAGGGAAGAGGCATTGACTCATTCATCAGTGGGTGAGTGCCCTGCAGGCTCCCGGACTGTTCCAGGCTGGAGGGAAACAGCGGTGAGAGAGTATGGCTCTCTCTTTACATGTAGCTTGTGTTCTACTGTATCAGGTTATTTAGGGCAGTGATAAAATCTGTGACTAGAAAACAAAAAAACAACGTTGGTAAGGGATTAGATGGCCCAGGGGTAGGGGGATGTGAGTTCAGAGAGGAAGGCCTGCCAAGATGTTGAGATGAGGCGGCAGCCCCGAGAGGAATGAGGGGACCTGGGGGGTGTCCCGGGCAGAGGGAGAGGATATCCAGGCCCTGATGTGAGGCTGTGTGTTCCAGGAAAACCAAGGCCCAGGTATCACACTCAGCGTGTAAGGAGCGGTGTTGAAGACTGAGGTCGCCGCAGTGGGTCCTGGGACATTTACTCAGGCAACAGAGGAGGATGGTTGTCCACGTGGAACGATGGGAAACTGGGGACCACGGGCAGCATCTTGTGCCCCCCGTGGGGAAGCTGGCTTGAGGAAGAGAGTGGCGTCCAGCAGGGCAGAGCTAAGCCAAGAGCCAGAGAAGCTGAGTCCTGATACCATCCTTCGCACCCTCTAGGCTCTTGTTGGTGGAAGATCCCACAGTACAAGCGTGGCTGGTTGAAATGTGGTTGACAGTCAGAGCCCAGCAGCTCGGAGCTGAGACATTATCCAGCATGGAGGGAGGGACAGGACAGAGGATTCAAGGCCTGCCAGGGCTCCTGGTGGGGGAGAAGGGGACTGCCATAGGCCTGTGTCCAGGGAGCCTCTTCCCAAGGTCTGCATTCCTGCCAGCAGCAGCCCAGGCCCTGAGAACACCCGGGGACCTCACCTCGATGATCTCTAGCATCTCCACTCGGGTGATCTTGCCGTCCCCGTCTAGGTCGTACATGTTGAAAGCCCAGTTCAGCTTCTGCTCAAAGCTGCCCCTGGAGGTGATGGACAGCGCGCAGATGAACTCTCGGAAGTCGATGGTACCGTCCCCGTTCTTGTCGAAGGTGCGGAAGGCGTGCTGGGCAAACTTGGAGGCATCTCCATATGGGAAGAACTACAGAACAGAACACACAAGATCACCTATCAGCAGGGGAAGAATTGCAGGCCCTGAAGTCAAAGGCCACCACCACACGCTGACCCGGGGCTCTCCCAGACCTCCAGGATGGCGAGAAGGGCGGGGGCAAGGGGGTCAGGCTCGCCCGCTTGGAAAAGGTTTGGCCCAACACCCAAGGCTAAGGACGGGCACAGGGAAGCGGTCTCCCTATGCGTCCTCACTCTCAGGCTCCTCACTCTTTCCCAAGGGTGAGGCTGGAGACACTGGGCTTTGAGGTAGGTGGGACCTGCATCAGGGCTGCTAGAATTCCTCCTCTGTGACCTTTCTGGTCATTCTCCCTCAAGGTCTAGGACAGGGACAGCCAGCTGACTTCTGTCCTGCACAGGGTAACGTGACCTGGACCTCACATTTCTCTGGGTGTGATCATCCAGGTTCACGGCCCATGGGACCTGAGCAAGGTGGCCCTGACCTCCCGCCAGTGACTCCCAGCCCCCAGCCCACCATGGTCCCCCTGGGTGTTGGGCCAGTGTCCAACTCATTTTTCTAGAAACTTTTCTTTTGCAGGGCATTTAAGACCCATTAAAAATAGAACATGACTGGGCTTATTTCTGAGAGACATAAAGAAGTGTCTTCTCAGAGCTGGCAGGATGCTGCAGGAGACAGGAGAGGGACACAGGAGGAGGAGGGAGTGCAGACCCCCAAAGTGGGAAGACCACGGAGACCGTGGCGGTGGCCCCGGTCCTGGACGCACGTCTGGGCCCACCACACACAGCAGGGAGCTCTGATACCTGACCCTCTGCCCCAGCAAAGCTAAAGGACATTCTCCATATATGTATGTACATATATGTATGGCTGATTCTCTTTGCTGTATAGTAGGAACTAACACAACATTGTAAAGCAACTATACTCTGATAAAAATATTTAAAAAAAGAAGGAAAGGACATTCTCCAGGTGGAGCACAGGAAACTAGCAAATAAACCTCATCCCACCCCCCAAACAAAAACAAACCACGTGCTGTTTTAAACCAGAGAAGGTGCATACGTGCTTCTGGATGAAGAAATCCACCAAATACAAAGTCCAAAGCAGATTCCTAAGGATGCTGTGGCATTCATATTCTGGTGTGGGTGTTGCCACTTGCTAAGTGGGTCAGGCTGGCCGTACACAGATGGCTGGCGTCATGCCCTCTCTGACTGCATCCTCTTTCTCACCATACATCCTGACCTGGACCCGCTGAGCCCTGCTACCCACTGCCCCTACACTGAGAAGCACATTGGATGGTAGGAAATCTCCCTCCAGAAACAAAAGACAAGCATTTCATGTAACAGGCGAATACAGGAGGCCCAGGGATGATACAAGCATTCCCGGGGGCAGGGGTGGGGGATGGGGTGGAGGGTGGGGAGAGCTGGTTTCAATTTACATTTCAGTAGCTCCCACTTCCAGACGCCAGGATCTGATCTGGTGCTTGCTTTTGTTGTGTAAGAAGCTACCCCTAAACCTGGTGGCGCGAAACAGCAACAATCATTTTATTAATCTTGGAAAATAAAATTTGACCATCTCTTCTTTTCTAATCAAACAACTCATTCTGTAACTATGAGCCTCATATACCCTGAACTGTTCATTATTCGTAACACTTATAACACCACATGTGGAGGGGAGGAGCTGGGGGGTGGTTCTATTTTTTTCTCCTCACAACCACCAATTTTCCAACTGGCTGTATCCAAACTGGGTGTTCTATAGGTCAATCCACTTCTGACCTTAATGGCCTGGAGTTACTGGGGGCTTCCCTCATAGCTCAGTTGGTAAAGAATCTGCCTGCAATTCAGGAGACCTGGGTTTGATTCCTGGGTGGGGAAGATCCTCTGGAGAAGGAAATTGCAACCCACTCCAGTATTCTCACCTGGAGAACCCCAGGGACAGAGGAGCCTGGCAGGCTACAATCCATGGGATCGAAAGAGTCAGACACGACTGAGCAACTAAACCACCACCACCACCACCACCAGAAGGGAGGATCAGTCCGGAAAGACTGCCCCCACCCTAGATGCCAGTCGCAAGCCTCAGGCTGCCCCCTGTGCCTCCCAGAGACCTGCTATGAAGTGAAAGGGTTCCCAAGGCCTCCTCCTCAGGTGGGAGAATTTGCTGACTCACAAAATTCTGAAAGGCGCTTTATTTACTAGTACCAGTTTCTTGGGGCTTCCCTGATAGCTCAGTTGGTAAAGAATCTGCCTGCAATGCAGGAAACCCCAGTTTGATTCCTGGGTGAGGAAGATCCGCTGGAGAAGGGATAGGCTACCCACTCCAGTATCCTTGGGCTTCCCTTGTGGCTCAGCTGGTAAAGAATCTGCCTGCAATGATGGAGGCCTGGGTTCGATCCCTGGGTTGGGAAGATCTCCTGGAGAAGGGATAGGCTATCCACTTCAGTATTCTGGTCTGGAGAATTCCATGAACTGCATAGTTCATGAGGTCGCAAAGAGCCGGACACAACTGAGCAACTTTCACTTCACTTCACCAGTTGGTTATAAAGGATACAACCCGGCGGAGGAGATGCACAGAGTAATGCAGGCGGTGCATGAAGCTCCCAGTACAGGTTGCCCCACTCTCCCAGCCCTTGAATGCTTTCATCAGCCTGGAAGCTTCTGGAACCCCGTAGTTTAAGGGGTTTTTATGGCAGCTTCATTATGCAAGCATGATCGATTAAATCATTGGCCATTGGTGATTGAACTCAATCTCCAGACACCCTCTCTCCACTGGAGGTCTGGCTTGGGGCTGGAAGTTCCAGTTCTCTGATCTGCCCCTTGTCTTTCTGGGACCAGCCCCCCACCCAATCCTGCCCCACTCCTGAAGAGACGAGCACCCAACCACCACTCATCTTATTAACATCCAGTAGACACTAAAGAAGGAAATGCAACCCACTCCAGTATTCTTCCCAGAAAAATCCCGTGGACAGAGGAGCCTGGCAGGCTACAGTCCATGGGGCTGCAAAGAGTTGGACACAACCGAACATGCATGTGGACAGATCACTCCAGAGATTCCTAGAGTCTTAGAAACTTCTGTACCAGGAACCGAGGACTAAGATCAAATATGTTTATTTCTTATTCTAAGTATCATATGTGCCCTCTGCCTGGGCGGTCTTTCTCTTTCTCTAAGGGGGTGCTGTCTGCTAACATGCTGTCTGTGTTCAGGGGTCTTGAGCAGAACCTGTACCTGAGAAATATAATAACCTAAAAACAGAGCAGACCGAGCCCCCTGGTGCATTCCAAGGTCTCCCTAGGAACTTTTATCCATCAGCCTTTCTGCACCCAGTGACATGAAGCCATTGGGTATAATTTTTCTCCATCCCTGTAGGTTTCTGGTGGTTATATCTCACAGCATCCTTTTAAGTTAAGGGCTATCTGATATTTTTATCTGAAAATAGCTGGGCATCTTAGGTCAGTGTATTAAAAATTAATTTAGATCTGAAAGGCCTTCAGAAAAAAAAATCGATGGTAAATTTTGAGCTATAAAAGTTGCATGTGCCTTGCTGAAGGTCTGTTTACTGACTTTTACAGCCAACATGTTTTCTCTGGAGGAACAGAGTGTGTGATGAAGAGCCCTCAGATATCTGGAGTGGTTGTTTCCTCTAGAAAATTCATCCTATGATTTTCTGAGTACTTCAAGTTTTTCAAATCAGGGGAATGATCCTTCTTTTGATGAAATAATTCAACTCTGGATGGGTCATAACAGAAAAAATGAAGCCATACTCCCTTCAATTTCTAGGAAGAAATCAAGGTCTTGAACTCATATCCACTCCTCTCAAAGGAAAACACTGCCTAAGAAGTACAAGTATTTGGAGGGTATTATTACTTGAATTTTTAAAATTCAATGTATTTTGCATCAACTCCTGAATTAAATGTTGATGTAGAAATAATTTTGTGTTATTAATAATCTAAATCTTTTAACATAATAAAAAACTTGGAAGTTGAAAATTTTAATATATATATTTATATATATAGTCTTAAATATTTCACTTGTGTCTTTGTGCATGCATACTAAGTCACTTCAGTCATGTCTCTTTGCAATCCTACGGACTGTAGCCCACCAGGCTCTTCTGTCCACAGAATTCTCCAGGCAAGAATACTGGAGTGGTTTGCCATGACCTCCTCCAGAGGATCCTCATGACCCAGGGCTCAAAGCCGAGTTTCTTACGTCTCCTGTATTGCCAGGCAGCTTTTTTACCACTAGTGCCGTCTGGGAAGCCCTTAGGTTGCTATAAAAAACTATCATGGATTGGGTAGCTAGTAAACAACACACATTTATTTCTCATAGTTCTGGAGGCTAGATGTTCAAGATCAAGATGCCAGCAAGGTCAGGTACTGGTAAGGGCCTTCCTCTGGATTGCAGTCTGCTGACTGTTTGCTGTGTCCTCACGTTCTGGAAGGTGCAAGGACACTCTATGAGGTTTCTTTTATAAGAGCACTAATCCTGTTCATGGGGCTTCCCGGGTAGCTCAAATAGTAAAGAATCTGCCTACAATGTGGGAGATCTGGGTTCGATCCCTGGGTTGGGAAGATCCCCTGGAGAAGGGAATGGCAACCCACTCCAGTATTCTTGCCTGGAGAATTCCATGGACAGAGGAGCCTGGCGGGCTGCAGTCCATGGAGTTACAAAGAGTTGGACACAATTCAGCAACACTTTCACTTTCTTCAATCCTATTCATGAAGGTTCCACCCTCATGACCTAAGCACTTCCCTCCTAATACCATCATTTTGGGTATGAAGTTTCAACATAAGAATTTAGGATACACGGACATTCAGTCCATAGCAACTTGTTTAAAAGGAAATAAATTTTGTCATAAAAATTTTCAAAAACTATATTAGATAATCTAATATAGCTAACTTTCAATTAATTTCCATTGTCTCTTTTATGCCCATGTATACACACACAGTTCTATTTTTGGTCAAAATTTTAAAATCTAGTGTATCTTGTATTTCCATTAAAAGGAAAGTAAAAAAACAAAAACAAAAAAACACCTCATCTAAGAAACAGATTGTTTAGCTTTGTCTGACTAAACAACAGACTACACTGTTTAGTCACCAGGCTGTGCCTGACTCTTTGCGGCCCCATGGACTGTAGCCCACCAGGCTCCTCTGTCCATGGGATTTCCCAGGGAAGAATACTGGAGTGGGTTGCCATTCCTCCTCCAGGGGATCTTCCCAAGCTAGGGATCTTGGGATCTGAATCTACATCTGCCTCTCCTGCATTGGGAGGCAGATTCTTTACCCTGAGCCACCTGGGAAGCCAGGGAAGCAGCTGCAAATGGCCAGTTAATAACTCCTGCTTGATGTGAATCCAGGCTCCCAGCCAGGAATCCTTCTGACCCCAGAAGCTGTGTGGTGTGCTTCCCAGAGGCATCCTTTGGGGTTTGGCATCAGTGGAGCAGCCTGTCCTCCTGAGGATACCCAGGAGAAGGCTCCTTTTTGAAGAGCAGGGTTTGGGGTGGAGCAAGGTCTGCTCCAGGTTCAGGCCAGCAGAGCCCTAGGCTTAATTCTGGGGGGTCTGAACTGGCCAGTCCCCCAGGCTCCTTGGGCTGGGGGTGAGGCTGTCCTGGAGGCAGTCTTCTCTACAGCTCTCTTTTATCCTTGCCCCGGTGTAGCCCACAGACCTTTGGTTCAAACACTTGGAGGCTCAGAGCTAGTAACAGAAGGTGGGACCACCAAGTAGCCCCTCTGTCCCTGGGTTCTCTGGGACCCCCAGCTATGGAGGGCTGAGTGTACTAGGCCAGCTTATACAAGGAATCTGAGCATCTGGGGATTTTGGTATTTGAGTCCTAGAACCAATTCCCATGGATGCTGAGGGACCGACTACTGTATAACAAACAGAAGGTAGAAAGTTAGGGGAAAAAAATTTATCTGCCTGATCTGCCTGGAAGAGTCTGATCATAAACTCTGCATCGTACTCTGAACACTGTGCCATCACAAACTCCTTGTGGACAAGCTTGAAATGTCAAGGCCTTTGCTCATGGCGCCTGGCTGGCTATGATAGAGGCAGGATTTGAACGTGTATCTGTCGGGTTATTTCTGCTACATCTTTCTGTTTCTCTTAATCAAGTATTGTGTGTGTGTGTTCAGTCTCTCAGTTGTGTTCGAGTGTTTGTGACCTCATGGACGGTAGCCTGCCAGGCTGCTGTGTCCATGGGATTTCCCAGGCAAGAATACTGGAGTGAGTTGCCATTTCCTTCTTCAGGGGATCTTCCCAATCCAGGGATTGACCCCACATCTCTTGCATCTCCTTCATTGGCAGGTGGATTCTTTATCGCTGAACCACCTGGGAAGCCCTAACCAAGTATTAGCTGAAGAAATAAAGCTAAATCCACATCTGATGAAACAAACGAATTTGTTGCATTATGTAATTCTTAGCTTTCATCCTGCTAATACTGTGTATTTATCGCCATCTCCTGGCAGGATGTATGTACTACATGAAAATCACTAGAATGCTCCTGAGGGATATTTTTCATGATTCATTCATTCTTTAATGCAACAAATATTTACTGAGCAGTTACTACCTGTCAAGCACTGTGTTGAGGGGTGGCCAAAGTAGAAAAAATATATTTTTATAATCGTGGGAGACCTAGACACTAATCATACAGCTACATAAGTATAAAACTGCACTATGATATGGTAGCTCAGCTGGTAAAGAATCCACCTGCAATGTAGGAGACCCCAGTTCAATTCCTGGGTTGGGAAGATCCCCTGGAGAAGGGATAGGCTACCCACTCCAATATTCTTGGGCTTCCTTGGTGGCTCAGCTGGTAATGAATCCACCTGCAATGCGGGAGACTTGGGTTTGAAAGATCCCCTAGAGAAGGGCATGGCAACCCACTCCAGTATTCTTGCCTGGAGAATCCCATGGACAGAGGAGCCTGGTGGGCTATAGTCCCTAAGGTCGCAAAGAGTCAGACACGACTGAGTGACTTAAGCACAACACAAGTGCATAGAGCCACAAGCGAAAGTTATGGGAATGATCTTATGAGTTTGAAACTTAATGAAAACTTAGTGTGCAGCTTCCTTCCCCCACCCTGATATGCAGGTGGTGACAATTCACTGCTCTTCATCATAGCTTAAGAAATGTCTCAGAGTCCAAAACTTGGGGGATTACACAAATCTAGACTGTATCCCACTGTACTCCACATCCTTACTCAGAACTAACCAATGCGCAGAAGAGGAAAAAAACCAGGAAATGCTCAAGGACACTGCCTCTCCCCAGGGGGACAAAGGGAGACTTGGCACAAATTAATCAGCCTACTCCAAAACCACAGCAGAGGTTTTCCTTACAGAGAGTGGACTGATGTTCCTACATTTCCATCTTTTCAATAATCTATGCAGTGGTGAATATTAAATGGGTTGTCTCCTTAAGAGATGGTGAGTGAACTCCAGATATCTCACACTGAATATGCCAATGTTCTCCCAACCCCCCACTATCCCCAGTGCAACACAGGTGGCTGTGTCAAAAAAAAAAAAAAAAATGACGTCAAAACATAGTGCTTCCATCCCCGACTCCAGCCCCAGCTGCTGTCTGTGTGTCTACCTCATCCTTCTAGAAGTTGTACTAAGTTCCGAGAAAACATCGTAACATTTCCCATGAGAATCCTCCCTTCTCTCTCGGAGTCACTGGGGCCTGCCTCAGTTTGATGGAGGATTTGGGTGCCCTAGAAGCTCTCCGTCCAACCTTCAGGCGGAGCAGGTTTTCACAAGCAAGGCTTTGACCCACTGTGACAGCTGACTGCAGACCTGCTGTATCAGGAGGGAGTGGCCGCGGGACACTGAGGAGGGAGGTCTCTCTCCAGCTCTGGACTGCTGCTGGGCAGCCCTCAGACCTCAGAACAGATGTCTGCCCATTAGTCTGCCTGAAATAGCGCTCATGATGGGATCAAAGAACAGAGTATTCTTGGACCACTTTGCGGCTCACTGTCATGGACAGGCCTGCCATCCAGTCTCCCATCAGACACAGTCCCTTTGGAAAAGTCCTCACTCAGGCCAGTTCTGTTTTCCTTTGTTCTCAAATGTCAAAAGCCTATATTGTCTGGCTTATGAACCCACCAACACAATCCCCTCCCCGAGGATGGAGTGGTAGTAGGGAAGAACAAATCTGACTCCATACTGGATCTATTTTTTTTTAACTTTAACCTTTATATTCTATTGCTTTTGCTACAAGCTCATCACTAAAGGAATGTTGTTGTTAGTTGCTAAGTCGTGTCCCGCTCTTCGTGATCCCATGGACTGCAGCCTGACGGTCTCCTCTGTCCGTTGGATTTCCTAGCAAGAATACTGGAGTGGACTGGCATTTTCTTCTCCAGGGGATCCTCCAAACCCAGGAATTGAATCTGGATCTGCATCTCCTGCATTGGCAGGCAGATTTTTTTAAATTGCTGAGCCACCTTAAAGTATACATAATGTCCCACCTCCAGGAACCCTGCCTCCCATGCCTGAGAGTTAAGCTAAAATACCTTTGTTTAAGCTCACAGGAAACATCCTGACCAGGCCCACCTGTGAATGGATGCAGGAAAGAAGAAATTAACACATCCTCCCTGGAGTCTGGCTGGAACCAGGAAATATTTGCAACAACTTATTGCCTTTTTTTACTTTACCTTCTCACCTCCCCATCTTTGTTCTATAAAATAAGCTAACATCCAAACTGGGCAAGATGGTTCTTAGGGACAGGAGTCCACCATCTTCTGGGTCTGCTGCTCTCCAAATAAAGTCACTATTCCTTGTTTGAACAACTTCTCTCTCGATTTATTGGCCTGTTGAGTGACGAGTGGTACGACAGAGTCTTCTCTATCGCACCCCTGAAATATGGCAGTTCTGCTTCTGAGGTCATCTCCCCTCCCCTCTGCTGGAATTAGCCAGAAGCGTCTCATGGATGACCTGGCTCAGAAATCAACCTCTCCAGGTCCTGCCAGTAGAAAAGTGGTTCGTGAGAGCCTATTGGGGAGTGAGGTCCTAGGCAGGTCCTTCTCATGTGCTGCCTCAGCTGGTCTTTCAACACATTTAGGACTAGAGGGTCATCACTCTGCATTAAGTAACTGGCTCAAGGTTGTATCATTGGAAAAGACCCTGCAGCAGGGAAAGATTGAGGGCAAGAGGCGAAGGGGGTGACAAAGGATGAGATGGTTGGATGGCATCACTGACTCAATGGATAAGAGTTTGAGCAAACTTGGGGAGACAGGGAAGGACAGGGAAGCCTGGCGTGCTGTAGTTCATGGGGCTGCAAAGAGTCGGACTTGACTTAGCGACTGAACAACAACAATAAGGCTGTATCTCTAAGGAGGGGGAGGGCGCTGGGATCAAACCCAGCTTGCTCAGTGGATGCTGCCTCTCCTACACTTGCTGGGTCTGCCTGGCCTTCTGCACCAAAGTGGAGCTGCAGCCCACCTCCTCCACCAGGTTCTGGAAAGGATCTGCCCATCTGGCCCATGACTCTGCTGCTTCCTCCCCTCATACCGGGCTCACAGGAGCCTCAATTCTCGTCATCAAGGCTGGGCCAGGTCAGGGCAGGCTCACAGGGAGGGGGTACCCACTGTTAGGGACAATGGGGGGACACACCTGTCCCTCACAGGGGACACCCCCTCCTCTCTAGGCAGCAGGAGAGGAGCTCTGGGCAGGTCGTCGGGGACCATAGCCCCTGGCTCCGGGGCAGGTACTGTTGTGGAGGGAGAGAGGCCAACCAAGGACGGCACTCAGCCTCCGGGACCTCACTGTGGCCCAGCTCAGAGCAGATACTACATCTTGCTCCCAGAGCTGCAGGGGGTGGGGTCCTTGAGAGAAAGCAGGACCCACCCCAGGCTCACAAGAGGCAGAGGTGAGATGAGAGCACAGTTCTGCCTTATTCTGTGATGTGGACGAAGTCATCTGAGCCTCAGTTTCCTCTTCCACAAAATAGGGCAATAATAATCAATACCTATGATGTAGAAGTGTTGTGAGATGTACTGGGGACAGAACATGTGGAGACTGTCTGAGGCTGTGAGGAGCCGGGCCTGGTCCCCTCCATGTTCCCCTCAAAGCTGCCCGGAAGCACCCCATCTCCTGATGTTTGCAGATGGCAGCTGGGTGAGCAGCTGGTTAGAGCTGGGCTCTCTCACACACATGCCCTGGGCTGCTGGCCAAGCTGGTGTCCTTGAGGATTCACTTGGTATTTGGTTTTGGCTTTAGGCTCATCATGCCCACAAGCTGTCCAGAGGAAACTTTTCACACCCAAGTTTTCTCCTGTCCACTTCCCATAACCGTCAATAGCATCTAACTGTTCTCAGGACAAGGAACAAAATTACCCCCAAGCCTCTGTATCCAGTTTTCGGTCCACTCCCCTGCCCTCTGGGATTCTTTCACTACCTGCTACCTGGGACCTTACTGAGCTCTCAGCCACAGCATGCGGCCTTTGCCATGTTTTTATCTTTGTCTGGAATGCTCCTTTTCTGCTCCAACCCAGTCAATGCCTGCTTCTTTTTCAGACCTTGAAGTCTTCTCTGAGTCAACGTCAGAAGCTCTCATTATACACATGCACATCACTGAGTCCCACCCTCGGTTACATTTATCCTCATAGTGAAGAAATGTTCATGGCATTGCTTGATTAAGGCCCATCTTCCTTAGTAGTTGTTGTTGTGGTTGTTTAGTCGCCAAGTCATGTCCCACTCTCTTGTGACCCCATGCACTGCAGCCTGCCAAGCTCCTCTGTCCATGGGATTTCCCAGGCAAGAATACTGGAGAGGGTTGATATTTCCTTCTCCAGGGGATCTTGCTGACCCAGAAACTGAACCTGCGTCTCCTGCATTGACAAGCGCATTCTTTACGCCTGAACCACCAGGGAAGCCCCTCCTCTAGTAGACCATAAACTAAACGGAGGCAAGGAGTGGCCTGTTTTCGCCCACCACTGTGATCCCTGGCATCTAGCACAGGGCCAGGCACACGGGAGGTGTCAGATGAACATATGACTCAGCACAGCAGGTCTTTTTCGAGCCTGAGGAAACAGCAGCAAATCTACCCCACGGCCAGGGAAGGCCTGAAATGTGTTCCGAAGGGTGTCTTAAGTCAGCTCAGCTAAAGAAGGCTCCCACTTGGCCTTAAATCGTGTCATTCCCGTTACTGCTTCAGCTGATGATTCATGAGGACTGAATCATCATCAGAGCAGTACGTGCACTTGGTCATGTGCAGGGGATAAGGAGAGAGATATTTCCCCTTAATCAGAAATGGTGCATCCCCAAACTGTTCTCTGCCAAGATGTTCATTCAACAGATACTCCCAAGAGCCAGGGGTGGTGCCAGGCCTCATGCTGAGCTCTGTGTGGGAGGGAGGGAGGGTGAGGGGCAGCGAAGAAGAATAAGAGTAAAATATGAGACCCGGTCCCTGCCCTCGAGCAGACATAACCAATCAAATGTAGATGCAGCCCAAAGTGTGAGCTGCCTTCCACATGTGGGCTCTCTGGAAAGAGATTAAAGACACAGCCCCTCTACCCTGCCTGCCATGGGGGGCACCCAGATCCGGAGGTCACTTTTCAGAACTGCCTCTTCACTTGTACTCTAGGCGACGATATCCATTTTTTACATTATGGGTCCCGCAGGACTCCAGGTTTTATTATGAGACAACCACTATTAGCTCATGGTTCTTGAGCTGCATCTATTTGAGAAGAAAATTAGTCCTGAATTAAATTCCTAGAGAAGGGGTTTTGCCCCTTGGGTCACGGAAGTAATTTTCACTTATGTCCTGGATCAGGTCCCTCCATAGGCGTATCGCCCCAAGAAGGTCATGAGGCCCAGGGAAGTTCTCTGACCTTCTTATAGAAAACAAGACACAAGCAGCAGAAATCCTGACTAATGTTCAGGTCTCCCTCATTTGAGAATCACACCACAGGTAAAGCCAGAATCGCCTCTTCATTAAAGGAAATACTATGCTCTTAATTGCATCTTCCCTGGTTTTAGACTAGGATCTGTTATCCTGCAGATGCTTGATAAATGCTTTATAAATGCTTAGAGTGGATAAAGAAAGCAACTCGCTGCAGAGGAGCCAATGCTGGGTTGTAACAGGGTATCTAAGTTGTGACTGAACTCAAGCCACTTTGGATATAAAATGACTGCATAAATCAGGTAAGCTTCAAAATTTCTTTTAGCTATCACATTTTATTTCTTTTTTTTCCTGATTCTAGAAGTGAAATCTTTAAAATAGAAAAAGGAGAAAAGAAAATGATTTTGGCAAATGGGTGATACTTTCATGAATTTGGACTTGTTAATTTACTGCCCCCTTGTGTGGCTGTTGTTTAGTTGCTAAGTTGTGTCTGACTCTTTGTGACCCCATGGACTGCAGCACGCCAGGCTTCCCTGTCCTTCACCATCTCCCAGAGTTGGCTCAAACTCATATCCACTAAGTCAGTGATGCCATCCAATCATCTCAACCCCCGTCGCCCTTTCTCCTCCTGCCATTAGTCTTTCCCAGCATCAGGGTCTTTTCCAGTGAGTGTGGCCCCTTTCGCTGGTATAGTCTAATTACAGGATCAGACTTTGAGGGGTGAACATATCTATTGTTGTTGTTTAGTCACTAAGTCGTGTCTGACTTTTTTGTGACCCAATGCACCGTAGCCCTCCAGGCTCTTCTGTTCATAGGATTTCCCAGGCAAGAATACTGGAGTGGATTGCCATTTCCTTCTCCAGAGGATCTTTCCAATCCAGGGATCAAACCTGGGTCTCCAGTGTTGGCAGGCAGATTCTCTACCACTGAGCCACCTGAGAAGCCCACTCACTGGTTACTCAGACTTTAAAAATAAACTCTCTCTCTCAATAAATAAATAAACAAACTCTCTCTACTTCTGCCCAAATACCCAGTTCATATTACAAATTGGTTCAATGACATCTTAATTTGGGACAAGGGGTTTCCATGCAGTACTTCTTTTGTTGACTAATGTTGAACCACCAGGATAAAGCAGTCTACTGTTAGCATTTATTACAAAATAGGGGGCCAACAATAGTAAATTACTCAACAGTAAATTGTCTTGTTTCCATTTAAAGTCAGTCTGCTCTATTAGAAAGAAGACAATTTTGTCAATTTAAAAAGAAACCCATCATTGAAACTAAGGAAGGGGTGAGGCTCTCTGAAGATGCTCAGTGGAAAGCTGGTCGTGTAGGGGAAAACTGGAAAAGGATCCCTCATCTCACAGTCTCTTCAATTATTCCAACTGAAGTGGGTAGAGCAGCAGATTTTGCAGCAGGTCTGAAACTGCTTATTTATCTCACCTCCTGAACTCCTCCTAGAATAAAGCAGTCTCCTCAGGATCGATGACCATTTCACCCTAGGCCCAATTCATTTCACAACGTCATGGTGACCATGATGAGAATGCTCAGCCTGGCCGCATCTCAATTAAAACCTTCTATTAATATAATGTCGCAGGTCACCAAGGCTGCAACTCTGAAGAGAGAGCTGTACACCTCAGCTGGCAACAGGAACCGCAATAATTGCCTGAGATGGGGAGTTCTGTCTGTAGCAGTTGAACTCATTTGTAAGAAACGAACACATACAGGGTCACCACCTCAGGAGCTGTGCTCTCCCATTCCCGGAAAGAGAAGTCTCCCTCCCAACTCTAAAATGTTTCCCTCGATTTTTTACTGTCCATCATTGCTGACATATCCATAACTTTTACCTAAATTATTCAAGTGAAAGTGAAAGCGTTAGTTGCTCAGTCATGTCTGACTCTTTTTCGACCCCATGGACTGTGGCTCCCCAGGATTCTCTGTCCATGGGTTTCTCCAGGTAAGAATACTGGAGTGCATTGCCATTCCCTTTTCCAGGGGACCTTCCTGACCCAGGGATTGCACCCAGTTTCTCTTACATTTCAGGCAGATTCTTTACCATCTGAGGCACCAGAGGAGCCACAAATTGCTCCAGATGTAATGCCATCTCTGCCACCAGAGGTATAAGAAAAAGGTCTGACTGCAGACTAAGAAATGAACCAGAGAAACAGATCACATGGAGGAGGAAGGATGGTGTGCCATGATGGTAGGATCAGATGGGTCTGGGATCGAGTATCAGTTCTGCAGTTTCCTAAATGTGGGACCTTTGGCAAAGTGTTTTTAAGGCTTTTTCAAAGTCTTTGTTTATATGAAAACTGGGCAGGGGAAAAATTGGCTGCTGGGCTGGGATCTTTGGGATTTAAGGAGGAGGACACTAGAATCGAAAAAATGGAACGATTAGTCAATAATCGTCTACTAAATAGCACCCAAGTGCTAGTCTAACTGCAGAAAGGGATGCAGAAAAGCACAAACTGTGGCCAGATTTCGAGTTGAGACAAAGAATTCTTGCAACAGGAGAAATTCTAAGAAGTGTAGGCTCTCCCTCGCCCCCCAGGGCAGCAATATACCCCACCTTCCCAACTTAGCTCTGGAGCGAAAGAATGAAAAAACCAGAACAGATCATAGCAGTAGATTCCTGCTGCTACAGAAAAACCCCAAACCCCTATTTCCAGATCTCACTGGACTGCTGATTCCAGGAGGGGTTCCTTTCTACCACAACCCAGAGTTCGGAACCTGCCATGGGAAGGAGAAGGCTTTGTTTGAGAAGGGCCAGAAGAGGAACTGGGCTGGTGGCTCAGCTGGTGAAAAATCTGCCTGCAATGCAGGAGATCCAGGTTTGCTCCCTGGGTTAGGAAGATCCCCTCGAGAAGGGAATGGCAAGCCACTCCAGTATTCTTGCCTGGAGAACTCCATGCACAGAGGAGCCTGGTGGGCTACTCTCCATAAAATCGCAAAGTGTAGGACACAACTGAGTGACTAACACACACAAAAGAGGCACCAAGAGTCAGGACTCAAGGTTACAAAGAGCAGGAACAGAAAACTCATGCAGACGCAGCCAAGCTGGGGCATCAGACCCTTACCACTTCTCATCCTGCTGCAGAGCCAGCCTTGGACAGAGATTCCTGGGACGGAGTCTGCCTCTGCAGCTTCTCCTGCCAAATCCAGACTCCTTGATCCTCCTCTCCATGGGGAGTAAGCCCAGCAAAGGCCATTTGATTCTTGACTCGGTTGTCTGAGTGAGTGAAGTGAGTGAAGTTGCTCAGTCGTGTCCGACTCTTTGCAACCCCACGGACTGTAGCCCACCAGGCTCCTCCATCCATGAAATTTTCTAGGCAAGAGTACTGGAGTGGGTTGCCATTTCCTTCTCCAGGGGATCTTCCCGACCCAGGGATCGAACCCAGGTCTCCCACATCACAGCAGACGCTTTACCGTCTGAGCCAGAGATTAGATCTCAGTCAGGGTGCAGGGGAAATCTCTGAAGAGTCTGCCAGTAGGGGGCCACGAGAGAACCCTCCCACTCTTGATGTGGACAAAGGCAGGAGCCACTGGGGTTCTGGGTGCCAGACAGCAGAGGTTTTACTCTCTATCTCCGGCAGGCCATGACCCCAGAGCAGACAAGGGGCGGAGTCCAAGTTCTGAAGGTGACACTTATTGATGTCAGGGAAGGGTCTGAGCAACTGGGCCTGTTTCCTCTCCTGTAGAATGAGGGGGTTGATTCTCCATCAGCCCGAGAGGGTCTATCAACCCCTGTAATTCTAAATCTGCATAATTGACAGCATTATACTTGACAAAAGATGCTGATTTAATTAACAGCACTTTTATAGCACTTCCTACGTTCCAGGCGTGTTTCAGCACACTGCCAATGTTTCCCCGTGGAATCCTCTAAGAACCCTCTGACAGAGATAGCACTCCCAACCCATTACAGAGACGAGTCAGCGGAGGCACAAGGGGTATTATGTTACTTTGCCCAAGATCACACACCTAGTTATTGGCAGAATTGAACTCGTTTCACTCTATAGGCTACACTCTTACCAAGTTACTTGCCTCTGATCTAACACGTAGGAACACAGATACCAGAAAGGGCAAAATCCCAATTCTGACTCTCAATCTCACCACAGTAGACCATCTGCGTCCATTCTAGTCTGATAGAGAAGCAGAGAAGCCTGGCGGGTGAGGTCAGCAGACCTTCTGAAGCTCCTGATGGGCTCGGTCGCTCAGAGATTGCATAGGATCGTGGGCTTTAGCCACAGCCAAGGCTTCTTGACTTAACTACTCAGCATCGCTGGTGGGGGGTGGGGTTGTTGGGGGGTGTTGAGGGTAGGGCCCGCAGCGGGTGCGGGGGGAAGGTGCAGCAATGGCGATGTGGGATGGCACCGGCACCTGTGAATGAGCTGCTTCAGCTGCATCAGTCTGCCTGGGTGATCCTGTCTGGGGGTGGGGGAAGGCTGGAGAGGGGGCTGAGCTGGGGTTGAGGACTGAGCCATTCAGCCTTAAAGAGCCAGAGCTACCTCCTCTGGCCCCGGGTGCTTAGGCATTAGATGAGGTGGCAGTTCCGACTCCTGATGGGGAAGTTCTCTCACATTTCCATATTTATCTCTCAGCAGGGAAAGCAGAGAGCAGACTTACCAAGGCTCCCGGCTCCTCCCTCCCACCCCCGCCCCCAGGTTCATGAATAAAGATGCAGAACCTCCCAAGGAGAGCCTTGCAGGCCTTCCCCTAGGGAGGGGAGGGGAGTCCACGCGGGGCAGGAGGTGCTGAAAAACACCCACCAGCAGCCTTAAGAGGGGGCGTGGGAATGGGGGCCGGGGGCCAGGTGGAGAGTCTACAGATGATCATGGAGCACCAGAACCATTTCTGCTCTCAGCACCTCAGCTTCTCTGCTTATAAATGGGTTGTTGTTTAGTTGCTCAGTCCTGTCCACCAGCTCTTTGTAGCTCTATGCACTGCAATCCACCAGACTCTTCTATCCATGGAATTCTCCAATCTGGAATACCAGAGCAGGTTGCCATTTTCTTCTCTAGGGGAACTTCCTGACTCAGGGATCAAACCCGTGTCTCCTGCACTAGCAGGCAGATTTTTTTTTACCACTTAGTCACCAGGGAAGACCTAGAATGTGTTTTAATTACCTAGATTTTAGAAATAGGCTACTGCTTTAAATGAACTTTGGGACGATGTATATGTTATAGCAGAAGTGTCCACTTAGTCAGGGAAGCAGGGGTGTGTGTGTTAACAAGGAAAGTTGTGCCTTCTCAAGCCCAGTCACTGGTTTTTCCTTCCCGCCCTTGGACACCCTCGGTCACGCCCTGGACACACCACCACCCGCTGGTCTGGGCCTCTTGGTGACGTGTGGCACTTTATTCCAGATCCAGTGTCTAATGCCTTCTCACCTTGGTCACATCTCCCATTTCCTCAAAACCCAGGCTGGTATTTCCCCATCCTGGGTGCATGCACAAGGAGTGCCATGGTGCAAAGCCACTGGATTTGCACAGTGTTTTAAGCTGTCACTCTGGGGAGGCGCTGTCTCCAGCGACAAATCCTGACCCTCCGAGAGAGATCAGTGTTCGTTTTGCTTCTCAGAGAAGTAACAGGGGAGACAGCACCGTTGTCAGAGTCCCTCAGAGGGAAGCTCTGAAGCCACAGCGACCACATCAAACCCCAGTCCACCTCTGAAGTGGCCGTGTGACCTTGAGGGGGCACTTTGTTCTGAGCCTCAGTTTCAGGTGTGAAAGGACCAATCCCACGAGTGGTTAAGGCACTAGCTTATGTAAAGCATTTTGGACCATGTCAGGTACATGGAAGACAGTAAAGAAAAAAAAAAAAAAATAACAGCTTACACCTCTTCCTCCTGCCCTCAGGATCATGCATGCCTATGTTTCAGAGTCTATGTTACAGTTTGGGCCATCTCTGACCACAAGCCATTTTTATCCCAGAGAAGTGTAAATGACCACAGGTTGATCCACCTCTGTGAGCTGGACCTCAGTTTAGGTCCTTTTACCTGTGAAGAGCTGATTCATTGGAAAAGACCCTGATGTTGGGAAAGATTGAGAGCAGGGGTGACCAAAGATGAGATGGTTGGATGGCATCACCGACTCAATGGACGTGAGTGTGAGCAAATTGGGAGACAGCGAAGGACAGGGAAGCCTGGTGTGCTGCAGTTCATGGGGTCACGAAGAGTCAGACACCACTGAATGACTGAACAATAACCTGCTTTAACTTAATTCTCACAACGGTCCTGTGAGGTAGTGCCCATAGATGAGAAATCTGAGGCACAGAGAGGTTAAGCAATTTTCTTAAGGTCACACAGTAAACGGCAGAGTGGAGGTATGAACCTGGGAAAGCTACCTGCCTGGGGGCCCTTTTTCCCCTGCTGCTGCACCAGACGCAGGACTCTTAGGGGAGAGAATTTTGACTTTAAGCCCCAGAGGCAAGAGCTTTACAGGTGGTGCAATGGTAAAGAACCCATCTGCCAATGCAGGAGATGCAGGTTCAATCCCTGTATAGGGAAGATCCTTTGAGGAAGAAATGGCATCCCACTCCAGTATTCTTGCTTGGAAAATTCCATGGACAGAGGAGCCATGGAATGGAGTCCATGAAGTCACAAGAGTTGGACATGACTGAGCAGTCACTCAGGCACCAAAGGCAAGAACCACAAACCAGTGTGGAAGACTAATGACCTGACCCAGGTCATCCTGCCAAGGCAAGTCCCATCAGCATATATTTATGAATTTGTACATTTTCCCTGCCACCTGTTATCAGCATCTGGGCTGCTTCCCCACTGCCCACGGCTTTCTGTCGGGATTCTATTTTCTGGACCATCATTCCAGCAGGTCCCTGAGAGTCCTGGATCAGCACCAGTGCCTCAGTTGTCCTGTCTCTGCTGTCCTCCTGGCCGCCTCACAGCCTTGTCCTCAGCTCAAGTCCCTCCCAGGGACCCTCCTTCTCCCATGGGGCACCTGTGGTTACAGCAGCTAGAGAACCATTTAATTCCCAGTTTGGCCCAAGGGTGTGTTGCTAAGCAGCTGGTGCACGCTGAGATGTATGGAAGGAACCCTCGTGGTGACGAAAAACAAACCCTGATGTGCCCGGAGCCATGGGCATGAGTGTGTGTGTGTGTGTGTGTGTGTGTGTGTTTAAAGGAGCTGGGGGTGGGTAGCAGTGAGCTTCCCACCCACTCAGGTCTAGCCTGCAGCCAGCACTGGCTTTGGGACCAGTTCCCTGCAGCAGGACTGCAACACAGCATGGGTGCGGCAGGAACGCAGGGGGCAGATGGGGGGGTGCGGGGGGGGAGGGGGTGCAGCTAAATGACCTAAAGCAGGGAGGTAATCATTTTCTCTTCTTTAGTAGCTGTGCTCCTCCAGGAGGAAAAAAGAATACACAAAAATACCTGTCTTCCCCCCTCTCTTTCAGCGCCTACTGTGAACCTCATTTTTGCTGTCAGTTCGGTTGCTCAGTCGTGTCCAACTCTTTGTGACCCCATGGACTGCAGCACGCCAGGCCTCCCTGTCTATCACCAACTCCCGGAGTTTACTCAAACTCATGTCTATTGAGCCAGTGATGCCATCCAACCATCTCATCCTCTGTCGTCCACTTCTCCTCCCACCCTCAATCTTTCCCAGCATCAGGGTCTTTTCCAGTGAGTCAGTTCTTCACACCAGGGGGCCAAAGGATTGGAGTTTCAGCTTCAATATCAGTCCTTCCAATGAATATTCAGGACTGATCTCTTTTAGGATTGACTGGTTGGATCTCCTTGCAGTCCAAGGGACTCTCAAGAGTCTTCTCCAACACCACAGTTCAAAAGCATCAATTCTTCTGTGCTTAGCTTTCTTTATAGTACGACTCTCACATCCATACACGATTACTGGAAAAACCATTGCTTTCACTAGACAGACCTTTGTTGGCAAAGTAATGTTTCTGCTTTTTAATATGCTGTCTAGGTTGGTCATAACTTTTCTTCCAAGGATCAAGTATCTTTTAATTTCATGGCTGCAATCACCATCTGCAGTGATTTTGGAGCCCATTCTTTCTGGGCTGATCCCAGTTTCCACAGAGAGGAGAATGGACAGGAGAAGGGGGCCACAGTCAGTGAGCCTTGGACTCAGGTTTCTTACTCCTGCATTGCAGGGCATCTTTGAGGGCCTGGGCAAGGCCACTCATAGCCCCCTGATTTAGCCCCCTGACATAGTCACTCCTGTATTGTAAATGTGTTGAGAAGACCTTTAAATACAATGGCCAAGAGAGGGAGAGACAGAAGCCAGGATGGCCTCCTACTCTGGTCCACTGAAACATGAAGTCTGCCTCTAGTCTTGGCAGGACATTATACATAATTTGTGGGGCCCAGTAAAGAAACCGCCTGCAATACAGGAGAAACACAGGAGATGCAGGTGCGATCCCTGGGTCAGGAAGGAGGAAATGGCAATCCACTCCAGTTTTCTTGCCTGGGAAATCCCAAGGACAGAGGAGTCTGGTGGGCTACAGTTCATGGGGTCTCAGAGAATCAGACATGACTGAGCAACTGAGCATGCATGCATGAGCAAAATAAAAATGTGAGTCCCTTGTTCAACAGTGATTAAGGATTTCAAAATGGCAATACGAACATTAAAGCAAGTGCAGGCTTTTCTGAACATATGGTCCTGAACCGCTGTTCTCACATCCATGGGCGGACCCCGGGTCTCGCCTCCACACTACTGTGGGAATGCACTAGTACATAAACAAATCTAACCCTTTCACATCTCTACTGAAAGCTCTTTGATGTTCTCACCATCACAGGATCCCACAGCCCCAGGAACAAAGGCACTCTTTGGGACCTGGGTCCAGCTGTCTTCCTGGTCTCATTTCCCAGGCCACTCCCTGGGCAGTCCATGCCTGTGTGATCCAATGGAAATCCTCCCAAAGCGTTCTTTCAAACTTCTCTCTCTCTCTCTGCAAGGAATATCCTTTTTCTCTCTCACTCCTGGCTACTTCCCATTAAGCCTATGCCACTCATCTCAAGGGTCACCTCCTCTGAGCTGTCTTCCCAGATCATCCTTCCCTTTCAAGCACAGAGCCCACACTCTCCCCTCTTAAGCTTCGCCTCTGAGGAGTGATGGAGCCCAGCCTATGTCACTGTGTACAGGACACTCACCACTCATCACTGTCCTGACCTGTTATGTGCCTGCCTCCAACTCTACTATGAGGTCCTCAAGAGAAGTACTGTGCCTGACTCATTTATGTATCTCTAGCGCCTGGAACACAGTGGATATTCATTCTCTAGTTCTTC
Organism: Cervus elaphus; assembly: GCF_910594005.1. Lineage (NCBI taxonomy): Eukaryota > Metazoa > Chordata > Mammalia > Artiodactyla > Cervidae > Cervus > Cervus elaphus. Next base: position 25,334,851 of record NC_057825.1, on the reverse strand, counting down.
ATCAATTTAATGGGTGAAGCCCTCCACCAGATCTGTCGTATACAGTTCTGCTGCAACTTTATATGAAGTGAGCCACGAGAAATTTTTCACATTCTCTGTTTCACATTTCTTTTAGAATTCTTCTCCATAGAGTGATCTGCTCAATATCTAACTGAAGGAGATTTGTTGTTGATTTTAAAGAAGCATTTCTATTTTCATTTAATGAAAATAGCAATTTTTCTGACTATAAAGTCCTGGCGTGCTGCAGTCCATGGGGTCGCAAAGAGTCAGATATGACTGAGTGACTGAACTGAACATAAAGATAAAACACCTTTATAAAGAAAAAAAATTAAAACACAGTCATTAAGGACTAGCTATCCAAAACTCTGCTGCTTAGAGAGAGATTATAATACATTTTAATACATGGTAAACATTCCTTTTACTCTTTTTTGGATTATTTTGAAAATATGTTCGTCAAGAGGAACTTCAAAATAATGAGGTCAAGTTCAAAAACAACTAAACAAAGCAAAACCCAATGGGATTTTGACTGAGGTTGCTCTGAGCTGCTACATTCATTCACAGAGAGCTGGCATCTCTGAGTCTCCCTATCTAAGAACTAAGAGCATTCATGTGCCGATTGATGTCTGCCCAACCAATTGGGCTCTTGGAGTGTGAACAGCCAGCTCCCCAGGCCTTGAAGACTGGAGGGGAGGCATTGAGCTCTTGAAATGAGTCCCCCAATGCAGAAGGACTCTGGGCTGACATTCCTGGGGTAGCTTGAACCCACTGCCAGGTAAGTCAATTCTATTGGACTCGGAGGTGCATACACAGGGAAGGAATTTAGAAAATCCTGCCCTGGGAATAAATATATCTTCTCTGGAGAACTGCCCTAGTCTAGATCTCAGTAGGGGTGACTCAAAAGGCCTTTTCTGAGCCAAGTGAAGTGGTGCTAATTCTGGCCCACCTCCTAAGGTAGGTGATTTATGTAAGCATCTCACCACATCTTCTCACTGACCCTGGAGGTGGATGATGCTGCCCCATATAACAGGGATAGAGAGGAGGGTTTGGTGACCTGCCCAAGCCCTGGTAACTGAGGCTCTGGGATTGGATCCTAGATCTGCCTGGCTCTAAGCCTTTCATTAAATCATTGTGATCATCAAGGGACCTAATAACAGCCTGAAAACCCAGCCTAAGGGAGGGAGGAGACTGAAGGAGGGGGCAGCTCTGGATCCCCAGGCTGAGTGCCTGGGAGGGGGGTCAGGTGGGTGGATACCCAAGAGAAATGCATGGATGGAGGAGGATGGGGCTTTGGCGCTGAGCCCCCGTGGAAGGCAGAGGTTCTGCTTGTCCAGCGGGAGCTGGGAGCTCTGAAGTTCAGACAAGAAAGAGCCAATGCTCTGTGAGTGTGGGGGAGGCAGAATCTGAACAGGTGGCACAGAGGAGAGAATGAGGATGTGTCCTCCAGCGCCTGGGGGGTGGTGGGCAGAGAGCCAGCTCCTCAGCCCTGGCCCCTCAAGACACTGATGAGGCCACAGACCAGGCAGAAGGCCGAGCTTCGTACCCAGCTCAGGGTCCACCTGCCAGGGTCCAAGAGCCTTCCCTGACCTTCCAAACTCAAGGACCTCGGATATTATGGGGTAACCTCCTTCACCCCCAGAGGTGGCTAGCCTGTTCCAGGGCTCCAGGACTTTGAGTTTCTCTTTTAAAACTGTGAACAAAAAATGAACAGAGTGTCACTCATCACCCAGTTATATAAAGGGTAAAGTCACAACCCAGAGACAGTGTACTGGAGGGGAATTGAGGATGGCAAAAACAGGACTGGACTCTCTTATCCTTTGGGAAAAGTTCCCTTAGCTAGTTTTATGTATATCTCAGAAAGAATTTCAATGACCCTAGATTCTTGCATCTTCCTGAATATTCATTGAAAGGACTGATGCTGAAGCTCTAATACTTTGGCCACCTGATGTGAAGAGCTGACTCATTGAAAAAGACCCTAATGCTGGGAAAGATTGAGGGCAGGAGAAGGGGACGACAGAGGATGAGATGGTTGGATGGCATCACCGTCTCAATGGATGAATTTGAGCAAACTCTGGCAGATGATGAAGGACAACATATTCAAAATGCACTAAAATCATTAACTTGAGATACATGTTCTTTGCGATTAGCGGTCATCTTTTATCAAGATGTACATTTGACCATATGGATTTACTAACCACAATGACTCATACGTATACTGGCTCCTCCCCTGTGTCTTTGGAGCAATTTATCAGAGCCACTGAGAGACTGTCTCCTGAGTTACAGTCCTTGGTAAGACCCTGAATAAAACATAACTCACATCTCTTACGCTGTGCATTTTTCTTTCGGTTGACAACACCATTTAAAAGATGTACCAACAAACTGAAACCCACATTTGAAGGCTCAGATGACTGCAGCCCTCAAAAATCTCTTTCCCTCGAACAGAACTCCTTTGCCACACCTCCTGTCTTTAATCACCACCCAAGGGCAGTATTTTCAAAGCCACACGTTTCACAGCTTCTCATATCTCTTGAACATCTTTTCTGCCCCTTCTTGCCCAGAGGAAACAGTGCTGACTCCCATGCACAGCATCCCAAAGCCTTTGAAATGGGGGTACCAGATCTCTCTTCACAGTTTCTTCTCTCTCTGTTGGAACTCAGACGTGTTGAATTATTATTATCTTTTTTTTTTTTTTCCAAATTCTCCATATGCCTCCAATGATAAGTTAACTTAACAAATGTTAGGTATCCAATATGTGTCAGACACAGTGCTAGACCCAGAAAAATAAAGAGAGAGAGAGAGAGAGAGAGAGAGACGATGCAAGGCTGTCCTCAGCTCACACTCTTGTGCTTTTGCTGATTCAGATTAGAATCCCTATCCTCGGGAACTTTCCTGATGGTCCAGTGGTTAAGACTCCACATTCCCAATGCAGGGGGCCCAGGTTCAATCCCTGGTCAGGGAACTAGATCTCACATGCCACAGCTAAATGATATCATAAGCAGCAACTAAGACCCAGCACAGCCAAACAAATTTTTAAAAATATTAAAAAAAAAAAGAATCTCTATCCTGGATGTATGCTTTCTTAACCTTTTATTTATACTTTTCTAAGGGTTCCTACCCTATTGTATCTTATTTTACGGGTAGGTTGTCTGTTTCCAGGGGGAAACGGTCATTTCTATCTTTGTGTCCCTCAAGGCACAGGGCAGGGCACAAGATAGGTGCCCCACTGAAAGAATGAATAACTGAAGAAGCCCTGGACGCAAGTACAGTTTTGTCTGATGTGTGCTATGTATGAGTGTTTGAGGGGTGCTCCTCTAAGTTCTTCCAGTAACCTCAAGGCAGCCACACAGCAGTGGTGCAGTAGAAGGAAGCCAAGTCTGGAGATGCGCAGCGCTGGATTTTCATTCTGACCATTGAAGCTGTTTGGAGGCAGTGTTGTTGGAATGAGGGTGGAGATGCTGGGATAGGCCAGGAACAGTAGGTTTTGGACAAAAGAGCCCTTTATGGCTCTTTCTGCTTGGGTCTCACTCATCCTGAGTCTCTGTGAAGGCATGGGGGACCCAGCAGGCCCTGGCAATGGTCAGCTGGAAGTGGGGCTGGCATAGGAGTGCTGGAGTTCTTATCATGTGAATACATTAATGAATCTTCCTGGTACTTCTTCTTCTAAGTCAGTGAAGCGTCTAGCCAGTGACAATTTTTTCCTTGTGTCCTGGAATTGTGGCCTAAGGCCCAAAGTGGGAATTAGAGGCGCTAAGCACTTCTCATTCTAGCTCCAGAGAGCTGCTGGCAGTTGGGGTCAGCCATATGCTGAGGGGGGTTTAAGAGAAGGTGCTAATCCCAGAATGAGTCCTGCATCCAACCATGGTCTCCCGGGTAGCTGAGAGAGCCTGATCCCTTTTCCTGCCATGCCTCCCTTCCTCACCATCAAAGTGGGTGGCTCTATAAAAAAGAACGAAATAATGCCATTTGCAGCCAACATGGATGCAACTGGAAATGATTATATCAAGTGAAGTAAGTCAGAAAGACAAAGACAAATGCCACAGGCTATCACTTATATGTGGAATCGAAAATACGACACAAATGAACCTATCTATGAAATAGAAACAGAAAAAAAAAAGAAGAAATAGAAACAGAACCACGGACAAGGAGAACAGATTGATGGTTGCCAAAAGGCAGGGGAGTAGGGAAGGGATGGAGTGGGAGGTTGGGGTTAACAGATGTAAACTTTTATATATGTATAAATATATATATATAAATATACATATATAAATATATATATATAGAACAGATAAACAACAAAGTCCTACTGTACATCACAGAGAATGACACCCAATATCCTGTGATAAACCACAATGGAAAAGAATATTTAAAAAGAATATATGTAGAAGCATAACTGAATTACTTGGCTGTACAGCGGAAATGAACACAACTTGTGAATCAGCCATACTTCAATAAAAAAGTGGATAAAATAAAAAAAAAGCAGTTTTTGTTTTGAGAAAAAATAAAAACACACAAATTAACTTAATTAAAATAGCTCCAGGGGGATTACTATAAAAGAACAGCCTTTGCGTAAAGCGAAGGCTGGCATCTTGTTCCCTGGATGAATGCTGTGTAGGCGGTTTGTTAGTGGCCCCCAGGCCTCTGACGGAGGAGCCCTGGAGACTCACAATGTGGTCGAAAAAGACTAGGCTGGAGGCTCCCCATTCAGGTCCCCCTTTCCAGTTCTTCGTTCCTAAGGGGGTTAGACAATGGATCTGGCATGCACGCACTAGCCCGAGTGTTAGCCTGGGGGTGGCTGAGGGGGAACACAACCCAACTCCTCACAAAAAAGTGAAGTCGCTCAGTCCTGTCCAACTCTTTGTGCCCCATGAACTATAGCCTACCAGGCTCCTCCATCCATGGGATTTTCCAGGCAAGAGTACTGGAATGGGGTGCCATTTCCTCCTCCAGCGGATCTTCTGGAGCCAGGGATCGAACCTGGGTCTCCTGCATTGCAGGCAGACGCTTTACCGTTTGAGCCACCTGGGAAACCCTGAACTCACAGAAAGCAGCATGAAATCCAAGGGCGTGGGGGGTACCGCAGGGTCATAAGCTCTGCCCTTGCTGGGGGAGCCTACTGGAGTCACAGCCGTCCTTCAAGGAGCCTCGGCCATCCTTCAAGGAGCCTGCGACAATGGTTAGATTAGATCAGCCAAGGAGAGGATGTAACCAGCCCAGTTCAGTTAGGAGAGGACTCCCTTTTCTCTACGTTCTCCCTGCCCTAATGCACTGAAGGGGGAGAGGAGCTATAATCGTAGAGAAAAGAGGAGTGCTTTGCCAAGAGCTAATCATTGAAACTTCCCACTCTCGTCACGAGAAGCTGAGGCTACAGACAAGTCTGCCTACGCCGTGGGGCGGGGCAGGGGGAAGAGAACCAGACATGAGATAGAGATGGGATTTTTATTTTTTAATGAATAGGACTGAGTCCTAAATACCTGAAATGAGTCTATTCTAATAACCAAAAGTGACTGCAAATGTAGGGAATCTTGCCAAGATGCTGTCAAAGTAACTACTACAAAGGGTAGAGTAGCATGGTTGCTATGTGGGATTGTGAGGGAAAAAAAAACCCAAAACACTTCACGATTATAAGTCAAGGAGTCAAGACTCCTCAGGAAATCTGATTACTGAGCCTTATTACAGCTGCTCTGTTAAGGCAAACAGTGCTTTCAATTGAGCATCTGGATGCCAATCACCATACTAGCATTTCACATAGGTGCTTTCATTGAAAATGTCTTAATCATACATTGAAGTATTATTCGTTGCAGGCTTCCCAGGTGGTGCAAGTGGTAAAGAATCCACCTGCCAATGCAGGAGACATGAGACGTGGGTTCGATCCCTAGGTTGGGAAGACCCCCTGGAGGAAGGCATGGCCACCCACTCCAGTATTCTTGCCCGGAGAATCCCACGGTCAGGGGAGCCTGGGGGCCTATAGTATGTGGGATTGCAAAGAGTCGGACTCCACTGAATCGAATTAGCATGCATACGTTATTTGTTGCATTGGTTTCCTCTTGGTGCTATAACAAATACCTCAAAGTTGTGGGCTAAAAACAAGGCAAATGTGTTATCTTACACTTCTGGAGGTCAGAAGTGTCCCATGGGTCTCCCTCAGTTAATAGCCAGGTGTTGGTAGGGCTGCATTCCCATCTGGGGGCCCTTGTCATTGTTGCTGTTCAGTTGCTCCATTGTGTAACTTTGAGACTCCATGGACTAGAGCATGTCAGGCTTCCCTGTCCTTCACTGTCTCCTGGAGTTTGCTCAGGTTCATAAACACTGAGTTGGTGATGCTCTCTAACCATTTCATCCACTGTCGCCCTCTTCTCCTTTTGCCTTCAATCTTTCCCAGCATCAGGGTCTTTCCCAATGAGTCAGCTTTTCATATCAGGTGGCCAAAGTATTGGAGTTTCAGCTTCAGCATCAGTCCTTCTAATGAATATTCAGAACTGATCTCCTTTAGGATGGACTGGTTTGATTTCCTTACAGCCCAAGGGACTCTCAAGAGTCTTCTCCAACACTATAATTCAAAAGCATCAATTCATTGGCACTCAGCTTTCTTTATGGTCCAACTCTCACACCTGTACCTATTAGTAAAACCATAGCTTTGACTATACAAACCTTTGTCAGCAAAGTGATGTCTCTGCTTTTCATTACATTGTCTAGGTTTGTCAGAACTTCCCTTACAAGGAGCAAGTGTCTTTTAATATCATGGCGGCAGTCACCGACCACAGTGATTTTGGTGCCCTGGAAGCCCTAGAGGATAGTCCATTCCCATGCCCTTTTTTCCTTCTTCTCTAGGATGTCCTTTTCTAAGTCCAGGCAGAAGAACCAGTGATCAAATTGCCAACATCCGCTGGATCACAGAAAAAGCAAGAGAATTCCAGAAAAACATCTACTTCTGCTTTATTGACTGCTTTATTGACTAACCCTAACCCTAACCCTAATTTTGATCCTAGCCTTTGACTGTGTTGATCAAAATAAACCGTGGAAAATTCTTCAAGAGATGTGAATACCAGACCACCTGATCTGCCTCTTAAGAAATCTGTATGCATGTCAAGAAGCAACAGTTAGAATCAGACATGGAACAGTGGACTGGTTCCAAATTGGAAAAGGAGTACATCAAGGCTATATATTGTCACCTGCTTATTTAACTTATATGCAGAGTACATCATGAGAAATGCCGGGCTGGATGAAGCACAAGCTGGAATCAAGATGGATGGGAGAAATATCAATAACCTCAGATATGCAGATGACACCACCCTTATGGCAGAAGGTGAAGAGGAACTAAAGAGTGTGTCGATGAAAGTGAAAGAGGAGAGTGAAAAAGCTGACTTAAAACTCCACATTCAGAAAACTAAGATCATGGCATCCGATCCCATTACTTCATGGCAAATAGATGGGGAAACAATGGAAACAGTGCCTGACTTTATTTTTTTGGGCTCCAAAATCACTGCAGATGGTGAGTGCAGCCGTGAAATTAAAAGATGCTTGCTCCTTGGAAGAAAATTTATGACCAACCTAGACAGCATGTTAAAAAGCAGAGACATTACTTTGCTAACAAAGGTCCATCTAGTCAAAGTTATGGTTTCTCCAGTAGTCATGTATACATGTGAGAGCTGGACCATAAAAAAAAGCTGAGCACCAAAGAAGTGATGCTTTTGAAATGTGGTGTTGGAGAGGACTCTTGAGAGTCCCTTGGACTGCAAGGAGATCCAACCAGTCCATCCTAAAGGAAATTAGTCTTTAATGTTCACTGGAAGTATTGATGCTGAAGCTGAAACTTTAATACTTTGGCCACCTGATGGGAAGAACTGACTCACTGGAAAAGACCCTGATGCTGGGAAAGATTGGAGGCAGGAGGAGAAGGGGACAACAGAAGATAAGATGGTTGGATGGCACCACCGACTCGACGGACATGAGTTTGAGCAAGCTCTGGAGTTGGTGATGGACAGGGAGCACTGGTGTGCTGCAGTCCATAGAGCTGCAGAGTCAGACATGTCTGAGCAAGTGAACTGAACTGAACTGAATGGATGTCCACCTTCCTTGGCTTGTGGCCCCTTCTTCCATCTTCAAAGCCAGCAATGGGCAGTGGAATCCTCATATCACATATCTCTGAGCTCCTCTTCAGCTCCCTTCTTCTACTTCTGAGGACCCATTGTGATTACATTGGGCACCTGGATAATCCAAGGTTTTCCCCCTATTTTAAGGTGAGCCTATTAGTAATCTTAGTTCTACCTACTACCTCACTTCTCCTTTGCCACATAATGTAGCATATCCACAGGCTCTAGTGATGGTGCTGTGGACATCTTTGGGGAGCATTATTCTGCATCCCACACTTGTCATTTTCCACAGGAGGCAAAAGCCACAGGGAGGCAGAGAGACTACTCCAACTTTACCCGGTAGGTAAATGCAGGCCAGTTGATCATCACACACTGCAGGTATCTGTCCAAAGTGAGGCTTGGCTTCCCAAAAGCACTGGGTCTGACACGTATCAGTGAAATCAACACTGCTCTCCCAACCTCTGGCAGACTTGAGCACGTCCTTTCTCAAAATCTGCCTTGCAGAAATCGGTATTTTTGATCAATAACTTTAGTCCTTATTGTAACTCAGCACAAGATGCTGCTACAGCAGAATTGGTTTTTGGTCTTTAATTTAGCCTGGGGCCTTTCTGGATTGACAGTATCTTTAATTTATATATAGTCAAATTACATGTATGTAAACAAATTGAACAGATATTTCCCATTACTTTTAGAAATCACCCTTCCTGCAGATAATTAACAGCCCCTTCTTTAGATGGTAAAGAATCTGCCTGCAATATAGGAGACCTGGGCTTGATCCCTGAGTCAGGGAGATCCCCTGGAGAAGGGAATGGCAACCCACTCCAGTATTCTTGCCTGGAGAATCTCATGGTCAGAGAAGCCTGGAGGGCTACAGTCCATAGGGTCACAGAGTCAGACATGACTGAGCAACTAACACTTTTCTATTTCCTTATTTTCCCTATTACTTAATTTAAATAATCAATTCTTTCATTTGCCTGAATTTATTTAATGCTGGATGGAAGGAGAGGATCTGAATTTCTTTTCTACTCTCTCCCCACAGAAAATGAAAAACTGACAAATGTCCCAGCAGTCTTTAGTTGGTGATGGCATCTGAGCACATACGATGTTCTTATGCAGCGAGGCATTGTTTCCGACCTAACTGCCATTTTTTGTGTTGGAGACTGGTATCATACTGTTTTAATTACTGAAGTTATGAAATGTGTTCATATCTGAGAGAACAAGTATCCCACTTACTTAAGAGTTAACTGCTCTCAGCTATTTATTCTTCCAAGTTGACCTTAGAATCATCTAAAATTGACATTTAATTACAGGAAAATTGATATCTTTATAATATGTAATTTTGTTGTCCAGGAATATTGAGTTTCCCTCCATTTACTTCAGTCTTAAGGCCCTCATCACACAAGTCCTGCACATTTTTTTCAAAAGGTTGCTTCTAGGTGTTCTATTTTGTTGCTACTATAATTGCTACCTTTCTTCTAATATGTTTTCTGATTAATTATTGATGTATATAGGGAAGGTGAAGACTATTATATTTTTAACCTAGTTCACTTAAAATTAATCATTATTAATACAAATTTTTCTGTTGATACTCATGGAGTTGTTTTGGGGGGCCATGGTCCCTTGATAATTATATCTCTTAACTTATGATACTAGTGCTGATATCCTATCTTATTAAATGGGGAGAATTTCCATAACAAAAATAAATAACAGCAGTCAAAGATCATGGATGTACCTTCATCAGTCTTGACTTTAATAAAATGTTTATTATTAAAGATGATGATACCAATTAAGGTTTATGATAGTGAACCTCGCTCAAATTGAAGAATTTCCCTCAGTTATTATTTTAGATGATGTTTTAAAAAAATTTTGGTGTAATTATATTATAAAGTATTTATAGTTTTTTATAATGCTAAACTATCCTTAAACTCTTGGGAGAAAACAAAACCTTAGGGTAAATGATAGTTTTACTATGCATTAAATATGGTTGCCTAGGGGGACTTCCCCGGTGGCTCAGTAGCTAAGATTCCACGCTCCCAACGCAAGGAGCCAGGTTCGATCCCTGGTCAGGGAACTAGATCCCATGTGCCACAACTAAAAGGTCTCACATGCCACAACTAAGACTGGTATAGCCAAATAAATACATAGTTAAAAAAATATGGATGACCAGGATTCATGGAAGATTTTTTTATGTTTAGAGGTAAGATTTGTGCTGGATTAAGAGATGAGCTGGAAGAGGTTGATGGTTTGGGAATGCCTCTGGGTTTGATTTGTATCATAAGTAGGGGGAAGAGGGAGGTAAGAAAGCAGAAAAAGTGAGGAGAATGAATGAGGACTTCACCTATTCAGGTTAGCCTCTTGCATTGTGACTTCTCCTGGTCTTCCCAGAAGAATCAAACCTAAGAACCAGTAGCCTCCCTGGAAACCACTGATTATTTCAGGGCTATCTCTCAGCAAGAGATTCTCTATTAAGTGAGAGACTGGATATTGTTTAAAGAAAGCTATCCGTCATCAAGTTCATTCATGTATATGAAAATGACCAGACTGCTCCTGACTCACCATTATGTAACACAAGTCTATTATATTTTCATATTAACTTGCCTTATTCTACTCATCAGCATTTGATGACACAAATATTCTCTTGCCGTTAGATGTGAGAGGACTATAATTGCATTTCTTTGGAACCATGTAAAATTCAAAGAAGCCCTCCCCAGTGAGTTTAAATTGAGACTTTTCACTCTATGTTTTTCCTGAATTTATCAGGAGTTTCTATCTGAGCTTTGTTTTTTTTTGTTTTTTTTTTAATCACAAGCAAGGAACCATTGTATAATCTTGCTTTTTTTTTTTTTTTTTTACTATACACCCTCTTTGATTTCTGAGGCTTTGAATCTATTTTGTAATGCTACTAGAAGAAAGACAATGGTGGGTGAGAAAATCTTTTTCTCAAAAGAGAATATCATGACTAACACATTACTCACTACCTCCTACCTGCCCACTTCTCCAGGAAAGCAGAGATGACTGCACTTTCCAGTGGCCCCTTGGTTTTAATTAATAGGATTGATCTGTGGGTGAGGGTGCATGCATGCTCAGTCGCTTACTCATGTCTGACTCTTTGCGGCCCCACGGACTGTAGCCCACCAGGCTTCTCTGTCCGTGGGATTCTCCAGGCAAGAATACTGGAGAGGGTTGCCATGCCTTCCTCCAGGGGAGGGAGCCCACGCCAAAGCCAGAGACAGTCCTCTATCCTGAAACCTTCCCATGCAGGGCAATCCCCTGGGGGTTTAAGGACCGTCCTAAGGGAAGTGGCAGGGTCCCGCCCTCCTCACACCTGGGTTACCTGGTCAGTGGCTCCGGACCTTGTTGCCTCCAGCCCACCCCTCTCATTTTGCCAATCCATTGTCCACACACACACTGCCACAACCAACTACTTAAAGGGGCTGTTCATCTCTCTAGGGTTTATCCCATTTATACAGCGGTGCCTTACCTGCCTCATCAACACTTTCCACTCTAGTAAAATATACTTTTGTATCAGTACTTCTCAACGTACCTCCCAATGTAGTTTCACACCTCCATGCTTCTCCCATTATATGGAAATCTTTCACTCTGATGCTCTCCTACCTCCTGGCATTTTCCTACATAACTTCCAGGACTCAAGTCACATAGGGGAGCCTGAACTCAAGCCAGGCAGAGTGCTCTGCCTCCCCACCCTCTTAAACCCCCAACAGGACCCAGCGTGGCACCAACCACATGCCAGAAGAGCCCAGTAACATCCCTGGGTTCCTGAAGAGTAGGGACTGCATCTAATTTTTATTTATTTATTTTTTGCATCTAATTTTTAATTAAAAAAAAAAAAAAGACTGACATTAGGGACTTTCCTGGTGGTCCAGAGGCTAAGACTCCGAGCTCCCAATGCAGGGGGCCCGGGTTCCATCCCTGGTCAGGGAACTAGATCCCACATGCTACAACTAAGAGTTTGCACGCTGTGACTAAAAAGATTCCTCATGCTCCAGCAAAGATGGAAGATCTTGCGTGCCACACCTAAGATCTGGTGCAGCCAAACAACTAAATACATATTTTAAAAAGACTGACATTAACTCATCTTTGAATCTCTGGTGTCTAGTACAGTTCCGGGTCATCACAGGTGCCCAATAAACCTTGACTCAGTGAATGAATGAGTCACTCCTCCTTTTTCAGGTGGGGAAGTGCAGCTGGTGAAGTAAAAGAAGCAGGAGATGGCAGTCAGGACAGGACAATTCTAATATTGTCAGTGACCCACTTACTCTGCCTAGAAGAGGCCTTTTCTAAAAAGCAAATATAAGACAATCGACCTGGTTGAGCACGTGGGGGGACGAGGCTCAGATTTGCCACCGGTGTACAGCTTGAAGTAGAGAGTACCTGTGGCCTTGGCAAGCTTAGTGGCTGCTATTTGAAGCTTCACATTTTACTTAACATGTATTTATTTACTTCACATTTTATTTCCATGAAATCTGCATTATGCTGCCTAAAATGTCTTATTTTAAAAACTGAAACATGTAACTCAACTCTCCACTGACAGATGAATGGATAAAGAAAAATGAAGTATATAGATACAATGGAATATTATTGAGCCTTTTAAAAAGGTAGAAATCCTTTCATATGCAGCAATGTAGATGGACCAGAAAGACACCGTACTAAGTGAAAGATGTCAGTCATCAAAGGGCATGTGTTAAATGATTCCGCGGTTAAGAAGTATCTAAAACAGTCAGACTAATAAAAGCAGAAAATAGATGGAGTTTGCCAGGTATGGGGGAGGGGGCGATGGAAAGCTGCTCCATGGAGATAAAGTCACAGTTACAGAAGATAACTAAGTTCTAGAGATGGGCTCACACTTAGTGCCTGTGGTTAATGATACACTCTCATGCACTTAAACACTGGTTAAGGTGAGCACATCTCAAGCTAAGTGTTCTAACCACACATAAACACACACGAATCACAAAGGGACACAAAAAAGTTTTTGGAGGTGATGCATAGGTTCATTACTTGATTGTGGTGATGGTATAGTGGGTATATGTCTAGCCCAAACTCATCAAATTGTACACATTTTACACATTAAACATAGGGCTTCCCAGGAGGCGCTAGTGGTGAAGAATATACCTGCCAGTTCAGGAGATGCAAGAGACGCCTGTTCGATCTCTAGGTTGGAGAGATCCTCTGTCCATGGACAGAGGAGCCTGGTGGGCTGCAATCCATGGGTTTGCAAAGAGTCAGACATGACTGAAGTGACTTAACACGCACTCAATGTAATCAAAAGGGTCCTTAAAAAAGTCAGAGGAGATGTGAGAAATAAGCAGAAGCAGACAGAGACTCGAAGATGCCATTCTTCTGTATTTAAAGATAGAGGAGGAACCATCAGTCAAGGAAAGCCAACAGCCCCTAGAAGGTAGAAAAAACAAGGAAGTGGATTCTCTATGAGTCTCCAGGACAAACACAATCCTGCAGACACTCTGATTTTAGCCTAGTGAAACCCATGTCACACATCTGACTGTTGGAACTACAAGAATATAAATCCGTGTTGTTTTAAGCCACTTAGTTTGTAGCAATTTGCTGTAGCAACAGTAGGAGACTGATACACCAGGTGACAACAGTCTTGAACACTGACAGTAACAATGACCACCAAACTCTGCTCACTAGGTACCGTGGTGATAGCTGGTCCCCCTCACACTTCTCTCATCCCCTCTCCCCACATCCCCTTCCCAGGTAACTGATGCTGTCTGAGGCTGGGAAGGTGCTTCTATACCTGAAAAGGGCCACTGGGAATCAAAAGTGGTGTGTGTGTGTGTATGTAAACAAAGACATTTTCAAAACTGAAAAAATATTACACAGTGGGGCAAAAATTCAGCCCTGTTCTACTCCAGAATGCCTAACCTGGCAAGCCGAGGATGAAAGGCAGTTGCCATGGAAACAGCATCCCTTGGCTTCTGCTCGCTGCTTCCTTAGAACAGCTCTGCCACTGTGCAATCCAGTTACCACCTAGGGCTCGGCAGTTCCTGGTCAAGACAGGGTCTGACTTACCACGAGGCTAGAGCACTTCTGCTACGCTCCCGCTTTCTAAATTAACTGCAGATTCCAGAAGCCAGGAAATTGGATTGAGAACATGGTTCTCAATGGATAGGAGGCTGCAAGGAAGAGTGGGCAGAGCACTGGATTCAAGATCTCTTCATTAAGGCCTTTCCTGCTTAGCCTATTAACTCTTTGGTGTGATGAACACGTGGTTGCCCAGGAGGGCCCCTGAGAGCCCCTCTAACAATTCTGAGATAAAGTTCACTGGGAGACAGTAAACTTTAAGTCAAGACTGAGCTGGAGCTAAAGAAATCAGATTGATGGCTATTTTTCAGTGTTCCCCAAAACCAACCTTTTCCCTGTGGCAGCGGGGAGAAGAGCCCCAGCAGACAACTGCCAAAAGATGCTACTCTCTGTGTTATTTCAAGTTCTCATTTTTCTCCAAGGAATGCCCCATCCCATGGTGGATGAGGTAGGAGAATAGGTCATGTATCCACCTTCTGGTTGCCATCCACTGGAGGAGCCCCTGCTGTGAGACCAGAGAGCCTTGCTTCCTGTACTATTTATTCCTCAGAAACCATGGCATATTCTTAAGCCCCAACCCTGGCCAGGATGGACTCTGAGACCCGGTTAATACAAAGCAGGAGAAGCTCCTCCAACCAATCTGATCCACCAGGTAACTTTTCTAAGGATGCTCAACTAGCTCCTGACTTCCAGGAGCTGTAGTCAAGCAAGTTGAGACATATACACAAGTAACTGTAATCCAGGGTTGACATGGAGCTCACCTTAACTAAGGTTGCGTTTAGAAAGCAAATTCACTTCACTCTGTCAGCTCATGCCACCTAACACTGCACTGCCCATCAGCATGGGGTATTCGGAGAAGTTTATTCTGTCCTTCCTCATCTTCGTGGGACTTGCTAGAGTGCTGCAGAGAGCGTCCAGGGAGCTAGCAGCATTCATGGGACAAGGCTACACGGTGCCATTTCATAACACTTCATAATAAATAAGTAGGACTTCATTAATTAACCATGAGGGCCCAACAGGAGCCACAGAGCTGGCTGCAGGGCCACCTGGAGTCAAGAATCAGTGTGTGGCAGCTGGGCTTCTCTCTGTGACAATGTTCACAGTATGTGAGGGCCTTGTTCCCTTCACCATGACCTCCCAAGGGAACCTGTCTTAGCCAAGAGAACCGTGGAGTACAGGGATGCAGGTGCCACGTGGAGGCTTGTTTGATGACAGCAAGCTGTCTGTGTTAGCTGGTGCTTGGACCAACTCCATGAGAAAGACAAGTTACCAGGCCATCCAGCAGATAGTTTAAGTCACCTCCTGCTTGCTCTTCCCCATGCCTGACTGCTAAGTCACTTCAGCGCTTCAGTCGTGTCTGACTCTGTTGTGACCCTATGGACTGTAGCCCGCCAGGCTTCCCTTATCCATGGGATTCTCTGGGCAAGAATACTGGAGCAGGTTGCTATGCCCTCCCCCAGGGGATCTTCCTGACCCGGGGATCTCACCTGCATCTCCTGCATTGGCAGGCGGGTTCTTTACCACTAGCACCACCTGGAAAACCCAAAGTCCTTGGGTCCGCTGTCTCACCAACAAGCAGGTTTGCATTTTTCCATTTTCCTTCACAACTGCCCATGTGTTTCATGCTTCCAGATGCAAATATATCTGGATGGCTTTGATGGGACATAATGCAAAGTGAGCACCCAGGGAGCTTCCTCCTGGTGGGTTCTGCCACGAAGCAAAATGCTCTGAACCTGATCCTGAGGGTCAATGCCCCCTTGGGTGCTGGCCAAAGCTGAGTAAGTAAGGCAGGGACAAACTGGCATGGGTTTGGAAGAAAAGGACAAGATGAGAAAGCCACAGAAAGTGCTGTGGGGAGCCCATCAGATTGCTTTCCTTTCTGACTGTTAAGCAAAGCTCTTGGGAAAAGTGACAACTGGCAAAACTCATAGTGAGGGGTAATTATGCTGTCAGAGGCACTCTTTAGTGCTCAGGGCTGGCAAAATCTGCCAACGGGATTCATTGTGAATATGCAATTTGCTGAACATCGTTAAGCCAATGCTTCTCCCAAATGGGAAGTCTGACAACAGGAAATGCTGTTTCAGTGCCCTCTCTTCTGCTGCCACAAAAGCAAAGGTGGTGGGAGAGGCCTCAGATAGACTGCAGGGGGCTTTGCCCACATAAAAGGAATGCCTGTTGCAATGCCTTCCCCATTACAGTCCTGGGGAATTCTACCTTGGTTCAGAGCCCAGCTCTAATACGACCTCTTCCATGAGGTCTCTTCTGACGGCCCCTCCGCAGCATGTTTCCCTCCCAGCCTCCTTTCCAAACCTTTGTGACTTCCCTGTTGAAGGCAGCTGAGCATGTTTTGCTTTATAGAGTTAACAGTTCATCCCTGACACCTGGACCAGGAGCTCTTTATGGGGCGGGATCCTGTCTGGTGGATTTTTCTCTTGATCACCCTATAAAGAGCTATGTAACTTATGTTTTGGTGGAATAAATGAATGAATAACTGGTGGGAAAGATGTATCCTTTGCTTCTAAGCAACTGTATGAAAAGTGAGGTGAGCCAATGAGCTTTGGACCAGTAGCTCTGTCCAGCTCAGGGGAAAATGAGCATTCTCCGGCACATAGGGCCCCACCTTCTGCCTGGCTGGAGTGGAGGGCAACCATGAGCAGAGAAGGGAGTTTAATATGAAAGAAACATTGGGGTGACTGTCCCAAGAAGGAGAGTCCTTAAAGGTTATTTAGTCCCGACACCTTTCATGAGGAGGGAATAAACCTAGAGATGAGGTTTATCTGGTCTGGGATCTCATGACGGTCAGTTGGAGCCACCCCTGTTCTCTTCAGAATAATCTTCCAAACCTCATCCTAACCCGAAAAAATCTACCCTTTGGCCCAGGTCAAGCCCCACTTCCAGGATAAAGCCAATCCCAGAGCAGTCATACATGAGTGTTCCACTGTGTATTTGTCATAGGCATGGTTACCCTTCATTTTGTATCTATACGAGCTTCGTATCTCAACATAAATGACTGAGCTGGGCATGAAGCATTGCTGTGTCCATCAATGAGATGGAGAAACTGGGGCCCAGAGAGTTTGTGTAATTTGTCCATGGTCATTCAGTAAAGGCCAGAGCTGGGGGTTCCAAAGTTGAAATCTGTGTGCAGTTTAGGTGTTCAGCATTTGTGTGACCTTAGACATGTTACAGTTCTCTATTTGTGCTCAGCTGCCTCATCTGCAAAATGGAGACAGTAAAGGTACCCAGTGTAAAAGGCTGTTGTATGAATTAAGTGAATTAAGACATAGAACATACATAGTATAATTCCTGGCATATAATACCTAAGTGTTTGCTATTATTATTGCTCTTGTTCTTGTTATTGTAACTATTCACTAATTTTCCAAGGAGATCCTGTCTCCCCGGTTTCTGTCATAGCATCTACTGGACACACAGTAGGAACTTGGTAACTATTAGCTCCTTTCCCCCTTTCTTTTCTCTTTCTGAAAACTGCCATCAGGAACAGAAAAGGGACATAATTGCTTGTTTAATGGAACAAAGATTTTCATGTTCCCCGGGAGAAAAAGCCAACAGAGGCACTACTGGATCAAAGCAAGCAAGGTTCAGGGCTTTGAGCTGTGCCCTTGCTTGGCTGGAGTTCAGAGGAAGATTCCTTGGAAACACACAGTGGAGACAGACAGCCAAGGCCCCATCACCCGGATGTTTCCAGTCCCCTATCACTGACACGTTGCAATCCAGCGTCATGTTTTTGGTCTTCGACAGGGCTCTTCTGATAAAAGGCTGACTAATGGGCAGGAAGGGGGACATTCTGCCAGCATGCTTGTTTCCATTAGATTATGGATGTATTTTTAGTGTGGCTGAGAAATATCTAAGATCTTGCCTTGCAAGATGATTGTGTGGACTAGGACTAGGAAGAAATAAATCTCAGCCAAAAAAAGAAAAGGATTGCAAATGCGTGCTGCTGTCAACAGATCCTTCTTTTCATTGCCAGTTGGCTCAATGTGTTAAGATATGGCTCAAGTTTTATTTCTTCTGGGAAGCCCCCTTCTTCTACCCCAAGTCTCTTCCTAGAACTACCTGCTTTTCACTGCTGCTACTTCATTTACCTCATTGTATCATCAACGCTAGCTTCCCAGGTGGCTCAGTGGTAAAGAACCTGCCTGCCAATGCAGGAGACGTGGGTTCAGTCCCTGGGTCGGGAAGATCACTTGCAGAAGGTAATGGCAACTGACTCCAGTATTCTTGCCTGGACAAATCCCATGGACAGAGGAGTCTGGCGGGCTACAGTCCATGGGGTCGCAAAGAGTTGGACATGACTTAGCAACTAAACAACAACAAATATCAATGTCAGTTTACTTGACAATCTCTCCCATTGACTGAGCTCATTAAGGACAGGAACTCATGGATCATGGCTATTGATTCAATATCCCCAGCTCTTAATTCAGGACTTTTGTAGGGCATTTTAATGAATAAATGGATGGAGGGATAGATGGATGGATGGATAGATAGACAGATGGATGAATAGATAGATGGGTAGATGGGTACATGAATGGGTGAATGGACAGATGGGTGGATAGATGAATGGATAATTGATATACGGAAGGAATACAAAGACCAAACAGTCATTCTGCATCAATAACTCTCATAATGAATGTGATCACAAGCCCTGTGTCTCAGTATCTCTCATCCATTGTTAGGTGTTTGTTCCTCACGTGATGGTGCATTTGCCTAATGCCCCCAGAGGCCTGCTGTTCATGTGATATTCAAGTCACTGAACAAATAAACACCTTTGCTATCAAACCAACACAAGGAGAAAAATGCAAGCACTAAATCATGGTCCTCTAGTCCAGGGCTGCACCCTGCAAAGGCAGCCCTGTGGGGATTAAAGATTCAGGAAGCAGACACAGGAAAAGGGTAGAAGTGGCAAGGACTTCTTGTGTTAGCAAATTATGGACAACAGTTTCTCATGCTTCAAAAATGAACGCCACTGCCTGCAGCATACGGAGTGACCACCATTGGTACATTTATGGCTGCGTCAATTTGGATGAAGTTTCCATCAAGCCCCAGCACATCAGACAGAGCAAAACCTGGGAGAGGTAGGGAGGCCCAGTCCAGGCAGAATGGGTAACTTGGCATTGCACACTTTTGGTAAAACAAAAGTACACACAGAGTGAGTCCATTTCTGCTTGTCATGCCTCAAATCTCAACCACAGAGATGCTCAAACAACTGAATGTCTGTTTCAACTGAAGAGAGACTGGTGACAGGCTGCTAGAATTCCCCATCTTTAGTCTTCTCTCCTTCCAGGGTGAGTGACTTATAAGCTGGGCATGTTGCCATCCAAAATTAAGGCTACTTTTCCAGTGCCCTTTGTGGCTAGGTATTACAGTAAGACTAAGCTCTGCATATGTGCAATTTTGGGGTCTTGCCTTTAAAAGGAAGGGTATGTTCCCCATCTTTTCTGACTTCTCCTTCCACTAGCTGGAATATGATGCCGTGGGGAGCCACTTGGGGTTGTTTGAATCAGAGCAACACCCCCGGAAGGGGCACCAGGAGAGAAGAGGACTGAGTCCCTGAGGGCTTGCTCAGCAGAGTGGCCAGGCCAGCTTGGACTTTGCACAAGAGAAAAATAACTTTCAGTCATGTTGAAACGAGACGAACCTCTGTCACAGTTGAACTTTCATTTTAATTAAGGCACCCATATAACCAAATACATTTATATGTGTGTAAACTGGACATATAGACGTGTGTGTGTATGTATAAAATCTTTCTCTCTCTCTCCCACAAGACACCCATATAAACAAATCTATTTTTATGTGTATAAATTGAACATATATGTATGTATATGTGCCTGCAATGCAGGAGACCCAGATTTGATTCCTGGGTTGGAAAGATTCCCTAGAGAAGGGAATGACAACCCATGTCAGTATTCTTGCCTGGAAAATTCCATGGATAGAGGAAACTTGCAGGCTACAGTTCATGGGGTTGCAGAGCCAGACACGACTGAGCAACTAAAACAATGTATCTGGACAGTATGTGTCTGTGTATCAAATCTCTCTCTCTCTCTCTCACACACACAAACACACATACATACACTAAGCAGTATCTTATGTCTCCTCCATCAACAGTTACAAATTCAACTGAATCCTGGTCCTTCAAGTGAGTCATTCGTCCATTTGAACAATAAACACACATAAACACAAAATAAGAGGGCATCTTCTTCAATATCTCTGACATCTTAGAAGAAAACAGTGAGACTGATTCTTAGGGAAATGGTCATCCTTGCTTTTATGTTACGTTAATTCTCTATCCACTGGAATTCTCAGTTACCCAGAGCTTTCTTCATCAGTCTGTTCCCTAAGATATTCCATTTAGGTGGCCAACCCAGGTGTCTAACGCTGTCCACTTCCAAGTGTCCCCACCTTGATCCATGTCCTCCTCCTGAAGGCAGAAGGAACTCTTTTCATCCTTTGACTCCAGGACTTCCCTTAGCTCTTCCCAGTGGGTCTTGTCTTATGTAATCTTTCCCAAAACCAGCCCCATCCTCATCCAGTGAGTTACCCTGGCAACCCAGCTGTGTCATCTTGAAAGATGTCTCCAAGTCCCTGCTTCTGAGTCTGCAAGAGACTTTACTGGGCTGATCTGTGAAGCCACAACATATTAGCTTTAAACAGTGTCATCATTTATCGTGCTCTCAGTAGACACATCACATTTTTTAAAAGAATAGGGATAAAAGTAAGTCCTACCTTGACTATGCAGAGAGATTTACTTAGAAAGCAGGCAGTCATCTATTTTCAGAGACCATCTATGTTTTTAATGGTCTCCTTAGCATCTCTTCTAAAAGAAAATCCTTTCAGTTCTCACAGCTTTTTTTCTTTGACAATCTCATTACAAACTCAAACGTAAGCAGCCTAATTTTCAAGTCATTACATAGCTTTTTCATATAAGACATCTCGACTTTACATTTTACTCTTTCATTTCCTCTTTGGGAAAAATAGTACTTAAGGAAGCTCATGATGACTCTCTTTTGCTGGCAAATATTTGTAAGAAAATGAGCCACTTGACTCTGAGAATGGGGATGCTATGCTATCCTGTTACCTGATGTTGTATCCTATTTACTTAAAAGTACTATATGCAAAGGTTCATTATGAATCTCTGTAGGTTTATTATCCTGGATTACACACTAGAAAATGTTTCATTCATTTATTTTTCAAACACTTCAGTTAACCTGTAAGACAGAGTCCTTTATTCATTAATTAACTTGTTCTATTAACCAATTAATTTTTGTTACTGGGTGCTGGGGAGACAGTGATGAGTAAGACAGTCCCTGCCCCTGAGGGCAGTTGGGCAGAAAAACTGCTATGATGTCAAGTGACATGCGGTACTGGGACATTCACATCTAGCAGAGATCTAGTGACAGCTCCACTTGGCTTCCAGAATCTTAGTATTGGAGAAGAAATTAAGAGGCCATATGGTTCTCCCCATCATTTTACACAGGTGGAAACTGAGGCTGTGCTTACCTCCTCTACCTCCCATCTTCCGCCTCTGGTCCCTCCATCTCCTGTGCTCAGTCATGTTGAGCTCCTTTCTTCTGTCTATGGAACGTGGAGTTTGGCCCCATATTTGCCTTTTAAAATTCATTTTACCCATTCATTCTATTTCATTTCATTTATTCATTCATTTTTATCCATGCCCTATTTTATTCATTTCTGTTGGATAGACCAAAAAGTTCGTTAAAACCCAAAGGAACTTTCTGGCCAACCCAATATGTCTTCAGAACAAAGTGGGAGGTGGGGCTAAAAAAGTTTCATGTGGTTTCACAAGTGTTCTGAGAAAGAGGTAGCCTCTTCAATAAATTAAGGGACTTTCCTGGCAGTCCAGTGGTTAAAACTAAATGTTTCCATTGTAGGGGGCACGAGTTTGATCCCTGGTCAAGGAACTAAAATCTCGTGTGCTGCAAGGTGTGTCTGAAAAAGTAAAAAAAAAAAAAAAGAAAAAAAAGTATAATATAAAAGTAAATAATGAAATAAATAAATCGAGACTATGCCTCGGAGACATTGGTAACTGGCCCAGAGTCACACAACTTCTTAGCAGCGGAGTCCTGACCAGAACCAACGGCTCCTGGCTCTCGGTTTCAATCTCCTATGATACTTTCTTCTGCAAGGAACAGACCAACCAAAGATGGCCCACATCACAGAGGGTTAATTATCCCATATGACGCACGGTCCAGACACTGTTTTAGGATCAAGTCAGCAGCTCAGGGATATCAGCAAGGGCCCAGGCTCCTTCTGTCCTTCCATTCTGCCATGTTCAGCTTGGAATCAGCATCTTCCTTCACCTCTGAGGGTTAGCCGTAGCAATTCCAGAAATCACATGCAGGCACTATACAAATATCACTACACTGGTCCTTCGAAAGTGAAGAAATCCTTTTCCAGTACCAGCTCCAGCTTCCAGCACAGCTTTTCTTAGACCAGGACTGGGTGACATGCACACATTTCAAATGCAAGATGGACCTGGGTTTTTAGCCTCTGCCATGGGAGGTAGGCCATGGGCAGAGAAGAAATGGTGAGGCGAGGACCATGGCCCCCAGGTATACAACCCACGATGTCTACCACTCATTTAATCCAGCCACCCTCTGTGTCTCCTCTGGTCAGTGCCAGGCAGTAGGGGGCCTGGTCCCATAATCTGTAGTCATTAAGCCTGCTGAGAAGGAAGCTGCAATTCCTCGTAGTGAGTAGGCTTCTCCACCCTCATACACACAGTCAGCTCTCCTCGGTTTTCCACTGAGCCAACCCTAACACTGCTGGCGAGGAGCTCTCACACCGGAAACACAGGCACCTTCAGACCTCTGCCTCGTTGGCCTTCACAGGGACCCTGGCCTTTTCCTTGTCTGGTGAAAAAACGTAGACTTGGAGAATGAAGAACTTGACTCAGTCCAACAGACTCCTGGACTCCAGGCCCCTCACTCCTTCCACCTGTCTGCACTTGGGAACCACATCAGTTGTTTATTTGGATGTTTTAAATTAAAGACTGTGGGAAGGTAAACTATACAAACTACCCTTTTTAGTAGGGATCAGGTCCTCTGAGATGTCTATTAGGATCCACCCACCCAGTAAAGAGAACCAGCAATGGGGTGTGAATGTCACGTGACCCTGGGAAAGTTATCAATCAACTTCTGCCTCAGCTTCCTCATCTGTAAAGTGGGGGAATACCAATGTCTACTTTATACACCCTTGTGAGGACCAAATGAGTCAACATACACAAAATGCTATGTTTGGAACCGTACCTGACTCTTGACAAGCATTCAGTTAATGTTGCCTCTTGTCACCTATCCATCATTCATCTTCACACCTAGTAACAGTTTGATTTGTCCTAGAAAGGACCTCGAGGTACTGCCTTCCCAGTTTTGAAACAGTCCATGTCTGATTCTAACTGTTGCTTCTTGACCTGCACGCAGGTTTTGCAGGAGACCGGTAAGGTGGTCTGGTATTCTCATCTCTTGAAGAATTTTCCACAGTTTGTTGTGATCCACACAGTCAAAGGCTTTAGCGTAGTCAATGAAGCCAAAGTAGGTGTTTTTTGGAATTCTCTTGCTTTTTCTATGATCTAATGGATGTTGGCAATTTGATCTCTGGTTCTTTTGCCTTTTCTAAATCCAGCTTGTACATCTAGAAGTTCTCGAGTCATGTACTGCTGAAGCCTAGCTTAAAGGATTTTGAGCATGACCTTGCTAGCATGTGAAGTGAGCGCAATTGTCCGGTAGTTTGAACATTCTTTGGTATTGCCTTTCTTTGGGACTGGAGGTCAAATCAGTCAATCCAAAAGGAAATCAACCCTGAAGATACATTGGAAGTATGGATGCTGAAGCTAAAGCTCCAATACTTGGGCCACCTGATGTGAAGAGCTGACTTACTAGAAAAGACTCTGATGCTGGGAAAGACTGAGGGCAAGAGAAGAGGGTGGCAGAGGGTGAGATGGTTGGATGGCATCACTGACTCAGTGGACACAGGTCTGAGCAAACTCCGGGAGATGGTGAAGGACAGGGAAGCCTGGTGTGCTGCAGTTCATGGGATCGCAAAGAGTCGGACATGACTGAGTGACTGAAGAACAACACAACAGAAAGAACCTAAAGCGTGCAGTTTCTACTGTAGTTTTTGTTATCATGACAATCTGCCCCCTCTCCACTCGCCTCCAGGGTGTGACAGTGCCCTGGAGCAGACAGCGTCTTTACAGATTGCGCGAGGATAACAGGAGCCTTCCCGGGCACCGACCTCCATCCCTAGTGTGAGGCTGCTTTGCCTCAAATGGGATCCTACTCCGCCCGTTCAGTCCTCCGAGGGGGCTGGACACGTGCCCCAAGTGCGCCACCTGGGCTCCCTGTCCAGGGGAGCTCACTTCCTCCCAAAGCTCTTCTCTGGAGTCAGGGTAACACCTCCGAGGCTGTTACTGTCTGCAGCAGAGACGCACAGGGAGAGGGAGAATTTTCTGTCTGCTGGATTCCCTCCCCGACCACTGGGAGAATTCAGGCTGGCATCTGTGCCTGGAACAATCTCTTCTCTTCCCCTCTTTCCCCACAGGGGTGGGATGGCTGGTCCCGGGGAAGCCTGGCTCACAGGATGCAAGGCAAGACAGCTCTCCCCCGCAAAGAGGCAGACAAGGCTCTGGGGCAAAGGGTGACGTGAGGCTGCTGAGAGGCTGACAGAGACAGAAGGATCTCTCCCGCACTATGAGGCCAGCCTCCTCACCTCGGCACCCCTGTCACCAGTCCTCAGGGTCAAAGTGACTGGGGCATTAATTGAGCACCTTTAGCGGAAGCACTTGTAACAGAGAGAGGGAGAAGCACTTAAGGGCGGCAAAAGCGAAGATAAGAGAAGTGAAGGACCATGTTCAAGAACTCACAGATCTTAGGGGCAGAACCTGGGTTCAAACTGTGGCGTCGGCTCCAGCGTTGTTCTTTATACACAAAAGAGGCTGCCTTTTCAGCTCCTTCTTATTTAACACATATTCTGAGCTGCTCTCTGTGTCTCATCTGATAGAGGGATCCAAGCCCCAAATAATCTTAATAATATCCATTACTTTAGCTCCCATCATTGTGCCCTTTAGCAAATAATATATACACAAAACTGGACTGCATATGTCTTACACTTTTCCCTGAACCCATCCTGCACTAGGCTAGTAAAAAAATCCAATTTGTCTTTCTTAGGATTTTTTTTTTTTTTCTGGTGAGGACCATTTCTTAAGTCTTTTATTGTATATTGTCACCCAGTTTATTTAACTTATATGCAGGGTACATCATGCAAAATGCTGACCTGGATGAAGCACAAGCTGGAATCAAGATTGCCAGGAGAAATATCAGTAACCTCAGATACGCAGATGACACCACCCTTATGGCACGCCTTTGACTTTGACAAGGTACAGCTGCTAAAGGGAGGAGGCAGAGAGGCTGCCCCGGTGAATAGACAATGGGAAGGAACATTCCAAATGCCCCTGAGCATTTCAGAAGGCTCCGGCCACTCTAAGAAAGAGAAGAGGAACTGAAGAGCCTCTTGATGAAAGTGAATGGGAGAGTGAAAAAGCTGGCTTGAAACTCAACATTAAAAAAACTAAGATCATGGCATCTGGTCCCATCACTTCATGGCACATAGATGGGGAAACAGTGGAAACAGTGACAGACTTTATTTTTTTGGCTCCAAAATCACTGCAGATGGTGACTGCAGCCATGAAATGAAAAGACACTTGCTCCTTGGAAGAAAAGCTATGACAAACCTGGACAGCATATCAAAAAGCAGAGATATTACTTTGTCAACAAAGGTCTGTCTAGTCCAAGCTATGGTTTTTCCAGTAGTCAAGTATGGATGTGAGAACTGGACCATAAAGAAAGCTGAGCGCCGAAGTATTGATGTTTTTGAACTGTGGTGTTGGAGAGTCTTCTTGAGAGCCCCTTGGACTGCAAGGAAATCAATCCAGTCCATCCTAAAGGAGATCAGTCCTAAATAGTCATTGGAAGGACTGATGCTGAAGCTGAAACTCCAATACTTTGGCCACCTGATGTGAAGAACTGACTCATTGGAAAAGATCCTGATGCTGGGCAAGTTTGAAAGCAGGAGGAGAAGGGGATGACAAAAGATAAGATGGTTGGATGGCATCAATGACTCGACTGACATGAATTTGAGCAAACTTCGGGAGTTGGTGATGGACAGGGAAGCCTGGTGTGCTGCAGTCCATGGGGTTGCAAAGAGTTGGACACAACTGAGTGACTGAACTGAACTGAACTGATTGAATTTGTTACAGTATTGTTTCTGTTTTATCTTTTGGTTTTTCAGTCGTGAGGCACATGGGATCTTAGCTCCCCAACTGGAAATCAAACCCTCACCGCCTGCATTGGCAGGTGAAGTCTAAACCACTGGATAGCCAGGGAAGTCCTACTATTTCTCTTTCATTTCAAATCAGAACACACTGAGTTTGCTCCTTGTCTTCAGAGAGGAGGAATTTCATCCATAGAAGACAGGGGTGTGGGATCTGAAGGCATGGATGCTGCCTGTAACAGCCAGACCCAGAGGGTCTTTCTGGAACACCCAGAGTCACTGTCTTCACCCTGAAAGTTTTGACAAATTCACTTTCTTTCTCAGCAAGCAGAAGGCTTGGAGCAGGCAGCTCTGGCTAGGAACTGGGCCAGATTGACAGGACAGGACTAGTCTTGTGGGGTGGGGTCAGCCTTTACTGCTAAAGGGAGGAGACAGAGAGGCTGCCTGGGCGAATAGACAATGGGAAGGAACATTCCAAATGCCCCTGAGCATTCCAGAAGGCGCCGGCCATTCCAAGAGCAGGGCTTTATCCACCTACTGCTTACTGCCTGTGCTGAGGAGGCAATATACTTTTTCTCCACTTTGTCTCTTGCTTGGGACCCAGCCCCCAGCTCCTACACTGGCCCTGTACCCTCTGCCCAGGAAGCCTTACCAGTCCCTCCGTGGTCCTTTGTTTCCCTTCTCCTCACCTGAGCTCATAAATCTCCGACTGACCCATAACCTCACTGAGCTCTTAAATTGTCCCCGCACTTGTCTGTTTGGAAGGCATCATCTTCCGCAGATGGCCCAGTGCTTCCATGGGAGTCCTACCTCCAGCTCCCCTCAGGGTTTAGTGCGCACACACAAGGGACAGCTGGTGTACGTGATGAAAAACTCCGTTAACGTTGACATAAGTCAAAGTTTGACGTAAGTCAAAGGCGTGTTGGAGGGCACGCCGCAAGCTCCTGCAGCCTCACCCACAGAGTCACTGCGGCCATTTACAAAGGAAATGAAAAATAATTCTTCCTTCCCGATCCCGTCATTATGCTGTTTTAAGAGGAAGACAACACCAGGTCACCAGTATTTCCATGGTCCTCAAACACATTCTGGCAGGAAGCCGTCTCTTTACCTCGCCCACAGCATTCAGGACGTCAGAGCTTTTTCTGGCAGTCTGAGCTCTCTGTGATTGAACCCCACTCACATCTCCAACCTCACTTTTCCCTGATATCTCTTTGGTGAGCCAGCGTTTTAGCCAACACAGTGGCTTGCTGTTGTTCGCCACCCCACCCCCTGCTCCCCTGCACCCCTGCCTTATATCGCTGCTAATGTTGTCATCCTTGCAGCTGCCAATCTGACCTATATTTCAAGGTACCATGAAATCTTCAGTGAAGGGTTTGTTTTTTTTTTCCCCACACCATGTGGCAGGTGTGATCTTAGTTCCCCAACCAGGGATTGAACCCATGTCCCCTGCATTGGAAGCATGGAGTCTTAACCACTGTATTGCCAGGCAAGTGAAAAGAATTATCCCCAACCAGGGATTGAACCCATGTCCCCTGCATTGGAAGCACGGAGTCTTAACCACTGTATCGCCAGGCAAGTGAAAAGAATTATCTAGAAATTCACTATGCTAGAACATCTACACAGGTTTTGCACAGATATCACTTTCTCTATGATCTTTGCCCTCTCTACATGGATTGTTCTACTAGGCTGCAAGCTCTTTAAAGGAGTGAGGGAGTCTGGCTCAAACTGCATCCTCTCAGGGCTCTTGGTTACAGACTTGTTATACATATAACCCAGTAGTGCTTGGCAAAGTGGGTGATTGGTAGAAACTGCTATGGGTGATTATCTACAAAAGGATTCCCCTAAGATAGTGAAGGATGCCTTTGGGCATTTCATAGATGGAGAGCCCTGTTTCATGGCTGAACCTCCCCCCTACCTTTCCTGCATTCTCTCCACACTGATGACAGGAACACACTGATTGCAGACGCAAGGGGAGAAGCTATCTTAGAGCTCAACTGCTTATGATACCCAGCAATACAAGCGCTGTCACAGGGAGGGGACCCCAATTTCCATCACAACCTCGGAAGGACAGATGAGGGTCCAAGAACCATTTCAAGTGGAGACACAGAGGTACATAATCAATAAGCCAGACAGCTTTCTTCTAGCAGGTGCTGAACAGGCCACAGGAGGAGAGGAAATGATTTCCACAAAGATGGGTCAATGATATCAGATCTCAGCCCCTCTTACCCTTCCAAAGGGTCAGAAAAATCCAATGATGTAAAATGGCTTTACACTGAGAGATCCAGATATGATTTTTTTTTTCAGGTATGATTTTTTATATTCAAGTCCAACCCTGTAAAAGAAATGGGCTATTTCTTCCTCTTTGGCTCTGTTTCCAATTAAAAGTGTATTGTCCTTTTATAATTAACTGAGGAACCACAGATGAAATTGCCAACTTCCATTGGATCATCAAAAAAGTGAGAGAGTTCCAGAAAAACATCTGCTTCAAAGCCTTCGACTGTGTGGATCACAATAAACTGTGGAAAATTCTGAAGGAGATGGGAGTACCAGACCACCTGACCTGCCTCTTAAGAAACCTGTATGCAGGTCAGGAAGCAACAGTTAAAACTGGACATGGAACAACAGACTGGTTCCAAACAGGAAAAGGAGTATGTCAAGGCTGTATATTGTCACCCTGCTTATTTAACTTATATGCTGAATACATCATGAGAAATGCTGGGCTGGAGGAAGCACAAGCTGGAAGATTGCCGGGAGAAATATTAATAACCTCAGATATGCAGATGACACCACCCTTATGGCAGAGAGTGAAGAACTAAAGAGCGTCTTGATGAAAGTGAAAGAGGAGAGTGAAAAAGTTGGCTTAAAACTCAACATTCAGAAAACAAAGATCATGGCATCCTGTTCCATCACTTCATGGCAAATAGATGGGGAAACAGTGGAAACAGTGGCTGACTTTATTTTTGGGGGCTTCCAAATCACTGCAGATGGTGATTGCAGCCATGAAATGAAAAGAGGCTTGCTCCTTGGAAGGAAAATTACGACAAACCTGGACAGCATATCAAAAAGCAGAGACATTACTTTGCCAACAAAGGTCCGTCTAGTCAAAGCTATGGTTTTTCCAGTAGTCATGTATGGATGTGAGAACTGGACCATAAAGAAAGCCGAGTGCCAAAGAATTGATGCTTTTGAACTGTGGTGCTGGAGAAGACTCTTGAGAGTCCCTTGGACTGCAAGGAGATCCAACCAGTCCATCCTAAAGGAAATCAGTCCTGAATATTCATTGGAAGGACTGATGCTGAGGCTGAAACTTCAATACTTTGGCCATCTGATGTGAAGAACTGACTTATTTGAAAAGACCCTGGTACTGGCAAGAATGAAGGCAGGAGAAGGGGATGACAGAGGATGAGATGGCTGGATGGCATCACTGACTCTATGGACATGAGTTTGGGTAAACTCTGGGAGTTGGTGATAAACAGGGAGGCATGGCGTGCTGCAGTCCATGGGGTTGCAAATGACTGAGCAACTGAACTGGATTAACTGAAGAGAGTAGCTAACAGGAGAGTAGGTTCTTCTGGCTTTAAACCCTCATACAGAGGCTGGAGTTAAGGCAAGTCCTTTTAGATATTAATTGGAACCATTAGTAAACAGCTCCTTGGACAGCCCTCCCCCTACACCCCAGGGCATCTGTTTCCTCTTTTGTAAAATGGGGGAAGGGTGGACTCTTTCCAACCTTATCCTGAGGCTGCAGAAGTTGAGGTATTCTCTAAGAGCATTCCTTTGGATGGCATGGCTGCAATGAACATTGCTATCTCTCTAACTGACACCTATCCTATCATGGGAAAGCACAGTCCCAAGGTGTGGAAGCCATTCAACATAATTTCACACACTTTGAGACAGAAGAAGGTTATCACTTCCACTCTTCTGGGATAAATGCTCCCTCTAATGCAAGACATGCAGGAAATAGCGAACTATTCCCTGAGACAGTCTCACCATGATAAAGTATCTTTGCAGTCTTATATGGGACCTTGTTTTCCCAGAACTGTAACTTTATTGTCATCTCTTCCTTGAGATTTCAGACCCCAGCTCTTGTTTTCCACATTAATTCATGCTGAAGTGAAGCCTGGATCATGTTGGCAAACATTCCAAGTGGAAACGGATTTCTAGGTTCTCACTAAAAATTACCATGTTCTCACCAGCCCAATCTGGATAACATTTTGTGTCTTATGTAATGTCTATTCCCCAAAGGAATTAAAATGCTTCTGTATATCACTCTGTCCAACAAATTTTTAATAAGGCCTGCTCCTAATTACTTCTTATGAACAAGCAGAATCCCCAAAAACCGATTACCCAAAAATCTTTTCTTGAACCAAGAATGTTATTTTCAAAATGGATTTGAATCAGGTGTTGAGAAGCAATGTTACGTTTTATTTTGGTAAATATCTGATAGGGGAGCCAGCTCTTGATGCCACAGCCCCAAAGACTGGCTATTGGGCATCTGGAAGCCTTCCCATGCCCAGGTGCCTAAGATCAAGTCCTGATCCGTCTTACCTGGGCAAGGATAGTCACTGTTTACAAAGCGCTTTAGTTGGCTCTCACATGATATAAGCAGGCCTCAGAGTAATTCTCCCCATCTGAAAGGTGAGGAGTCTGAAGGTCAGAGTGGTTTGTTGACTTAGTTAACAACATTTAAGCATAAGACATTCCCAAGTTCACAAGACCAGCTGACGGAAGAGCCAGGTACACTTCTAGCCTTCTCATTAAATCACATCACATTTAAGTATATTCTGGCAAAATACTGACAGCAGTACAGGCTCTGGAGAATGAAGAAGGCTTCTATTTAGAGAGAAGGTGAAAAAAGCTTACAGAATTTTGTTGCAAACCATAATGTCTTGAGCTGGATGCAGATGAATCAAAGTCAAAGGAACTCAGAGGAGAAAGAGATTCTTCTGGCTTTGAGGGTAAGGAGATCAAAGGAGGCTCTTCCAGGGCGAGACTGAAGGAGGAAACAGAACGGGCTCTATCTTGAAAGCAGGACTCCATCTCGGGCCAGACTGTGGACTTTGACATACCAACTGGAAAACCAGGCCCCGGGAGGAAGAGCCCCAGGGCTCTCCGTTGCCTAAAAGAATACCCTAATTATCTGTGTAACCGAATAGAATCACACATTCTATTATGCTTATTGGGGTATGACCACAAGCCTATTGATAATTGTCCACTGTTAAGTACCTAGGCTTAAGACATAAGAATCAGGGGTTAACTTTTATCTTTCTTTTTCCTTTGTTCAGACTAGTTTCAGGGAATTTTAGGGAGGTGGGTTTGGACACATACGCTTAGGGTATATAAGGTTTTCACAAAAAACTGGTCGGGGTCCTTGGCTAAGAGGAGACTCTGCCTTGGGCCTGCCGGTGTAATAAACTGCACTCCACTAACTGCATTGTCCTTCTGAGTGAGTTTGTTTATGGGAACATGTGGCTACAACAAGATTTCTGAGCTGGTCTTAGAAGGATGGCTGGGTGTGGCACATATGGCTCACAGCAAAGTAGACAGAGCAACGCCAGGTGCTTGCTCTTGAACGTGACCCAGAGGACACAGGAAGCACAGCGAGGAGGGGAGAATGCTGCTTGCAAGGTGGCCCACATGTCTGACTGCTGGCCCCCCTGCAGCCCTGGTCAGGTCTCCTGACTTTCCAACTCCTATGGCTTCAAGTGAGGAAACACTATGTCCAAAGTCTGGCTCCTCGGTCATGGAGAATCAAGTGAGCTACCAGGCAGATTGAAGCACTTTAGAGTGATCACAAAGGAAGGGAAGAAAGGGAGGAAGGGAGAAGAGGGGAAGACACCAGAGAGGAGGCCTCTGGTGGAGCCCCGGTGGGTATGAGCTTTGTCTTCAACAGGTGGTTTTCCAGATTATCTCAGCAAATTTCTGCCGAGAGGCTTTGGTGAGTGAGTTTGTTGTGTGTTGTTTCATTGTACTTTTGTTTCAACCTAATTTGCTCAATCAGATGGGCCTCCTGCTAGCATTATGCAAAGGAGCTCTCAAACACAATAGTTCTTTTTTTAAAAAAATTTTTTATTTTAGCTTTTGTGATTCTGGTCACTGGGATTTTGGAGTTTCCAGACAGACTGACAGCTCCTCATGTCCAAATCTCAGCTTCAATATCTCCTTCCCACCAGCCCGCCCTGGGCCTTCATGTCCTTCCTTGTCTTTCATGGTCTTGATAACAATAGCCCCTGTACCATATGTGTATGTGTTTGTGTGTATATAAAAAACACATACTTATATATATATATCATACACACACACACATATATGTATGTATATATTCACCTACCCATTTATAGCAGTTTCCTGGGTGGTACTAATGGCAAAGAATCTGCCTGCCAATGAAGGAGACTCAAGAGATGAGGGAGGGTTTGACCCCTGGGTTAGGAGGATTCCTTGGAGGAGGAAATGGCAACCACTCTAGTATTCTTGCTTGGGAAATCCCATGGACAGAAGAGCCTGGCAGGCTACAGTCCATGGAGTTGCAAAGAGTCAGACATGATTGAGCAACTGAAAACACACACACACACATCTCATACACTCGACCTATAGATTTCTTGATTGGACCAGATCATAACAACTTGAGGTCAAGGATCTGTGATGTGTTCTGTAGACCCAGAGCCTCCACAGCATCTGGCACATAGGTGCTTAGGAGAATGAATGGCAAGCAGATACATTTCACCCCATGGGGCCTTCCCATTTTCATGGGGCTCTGGACAAAATATAGCTTAAATAGTGGGCCCTGAATGAATCAGGAAAGCATCCCCAACAAACTGAAAACAATTTCACAGAGTGCAGTCTAGAAACTTTTGTTCTTTTATTGCCTGCAAAGTTTATTTGAAAGTCTAGTATAGAAGGGAGATCTTCCCCATTTGTCTCATATCCATTGAGACCCCATAACTCTGCTGTTATGGAAATTAGAATGTTCAACCTGTCAATGATACAAGTATCTTTGGTGATCGTTAACATTTTCAGACCCTGATGGAAAAGACCCTAATGCTGGGAAAGACTCAAGGCAGGAGGAGAAGGGGATGATGAAGGATGAGATGGTTGGATGGCATCACTGACTCAATGGACGTGAGTTTGAGCAAGCTCCAGAAGTTGGTGATGGACAGGGAAGCCTAGCATGCTGCAGTCCACGGGGTTGCAAAGAGTTGGGCATGACTGAGCGACTGAACGATGACGACAACATTTTGAGAGCTCGCAAAGAACCCTTTACAAGTCTGAGGAAGGGACTTCTCTGGTAGTCCAGTGATTAAGAATCCACCCACCAATGTAGGGGATGTGGGTTCAATCCCTGCTCTGAGAGGGTTCCACATGTCACAGAGCAACCAAGCCTATGTGCCACCACAACTACTGAGCCTGCAAACCTAGAGTCCAGGAACCACGACGACAGAAGCCATTGAAATGAAAAGCCCACGGACTGCAACTAGGGAGTAGCCCCTGCTGGCTGTAACTAAAGCCCGCAAACTAATGAAATAAAATAAAACAAATCTGAGGAAGTTATCCCGAGAGTGTAGACACAAACTTTTACATTACAGTGTGTATAGAACTTCAGGAGTCTATCCCAGGATACTCTCAGGTTAGGCTCTAGGCCAGTGTCTCTCAAAATATGGGTGTCCCTGTTAGGACTATCTTTGAGGTCATATTTCCTTCTAATAGTAGGTTTTTAAACATAAGAGCACAGTTTGAGAGTAAACTGCTAAAACCATAAAGTGAATTAGGTGTAATGTGTAATGTTAGTCAATTAGTTGTGTCTGACTCTTTGCGACTCCATAGACTCTGGCCCACCAGGCTTCTCTGTCCATGGAATTCTCTAGGCAAGAGTACTGGAGTGGGTTGCCATGCCCTTCTCCAGATCTTCCCAACCCAGGGATCAGACCCAGGTCTCCTGCATTGCAGGCAGATTCTTTACCATTTGAGCTACCCAGGGAGCCCTTTAGCAAATTAGGTGATAATGCATTATTATCTGGAAAATCTCTCGTTCTATTAAAATGTCTTTATCATCAAATGTTTAGATGCTCCTGATTCTATGATAGCATTTTTTAAAAAATTTTGTTTTAATCCTTTTCTCTGGGTAGTTATATCATCAGAATTTTGGGGTCAAGATTTGTATTTCTTAAGTTTTAGGCCCTGAAAATTGCTCATTGAATGGAACTCCAATTATATTTTATTGTAAAATAAACATAGTTTTGTGACGTGAAAAGCATTATACCAAAAAAAAAAAAAAAAATTCCAGCTCTACCAGGTCCTGAGAGTACCAAAGGCAAGACCCAAGACAGAGAACATGTTACAGAAAGCATAAAGGAAATGGGCCTTGAATGACTAAATGAATAGATAAACCCACTCTTGAAGGATAAGCTGCAAGGGTATTTTCTAATAACCAAGTTACAGGAGCTCTTCAGGAAATGACCACTTGGCTGGACACATGGAATCACTAGGCAAGAACTCTTCTGTTATATGTAAATAAGTTTTACTAAAATTCAAACTGTTGGATTAGAGATGGTTCAAAGGCACTCTAGGGCCCTCCCACCTGCCTCAGTGCCTAACACTTCACATTCTTGAGGAGAAAATTTGGTGCAATGGTTTTTGCTTGGTGGAAAAGCAGTGGCTCAGGAGAATTGGACTAGACCTCAGGTGGTACTAGTGGTAAAGAATCCGCATGCTAATGCAGGACATGCAAGAGATTCAGGTTCAATCCCCAGATCAGGAAGATCAACTGGGGAAGGAATAGCACTTCATTCCAGTATTCTTGCCTGGAAAATTCCATGGACAGAGGAGCCTGGCCCGCTACAGTCCATGAGATCACAAAGAGTTGGACATGACTGAGCGACTGAGCACAGAACAGAACCAGAGGAACAACCTTTGGCTATTTAGTTACCTCTGAGAATGCATCTCTTTTTCCATCTGCAAAATGATATGCAGTAGAGACTGAGGAGGTAGGAGCCGGTGGAGGTGTGGGGGACAGGACACCGAGTGGTTGGCAGGACTGAATATAGAAGATCTGGAACACCACACCTTATTTTGCCTGGTAGCAGGGAGCTGGGAGAGGCCACTGTGCTGGAGAAAACACAGAACTCAGTGGCTAAGAATCTCAGGGCCAGGGATGTGGCCTCGTGGTGGGTCTTGCTACTCTGGAAACATGGTAGACAACACTATTTGATTCAGGCTCATTTTCCTATCGAACCTCCACAGAGCCTCACTGCCTCCTCTATAGACTGTTCTATGCTGCCACTGCCTTTGGCACTGGACATAAAACCTATTTTCCACCTTGGTTCCCTGAGAATAAATGAGCGGATCATCTATCATGACGGCAGAAACATCTTGTTATAGGTTGCAAGTCATTTTCACTTCCTTTCTTTCCTTTGGGACTTCACCACTGAGGTAACAGGACAGGGCTTATTATTTTCATCATGTAGATAAGGAAACAGATTCAGAGAGGCAGAGATCTGGCAAATGTAGCACAGCTAGGATTGAATCTCAGGTCTGTCAGATTCTAAATCCCATGACTTTTTAAAACTCATTCTCTCTTTTTTTTTTTTTAATTGGAGTATAGTTGCTTTATAATGTTGTGTTAGTTTCTGCTGAATAATGAAATGCATCAGTTATATGTCTGCATGTATCTCTTCCCTCTTGGGCCTCCCTCTCAGCCCATGCCCTATCCCATCTATCTATGTCGTCACAGAGCACTGAGCTGAGCTCCTTGTGCTATATAGCAGGTTTCCACTATCTGTTTTACACGTGGCAGTGCACATATGTCAAATACTGTGTATTAACGCATGTGAGAGCCAAAGAATTGATGCTTTTGAATTGCGCTGGAGAAGACTCTTGAGAGTCCCCTGAACTGCAAGGAGGTCAAACCAGTCAATCCTAAAGGAAATCAATCATGAATATTCATTGCTGATATGACTGGTGCTGAAGCTGAAGTTCCAATACTTTGGCCACTGACGGGAAGAGCCGACTCATTGGAAAAGACCCTGATGCTGGGAAAGATTGAGGGCAGGAGGAGAAGGGGATGACAGAGGATGAGATGGTTAGACAGCATCACCAATTTAACGGACATGAATTTTGAGCAAACTCTGGGAGATGTTGGAGGATAGAGGAGCCTGGCGTGCTATATAGTCATGGGGTCGCAAAGAGATGACTTAGTGACTGAACAAGTGGAATCAAGAAAAATGGCACAGATAAAGCTATTTGCACTGCATTAATTAACTTCTTACTTTAATATGCCATCATGAAATTACATCTCCCTTCCGCTCAGGCCCCAACAACATGCATCAGTGTCATTCTGCCTTGGCTTGTGGTTAACTGCGTCTCTACAATTAGCTTCTGAGTTCCTGCAGAGTAGGCAGGACTATCCTTTAGCCACTTCTTTATGCCTCCACCACAAGGCTTCCTGAAAAGGAGATACACAGCCAGCGTTTATTATTTACAGGTCACTCACCAAACACTGATGCTTGCTCTGTGGCAGGCCCTGTGCTAGCCACCAGGTCTTATGTTAATAGAAGTGAGCTGACTGTCCCCTATAATAGTGGTCCCCAACTTTTTTGGCACCAGTGACAGTTTTTGTGGAAGACAATTCTTCTACGGACTGGGGAGGAGGTGGGGTGGGGATTATTTCAGGACAATTTAAGTGCATTACATTTATTGCACTCTATTTCTATTATCAATACTTTCTATTACTGTTATATCAGCTCCACCGCAGATCATCAGGCATTAAATCCTAGAGATTGGGGTCTCCTGCTCTACAGAACTGATGAATGAATCCTGCAAAACTGTGCCCCATAGGGTTAACAGAAATCCTTGACTTCTACAGAACAGCAGATAAGGGAACAGATTGTTAAACAACAACACAACAACAACCCTGCTTGTAACCTGCCTTTACTGATTAAGCTTGCTTTAGTGTTTGTTTTTTTCTTTAATTGCATACCCTCCAAGTTTCACATATCGAGGTAATATATCACAACAGTACTTAACCACTCTTATAGATAACTCCTCTGATGTATGGGCCCAACAATGGGCACTTAAGCTGTTTTCCAGAAACCTGGCATCAGCTCCTGTCTAGTCAGGCTGAGGAAAGCAGGTAGGGACCATTGACCCTAAAACTGGGCCTGCACAGTTGTCTGATGAGTGACTTTTTGATGTCAGAAGGCCAAACTCTCCACCCTCAGATCTTGCTAAAGCACCTCCATTTTTGAACATGCATCCCATGAAGAAGCATGTAACCCAGACCCCTGCACAAATGCTGATAACTCACCTTTTCTCTACCGCCCATCACCTTGCCCCAGGCCTCAGACAACCTTGCTTCTTTATATATAAATATCTCACACCCTTTGCCTTCAAGGAAGTGGATCTGAGATTCCTTCTCCTGTCTCCTTGCTTGGCTGTTTTGTGAATCAGCTCCTTGGTTGGCTGTCTTGAGTCAGCTCTTTCCCTGCCACAAACCTCAGCATCTCAGCGTTTGGCTTGCCGTGTGTCAGGCAAACGAGCCTCGTTCAGTTAACATGAGCCACAAACCAGGAAGGACCATGCCCAGCCCTGTGTTTTTCACATCCCATTCCAGCAGCTTGTATGGTGGAGGGACTTGGAGGGAAGGTGATGAGAGGCTGCCAAGAGAATCCAAAATGATAGGCAGGGCCATGTGCAGCTGGGCGAGTCAGGGTACCCATCTTTAATGTCTGTCCTGACAGCCACTCTTCTTGTGACACTGGGAAAATGATCTACTTTTTCTGAACTTCAGTTTTGGACAGTCCTAAAGAGAGACTGGATGGAATTTCTTTATATTTTGCATACAAAGTCTTTTGAAGTTCAGGGTTAGTGGTTCCTGGCCTTGCAGGGAGCGGATGGGGGGGCCTCTCTGATTACCCTGCTCCTCCCCATGTTCTCATCACAGCTGACTCTACAACAGTGAGGTGACTCTCCTGAAGTCTAAAAGGGGTCAGGTCAGTAACAGTAAATGTGCCAGGCTGACCTCACAGATAGGGGCAGAGGCCACCGGCAGCTTTGCTCACTCAGCTGGATTCCAGGATCCAACTGGAGACAGAAGCAACTATTGAAAAATGCCTATTGACCAAGATAAAGACTGCCTTGGTGAACATTTGTACTTTTAAGCAGCATTAAGGGAAGAGTTTTCTTCCCAGCCCTTCTCCTGGGCCCTCATTACATAAACCACATCTCCCTTCTAACCTATCAGACCTGTCTTTCTTTCTTTTCTTCTTTTTCCCTGTAGAAAGAAGTGGCATATTTCCTCTGTGATTCTTTTTTGTATTTTGCCCTTGGACAACGCTCAAAGGAGAGGAAGACTTTGACTTCTTTCTGACTATTTGATAACCAGAGCAGCGGCTGAGTTTAAATACGGTTGTTAAGAATCTGCCAAGAATCTAAACTCCATCTACCAGGATAAAACTTCACCTTCTTGGAAAAAAGTCTACTCTGGGGTGGACTGGGGGAGGTAGAAACGGGGGCTGATGTTGGTCCATATACATCAGTGGTACTATAAAACACTGAGGGATGTTTAATGTTTAACACGCTCCTCCCTTATCTTGAGGTGGATTTTATTTTCAGTGTGGAGTCCCTCCAGCATGTAAATAAAATACTTCATTTCCTGCATTTGAACTATTTCTTCAAAGGCAAAATTGCTCTCCCTGTAAACAAATAGTGAGAAACGAGGTACACAGAGCTCTCTTAAACACAGAGTGACAAACTGCATGACCTTTCCTGGTAGGAAAGTGGCTTTGACAAATCTCATTTATTTGTACTTTCCTTGGGGCTGAGGGAAGACAATGTGGAGGCACAGGCTCACTACTGTAATAAAACGATAGAAGATGTGACTTTGAAAGCTACGGAGAGTGGGATAAAAATTTAGGAAAATGACCATCCCCTTTCTGTGCAAAAGCAATTTATGTCTACTTATGTCAATGATAAATGCATTTCTCAGTGTTTCCATATAGAAGATCTCTACACACTAAAACCAATGGCTCAGGTCGTCTTAGAAATGTCACAGTGATCTTATAACATGCACACCTGCCACTTTTTGTCCTTTCTACACACATGCAAAGAGAGAATTTTATAGATACCTCGCACTCTCAGGGGGTCAGCACTGGATTCATGATACTCATGGATTCTTGACATTCACTAGTGGTCTGTGCTTATTGCATTAATAAAATTAATAATTTAATAAGCACCTGCAAACCCAGCCCCCAAAGCTGTGGCTAAGACTCTGACACCATCTGTATCTAACCACGTGGCTAAACTTCCATCTCACCCCTTGCCTCTTATGCATGGGAGGCAACCGTCAGTTTTAATCCTGTCTTCATCACTCTCTCGCTTTCTTTCCTGCGTGATTCTATTGCTTTTATTTGTAGTTCCATGAAACATATTTTTATCTTATCTGTGTTTAATTTAAAGTATTTTGAGACTGACTTTCAGCACTTAATGTTTCAGTGTTGCTGAAGTTCAACTGTTTGGGTGACTGTGTGAGAATACCACAGTTTATTTTCCACTCTCCTTTTGATGGGCATTTGGGTTGTTTCCTGGTTTTGCTATTGTGAACGGTGGAGCTATGAGCATTCTTATGTAGATCTTTTTTATATGCACAGGATGGTATTGCTGGAGCAAAGGCTATGTGAGATGTTCAACTTCAGGAGAGAATGACAATGTTTAATATTTTATATAATCATCCCAACACACATACATGCATGTGGATGGTTCATATTGCTCAAATTGGTATTCGCTGCATTTAAATGATAAGAGCACTATTATATATTGGTATTTTAGTGAGAAAAAATTAAAAGAAAAACAATGCGTTTCTTCCACAAGCCTCAAATTATCCAAGTATAAATAAAATGGAATGTCTTAGATGATGCCAAATCTAGAACCAATACAACTAATAAACTCAGAAAAACCGAAACATCACCACTGCAGTACAAATACCTTTCTTGGAATGGTTTTGTCTACTGTCCATGGCTTCTGTGGTGGCTCAGTGGTAAAGAATTGCCTGCCAATGCAGAAGACAAGGGTTGGATCCCTGGGTTGGGAAGACCCCCTAGAGAAGGAAATGGCAACCCACTCCAGTATTCTTGCCTGGGAAATCCCAAGGACAGAGGAGCCTGGCAGGCTCCAGTCCATGGGGTTGTAAAAGAGTTGGACCTGATTTAGTCACTAAACAACAAGAGGGGAATTTTAACTTCTAAACAGAAAATGCTGGGAAGAATTCATATTTTAGAACTTGATAAAATGATAGAAGACCATCCATGCTGACCTTAATATACATCAGAACTCCCTACTTCCTTTTAAATTCAAAGCTTTGGGCATCTATATATTTTTCTTATCTGTAAATAAAGGAACCTTTGTTGCAAAAGCCCTCCCATGCACTTCCTCTTTAACTGAGGTGTGCTGTGCTGGGCTTAGTTGCTTAGTCATGTCTGACTCTTTGCGACCCCATGGACTTAGCCCGTCAGGCTCCTCTGTCCATGGGGATCCTCCAGGCAAGCATACTGGAGTGGGTTGCCATGCCCTCCTCCAGGGGATCTGCTGAACCCAGAAATCAAATCGGGGTCTCCTGCATTGCAAGCGGATTCTTTACCAGCTAAGCTACCAGGCAAGCTGGAGAAACACGTAGATACCTTTAACAAGCCAAACAATGCAATTAGCTGCTTGTCCATAATCATCAGCAAACACTATTATCTGAGATTTTTATTCTTCTTTACCAGATGCTGTTAAAGTCTGAACTCTGGTGTTTTGATTGAACAATTACTCTTCTTGTTCAGAAATTGCTTGACTTATCTCTGGAACAAAACACATTCCTTTACATTTAAAAAAAAGTGACCATTTTTCTTTTGGGGTGGAAAACCACCAGAGTTGAAACAAATAGGCTACTTGGAGTTTTAATTCCACGTGAAGCTATAGTTGATGAAGAGAAAGTTTTCTGGCCTGAACAATTTTTTAAGAAGGTTCAAAAACAACTTACCTTCACATAGAGCTGCTGAAATTCCTCGAGATTCAGCCTCCCGCTTGGACAGTCCTTGAGAAATCCTTTGTACCACTGCTTGAGTTCATGCTCATTAAACTCTGTGCTCTTCACCAGGTCCTCCATCACTTCGGGGGCCAGTTTGCTATTCTGTTTCCCCATTCTGCCTGAAGAAAAGCAAATTAATGCAATTAGTGCTGTGGCTGTGATCATTTCAAGCTTGATTAGGAGCCAAGCTAGAGTTCTGAGCAGTCCCTTGGTTGGATGTCCCTCCAGTGTGTCTGATCAGTCTACCCAAGTCTGTTTCCTTCTATTTGATATTCTAGAAAAGAGATGCATGAAAAATACTTCTCAAAAGGCTATTGACTTCATCTTCCTTCATCATGTGTCATCTTTTACACACATTGACTCCCACAAGGAAATCCAATCATCTCCTTTTATGCTATTCAGGTAAAGTATATGGAAACTGTTTATAATCTAATTTTATGAATTATGATTCCTTAGCACTTACTGCCCAGATACCTAATTCTGCATTTAGTTTGCAGGGTTACTAAGTGGGGCTATTGACAAGAGCAATAAAGCTTTGTAGGCAAATTATCAAAAAGTGGCTTTGAAAACATGATCAGCAATGGTGGTTGTTCTAATTCTAAAGTTTCTACTGTTTTTTCTTTTTCAGATGGAAACAGCTCATTTTTACTAGTCACATTAGCTCTCTATTTCTCTTCTCATTTTCAGAGTCTTCCTACAACATTGCCTTCAGTGTTGACAACCTCTGGGTGGCTTTTTTTTTTTTAAGATTGGTTAGTGAATTTCAGTTGATATAGTTTCATTCTTTTATTATTACTGTTAGTAAGTAAAAATAATAGTGCATAAAATAAAATATAAAATTTATCAATCACATGCCAGGTTGTGTGACCAATATCACTCTCAGGTGTAGGTAGGCAGAGCCTAGATTTAGAGTTATCCCTGATTTGGCCATTTATCTTGTGTGCTGCTTAGAGAAATATTAATTATCTGCTTTATCTTCAATTTCTTTCCCAATAAAGCACACATTTAAAAAAACAAAAAAACTCTTTCAGATTTACTGTGATGACTAATTAAGAAATAAGTAGGTAAACAAAGACCAAAAATTATTCCAAAATTAGTGAAGGAAAATTAAAGATGATTTGAACTTTTCCCCTTTAATGTTGTTGTTTTGTAACAAAAAAGAATGAAAACAAAACAAATCAACCAGAGTGATTTAAAAATCAGGTTAGACTTGAAAATACGAGGGGTCACCAGAACAAGAAATGTATCACAAGATCTTTAAAGTCCTTCCTGTTAGAGGAGATAGAGGTTTAGAAGAATTTACCCAAGCAGACCTAGCCCTTTTATGTGCTGGAGACAAATTCTCTACCAGGCCTTCAGCAGGTCTACACTTGCAATAGCCCAAGAGGTGTAATCTTACCACATACCTTGTTGTTATTATTATTTTACCTTCTTCTAAAACAGATTCCACACCCATTGTCAGTAGCCTGCCCTAACACTGCACAATTCTTTCATTGTAATGAAACCAGACCACTTCTGCTGCTTTCAGGAGAAGATTTCCTCTTGGGAAGAATATGACACAGTAAAAAAATGCTGTTAAGATGGCCCTGAGGATCAGCAACAATGACCTCCGAAATTTCTTTACTTAGTTTTGCTCTTAATTTCAAGTTCCAAGTCTCTTATTAGCAACTGTCTCTTAATTATAAGTTTCTGTGGGATTCCACAGCTGGATATGGAAATCAAGTGGGTACTCAGGTGTCAGATTTAATTAATCTGGGTAAGAAAACTGTAATTCATGGTTTTCTTGATAATCAAAAGATGTATTACCCAACCTTTCAGTATTTCTCTTTGCTCTTTTCAGTAGAGAAGTACAAATGGTCATTTTTGAACTAGGATCTCACCTAATAATAATAGCTATTGAGCCCTGACAGTGGCTGGGGGGTGGACAGTATGAACACTTCATAAACTTGACCTCTAGCCCCATGACAACTGAGCAAGTGATTAGAGTGGCTTTCTTGTACAAGTCATACAGCCAGAGCTAGAATTTGAACCTGGAACTGTAAGGAAGACATCAGTGCACAACTACTGAGAGATAGGTGGTTGGAAGATATTTCAGAAGAAGGAACAGGAGCAGAAGCAGGAAGGTTTGAATCAGTGTCCTTTGGCACTGAAAGAAGGGATGAGAGGGCAATCACTTTGCCAGGCTCTTGTTTGGAAAAGCCTGTTTGTTAGATTTGCCAAAACCACAATCTCAGAAGTGAGTTTATGTGAATGATGGGAAAATGGATTAACCGTTATTAAAAACCTCCTCTCCCAAGGGCCTTTAGAAGGTCATCAGTGTCAGCTTCTCTCTGGAGCAAGGAAACTTGGATTCTCCAAGGATCACTGTGATGCCTTAAGCTGTTCAGTTGACCCAGGAGAGGATGGCCTCTTACACACAAGGGGAACACCATTAGCACCATGAATCACAGTTTTGGAGACTCAAATACATAACCTCATGCAACTTGGTTATGGGTCATGGTCAGTATCATCACTCAGGTGTGCCAGGAAATAAGTGAATCATATGGGAAATCAAGTTCTGGCCTGGATCTGAGCAGCCT
The DNA here is from genome assembly GCF_910594005.1 of Cervus elaphus. Lineage (NCBI taxonomy): Eukaryota > Metazoa > Chordata > Mammalia > Artiodactyla > Cervidae > Cervus > Cervus elaphus. The sequence goes on along the minus strand of NC_057825.1, from coordinate 25,290,770 downwards.
GCCACTGCCCTTCTCAGGTTTTGCCTGGATTAGTAATCCTCACTGGGTTCTCTGACTGTAGCCTGCCTTCTGCATGGCTGCTTGACAACATTTCTGAAATGCAAACCTCAACATCTGATCTTCTTCCTAAAACCCTCAGCAGCCCTCCATTGTCTATAGGATTTAGCCCCAGCTTGCTAGCATGGCACAATCCTGCCTATTCATAAACTCATTTTCTACCATCCTGTCTTTTCATTTCACATGCCAGCAATAATCAACTGTTACAGGTCCCAGGACTTGCATGCTTCTACACATTCATGCTTGGCATGTGCTGTTTCTTTTCCTGGAATATCATCCTCCTTTGTCTGCTCAGCATACTTCTTTAAGTACTCAGTTTCACATACCACCTTGTCTGTGAAGTCTTTGTGGACTTTCCAAGGCTTTCCAAAGGACTTTCCTTTGTCCTAGGCATCTCCCTTCCCTTATAAAAGCTTCCAAGATCATTATTTCTCTACTGGATTGTTAGTTGCTTGAAAGGACTGCTTTTTTATTTAATCTTTGCAGCCTGGTACCTCATACTAGGGACGACAGAGGATGAGATGGCTGGATGGCATCTCCGACTTGATGGGCATGAGTTTGAGTAAACTCCGGGAGTTGGTGATGGCCAGGGAGGCCTGGTGTGCTGCGATTCATGGGGCACAAAGAGTCGGACATGACTGAGCGACTGAATTGAACTGAACTGAACTGAACCTCACACTAGATGCTCAACAAATATTTTTTGAGGGAGTGAATGAAGGATACATGGGCCACTATGAAGGAGCTGGTCACCGGTCTTCATTAAGTTATGGGATTTGGTATGTTTCTTTCTGGGAAAATCAGCCTCATAATAATCTATACATGAGGAAAGTTAGTGCAACCATAAGTATAAACATAGGGTGCAGATGGCAGACGGGAGGAATATTTCATTTAACTGTATAGAAAACAGCCTGCCCTTCTAAGAGATTGTTTCCTTGTCTGTCTTCATCATTACATTCTACATTGCTTGAAGCAGGGCCTGTGCCTTTGTCTTAGCATCCTCAGTATTCAGTACAAAGATGGTGCTTAGTTATATGGTTTTTCCAGTAGTCATGTTTGGATGTGAGAGTTGGACCATGAACAAGGCTAAGCACCAAGGAATTGATGCTTTCAAATTGTGGTGCTGGAGAAGAATCTTGAGAGTCCTTTGGACTGCAAGGAGATCCAACCAGGCAATCATAGAGGAAATCAATCCTGAATATTCATTGGAAGGACTGATGCTGAAGCTGAAGCTCTGATGCTTTGGTCACCTGATACAAAGAGCTGACTCACTGGAAAAGATCCTGATGCTGGGAAAGATTGAAGGCAAAAGGAGAACGGGGTGGCAAAGGATGAGATGGTTCGATAGCATCACCAACTCAATGGGCATTAGTTTGAGCAAACTCCAGGAGATAGTGAGGACAGGGAAGCCTGGTGAGCTGCGGTTGAGCTGGACATGACTTAGCCACTGAACAGCGACAACCATGCTGGAGTTGCAATGATGTGGGCCAAGTAGTCTCTTTCATTATGAGATTGGGATGAAAGGAAGGGTAAAAAGGATAGTAAAGCTTAACATGTTCCCTGAAGCTTCCATGACATAATGGGGAGTATTTATCCTCGCTCTGTTTCTAGTTAAATCTGTGATGTTGGCCAAGATCCTTTCCTCCTCTGTTATTCAGTTTCTTCAACTGAAAAATGAGTGAGTTGGACAAGATAATCTTTAAGGTCCTTTTAACCCCACTGTTCACTGATTGCAACATAAGTTTTTTAAGTATGAAAATACACAGAATTCCATCTGGCTTGTCTCTAAAGAGTCAAGGCATGTTGGCTCTGTGGATTCTTTACCTGAAAGCCAGTCGGTATTTGAGAGTCTGTTACCTAAGAAGCGAGGGAACAGAAACAGGAGTGTATTATTTTTAGGCTAGGGCTCCAGGCTATAAGATAAAGGGCAGCCCAGCCCCAAATCAAATCATGGTTTGAGTTATCATAGAGAGTGATTTGGCGCTAGGCACAAAATGGGACTGGTGGAAGGGTTCTGATGGGCAAGAGAAGACCAGTAACAGACCCATGGGCGAGGCACCAAAGTGCAAATGATAACCAGAAAAGACCACGTTTTTATACACTACAGCTTGCAAAAGGCTTTTGTGTAACAATATTTACCCACATAACAATACTGTTTCGAAGAGATAATTATCATCCCTTTTATCGGTGAGGAGTTTTTCTTTTTTTTTTCTTTTTTTTTCTTTTTTTCTTAGAAACTGTCCAGGGGTGGGGGGCGGTGTATAAGGAGGAAAAATGAAACCTGAAGCACAAGCAGCAGAAGCAGTCACCAGAGAGCCTTAAAACGCAACCAGTTTTGAACAAAACAGTGAAAGACATTTTGGAAATGACAGGAACTATGACCACAGAGCAGATGGGAGATGGCCTCCTTAAGGAATCAATCTCATCGAGGATGATGACAACATAGCCATTAAATAGAAAAAATGCTATTTTAGAGACACTGTGTTAATTATTTTGGATGAATTAAGAAATTTATTTCCAAAACATGAAGTACACAAAAAGCAAACATGGCGAAACGTCCTGTTAAGCGTCTATTTCCCTGTATGTTTGGGGATTATAACAACGAAAAGGCAATATATGGGACAATGGCAAAAGAGTAATGAATGGATGAGAAACTGCCTTCCACTTGTGACAAGGCAACAGTTAGGATAAGATTAACTGTTTTCTAAAAGGAGAAACAAAGCTGGAGGAGATTCTTGCTGGGTTGTGGTGGGGAAATAGAAAATCGGCTAGCTATTCCTGGGCTGGATCTCCTTGGAGGAGGTGTGGTATTGCTCGGGAGTCGGGAAAACGCTATCTATAAAGTCCCATTAGCCCAGAACTAACGCTTAACAAAACTCTGATGTTCTGAGCAAGCACAAAACTGATATTTAAATGACTGTGTCAGAATGATTCCTGAAAGTGAACGAAGGCCCCATTTACTTTGTCCGACAACTACTCTCCTTTGGTTCTGACACAACCCTGTAATTCACTTAAGAGATCCCACTCCCACTTCTTCCGTGGCAACCCTCGAGGTCCTGTCTCTACCTCCCACGCGGCCTCTGTTCTACATCGCACAGACACGCCAGCCACATGAAATCAGAATACATAAGAACGATTTCCTAAGGAAAGCACGTGTAAGCTAACACTGGAGTGGAAAACCTCAGGCAGAAAGACTATGTCATAAGCCTACCCTCCCCACCTCTCCCCACCCCGCAAATTCCCCCCAGAAATTGACAAGATGGCGGAGCCCTGAAACGTGGGCAGCAGACACGGCGCAGCCAGACTGCGGCGCAAAGGAGGGCCAGCCCCGGGGGTCCGCCTTCGCTTCGGCAGCAGGACTCCTCCTCCACCCCCTGAGCGCCCCCAGGGAGCCATCACCCTCTCCGAGCGAGCCACTGCCGCCCCGAAGGGAACACTCAGGGATCGCCTCGAGGCGCGGGTGCTTACGAAGGTCCTGACACCGTCCCCGCCACGGCGTGCCCGCCCCCGCTGCAGCCCCGGGCACACACGTCACGCGTGACCGAGTCCCCAACGCGTGCCCTCCGGCAAACACCAGCCAAAACAGAACCTCACCTCCACTCTCCGCAACGCTATCGGTGAGGAGTTTGAAGCTCCTTAGAAAGATGAAGTAATTCACCTTAGCTCCACAGCTAGTAAAAAGCGTGAAAAGTGAAAGTTGCTCAGTCGTGTCCGACTCTTTGCGACCCCATGGACTGAATGTACAGGCCATGGAATTCTCTAGGCCAGAACACTGCCTTTCCCTTCTCCAGGAGATCTTCCCAACCCAGGGATCAAACCCAGGTCTCCCGCATTGCAGGCGGATTCTTTACCAGCTGAGCTACAAGTACAGAGTAAATGGGTTGTCTCAAACTCCACTGGTTTCCAGATTGTCATCTCTTCCCTGGATACTGCAACCACCTCTTAATTGGTCTTCCTGTCTTGCGATTGGCCACTTCTCATCCATTTCCTACCCTGTCTGGGTAACAGGTTTCTAGCACAGAAGAGGTGAGACATGTAAGAATGCTCTAAGGAGACAACTGGGAAACTTCCTGGAAGGGGGAAGAGATCCCTAGAAGGCCTGAGAAGCTCCCATGACCATCTTTCCTCCACAGACCCTTTTGGTCTTGAAGAGGATTCAAATTAAATATATTTTTGTGTGGTGTGTGTGTTTGTGTGTGCATGTATTGCCCTGAACATGTCCCCTGCCTACTCTGACATCTAAGCCCAGCTTCTCAGGTCACACCAAGGCTTGCTGTGTGCATTGAGGCACCCAGAATAGCACACTTGGCTTCTCCTAGGAAACTGGCCATCAGCCTTGCTGAATCTCGGTGAGACTCATTTAAAGACTGGGGTTGAGATGGGGACGGGGCCACCTCATATGCAGGTGGACAGCAGGATGAGCACCACTGATAGGGAAATAGTGCTGGAAATAGAGTTCAGATCGGAGGATGAAAGATTTTTAGGGGCTCAGGTGGGAGGCTTAAGGAACATACAACAGTCCCCGGTATGGAAGGAATCTTGAATGGAGTTAAGGTGGTTCTAGTGTCAGTTACTTGGGCCAGATCTGAATGAGTGAAAAGTGAGTGAGTTGCACAAGATAATCTTTAAGGTCCTTCCGACTCCACCAATCACTGATTTGCAATCTAAGTAAGTACGAAAATACAAGTTAAAGACTTCCAACTGGCTTGCCTCCAAAGGCTACATCCAGCTTTCTTTCTGGGCCGTGGGATCCGTACCTGAACGTGGAAATAATTGGAGAAGCCTGGTTTTGCTCATGCTTAAACTTCTGCCTGGATTCCCCTTTCTTGTTCTTATAGCCTGCTCAAATCTTACTCCTTCTGCAAGGCTCAGTCTCCAAGCTGTCTTCTCTGTGGCACGTCTTTACAAATTCTCCTCTCCTTGTCCCTAAAGACATGGATTTGTACCAATAATGACTGATGGTCTGGTTAACTGAGGAAGATAGAAACTCTCTGGGCAACTCAGTTCAGTGGACATTATAGTCATCGTCTGTGAAAAAGGCCCTGTGCTGGGCACAGTGGAATGTAAAAAAGAAGACACGGTTCCAGCCTTGAAGGGCTCAGAACTGGATGAAATAGACACCTCTTGGAATGTGGGGCTTGCTGAAATGAAGGGTCACAGCTGAAAGCCAGGGAGCACAAGGGACAGAGAGAGAAATTCCCATCAGGCAATTTTACCTATGACTGGACCCCAGGTGAAAATTCTTAAGCAATGTGTCCCTAAGTTGCCTACGTTCAAGAATCATCCTTGGTTATTTTGTTACAAATACAGCTTCAAGAGACCCTCACTTAGAAGGAAGCTTGTACTTTGAACAAGCAACTCAGGTAAATATGATTCTCAGTCAATTTGGGAATCACTGATGAAAAACATGAACGAAAATCAAGGTAGAAAATGCCCACAGAAGCACAGACTGTCTCTAATCCCTCATGCCTTCCATCTGGCATCCTTGATGTGGGTTTCAAGATCCAGGGACTAGCAATAAGATTTTAAAAATCACACAACCAGGGAAGATCAAAGCTTGTAAAGACTTGCCTCTGGGTCGTTCTGTTTTAAGCCCCCTGGTTGTAGGTTGGTGCGTTTAAAGTTCCTCCAGGATCACACGGACAACTGATGGCACAGCCAGGATGAGAACCCCGATTCTCCCAACCTAACTGGGCTCCCCCACCCTCCCAGCCCTGCAGCACACTGTCCTCATGCCAAACACGCACAGTCCGTCAGCCAGGAGGCATGTTTTTCTCCGTGCCAGGATGTTGAAACAATCCCCATCACCACCCCCTCTTGGATCCCATAAACAAATGACATTAGGTTGCTAGTTTCCAGAGACTGTTAAAACAACCCTGAAGACTAGGCCTCAAAGTTTCCCAGTACACTGTGTGGGGTTTTCTTTTCTAACAAAGGCAAATATGTGTCCTTCTGGCTTTTTCTGTTCTTCTCATCTTCAGCTCCTGAAAGCCACATACTTACAAGTCCCCAGCAGCATTTCCTGGGGGGGTAAGGAGAGTGCTGATCATAAGCTGGCATTTCACGCCACCTCTGGGGACCAGAGCAGCTTCAGAAAAGGGAGAGACAGGCTTTCTCAGGGCATTCTCTGCTGACCGTACCTAGAACTGGGAACCTCCTGGGATGACAGTGGAAGTCCTAGCCCACAAGCATGAAACAGGCAGGGGGCAGAGATTACATCCTTGAGGACTCGAGATAAGGCAAGAGTACTTATTTGATTTGTCATAAATGAGGAAAAACATTTTGATGGCGGTGGCAGTGCACTGTTAGGGCAAGTGACAAGAGTTCTATTCCAGAAAAAATAATAAATGCGCACACGAAGGTGAAAGTGCCAGAGGGCCCCAGGGATCCGCCGTCTGATTCCGGGGACCACAGAAGTTAGTAACAGGCTCTAGCAGCGCCCTGGCTACCGAGACTTGGCAATAAGATTTGAGGCTGCTGCAACGTCCAGGCCTGTGATCCTCAGGCGCTGAGATGGGCCAAGGGTTCTAGGCCCTGAAGGATTGGGAAGAGCCATCCCATGACCAAGGTGTGGAGAGTGGCCTCCTCCCCAAGCCCGTGTCTGCTTCCCCCAGGCAAGTTACATCTGAGTTGTCCTTGCACAACTTAGGGTCTGAGAGCTGCAGAGGCCCTGGAGAACCTGCTGGAAGGGACAGCCCGCCCTGACCCCAGGGCAGGAGCTGCCAATGGACGTTAGCCCTTGGATCTGACTAGGTGGTTCCACACTGAACCCATCTGGTAACTAGGTGGCCAGGCGCTCAGGGACTCTGATCTGCGAGGAATCAAGTGGCCTTATAAGCCCTTAAGGGTCAGATTCAGCTGCCATCTTCCCCCTCATGTTCTCCGCACAGAGAACACTTCCTGAACATCTGGAAATGCCACGCAGACAGAAGCCACACTCCGTGACCAGGTGCTGGGCTACGACCTTGGGAAAGTTTCTACTCAGACCCAGTTTCCCTTCAACCTCATTTTTCGGGTTCCCTACTCTTTCCATGATGCCACGTGCCTCTTTCATTTTGCACTTGGACTAAGTTTAGTGGTGGGGAGCGGGAACATGTGCTGGAATCAGACCTGAGATCAAATGAAGCTCCTGCTGCACACAAGGTGTGTGACTTTTGACAAGTTACTTGCCCACTGGGGCCTCGGTTTCCTCATTTGTCAAATGGAAATGATGACATTGGTTCACTGAGCTGTTATGAGAATTAATGAGCTAACACACTGAATTCCTTCCAACAGTGCCTTCCACACACCAGGTGTTCAACAAACAGTAGCTATTATTACCCTCAGCATAGGACCCAGAAAACTGGGCTATTCCAGAAGGGGCAGAGGCCAACATTTCAGGTTTCAGGTCTAGACACCAAGGTGTCATTCTAACCTTGACACCTACACCAGGCCTGGTGTGTAAACAGAAGTACGTGCGTGCATGCGCGCATGCATGTGTGCTGAGTTTCTTCAGTCATGTCTGACTCTTTGCGACCCTATGGACTGTAGCCCACAAGGCTCCTCTGTCCATGGGATTTCCCAGGTAAGTATACTGGAGTGGGTTGCCACCTCCTTCTCTAGAGGGTCTTCCTGACCCAGGGATTAAACCCACATATTTTTAAGTCTCTTAAATTGGCAGGTGGGTTCTTGACCACAAGTGCCACCAAACGGAAGTACACACATAGTCACACACAGAGAATTTTACTGTGGTCCTATTTTCTCTGCTTCTTTCCTGTTAGTAAAAGTGCTTCATACCCAACCTGACAGAGGAAAGTCATCTGAGGATTCCACAGTCCTGACGAAGCCTCAACTGTTGAGTGAAGCTTCCATCCAATTCCTTGCTCACCCAGTGAACAGAATGTGAGCTGATTAATAGCTGGTAACCTTTCATCTGGGAGTCATTCAAGCCACCGCCCACTTTTCTGAGTCTTCTTTTTCACTTCCCCCTGGGTCTTGCCTCTGACCATGCTATGTGTTTCTGAACAGCGATTTCTGTGAAAGGAAATGGGCTGCCTCTGGCAGTGTCAGAGCCCCGCTTAGTCCTGTGAGGTCACAGAGGAAATGCTTTCATTAATAATCACCCCCTTCTGTCCAACAGATTGTGTTCCAGGTTGTGCTGCCAAGTCCCAGTGGGGAAGAACCATGGCCCTTATCTCCGAGTGGCAGGGAGCTGTGAGAGAGAAGTACAGATCAGGGGCACTGATGTCACGCACACATCCTTAGGCACAGGGCTAGGAGCAGACTGGAGCATCAGTGGTGCGAGCTCCTCCTTGCCTGAAGAGTAAGGAAATATCCCAAGGGGTGAGGGATGCATCCGAGTGTCTACCACTCATGGCAGAGACATGCAAGTTTTCTGACTCTTCAGCTGGTGGCCTATCCCCTCTGAGAAGCATTTGCTCTTACCATGTTCCTGAACTGTTATCTCTACAGTATTTTGAAAATTACTTTAACTCATGTTGGTGGGCCTTAAGTACAGAGAACTTGGAAATTCTCAGATAAACGTGACTTGGTAGAAGTAAAATGCTCTATTTGAAGAATGCGTGCATGGGTGCTAACTCGATTTGGTCATGTCCAACTCTTTGTGACCCCATGGACTATAGCCCACCAGGCTCCTCTGTCCATGGGATCCTCCAAGCAAGAATACTGGAGTGGGTTGCCATGCCCTTCTCTAGGGGATCTTTCTGACCCAGGGATCAAATCCCCATCTCTTATTTTTCCTACATTGGCAGGCGGGCTCTTTGTCACTAGTGCCACCTGGAAGTCCATTTGAAGGATGTGCTCAGTCATGGTTGACTATTTGCGACCCCATAGACTGTAGCCCTCCAGGCTCCTCTGTCCATGGAATTTTCCAGGCAAGAATACTGGCTTGCCATTTCCTATTTCACATTTCAAGGATACATGATATTAAAATTTAATTTGTTCATTTATTTAACAAAGCTTTATTCAATATTAACATATATTAGAAAGGTAAACATGTTCAAGCTGGTTTTAGAAAAGGCAGAGGAACCAGAGATCAAATTGCCAACATCCACTGCATCAATGAAAAAGCAAGAGAGTTTCAGAAAAACATCTATTTCTGTTTTATTGACTATGCCAAAGCCTTTGACTGTGTGGATCACAATAAACTGTGGAAAATTCTGAAGAAGATGGGAATACCAGACCACCTGACCTGCCTCTTGAGAAACCTGTATGCAGGTCAGGAAGCAACAGTTAGAACTGGACATGGATCAACAGACTGGTTCCAAACAAGAAAAGGAGTATGTCTAGGCTGTATATTGTACCCTGCTTATTTAACTTATATGCCGAGTACATCATGAGAAATGCTGAGCTGGAGGAAGCACAAGCTAGAAGATTGCTGGGAGAAATATTAATAACTTCAGATATGCAGATGACACCACCCTTATGGCAGAAAGTGAAGAACTAAAGAGCGTCTTGATGAAAGTGAAAGAGGAGAGTGAAAAAGTTGGCTTAAAACTCAACATTCAGAAAACAAAGATCATGGCATCCTGTCCCATCACTTCATGGCAAATAGATGGGGAGACAGTGGAAACAGTGGCTGACTTTATTTTTTTGGGCTCTAAAATCACTGCAGATGGTGACTGTAGCCATGAAATTAAAAGACGCTTATTCCTTGGAAGGGAAGTTATGACCAACCTAGACAGGATATTAAAAAGCAGAGACATTACTTTGTCCACAAAGGTCCATCTAGCCAAGGCTATGGTTTTTCCAGTAGTCATGTATGGATGTGAGAGTTGGACTAAAAAGAAAGCTGAGCCCCGAAGAATTGATGCTTTTGAATTGTGGTGTTGGAGAAGACTCTTGAGAGTCCCTTGGGCTGCAAGGAGATCCAACCAGTCCATCCTAAAGGAGATCAGTCCTGGATGTTCATTGGAAGAACTGATGTTGAAGCTGAAACTTCAATCCTTTGGCCAGCTGATGCAAAGAGCTGACTCATTTGAGAAGACCCTGATGCTGGGAAAGATTGAGGGCAGGAGGAGAAGGGGACGACAGAGGATGAGATGGTTGGATGGCATCACTGACTCAATCAATGGACATGGGTTTGGGTAGACTCTGGAAGTTGGTGATGGACAGGGAGGCCTGGTGTGCTGTGGTTCATGGGGTCGCAAAGAGTTGGACATGACTGAGTGACTGAACTGGAACTGGAACTGATTCTCAAATCTTGTTCTGTGGTGAACCTTTCCTAAACATTAGAGAACATACCCTCTACCTGCTGGACATTTCTACCTTCGTCCTACAACCATATCAAACTCAACATATCTTCCTGTGCTTCTCACTGGGTAAATGGCCTCACCACCTGCCCAGGGTCTCTTCTGTAGCCTGGGAGTTACCCAGGACTCTGTCCTCTTCTTCGTAATCCTATATCTAGCCCATCATCCAGTTAAATAATATGTAGACGCTAGTTTCTAACTGCCTCTTAAATTCCATCTGCTTCTCTCTGCTGCGTCTACTTTAGTTCAGGACAGGATCATTTCTCATTTTGATTATAACAACAGCCTCTACTGAGATCCATCTGTGTTGCCCTCCTGAAACCCATCTTCCACACTACAGCCAGAATGACCTTTTCTCTAGAACATGAAATCCAATCACATCACTGCCCTGCCTCACCCCACAGTGGCCTCCCATTGTCCTTACTCTGAATCGATCCTCACCTGGACTTACTCTGGCCCCCACCCAGGAACCTTTCTGTCCACCCTTCCACCCTGTGCTCCAACTTTCTTTACCGTCTTGAACGTCTCTGGTTGTTCACTAGCTGTTTCTTTTGCTTTGAGGGCAGTCCCATCAGGTCCACTTTGGTCTGCCAGTAAATTCCAATGTTTACTCCAGACACAGATGGGGATCTTCGTCAGTGACTTTGTTGTCTGGTTTCCTCTTTCTCACCTTGACTCTTGTACACACTGCTGTTACCACACCACCTGCCATGACGTGGTCACCATAAGGCATGTCTGCTGTCTCATCAGACCTGGGCTTCCTCAAGGGGAAAGTAGACTGTCATGTTCCCCTTGGCATCCAGTTCAGAGCCTAGCTCTGAACAGGTGCCCAGGAAATGTTGTCACATCAATTAATTATGATGTGATCTCTGTCGACAAGGAGCTAGAGCTTATCAGCTGAATGATAAGCAAGAAACAGATCAAAGATGACTGCTTAGTGCCATTAGAGAGAGACCAGCAAAGTTTTGGGAGAAAGAGACAGAAAGAGAGAGAGGGAGAGGATGAGGGGTGGGGAACTTCTGGGAATCAGTAACAAAGCTACTTTAGGAGATGAAATGAAAAAACTGAATGAAGGATTTTTCCAAAGTGGTGCCACAAAACTATTGCAAGGAAATAATCACAATTCTGCAGAGACATATACAAAAGAATGTTTACCCCGTCATTGTTTAAAACAGTTTTAGAAAAACCTTTTAAAAAAATAACCTAACTATCCATCAAAAAAAAAACCCCAAAAACAAAAACCAATCGGTTAAATAGATTTTGGTAGAACTATACAATGGAAATGACAAAGCCATTACAAGTGGTAATGCAGATCTATGTTGATTGGGATGAATTAGCATTGCATCAATGTCATTTATTTAAATTAAAACACACAAATATACAAAACAACTGTATATATGCAAGGATAAAAACTCACTGAGAAATGTATTAAATGAAATAGAACGGAAGAGGAGAACATAAGTGAGTGCAGAAGATAAAAATATGTAATAAAACCCAAGAGGGACTTTATAATATAGACAATGATTGTGTGCCATGAACAGAGGAATATGATTATGATAAGTGTGCTCTTTAGATCCAAAAAAAGAAAAAAAAAGGAGAGAAGACATTGCAATAAACTGTTAAGTAGAAAAGACAAGTCATAAGACAGTGTATGTAGTATTGTCTTGCTTTTACTCTGTGTGTGTTCAAGCTCAAGTTATTGTGTGCACTGAAAGTTGCGGCAGTACATCATTTATGATGAAGTCTTAACAGTGGTTATTATTGCTGCTGGCAGTATAATGGTAATATTTCACTCCTCAGAATCAATCTGGAATTTTTATAATGTCTACATATAACATTTATAGTCAGAGGAAAAGAACATGAATAATTTCAACTAACAAATGAAATGTCTTTTGTTAACAAAACAATCAGTCTCAGGAACTGTGGAAAGAGAACTTTTATGGTGGTTTCAGTTAAAGCCACTTTTTTTTTTTTCCAAACAATTAATTCACAGCAATATTTCAGGGTTCAGTCTGAACTGGATGCCAAGGAGAACATGATAATCACTTTCCCCTTGAGGAAGCCCAGGTGAGGTGAGACAACAGACCTTTCGCTCTGAAGCCATGGTTAGCTCTGGGTGAAGTGATGAACATGGAAGAGAAGCTCAGAAGAACCCCGAGTCTGTCACCTCCTCACCCACATTCACCCTGGAGAGGCAGTGATGGGGAGACACAGTGTTGGAAGGGGAACCCTCTGTGTCAGAGTCTCTGAGGTGAAGGGGAATAGAATTTGTCACCTCACAACATGTCTCTTTGGCATAAGGATTATTTTAGGCTGATTACTTTTAATAAACACCAAACATAGGAGAATCTCTGAAAACCGAGTAGAAGTTAGCCTTCTGAAAGAGACATTTACATTTATGGGGGAAATTTCTATTTGTAAGGTGTCTCCCTCTCTAAGCAGAAGAGGATAATGACTAAATCTCCAGGAACTCTTATCAGTGGAGAAGGCAACTGACTTAAATCTGCATCACCATACCCTGTTTACTGAGATTTGTCCCCCACCATAGCGTCCCACATCTGGCTTTCCTTCCCACCAACATCTTCTTTATCCTTAGCTGGAGATGGTATTTAAGGGGACGGTTTGGATCATTTCAGAGAGTTCCTCATTTTTTTGGACATTTGCTTGTATAAGGAGTTATACATGTTATTAAACTTCTGTTTTTCTCCAGTTAATCCATCTTAACCAAGGACCCATAGGGCAGAAAGAGAATTATTTTTCCTCTCTTACAAAGGTTTTGGAAATAGTGGTATCTCTGAATGTATCTGGGATGAAGCTTCCCTGCCATCTTCCTAGGAAATAAGGAAATGGTGATGTGCCTGAAGGTAAAGACCACCATGGGGCTTCCCTGGTGGCTCAGGGGTAAAGAACCCACCTGCAAATTCAAGAGACCTGGATTTGATCCCTGGGTCAGAAGATCCCCTAGAGAAGGAAACAGCAACCCACTCTAGTATTCTTGCCTGGCAAATTCCATGGACAGAGGAGACAGCCTGGAGGGCTACAGTTTATGGAGTCACAAAAGAGTCAGACATGACTAAGCAACTAAACAACAACAACAAAAGACCACCATCCAGGGTTCTCAGTCTGGAACTTTTGGCCATGAAACCCATTGACATCCTCAGGAAAAGTTTCCCAGGGCCTCCCCAAAGACCTGTATGGATTTTCTGTGCTTTGATAGGTTAATGTGACCATGCCTTTTCTTAAAACACGAGAGCTGGGTTTTAACCCAACTCTGCCCATGTTTTCCTATGTGATGTTGGCAAAAGTTGACTTCCTCTTTGAACTTCCGTTTTCTCATCTCCAAAAGTTCTATGAAAGAATTCACCTAATTCACTGGGACAAACCACAGAGGCAGTTTGAGAAATGGGCAAGTGTTTTTAGTTCTCAATGTAGGTATTTTCCAGGACACCTCAGGAGAGAGAATAAGACCCAGACATGTGGAAAGAAAGGAGTGGGCTTTATTAGGCAAGAATGAAGAGAGAGAGAGTGACTTGCAAGTCCAGTGAGAAGGAGCAAAGACACAAGGGGATGAGCAGCCATCAGAAGCTTCATAGACAGCTAGAGAAGAGGAGGCAACCACACGGCCCGCCATGAGGCTTTGGAAGGGGAATGGAAAGAGAATATTAACCCAAAATTGCCAGCAGAGAGCTGACCCTCCCATTGAGGTTCCTATCTCTGATGTATTTCCAGCTCTGAATTATGCTCACCCTGTCCTTGCTGGGCCTTTGTGAAGCACCCGGTAAGGCTGGAACAAAGCACTTTTTTATGGTGCAGGAAAAATATCTTGGCTAAAAGGGACAATGCCAAGGCTGAGAGGGCTAAAATTAAACCTTCCGGTGCTGTTTGACTTGGCAGTTGCGTGCACAGGCTGCTAACGTGGCCCCATCTCCCTGCCTCCCTCCCGGCTCTGGGCCTTCTGAGAGCACAGGGAACATGTGCTGAAGGAGTGGAAATGCTGCTTCCCCTGGCACCCTGTGGGGATGACAAATGCTTCTGGACCCATGTCACTGCCGCTTGGAGCTGCAGGTGGAGTAATACTTAGTTGGAAAAGAGTAGGTTTCCACACCAGCTAATTTGTAGGTTAAGATCAAACTGTATCTCTGCTTCCTGTTAATCTAATGGCTTTTCATGTTGAAACCAAAAAGAAATCTCAAGATAATCATATATTTGAACCTTATATTTACCTAGGAATTTGCAGCTTCACTTATGTAACTGTCGCCGAACCCAAAGAACCAGTTCTTAGTATTTTACATCATGCCGTGCGTTAGTGTTATCTATGAGAAACAGCCCAGACCTTGGAGTTAGACACATGAGGTGAGATCTCCACCTCCAGCACTTCTGTTAGTTGGTGCCTTTAGGAAAGTTATTTAATCTTTCTTATCCCATTCATCCAACTTTAAATTAAATGTACCTTAATAATTATCTCAAAATGCTAAATGGCTCAGTGGTAAAGAATCTGCCTTGCTGATGCAGGAGACATGGGTTCGATCCCTGGGTCAAAGATCCCCTGGAGAAGGAAATGGTCACCCACTCCAGTATTCTTGCCTGGAAAATTCCATGGGCAGAGGAGCCTGGTGGGCTACAGTCCATGGGGTCGCAAACACTCGGACACGACTTAGCAACTAAACAACAGCAACAACAAAAACTAAATGAAACAATAAATCTATTTCAATGATGTTTTAGCAGTAACAATCCTGGCTTATATTAGCAAGTACTTACCATGTGTTCATTCATGGACTAGGCACTTCATCTTGACACTGATTTAGAGTAGATGCCATGTATATCTTCATTTTAGAGTCAAGGAAAATAAGGCTCAGAGAATTTAACAAACTTGTCCAAGGTCACACTACAAGAAAACAGTGGAATTTGAACCCTAGAAGGCTCTTACCCTCTGTTAGCTCTTCTGCTTATTCAAGGAGATGAAAAACAAGAGAGTGCTTGCCAGGGCAAAACCTGTTATTTTAATGTAAGTGTTCATTATTCTCCTTTCTTGCCTGGGTGCTGCCTGACCTATGCACTTCTTTACCTAAATAAGTCAACTTAGAGGTACTGGTAGTCCTAGTCAGTTACCTCCCAGTTGCTGGGCTTTGGCCCTCATGGGGTTGGGGGAGGGGTTGGTTGCTAAATACAAGGGCAGCAATTGAAGGAAATGGGAATGTTTAGGCTGGAGAAGCAAAGGCTCTAGAGAGGAAATTTGAGCTCTCCTCATATAAGTGAAGGATTTACTGGTACAAAAATAGACTTATAAATCAGCATAACAGAGCGGGGAGTCTAGAAATAGATCTGGCTATACATAATTACTTAATGTATGATCAAGGAAGCTTTTCAGAGCAAGGGGAAAAGAAAATACAATTTTGTAAGGGATGCTGTCGTCATCACTTGCTAGCCATTTGGTGCAAAAAGGAAATAAGAACCATACCATGTACATCTTTTAACACATCATTACCATTTAAAATAAACACTTTCATATAAAATTAAATGAAAGAAAACTATTAGAAACTGAAAATATGCCAGACAAAATGCTAATAGCTATTATATATATATATATATGTATATGGCACTGGGCTTCCCTCATAGCTCAGTTGGTAAAGAATTCGCCTGCAACGCAGGAGACCCAGGTTCGATTCCTGGGTTGGGAAGATCCGCTGGAGAAGGGACAGGCTACCCACTCTGGTATTCTTGGGCTTCCCCTGTGGCTCAGCCAGTAAAGAATCCACCTGCAATGTGGGAGACCTGGGTTCAATCCCTGGGTTGGTAAGATCCCCTGGAGAAAGGGGCAGCTTCCCAGTCTTGTTTTCTGGCTTAGAGAATTTCATGAACTGTATAGTCCATGGGGTCTCAAAGAGTCTGTCACAACTGAGCTACTTTCACTTTCACTTTCATATGGTAAAGAACTAATGGTAAAAGCTAGTGGTAAAGAACCCATCTGTCAATGAAGGAGACATAAGAGACGTGGGTTCAATCCCTGGGTCAGGAAGATACCCTGGAGGAGGGCATGGAAAGACACCCTAGAGGAGGACAGACACTCCAGTATCCTTGCCTGGAGAATCCTATGGACAGAGGAGATTTTCGGGCTACAGTCCAGGGGGTCGCAAAGAGTCAGACACAACTGAAGCAACTTATCATGCATGTACCAATTCCATCTGAAAATACAAACCTTAGAGAAACTCACACAAATACACAAGGGGACATGTGAAAAAGATGTACACTACAAATTTGTAATACCAAAGTAAAAAAAAAAATGTGACAATAACTTAAATGTTCATCAGATTTGTTGTTGTTTAGTTTCTAAGTCATGTCTGACTCTTTGTGACCTCATGTACTGTAGCCCGCTAGGCTCCTCTGTCCATGGTGATTCTCCAGGCAAGAATACTGGAGAGGGTAACCATTTCCTTCTCCAGGGGATCTTCCTGACCCAAGGATTGAACACACATCTCCTGCATTGCCAGGAGATTCTTTACCACTGAGCTACCAGGGAAATAGCAAATGAGTAATTAATTTGAAGTATAGTCACATGATGAAACACTATAGAGTAGTCAAAAAGAACAAAGATATTATATGAATAAAAATGGTGATCTAAAAATATTTTTGAGAGGAGTTGGAGAATGACACATGCATTATGATGTCATCTACTTAAACATCAAAGAGCCAAACTGATACTATAGAGATATACATAATTGGTCCAAAGAATAAGGTATTCAAGAAGAAAATGCATAGCAAATAACAGAATGATTTTTCTGAGGAAGAAGGGAGGTGAGTGGGATTGAGAAGGAAAATGATGATAATTTCAAAACATGAGATGGCAATAGCATTTCTGAATTCTAGGTAGTAGGCCAACGGATATTTGTCATACTATTTGCTAAATTTTTCTGGATGTTTGAAATTTTTCACAACAAAAATGTAATTTATTTTCCTTTGTTCTGTAATTCAGATTTCTGTCAAATCCCAACTGACTTTTTCCTAGGTACACTCCATTGCAGAAGATTAACTAATCAAATGGCTTGGGTGCCATTATGATTTTGAATGATGATGTTTTCTTTCAGCTCTTATACAGAGTAATCACGTTCATTTCAAAGAAAACATGTGGCAGAAAACTGAGGAGAAAATTGTGCCAGACTCTAAGAATTTTACTGAATACTTTAAAGCATGTCCATTTTAAGTCTAGTAAAAAAAGACATTTCTTTTATTCTCCATTGGTAATTCTCAAGTGGTTTCATTTTTGTGGTATGCAAATTGGTAGCACAAAGCAAAATGGAAATCAAGTTAATTTCCATAGTCTCATGACTCTTTCTTTGGTGCTACAATTGCATCTACAGTTAACACTTTCTAGGTAGTTTTTGTGCATTACAATTATTTGTTTCCTTGCCTGTCTTGACTAGACTCTTGGAATGCTTTGAAGATGGAGGCCCAATTTCATTCATCAAATACCCTTATCACATGGGCATTCAGTGAGTGCTTTTAAAATGATTTTATAAAATTTTAATTCTCATCTGTGCATGTGTGCTAAGTTGTTTCAGCCGTGTCCGACTCTTTGCAGCCCTATTGACTGTAGCCCACAGGTTCCTCTGTCCATGGGGTTCTTCAGGCAAGAATACTGGAGTGGGTTACCATGCTGTCTTCCAGGGGATCTTCCTGGCTCAGGGATCGAGCCCACATCTCTTACGTCTCCTTCATTGGCAGGAGGGTTCTTTACTACTAGTGCAACTTTCATCTGTGAATGGAGATATTAGATACAACAGTTTAATGAAACATTGGCAAGACATTCTGAGAGATTCTGACCTTTTGAGGTGCTGAATCAATAAAGTTGGAATGACAGCAACTCTTTGGGTCCATCTGGTTTCCTGCCATTGTACTAAACACATTAAATGAGTATGTAATTGCTTGCAGTTGCTGTTGTTGTTTTTCCAGAATTGTAAGCATGAGTATTGGGATAATTTTGTAAAGGTCACTCTGAATAGTCTCATGGAATGGTATAATAAAGTCCACTTAATGATAAATATGTGTTTCATTGCCATAATGGAACATAATCCTTGGCCAACTATCTAGGCACAGTTTCTTTCAGCCTTAGGCTCTAGAAGCATATTTTGGGTCAGAGGACTCAAGGAAGGTAGAGAGGAGCTTGCCAGGTCACACAGAAAAACTTCCTTGTTTTCCTTTTTTGAAACCTTTCTTTTCTAATTAAATTTTTTTTACTGTTTTATTTCACTGTATTTGATACATTTCCTAAACCTAACTGAAATCACTTCTGAAGTATGGAAGACTAGATAAAAGAAAACAGAGAAGAGCATGACTCTAGAAAAATACGTGCTACCATTAGAAGAATTTATTTTAAAAAGGAATACTTAGAAGGAGGTAAATTTTATTTATATCACAACTATGTAAAAAAGTAAGCATATAGAAAAAAGATCAGAAAGAAAATGTCAAATAATCACAATAATTAACTTTGAATATTAAGATGATGATTTAAATTTCTTTACATTTTAGAATTTTTCAGATTCTTATCATTGTCAAATATTATCTTTATAATGAAACCGAACATTACTCTTAAAGGACTTAAACATTTAGATAGCACACAGGCAATTCTCAAATGTCTGGCAATTATATATTTGCTTAATGTCTTTAGAGTTGTCTTGACTGACCTAAATTTAACCAAGTTGACTGATTAACAAGTGTTCTCCCCAGAATTAAACATATAATACTGACTAATGCCAGGGACAGCTAAACACTCCAGGTTAGAAGGGGTCTGCAAAAAGTTCAAGTTCTGGAGTAAAAAAGGCCTGGGTCTGCTGGATGACCAAGTACATTGTTCATTCCCTCAAAGCTCCACTGTCCTCTTCGGTTAAATACAGAACTTTCATAAACCCTCTGGTTTTGTTCTGAAGATAATGTGTTCTGTTATGGATGCATGGGAAGTGCCTGAATTATTTTTGTCATGAAATAGTTCCCATCCCTCTGCATCTTCCTCTTCCTGGTTATTCCTCACTAGATATACTGGATATGTTACTATTATGTCCCATCTCTTCTTTAGCTGAGACGGCCTTATCTGATTTCATATTCAGGGAAGTATTGTTAAGGTGTTTTTAGGCAGAGATGACCTAAAAATCTAATCAAAGTTGGCACAGCACAGGTCAGTCAATGACGTTGGATGGTGGGAAGGGCTGTGCAAATAGAGATAGAAGTCATCAGACTTACACTTTCAGGGATTTGGAATGGAAAGCAGATGGTACTGGATCCTTCGTCAATAGTGATTACAAAGCTAAACTGCAGAGAGAGAAGCTGAGATGCTATGTATAGAGAGAAGAACATCTTGGATTCCACAAGACCAAGAAAAGGAGACAACAGCAAGTCCTCAGAGTTCTGCTGGTTCCTGACGGCTCCTTAGGTCTAGTTCTGACGCTCATTCTTAAAATAAGTATTCTTTGTATAAATTCAATGTTCAGAGGCAGATAACACTGCTTTAATGCAATGTATGCCCTGACTGGAGAGAGCTTCTAGGTTCTAAATTTATGCCGCAGCTGAGAGAATACCTGCTTATGTAACCTCATGGCCCGGTCTGAATGCCACCACGAGGGAGCAAAAATTGATTCTTTCCTGTTAACAGCAGCATTCTTTTATGTAAAACTAAAACTTTTTTTAATCATCAAAAGATACATTTTGGGCTGTGGACTTCTGGGTGAATTGTGGAAGTGAAGACATCCACTAAATCACTAAATTCACTAGGGGATCTGTGAACACATGTGAAAACTAAGCCTTGGAAATGACATAGTGTGTCTTTCATATATCATTGCATTATTTTCAAATATATGTCAATGCTACTGCTATTAATAATACATGAATTTTAAGCATTACTGAATTTTATAGTAGCTATTTATCACTCTGTATTCTTTCAATTGACTAATAATGAAATCACAAAGATTAACTTTGAGACTTAAAAAAGTGCTAGCATTACAAAGAAGTCCTAGGAGTGTAAAGTAGTGCTGAAAAAAATTAGGAATGCTTGACAAACTGTAGACCTGATGAAAACCTCAATAAATTTGAATTTATCCTCAATAGAATAGAATATTAATTCTGAAGGGTGGGGTACTGAAGAACCTGCTGGCTGGATTAGAGGGTTTGGTGTGAATTACATTTTTTATTCTGTTGAGTAATGGCAGCCCACTCCAGCATTCCTGCCTGGGAATCCCATGGATAGAGGAGCCTGGCAGGCTACAGTCCACTGGGTCGTGAAGAGTTGAACACAATTTAGCAAAAACCATCTTTGGGGCTTCCCAGGTGACGCAGTGGTAAAGAATCTGCCTGCCAAGCAGGAGACATGGGTTCAATCCCTGAGTCTGGAAGACCCCCTGGAGAAGGAAACGGCAACCCACTCCTGTATTCTTGCCTGAAAAATCCCATGGAGAGAGGAGTTTGGCAGGCTACAGTCCATGGGGTTGCAAGGAGTCGGATACGACTTAGTGACTAGACAACAACAAATACCTTTTTAGAACAACATAAAAGGAGTGCCAATTTCTCTATTAAATTCTGGGCTGTATAGTTAAGAGTTACAAAAAAGAACAGATATTCAACATTCATTCTCTATCTGATGAATTATACCATCAACCCAATTTTCCATGAACACAATATCTTCCTCTCTCTCTTCACAAATACAGTCATGCTCCTATGTGATCTACCTCCTAAATATTTCCCAAGTTTGTACAAGTCTCTGAATCTGCACTGCACCATTTCAGCCCAAGCCAATATCACTTCTCACGTGGACGATTATAATTGTCTCCAAACAGGTTTGTTTACATTTAGCTCCTCCCTAATTCATTCTCCAGAAGGATCTTTTGCAAATGCAAGTCTGATCAAGTCACTTCCTTTCAAAAACCTTCCATAGTTTCCATTTTCTTCTTTGTTGTTGTTGTTCCGTTGCCTAGTCATATCTGACTCTTTGCAACCCCATGGACTGCAGCACACGAGGATTCCCTGTCCTTCACTATTCCTCTTAGCACCCAGTTAAAAAAAACAAAAACAAAAAACACTCTGAACAGTCCTCATAAGATTCATCACAATATGAAATCAGGCTGTTTGCCACTTTTCGGAGTTGCTGTTTCCCACCAGGTTCACTTTCAAATCCAGCTCTTTGCACTTGCTATTATCTGTGTTGGGAGCACTCTTTCTGTGCCTCCTTCACCTGTCTGACTTCCACTCTTACTTCACTGTTGTTCTTAGTTGCTAAGTCAGGTTGGAACCTTTGCAACTCCATGGACTGTAGCCTGCCAGGCTCCTCTGTCTAGGGGATTCTCCAGGCAAGAATCCTGGACTGGGTTGCTACTTCCTTCTCTAGAGTATCTTCCCCACCCAGGGATGGAACCTGCATCTCCTGCATTGGTAGGCAGGTTCTTTATCACTGAGCCACCTGGGAAGCCCCTACTCTTACTTTAGATCGCAGCATAAATCTTACTTTGCCTCTGCACTAAGTTCCTTAGATTAAGTTAATCTCTTTGCCTTGGTAGCTTGGAAGGTAAAGCATCTGCCTACAATGCGGCAAGACCCAGGTTCGATCCCTGGGTCAGGAAGATCCCCTGGAGAAGGAAATGGCAAACCACTCCAGTATTCATGCCTGGAAAATCCCATGGACTGAGAAGCCTGGTGGGCTACAGTCCATGGGATCGCAAAGAGTTGGACACAACTGAGCGACTTCTCTTCTTCATACAGGACCATAGGAGCATAATCTCTGCTTCCCCCAAACCCACCGCCTGATCAGTTCTGAATCATTTGTTTGTTGTATTTTCCTTACTATAAGCTCCATGAAAGAGTCTAGGCTTTTTTTTTTCCCACTTCAAAAATTTCCATTACAGGGCTTGGCACATAATAAGCACTCAATTAAAATCTGCTAAGCTGGATTAATCAATTAATGTTTATTGAGTTGGATTAACTGTCATACTCTCACAGAAGAAATTCTGAGGCTTAAAGAGGCAACTTCAAAAATCTACTGATAACAGATTTGTTTCAGATAGTTAACATCCACAAAGCATTTGCCTTCCTTAAAATTTTTAATCCTAAATATTTTGTGTTGGTTGTTATTGAACATAGAATATTTTTCCAATTTTCATTTCTGAAAGCTTTTTTGATAGACTAAAAGTCTATTTATTTTCATAATTTATCTTGCATCCAGCCTCCTAATATTCACTAATTTTTGTCTCTACTTGAAACTTTGGATTTTCTCTAAATAAACTCAGCAAGGCTTCCGTGATAGCTCAGTTGATAAAGAATCCGCCTGCAATGCAGGAGACCCTGGTTCGATTCCTGGGTCGGGAAGATCTGCTGGAGAAGGGATAATCTACACACTCCAGTATTCTTGGGCTTCTCTTGTGGCTCAGCTGGCAAAGAATCCATCTGCAATGTGAGAGACCTGGGTTAGGAAGATCCCCTGGAGAAGGGAAAGGCTACCCACTACAGTATTCTCACCTGGAAAATTCCATGGACTGTATGGAACCCCATATTTCATGGGGTTGCAGAGAGTTGGACACAACTGAGTGACTCTCACTTTCACTTTAAGCTCAGCAAAAAAAATAAAAAAATGACAGCTTAATCTCTTTCTCGGTGTTTATTCTGCTTATTTTATTTTGTCACCATATTGCTTTTGCACAAATAAAGAACAATAGAAATTTTTAATTTTTTCTGAGTGAAGACAAGGTATAAATGAACATGAAAGTGTTAGTTGTTCAGTCATGTCAACTCTTTGTGACCCCATGGGCTGTAGTCTGCCAGGCTCCACTGTCCATGGAATTCTCCTGGTGAGAATACTGGAGTAGATTGTCATTTCCTTCTCCAGGGGATTTTCCTGATCCAGGGATTGAACCCGGGTCTCCTGCACTGCAGGCAGATTCTCTGCCATCTGAGCCAGCAGGGAAGCCTTGAAAATATAAATATACAGTAATAAATTTGTATCTATTTCTGAGAAAAGTGGCTCATTGCAAGATTTTTGCTCTATAACACTTTAATATTCTGGTAAGACCTTGAGATTTACCTATTGCATTTGATAATAGTAGGTAGAGATGGAAAGATCTTAGAGATATCCTAGTTTAACCCAACTTATTCTACATATGAACTGAGGCCCAGCAAAAGAAAGTGATTTGACCAAGACAAAAAGCTAGGAGTAAAGCCCAGGCAAAAATACCAAAATGTTATGACCCCTGGGACAATGTCTTTAATAAAACTTTTGTTGATTAGAACTTTAGATGTATTTTTTTGTGTGTGCTGATTTTTTAATATTACACATAAAAAACACTTTAGTAATCTAAATTAAAATATTTATTCTAAAATTTTATTATTACTAGCATGGCAGAAGCTTCCAGCTTCCTTCAAAATCCATGTCCTTCTTCCTTAATAATAAAACTCCTAATTTATAGCAGGGGTTTTGCTAAATGTGACTGAATTCTGGCCAATGGTATATATGCCAATTTTCAGGTCTGACTTAGGGAAGGGTCCTTAAAAGGAAAGAATGCACCCTTTATCTCCCCCTTCTCCTTCTTGCTAGTAGAAAGTATATGTGAGGCTTGCAGCCATGGCGGATGGAGAGGTGGAAGCGACCTGTGAAGGATGGCAGAGGTGAAGGGCAGAAGGAGACTGAGCCCTTGAGAACTTCGTGAAGCTCCCCTATCAACCTTGCACTGCCAACCGCTGGATTTCTTTTATATGATTGAGAAATCAACTCTCCTTTTAACGTTTTGTTATTTGGGGTTCTCTGTCATTTTAAGCTGAATCTAATTCTAACTGGTCTGTTAGTAAATTATAGGAATGCAAGCTCTTGCTCAAAAAAAAAAAAGAAAAAGAAAACATAATAGATTATGAAAGTGTTAAGTCACTCAGTCGTGTCTAACTCTGCAACCCCATGGATTATAGCGTGCCAGGCTCCTCTGTTCATGGCATTTCCCAGGCAAGAATACTGGAGAGGAAAAAAAAAGAGAGAGAGAGAGAGACAGAGAAAGAATACTGTGGGGGGGGGCGGGGCGGCGGAGAAGAATACTAGAGTGGGTTGCCATTTCCTTCTCTAGGGGATCTTCCTGACCCAGGGATTGAACCAAAGTCTCCTGAATTGCAGGCAGATTCTTTATTGTCTGAGCCAAGATGTTTAATAGAATTCTGGTTATATTCTCAAGAACTTGAAACTTAAAATAATGATAATGACAATAACAGCAGTGTATTGACTACTGTGGGCAGCCTGTGGAGAGCAATGGCTCTGAAATGGCTCTGAAGTCATACTTTCTGGTCTTGCCGCTTATTGGCTGTGTGACTGTGGGCCTGTCGCCTACTGTTTCTAAGTTTTCTTTGCAGTCAGAACATCAGAAGTTCTTCAGCATGGGTTGCGAGCATTAGAAAAATAAACACATATGATAATGTCAATATAAATTAACCCCATGTAGTATTATTGATCTTATCATTGAAACCATCACTACTACTACCTCTAAAGTCTAGATATCATATATACTTATGTGGTAATACCTGTAATTTAATTGTCATGATAATACTGCCCCATAGGTATCATTATCAATATTTCATGATAAAATGATTCACCTAAGTTGGAATATTTTGTGACAGAACCTGACTACAAAACCCACAATTCTTTCCATTACACCATGCTCATCTTATTTAAGATTTTATAAACTTTAACACTTTATGTCAAACACACTCATTTGAAAGTATTTTCTTACCATTATTGTAACTATACTGTGGTTCCTGATCCTTCTGTCAATAATAGAGTCCTTACTCCTCTTTCCCACTGTCTTCCTAATTCATAGCCTTGGTGTCCTCAAAGTGATCCCACCTCCAGCTCTCACCCTAGGGAGGTCTGGGTCCTGTGTATCCCGGAAGTTTTCCCAGAGCACACTCTGCTTCTCTCACAACTGTTCTTATCAGACTATCAACTATCTATCTTCCCCACTGGAGTGTGAGTTCTGAGAGGGTATGAACAATGTCTTGTATCCTCAGAGTACCTTGTAAGTGCTTAATAAACACTTGTTGAATCAATGAAAACCACTCTAACTTAGCGGAACTATAGAGGCATTTGGGTGTGTTTAAAGGCCCACATGAAAACAACCAAGGGTTTAGGAGAAGTACTTGACACACAGGTGCTTGCAAGTTATCTGGAAACTGTCCCAGTGAATTATGCATCAGATAGTGTGGTTCTCTCTCCAGAGGAGCTGGCATCAAAAGCTCTGTTTTCCTTATTACTGGGGGGCTTGTGAGTGATGGATAAAGTGGGGGATGCTAAAACCTGGAAGCAAGGCCCATTCCTCTCTTCTCAAAGAGAAATGCAGCACTCATTTCCTTCTCAAGACAGCCACGGTAAACATGCCTCAGTAGCAATCCCAGGAGACTGAGTTGGAAATCTTGACCTCAGTGGATTTCCCTGGAATCTATTACTTCAAGCAGCTCAAAATAGATCTCCATGTTACCATTTCTTACAGCACCAAGTATTTTTCTTTCATGATACTTAATCTTACTTGTAATTTTAGGCTATTTTGTGATTTTCGTGCTTGCGTGCATGTGCTCAGTCCTGTCCTACTCTTTGTGACCCCATGGACTGCAGCCCGCCAGGTTCCTCTGTCCATGGAATTTTCCAGGCAAGAATACTGGCGTGAGTTGCCATTTCCTTCTCCAGGGGGAATTTCCTGACCCAAGGATCAAACCTGTGTCTCCTGCATTGGTAGGCAGATTCTTTTATCACTGTGCCACCTGGGAAGTCTAAAGGCAAGGATTATAGCTGTTTTAGTTTACCCTGTGCATTTAGTACTAGGCAAATGATAGATGCCTTCAACAGGTATTTGTTGAAAGAATGAATGAACTGATGAAGCACAGGGATGGTACTTCATGTAAAAGTAACATAGTGAAGAGAAAAGCAACATAGTAAAGTAAGTGGAAAGAGCACAGATCTGTTTGGGTCTAAGAGCCATCACTTACAAATTTATGAATTTGTGTTAGTTAATCAATCCCTGTAAGTACTAATCTCTTCATCCAGAGTACAGATACTATTTCATTGAATTATTGTGAAAATGCGTGAGATAATATGTATGTAACAGTAAAGCGTCTACACAGTCCTTGGCACAGAGGGAGGGTAAGTGCCACAAGTGTTTGCAAACACTGCACACCTTTAAAAACAGCTCTTCCTCTTTTCCCCTTCGTTGCTCAATTAACTGTGGGGAGTTTCAGAACATTTGCACATCATAACGTGTAAGACTCTGTGACAAGTGGAAAGAACTCTGATGAGTAAACCCTGGGGAATGTGAGGTTCTTTTGCCCCTGAAATATCTTCCCCATATAACCAGAAATTTCCACTTCCCTATTCCATCTCTTAGACCTCTTGGGGTCCTTTGATTCATTAAATCCATATTTATTGAGCATCTAGCTGTATATGCTAATCACTGGATTTGGTTCTGAGAATACACTGGTGAATTACATAGAAGTTGAGTCTAAAAGCTTTGTTGTGCAAATAAGTCCTGGAAGAACCTAGGGACCTTAATGATTCACATTATTGCTGTAAACAATAGTGATAATAATTATCTGATATTGCACATTCCTTCTATCCCCAGCTCTGTCCTACGTATGCTTCATACATAAACTGATTTAATTTTTATGAGGACGATACAAGATAGACTTTCCATTTTCAGGCAAGGAAACAGAACATGCTGTAACTAGCCAGTGGTAATGCTGGGGTTTGACTTCAGGTCTATGTAACACTACTGACATGATTTTTCCATCTACCACCAATGTCTGCCTATCACTTTTAATGGTCTAACTGATTTAAGAAGTGATGAACTGGCATTAGTTTATAATTTACTTCATTTTATTAGGCTAGTCACTTTAATAAATATAGTTCTTATAATAACTGATATAAAAATATAGGTTCATAAAAGTTGAGCTTTCACACCACTTGCATTTGGTACAGCAATCTTAAAAAAACAAAACAAAACAAACCTTAAAATGATAGCAAAAGTCAGGATCCAGGTGTTTTTCTTTTACACCAAGAGTGTCAAATTAATGAACCTTGAACCACAAAAGACCATGTATGTTCTTATCTTGGCCAGTTTACTCTACACTATGTTTTAAAAGTGGAAGCAGTGACAGATATTATTTTCTTGGGCTTCAAAATCAGTGTGGATGGTGACTGCAGCCAAGAAATTAAAAGACACTTGTTCCTTGGAAGGAAAGCTCTGACAAACCTAGACAGCATATTAAAAAGCAAAGACATAAAAAAAAAATAAATAAAAAATAAAAAGCAAAGACATCACTGTGCCAACAAAGGTGTGTACAGTCAAAGCAATGGTTTTCCAGTAGTCATGTATGGATGTGAGAGCTGGACCATAAAGAAGGCTGTTCCTGCTGCTGCTGAGTTGCTTCAGTCGTGTCCGACTCTGTGCGACCCCATAGACCGCAGCCCACCAGGCTCCTCCGTCCCTGGGATTCTCCAGGCAAGAACACTGGAGTGGGTTGCCATTTCCTTCTCCAATGCATGAAAGTGAAAAGTGAAAGTGAAGTCGCTCAGTCGTGTCCGACTCTTAGCGACCCCATGGTCTGCAGCCAACCAGGCTCCTCCGTCCATGGGATTTTCCAGGCAAGAGTACTGGAGTGGGTTGCCATTGCCTTCTCCGAAAGAAGGCTGAGCGCCAAAGAAATTATGCATTTGAATTGTGGTGCTGGAGAAAACTCTTGAGAGTCTCTTTGACTGCAAGGACGTCAAACCAGTCAATCCTAAAGGAAATCAACCCTGAATATTCATTTGAAGGACTGATGCTGAAGCTGAA
Organism: Cervus elaphus; assembly: GCF_910594005.1. Taxonomy (NCBI): domain Eukaryota; kingdom Metazoa; phylum Chordata; class Mammalia; order Artiodactyla; family Cervidae; genus Cervus; species Cervus elaphus. The sequence goes on along the minus strand of NC_057825.1, from coordinate 25,262,641 downwards.
GCTCCAATCCTTTGGCTACCTGATGCGAAGAGTTGACTCATTGGAAAAGACCCTGATGCTGGGAAAGATTGAAGGCAAAAGGAGAAGAGGGTGGCAGAGGATGAGATGGTTAGATAGCATCACCGACTCAATGGACATGAATCTGAGCAAACTCCAGGAGATAGTGAAGGACAGGGAAACCTGGCGTGCTGCAGTCCATGGGGTCACAAAGAGTCAGACATGACTTAGCGACTAAACAACAACAACAACAACAATGTTTTAAAAGGTAGAGATTCTAGGCAAGTATTCTGTTTGATCAAAATATCATCATTTTAACACTCCTTTAACACATAGCCCACTTTATTTAACTACTGCTTTAGATCTTGAGCTTCTTGAAGACAGATATTTGTCTTAAAGATCTTTGTAGCCCTGGAATCAAACTGGATCTGTGGCATATGGTAAAAGCACAAGAGGAGTCTGCTGTTGAGTAAGAGAAATTCTGCCTATTACGAGCTCCTGGGAGTGTCAAAATGGGGCACAGGGCTGGCCTGGAACAGAACAAATTCTGAATGCAGGAAATGTTATTCACCACCTTCCGGGAGCCTAACAGTCTGCTATTTAGTTTCTTCAAACAAAACTTGCTTTCAAGAGAAAAACTCAGAAATTTATTTAAGCTAAAACTATAAGGGTAAATTCTGTTTTAAAGCCCCTAACTATGTCCCCTTAGGTGTATGGCCCTGTGAAAGATCCAAGGATTACTGAGGCCCTGTGTCTGCTTTCTAGGAATTCCCAGATGGGTTAGGAAGCGTACTACTGGAAATGACGATGAAGAGGATGATGATGATAGTGGTAATAGCAGTAATAATGATAATAAAGGCAAAGCGTGCTATTAAAAATGGTAATCAAACAATGTTCTGGGATCTTAGCCTAGAAATGACTCTCTCTCCTATTTCCTGCTCCAAAACAAAGTGACAGACGTAATGACATTTCAGGAAGGTTTTGATCAGAAGAGGTTTTTCAGAACTTTGGAAAGGAATACAGCTATATGCTCATAAAGTAGTCTCCAAAAACTACAAACTAGTTTAGGTGAATTTTCCACAAAGTATTTAACATTATGACTCCTCGGGCCTACTGTTTCTCCAGAGTCCCATTCTCTGTCACTAAGCAGAAAAGCCTACATTCAAAGAAATTACTCATTCTGCTAGTGATGCCCGGAAATGTATACCAAGGACATTGTCCAGTCCATTCTTAAAAAGGCAGTGAAGTTTGTGCACAAAGATGCTCCCTTCAGTGGTCTTTAAAAAGTTAAAAGTGTAAGAATAAGAGAATACTGAAGCAAATCTTCTCTATGCATATGGTGGAGTGTAATGTCTTAAAATTACATCTGTGGGGCTTCCCTAGTGGCCTTGTGGTTAAGAATCTGACTGACAATGCAGAGGACACAGATTTGATCTCTGGTCCGGGAAAATCCCATATGCTACAGAGCAACTAAGCCCGTGAGGGTCTAGAGCACAGGCTTTGCAACAAGAGAAGCCACTGCAATGAGAAGCCTGTGCGCTGTACTAGAGAGTAGCCCCCACTTGCCGCAACTAGAGAAAGCCTGCAGGTAGCAACGAAGACCCAGCGCAGCCAAAAATAAATAAATAAATCTTTTTAAAAAATTACATTTGTGAGCAGTTTTAATTGCAAAGGTGGTGTTAACGGGGAAAAAAAGCAGAATACAAATTTTAAAGAAACAAGTAGTCTCAATTAGAAAAAAAATATTTATAAAGGAGGAAAATATAACCTATAAATGATAGATTGTAAGTGATTTTTATTCTTTCCTCTGATTTTTCTTTTCTTTTCTGATTCTATTTTTTCTGGGTTTTGCTTTCTAAATTTTCTACAATGAGCAAGTTTTATTCTTTTTACTCAGAAAAAGTACTTTAAAAGAGCAAAGTCCTGGCTTTCAATGAAGCTCATTTAAGAGCTGTCATATGAGTAGCAGCTTGAAGTGTGGTTATTTGTTTGGTGAGTTATCTGGAATGCCAACAGTAACACTCTTTAGTTCTAGTTTTTGGAGTTTTGTCAAATGAATGTTTAAAATTAGATTTAAAAAGTCTTTTGAAAGAAAAAAGCAGTCTCTGTCTCCACTTAATTAAAAAAGAAAAATTCTGCACTCATATCTAATCTAAGACAACCACAAAACTGGAATATTCTCACTGTTATAATGATGCAAACTCAACCACCGTGATAATCAGTGGTGTCCAAATTAGATTCAAATTCAGAGAAATAATGTGATTTTGGCTATTGACCATAGAAATCAGTAACTACACTTCAGATAAATAGCTGGAATGCTGTATGAATTTTTAGCCTTCCTTCTATCAGCATTACATCACCTCCTGCTACTGCTACTGCTAAGTCACTTCAGTCGTGTCTGACTCTGTGCGACCCCATCCCTGGGATTCTCCAGGCAAGAACACTGGAGTGGGTTGCCAGTTCCTTCTCCAATGCATAAAAATGAAAAGTGAAAGTGAAGTCACTCAGTCATGTCTGACTCTTTGCGGCCCCATGGACTGCAGCCTACCAGGCTCCTCTGTCCATGGGATTTTCCAGGCAAGAGCACTGGAGTGGGGTGCCATTGCCTTCTCCGACGTTACTTCCTAGTGAGTTTCAATTCACAGATGTGTAACCTTATAGACTTATTACAAAAATCTGAATACTCTTCACCAGCAACCTCTGGTTCTCACATGACACAGAAAAAACTGCTTACTTTATATTTTCTAAATAAGCAGGCATAAGCACTATAAGAACATTATGTTACTGTCACTGGGCTACAAGCTTTTATAAATACAATGTTTTGAATTCAAACATCGTGTTCTAGATAAAATACCTGTTAACTTCATAAATGGGCTTTAGATGGGCTTTAGATGTCCCCAATTCAGAGACGGCCTTTCAGCTGTACTCAGTTCTATGCTTCTTGATTATGAATTCATTTAATTTTCTCAATTTAAATGAAAAACTCTTTGAGAACAGCAAATACTACTTTATTATTTAAAAAATGAGTCTCAATTAAATGCTTGGTTTCTGCTAGTCATTTAAAATGTACATATAACCTCTGGTTTTCACAACAATTTTGTGAGACAACTATAATTTACATTTAACAACTGAGAAGACTGAAGTTCAGAGAGATTAAATTATTTGCCTAAGGCTACACAGCCATTAAATGGCAGAGTCAGAATTCAAATTTGGTTTTATTGCCCAATATTATTTCAATTTTCCCATGTTGCTGATGTCTGATCTTTAGATTATTTTGATTATCTTATTCAGAATTTCTATTTTATACCCTAGGAAACTGGGATCTCGAGGAATGAAGTGACTTGCCCAAGTTCATAAGAACAAAAAATAGATTCAAACCTGAATCATTTTAATTGCCCCTATTTGTTTTTTTTTTAATTATGCTACTTATGCAAAGTTATGTTAACCTCTGCTAACATGATATCATATTTTAATTTTTCCTATTCCTTTTAATTGACATGATAATAGCTTGTAACATTTCACTCTTTTCAACTTGAGATCACTTTTAAATTCACAAATTTCCTTCCTCTTCATGTGGGAAACCACATGAAACATGCCAGTGAGGAGGATTCAGAGCTGTTAGTCATCAGCCATTATGGGACAACTGTGGTCAAATTTATACCCAGAAGCAAAACGGAAGTGATCACAAGGGTCAGTAGCCAAAGCACTCCAAGAAGTTTTCTCAAGTTTCTTGGCCTAGTATACTATTTTTTTCTTTTAAACTTCTTTAAGGAAAGGAAACTAAAATTCACTAAAATATTTGTACATGCCAGAGATTATTCTAAGCACTTTCATAGACATTATGCTATTAAACCTTGCAACTAATCTCAGGAACATAATTTTTACTTTTCAAAAGTTAGATAACTTGTTCAGAGCAATTAGGCTCATCTTTGAAGCCATGTCTCTTTTATCCATACCATATTTTCCTCTAGTGAGAAACATGTCTTATATAAATGTTTTATATAAAACAGGCTGCTGTCTACTGGAGAAGGAAATGGCAACCCACTCCAGCATTTTTGCCTAGGTAATCCCGTGGACAGAGGAGCCTGGTGGGCTGCTGTCCATAGGGTCGCACAGAGTTGAACATGACTGAAGTGACTGAGCATGCATTGGAGAAGGACATGGCAACCCACTCCAGTATTCTTGCCTGGAGAATCCCAGAGACGAAGGATCCTGGTGGGCTGCCGTCTATGGGGTCGCACAGAGTCAGACACGACTGATGCGACTTAGCAGCAGCAGTGGCAGTTGTCTACTAACCAACTGGGATGTGCAGACCTTATCTAGATCCGGATTCAGATAAATTATAATAATACTTATGAGCTTTGAACACTGACTAGATTTTCGACGACATTAAATAATTTTGGGGGTATATAACAGTACTGTGGACATGTTTCAAAGATTCCTTACAGATATATATTTGAATATTTATAGATGCAATGACATAGTGTCATAATTTGTTCAACTAAACCATTGGAGGGGGAAGTATGGGTATAGAAGTAAAGCAAAGTGACTCTTAGTGGTTAAAATTGAGTGATGGGTACCTAAGAGTCATTGTATCATTCTCTTCAAATGTGTATGCTTTCCATAATAAAAAAACAAAGCAAAGAAAAAGCCTATGTAGATAGGCAGGCTTTCCTGGGGGCTCAGCAGTAAAGAATCCGCATACCATAGGAGACATGGGTTTGATCCCTGGGTCAGGAAGATCCCCTGGAGCAGGAAATGGTAACCCACTTCAGTATTCTTGCCTGGGAAATTCCATGGACAGAGGAACCTGGCAGGCTACAGTCCATGAGGTCGCAAAGACTTGGACACAACTTAGCAACTAAACATCTACAAAAAGATAGATAGAGCCCTTGGTTTAAGTAACACCTTTATTACTTAGTAGATGTGTGACCTGGAAAAAATTACTTTCTGAGACACAGTTTCTTGGTCATAAAATGAAGCTTACCTTGCAGACCTGTAATGTGGATTCAATGAAGTAACGTGTAAATAGCCAACATAGTGTCCTATACACTTTAAATTCTTTACACCACTACTATTTAATGTTATTACCAAGTATAAATGATCTTTGCTTTCATTTCCTTGCTCTCCTGAAATTAGCTAAGAGAGATAACTTCCAATATTCAGATGAATCTGATCTTGGTTATGAGCCAAAGATGAAGGATACAAGCGCTCTGTGTACTTGGATATCTACTGAGTGCCTCTTTGGAAGAACATCATTCTTTTCCAATTTCTCCTGTACCATTGGTGATCTGGATCCAGACAATTTTCTTCTGTCACTCCAGTTCACACCAGTTTCTTCTTTCTAACACCTACACCAGCAATTCTGGCCTATACCTCTTGCTTTATGAATGAACGATATACCATTTTGTATTGTTTCTTTTATAACCAGCTTATCGAATGGGTTGGTTACATAGCTTTATTTTCTCATCTCTTCCTCAAATATGCTCTAACTGTGCCTTCCTTTCCCATTTCAGGATGATATATTGGGTTGATCTGTATCTTTCCAAGTAACTTTCGGGTATCAGAAAAGTAGGTATTAAAGTAGGTATTAAAAAGCTCAGTCTAATTTAAATGTAAATTTCCACTATATATCCAACCTAGTCTCTCCTTTCTCAGCTCAATTTTGACTGAGCAGAAGAGAGGAGATTTTAATCTATTCTTTATTCTGCTTGCTTCCCTCTTTCACTGTTTGCTCTGCTGCTCCAGGGAGGGGCCAAGAAAAGGAGGTTATATAGGAAATGGGCAGTCTCACTTATTCTTACAGGTACTGTGTAGCCTAGCCATCAACACCCTTTGTGAGTCAGAGGCCCAAATGCTGCTTCTCATAACCCCAGGTGTTTTCGGACTCTTTAAGAGTGCCTGACTGGTGATTGCCACGCTTTACGACTTATTAATGGGGCAACGTACACTTGACAGGCTACCACTCCTATTCAGCTGCCCTCCAGTGGCACACCTCTCTAGAGGGGGCCTGAAAATTTATCAGACAGATTTCCTTTCAAGGAACTTCCAGTTCCCTATGAGAACTGGCACATATACAAGTGACTATGAGTTCAGATGTGGTAAAAAGCCTGAGAGAGAACTCTTGGCTAAGACGACTAGGGCAGGATTCCGAGGAAAGAATAAGATTTTGATAATTAGGGTTGTGGAGACTCGTGAGAAATGATTTCCATTGTCCCTGAGGGGAAGTCGTTGCTCCTGCTGACCTGCACTGAGAGGCACAGACCTTGTTCAAAATGGATTCTCTTTGGACACAGACATATACGGGTCTCTTTTGTTTCTTCAGTCATTTCCCCCCGTCCTTGCATTGTTCAGGTCTGCATACACATGCTGCATTCAAGGATGCAAGGCCCAGTGACTCTTACAGACCTGTTTATTCCATTAGGATAAAAGTTTTATTGCCAAAGCCTGTCTGCTGGAACAAACACTTGGGCATGGCCACGGTTGCCTCTCTTTCCACAAGAGTGTCTCTGAAAATTGGAACATGCTTACTCCACTGAGAAACACTGTGGGCTCAACTACATGAGAAATCCTGAGGAAAAAAACCAGAGGTTGATGTGTCTAAAATTTTAAATAATTTGATTTTCCCCTCCAGATTTATTTTATTTTAAAATCACCTTTTCAATTTTACTGTGTGAAACATAGTTACCATATGCTTGCCATTTTACACTAGGAACTGAGGTAGGGGAGGATAGGGGGCAGGGGACTTCTTTCAGTAGATGTAATCTCATTGCAATAATTTGCACCAGATCAGTACTCTGATTCTTAATTTATCTTTTTAAAATAAAAGATAAACTAAAATTCTAAAGTTGAATAATAATCGTAAGCCTCTTACCATTACTTGGCACTATCCAGTTTACAAAGTATGTTCAAAGTCATTTCAATCTCACAATAAACTCCTAACCAGAGAAGGGAAGACAGAAAATCTCATATTTATTTTTAAATGACAAAACTAAAACTCAGAAAACTAAAGCAACTCTTGCAAGACTTCACACTTACAATACCTAAAACACAACTTTGATACCTAAAAGACACAATTCATGGCTCCTTGTCCTAAAGTATCTTTCACTATATACTTCAGCTTTTGTCCTTCTTTTCCAACTGCACTCTTCAGAAGCACAATGAGAGAGTTAACAAGCGCATTTTAACATAACTTCACTGTGCAAAAAGGTTTGGAAACAAAAGGTTAAGCAAACGAAACATAATGCTGGGTCTTCTCAACAGGACCACTCAGACTTACTATTAACATGAAAATGTGCACTGAAAAGAATTTAAGACTGGGATGTTGGAAACATTATTTACATCAAAAAGGGTTTCCACAAGACTCTTCGAGGGGAAATAACTATTAGCATTTTGGAAATATTTCTTTAAAGAAACAAAGTCTAAAATGTCCTTAATGTGTGAGTGCTTGGTTGTGTCTGACTGTTAGGATCCCACGGACTGTAGCCCTCCAGACTCCTCTGCTCTTGGGATTTCCCAGGAATGGGTTGCCATTTCCCACTCCAGGGGTTCTTCCTGACCCAGGGACTGAACCGAATCTCCTATCTGCATTGGCAGACAGCAGATAGCAGAACTGCATCTGCATAGGCAGGCAGTTTCTTTACCACTGCACCACCTGGGAAGCCTTAAAACCTCCTTCACTTTCAAATCTGCTACTTCACCTAGAAAGAGAAGACTTTCAACAAGGCCTTCCTTTTAATGCCATCTCAAAAGTGTTGATTTATTATCCAGCTATTTGCTCTTAAATATTTTCCTTAAAACGTAAAACAACCTATGACAACATTCTGAGCTTATTGTGTGTCTATCATGCATGTAAGTATGTATGTATTTATGTATCTGTATGTAGGCGCACCTCTCCCTCACCCCTACTTGGAGAGCCGTCCTCCGCTCCTAGCTAATGTACATCAGTATACACTTCTACAAACGCCCAACAAACGAAGGCTCTGAGAGGCCAACCCTGCCATGAACATGCTTTGCAACATGTATTATGTACTCCACCGAGGGCTCCCTTTCTACCATTTATTTGATGTTATTTGATGGACATTAGTTGGACCAAAAATATAGAAGTGATAGTGCTGGACCTGAAACAAAGAAGTGAAGTAAGGATGTCATTAGAATGTTTAAAACACACTCAAGGCACCTTGGAGGAAAAGGTAGGGGAGAGAGAGTATGAAGATTGAAAGATAATTAAAGGTTGGCAGATATCCTCTGACAAGATTTATGAAGAGCATTATAAATCAATGGAAACAGTGACAGACTTTATTTTCTTGGGCTCCAAAATCACTGCAGATGGTCACTGCAGCCCTGAAATTAAAAGATGCTTGCTCCTTGGAAGAAAACCTATGACAAAGCTAGACAGCATATTAAAAAGCAGAGACATTACTTTGCTGACAAACATTAATTTGCCGACAAAGGTCCATCTAGTCAAAGCTATGGTTTTTCCAGTAGTCATGTATGGATGTGAGAATTGGACCATAAAGAAAGCTAAGTGCTGAAGAATTGATGCTTTAGAACTGTTGTGTTGGAAAAGACTCCTGAGAGTCCCTTGGACTGCAAGGACATCAAACCAATCCATCCTAAAGGAAATCAGTCCTGAATATTCATTGGAAGGACTGATGCTGAAGCTCCAATACTTTGGCCACCTGATGCGAAGCACTGACTCCTTGGAAAAGACCCTGATGCGGGCAAAGATTGAGGGCAGGAGGAGAAGGAGACGACAGAGAACGAGATGATTGGATGGCATCATTGACTTGATGGACATGAGTTTGAGCAAGCTCTGGGAGTTGGTGATGGACAGGGAAGCCTGGCATGCTGTAGTCCATGGGAATGCAAAGAGTTGGACACGACTGATCGATTGAACTAAACTTATAAATAATTGAATGGGGATGGATTATTCATCAACTGAACATAGTCAGTAGAAGCTTTGGGAACTTTAGTAGGAGGCATGTCTTAAATGAATGGAAGGCTTTTTCAAACAGATGTAGGAACACAGGTCTATGCTGGGACATTGATTCAGTTAGGATGCCTTCTCTAGGACCACACTCACCATGCTACCTGGGATACGCATGTCCTAGCTATTATATTATTTAACCACCAGCAAATTAAGACAAATATACCTGAAAAGAACAGAACACTTTAGTGTTCTGCTAGAATAAATGGTGAAAAGGAGATGGGAAGGTGGAGGTTTGGAGGGAGAGGAAGAAACATTTACTATGTGCTAACCTCTTTTAAGTGGTGTGCGTGGGTGCATGCATCAGTCGTGTCCATCTCTTTGTGATGCTATGGTTTGTAGTCTCCCGGGCTCCTCTGTCCATGGGATTCTCCAGGCAAGAATACTGGACTGGGTTGCCATGCCCTCCTCCAAGGGATCTTCCCAACCAAGGGACTGAACCCACGTCTCTTGTGTCTCCTGCAGTGGCAGGTGTGTTCTTTAAGTGGTATACATATACATGTCACACACACACACACACACACACACACACACACACGTATTAGTACCAAGGTAGATATATGACCCCATTTCAAAAATGAGAAAAAAGCCCCCAAATTAATTAGAATCAAAACTCCTACCTAAATCTGTGAATCATACAATACTCCTCTTATAGAAAAGAGCCTCAGAATTTAGGTGCAACTTTGTTACAGACTTCAAAAGGAGAAAAAGATGCTCCTCTTTAACTCCAGATAAGAAATATACTTGAATTTTCCTAGTAAATGGGGCAGGAAATAGAGAATTGAGGAAAAAGCTGAGGAGAAGTGAAAAAGCTTTTAGAAGAGCTGAAGATAGTTAAAGCCATTTTGGATTTATGTTATGTATGTGTGGGCTTCCCTGGCAGGCTACAGTCCATGGGGTCACAAAGAGTCAGATATGACTGAGTGACTTTCACACTCACACACACACACACACACACACACACACACGTGTGCGCATATGTGTGACCTCCCTGGAGGCTCAGTAGTAAGCCTCAGTAGTAAAGAATCCGCCTGCCAATGTGGCAGACACAGATTTGATCTCTGAGTCGGGAAGATTCCCTGGAGGAGGTCACGGCAACCCACTCTAGTATTCTTGCCTGGAGAATCCCCACAGACAGAGGAGCCTGGCAGGCTACAGACTCCATAGGGTCGCAAAGAGTCAGACATGACTGAGGTGACTTAGCACTTAGGACAGAGAGTATCAGATAGAAAGCTCTTTTTTGGAAGGTATTAAAGGACAGAAGTATCATTGTATAATATTTAAACCAAAGGCAAGGCTCTTGAAATGTTTTCACTGAGTTTCAATGACCCTCTGGAGGCTTGGGTGGGAGGCAAGGGCCACATTATTTAGCTACATTGTAAAATAATTAATAGATGACCTTAAAATGTATTCAATAAGGAAACAAGTTTTAAAATGTCTCCTTGGTTCCATATTCTGTTGTGTCCAATTATACGCTGGTCTTTTATGGTAGGGAGATAACGGCAAAGAAACAGTATAATGAAAGGAGATGCATTTAAGGAAAGAATGAAAGAAATAAGAATGAGAATAAGGTCTCAGTGTAGGCATTTCTTCTACAAATTATTTCCTTTATGCATCTATACCATGTTTTTGCTTCACTTGACTTACTGAACTGCGCTTACCTTCCTCATTAGGCATAAATTCTTTGAAGGCTGAGATTGCAACTTATTTAATATTGATTCCAGTGACTACACAGTGCTTGGCACACTTACTTAATGGATGTTTTTTTTTACAAGGTAGGTTAAGCACTGTTAACTGTTCATTGATCATAGCTCAATTTCTTATTCAGAGGTTCTATTATGAGTGGGATTACTATAACTCAGAGACTAAAATGGTTTATGAACCACTAATTTCTAATAAAAGAAATGACAGTAATGATAATGACTATCATTAATTGCACATTTTTAATAATGAGGCATTATATTATATTCTTTAATACATAGTCTTCTATTTCTGTTCAAGAATTCAATTTTAAATGGAAACTGAGCTTGACGGGTTAAACAATATATTCAAGGTCATAGAACTAATAAACTGTGGAATTAGGGATTTTTATCTAAGTGTATTTAGCTTGAAAACTCGTTTTACACTTTCATAATTTCTTTTGAGCCAATTGAAACTGTGAGAATTGAGGAACTTTTCCATTTACTAGTTAAAAATGGCAGAAGATTGCATGGATGGTTTTCACCTCACTCTGAGGAATAAATATCTTTATAAACTCTTAAAAGAAAAACTAACAATTTTGTTTAGAATTTAAACTTATTTCACAATTTCTTTTTTATTTTTCATAAAATTTCCCATATGAACAAGAAAGCAAACCACGCATCTTATGTATAAATTTCAGAAACACTTGAACTTCTGGAATAAACAAAATTGATAGTCTTTCATTAGCCCATAACATCAAAAGCCAAAAAACTCCAGAACAGAAGTTGCTAATTGAAAATCAAACTTGTATAGCACTATTCCACACATTAAAAATAAGATATTATATTAACAAGCATGTCAAGTTTATTGATAATCCTTAATGGGTCTCCAATGGGAAATTTCACTCATAATTTAAGACTGGGTTCCAATAAGTTAAAAATAAATACACTAATCACAAATTAATGAAGCCAAGGCAAAATGTAAAACACCAGACTCCAATAGCATCAAAATCTACTATTCGGAGAAGCTTTCAACTGCAATAAATATTCTAAACTATGAAACAGCAGAAATATTAGGATCTAGTTGTTCGCACTGGAAAAAATTTACCAAGGCTGCAAAGCACATTGAACACGTTAATAATTTGCAAAAAATCTATTTACATTCAGCTCTTCAAAAGTTCACAGTCTTTCAGAGCCTGAGAGATAATAAATAAGATCCAAAGAAAGGAGAAAAAAATACATTTAAAGGGACATATTTCCTAGAAAAGTCCTTATATGAACAAGAATAAACAAAAGTCATATTCATTCTATAGATATATAAAAATTGCAAGTAAATTTAGCTAATTTGTTAACATGTTGCCTTTTATGAGCAATGCTTCGTAAAAATGAACTCTTTTTGAGAGTCTTATTTTCCATACAAAGTTCCGCAATTATTGCATTAGATACAGTGAGCTTGAAGGTTGCTGGTGAATGAGAATATTCCAAATCTTAAATGTTATTTAGAACAAAAGGAAATATGTTGTTCACCTGAAAATAATCCAACAAATGGTTAGAAATGCAGGGTCTTTCTGTCTTTTTAAAAAAACCATTGATGGCTACAAAGCAGGTCATCTGTGTTAGAAATGCAGTTAAGGAAGGCAATGGAGAAATCCAGAGTGAAACAAAAGAATCACCAACAAATTACCCAACTTGCATGCTTTAAGTTAGCTGATAAGGGTATAGAGCATCTTTAATGTATTCATAGACACCTTGTTATTAAAGTGTCAAACCTCTTTGAGGATTCTTCAGTAATTTTCTATTGCATTTCTATTTCATTCATTAAGCAGTTTCTAAAGCACCCCCAAGATTCCATTTGTGGAGTTGTCAATGAATGAAGCTGGAAGCAACTCAAATTATTTTGATTCACTTAAGAGAGCATAAGCTATCTTTAGAAACAACCTGTAAATGAGAAATCCAGTGTTATGGTCCCTTCACAGTGTGAACACATTAAAATAATTCCCTAGTTCAAGAGAATCATGATTTAAATACATGGTATACGTATCTACCACAGTGTAGGTTTATACTCCCTTTTTGACATATTGATATAAATTCTTGTAAATACATAAAATAATTTGCATTTTTACCTATGATGAGATAAAAGGGAGTATATTTTGTAAGTACATTAAAAAGCATGCTTAAAAAAAAGCATGCTTAAAGGTATTAGCATTGTGCTTTTATGTCCTTATTGAAAATAAATTATAAAATAACTTTTAGTTTAGATTTCCCTTTTAGTAACATAAAGATACTTAAAGCAATTCTAATTTTGTGCATGCTTTTTGTGGTGGTGGTGGTTTAGTCACTAAGTCGTGTCCAACTCTTGCAATCCCATGGACTGTAGCTTGTCAGGCTCCTGTGTCCATGGGATTCTCCAGACAAGAATACTGGAGTGAGTTGCCATTTCCTTCTCCAGGGGATCTTCCCAACCCAGGAATCAAACCTGGGTCTCCTGCCTTGCAGGCAGATGATATACCAACTGAGCTATGAGGGAAGTCATGCTTTTAGTATACATGATTTAATTTATTGATATAATTAACAAGGTACATGTAACATTCTAATTAGAATATTTAATTGAGAAATATTACAGAGTATCTACTATAAAGGACATTGTATATTTTGTGGAAATATGAAAAAGATCATTAAAATCTCTGCCCTTAAAAAAAAAATCTCTGCCCTTGTGAAATGTGTTTTCACATTGCAGAAATGTCTTTAAGATAAAATGTTCCTTGTTCAGTCACTTCAGTTGTGTCCAACTCCTTGTGACCCTATGAACCGTAGCCTGCCAGGCTCCTCTGTCCATGGGATTCTCCAGGCAAGAATACTGGGGTGGTTTGCCATGCCCTCCTCCAGGAAAATGTTCCTTACTATACTGTATTTTTTATGTATTGAAGGGATGGATTAGGTAATTTATATGGATCCCATCCAGTTCACATACTCTATAAATTATGTGAATTAACCATCAGCATAGTAGAAATATCAACCATTTGTTCATTTATCTCTGTGCCATTTGATACTTTAGAAAGTGCATATATTTACATCTAATAATGCAACTGAGATGGACATTGTCGATTTCAACCTTAGATCAATGGCATGTGATCACCTCTATGAGAAGAGCCTTTCTATCTTTCTAAATAATTGCTAATTGTAGAAACATAAAAATCATTCAACACAAAGAAAAAGACCTTTGGAATGACATTAAACATATTTTGCTCTTGCAAACTAGGAAACCACGCATTTGATATTGATATTATACTGTCATTCTATGAAATTCCACCGAGAACTCCTCAGCAAGGTTTGGAATCCATATATACATGCAACCCAAATAGAAAACCTACCCACTCCAGTATTCTTGCCTACAGAATCCCATGGACAGAGGAGCCTGGTGGGCCACAGTCCAGGGGGTCATAAAGAGTTGGACAAGACTTAGCAACTAAACAGAGTCATCAGGTAATTTAATTGTTTAATTTAATTGCTAGTAACCCGATCTTACAATGTTTTCCATATTACTCATTTTTCTTTGTCCCACTTGAGACAGGATCTCATCAAATCCAGACATCTGTCCTCAGGAGAGAATGACATAGGCCAAGGGGGTGGGCAGGGCTTAAAGAGAGAGTGGTTATTACACGGAACTCTCTGTTTCGTTCTTGTTGTTTCGAAGTTAAGAGGCAAGATGATTGGCATTGGGATTCCTTCTCAGGATCACATTTGCTGCCACATTAGTTAATATCAGAGCACTTTAATCCGAAGGATGATACTGTAACTTGATTGAACTAATTTGCTTTTAATTATCAATAGCTGTTTTATTTAAAACCCTCCTACATACAATACTAGGGACCACTGTAAACCTCTCATATAACTCGTATTTTTGTAGTGCTACGAGATTTATTTACATCCCAATAAAGAGAACTGGACATTCACTTGAAAAAAAAAAGAAAAACCTATAGCTCGCTCAGGACATTTCTAATCATGCTGTCTTATTACAGAATGAGATTCACACCACAGCAAAGCAAAGCAGCACCTTTAGTAGCTAATAGTCTCTGACATCTGTATAAGGTATGTGGTGTATAGAATAGCTTGGACATGCCTGTTTTCAGAACAGAATAGCAAGACCAGGTGACATTTGACCCAAGAGTATGTGTTAGGGACAGACTCTCTCCAAGACAGAGCTCATCCCAACTCAGTAAAAGTTTACCATGAGGGAAATGGTTTAGTTAAATTGTTAATTGGGAAATGTGTTGAGAAACTCACTACCTTGCTTTCTGAGCTTCAACACTTGCCAAGTGTATTTAGCTTATCTCTCAAATGAGGAAGAGTCTCAGACTTTGTTTTTCTCAAGCCTCCCCCAACTTCTCAGCTTTTTCAGGTAAGAATTCCTGGCATTTCCCCAAAGGGGACATTTGTGATAGTTTCTGAGTGCCTGGGGAGAAGGGACAGGGATGACTGGATTATCTTTAAAAGGCCTAGAGCTTCATGGCACAGATACTCAAGAAATTTGTACGGAAGGGAGAATATGAGGGAGAAATGGAGAAAGCAAATGATCGGAAAAGAGATTAAAAAAGAAGGAAAGAGAAGGGCCAACTAGGCAGGTATTATTATTGCCTGCTTTGCAGTCCCTGTCCAGCAAGACTGTGCTTTAAAAGCTCTAAGGGCTTTAAAAAGCTGCTCTGCCCTCCGCTATAGCGCCGACCCCAGGAAGGCACAAACAGTCAGGTGTCTTCCTTCAGTCTTCCCGCCCAGCCTTCAGTCCCTCTCTCCGCAGGTGGCTTCATCTGGTGGATTTCCATGAAGGCTGGAAACAACTAGGCATCTTGGATTTGGACTCTGCCTTCTAGGAGCCAGGGGCGAGCTGGCAGCGCCTGCTGTGTGTTGACGCTGCAACTTCCTCACTCTGCTAGGTCCCGGAGCCCGCAGCTGCAGCAGAGCTGAGGGAGGTGAGACGGGTAGGGCAGAAGGGGAGATGCCTGCAGCGTCTCAGAAGGCTGGGTTCCCTGAAAGGTCCTGGGGAACAGAGCAGAGAGGGGTTGGCGATGGGCCTGGACAGTTTTCAAATGGGAGCTGAAGATTCCAATTGGTTTGTCAGTTCTCTCCAAAAACTCGAAGGATTCCAAACGAACTGACTGAGATGCCAGGAAGGCCAGACTAAACAGCTAATGAAGTGGGTATATTAGAAGTGAGGGGCAACAGAAAAACGAGACAAAGACCTTACCAAAATAGAGAGGCAGAGAGGTGCAGTGGTGTAAAAAGGAACCTTCGGGACTCTCTTAAAAGATGTGCTGGGAGCAGGCAATTATTTATTTTAAGACCTCAGCGATGTCACTGAGGATGCTATAAGTGCAGAGAGAAGGGAACATTTTCCCTCAACATTACTCTTTAATTCTTTATTCCATAGACTCGAAGGTAATTGACTTTTCCCTAGCTTCATGGTTCTGGGCCTCAATTTTCTCATCTATAAAACAAGGGGTTTGGACTAGATGCTTTCGAAGGTCTCTGCCCGATGGGATTCTCAATAACTCAGTCTTATGAACCAGGGTATGGGAGAAAACATCTATGAGCTTTCACACCAGGTTTTCCCCTTCTTTCTCCTCCACCCATTTATCAATGCAGTGTTGCAGCTGCACCATTCAGAGAGCTGTTCCAACTTTCACTGATGACAAGGCGTACGGCTCAGTTAGGACAAATGACTGGTCCTTCTGCCCTGGAGTAAAGAAAGGAGGGACCGAGAAGGCAGCATGATTTACACTTTAGGTTTCCAAGGAGAGGATATTCTCGAATTTTCTACTTCAAATTTCCTTAAATAAATTATAGATTCCTTCGAAAGGTTCCAAATAGTTGAACTGACTAAAGGGTCAAGAGTCTAAAATGGCTTGTCCTATTTGGAGTAAAATGTATTTCATTTCATCCTAGAAACTGGATCTGCATTTTCTGTGGAAATTCAGCACACACTGGCCATGCTCTTCTCCTGTCTGCCTGCCTCATGCTATTCTGCCAGCTTGCTTCAGTGCAGCATTTTCTGGGGTTAAACACTGAAGCTTAATGAGCGTGTACTCAAGAGTGGGGTGTTCAATGATGCAGGACACCTCTACACCACCACCCCCCCCCCTCCCCTGCCCCTGGCCGCCTCCACCAAAGACAACAATAGCCAGTTTAAACGGTAGTGAGAAAAAAAAATGTGTCTTCCCAAGAGTTTCATTTTTAATTTTTTCAATGTGAAATTCCTTTAAATTGAAAAAATCAATATGTAGAAATACAGCTCCCTGGGTCCTCTTGTCTCCAACTGAGATGTGACACATAGATAGTATACACTTTTTCTTCTACACCCACTAGCATTTCCACTTCATTTTAATCTCCAAGATATGGACAGGAGGGCAACTCTAGAAAAATGTATTCTCACTCTGGCATCTCCTTGCAGTGCTGAGCACCCACAGAGAGCATCACCATTTCCTGCACCCTCCCCCAGTTCCCCAGACCCCCTGATTTGCACAGGGGGTTTGACCTTGCAAAGACCCTTCTTCAGTATCCGGGCAAGAAACAATCCATTTTAACTCAAAACACAGAACGACCTTTTCTCCTTTAAAGAAACACTACAAAAAGTAAAACATCTGGTTTTATATTTTTTCAACCCTGCATTCTGGAATGCAAATACAGCATGCAAAGGCAGGTAACTAGTTTGGATCTGACAGTCCCCATTCAAAGGCTCTGAGTCTCATACTCTGTTCAAAACAGACCGGGCTGACCAGGTGGTTGAACATATTTCCTTTTTCTGCCCATTCACCATCGTGACGAAAAATCAAAACAGAAAAATTATCTTCTCATTTCTAAACACTAACGGAGAAATGAGCTGATTTTGCGCCTAGCCCCGTGGTTCTAAACATCCCACTTTGGAAACCAATCCTGGTCTCCACACCATCTCGTCCACTCAGTTTTACTTAACAAACACGTCCGCTCCTCTTCCACGGTGAGAAAAATGGTGCACCAGCCCCACGAATGACAGGTTGGTACTTGACTGCAACCGCTCAATAGTTTTATCAGCAACCGGAAAACTTCACAATCGGTCCATTAGCTACTTAAATCTGTGTAAGGAAATCTGCCTATGTATAGACAAACTTAAAAAGCACCTCGGTTTCACCTGTCTAAAATCTAGCCTAAGACAATTCCCCAAACACGCCGCATGTAAACACTCCCCCTTCCCCCACCCCCATTATTCCAAAAGGTCCCCCGTGGACTAACAGTATACGTTTAGATCACCAGCATTAACCAAAGCTATTGTCACACCATGCATTTAGACGTATCTATGCAAAGCCAAGTAGGCGACAATAACCAAAGCATCTCCTAGACAATCGGTTGCACTACACATGCACAAATACAACGAAGATTGTATTTTCCACTTACAGTTATAGCGCTGCTCACGGTCACTTAACGAAAATGATAAAACTCAACAGTTCTCTATAAATAAATGTATGTATATATATATATTTAATTCGGATAAACGGTTAAGCCGTCTCTGGGTATGGTTCTCTCGCGCTCTTTTTTCTTTTTTTTCCAGTGGAGCTCTGGGCTGCTTAAATCCCTCCTGGATCGCGCCTTACAAGCCCAGTCGCCGCCGCAACACGCTCCGGTAGGTCTCTGCTGCAGATTGGAAATCCCATAGAAAACCTAGGGTCCCTGGAGCCGGATGCGCAGGCGCGCGAGCCGCCGCCTCTCCAGGCACCCCCTCCCCTTTCCCCTCCTCCCTCCTCCTCTGGCTCCGCAGCCCAGCTCCGAGGGAGCTGGGGCCGGTGACCAAAAGCAGCCAGGCATTGGCGCATGCTCAGTTGGAGAGGCTCGGAGTTGCCGCGAGTGGATTCCACGTCTCCAGATTTTAGCAGAAACTCGGAAGGAAAGTAGATAGGAAAAGGGAGCCTGGCCAGTGGCACAGCCCTTCACCTGAACTGGCTGAGCGAGTTGGCCTCACCACGCCCCCGCGGTTAACCAGCCAAGTCTGGTGGTGAAGGCTGAGGCCAGAAATGGGACACGTGGAGCCAGCTTCCCGCCACCCTCAGGCCTGGAGGGTCCCCGGCCCACTCTTTGTCAGGCTAGTAAGGTGAAGGAGAACACTGCAGAAACCCCTTGCTCCGAAGGAAGCGTGCCCAGCAAGCTGTGAACTTGTCTCTACAGCTCACTCTGAAGAAAACCCTTATGGTTGGCACTTTGCGTGGGCCAATTCTTCCGAGGGTCTTATACTGAGAGCACTGGGAGCCAGGCATTCTAAAAGCCTTCTTCTCAGGATGGTCGTGGTCCCCAACGGCCTTGGAGAAATTGTGTGTTGAAGGGAGGGGGGGCTGAAGCTCTCCTCCGGTCCTGGGTGACCTTGGGCCAGTCATGCTAATCATCAACCAACATTTACCAATAAGCATCTTCTTTGTGCACTAAATACATTTTATTGAATATTCTCTGGGTGGGGCTGCGGCGGGCAGTGAAGGGGAGGCAATGAGCCTTCATGGGAATCCAGGGTTGAGGGATTGGACTAAGCCACCTTATAAAGCCCCCTTCTGTGTCTTTGAAGGACACGTACATTTGCCAGTCCTCCCCGGATCCTGACTGTCCTAGCCAAAGCCTAGAAGACTTGGCAAGGAGTAGTGCCCAGTAAATGTTTGTTCGCTTCTCTACCAGGAAAGCAAGGTGAAGTCTCAAATGTTCTCAACCCAATCAATTTCCTAAAGTGTGTTGTTTGTACTTTTGCTTGCTGCTGCTGCTAAGTCGCTTCAGTCGTGTCCGACTCTGTGCGACCCCATAGACGGCAGCCCACCAGGTTCCCCGGTCCCTGGGATTCTCCAGGCAAGAGTACTGGAGTGGGTTGCCATTTCCTTCTCCAATGCATGAAAGTGAAAAGTGAAAGTGAGTCGTGTCCGACTCTTCAAGATCCCACGGACTGCAGCCTACCAGGCTCCTCCGTCCATGGGATTTTCCAGGCAAGAATACTGGAGTGGGTTGCCATTGCCTTCTCCGGTACTTTTGCTTATTTAACAATTATTCATTGACCACCTGCCCACTGACTTGAGGCATTTTTCAATGCCTTGGGGGTAAAGACAGCAAACAAAATCCCTCTGAGGTTTTCATTCAGATGGGAGTTTTCAAGAGAGGGAAATGCTGGAGGGGCAGTGAAGATGGGGATTTCCTCAATGGCTCAGTAGTAAAGAACCCATCTGCCATTGCAAAAGAGGAAGGTTTAATCCCTGGGTGGGGAAGATCCCTGGGAAGAGGAAATGGCAACCCATTACAGTACTCTTGCTTGGAAGTTTCCATGGACAGAGAAGCCTGGTGGGCTATACAGTCCATGGGGTAACAAAGATACTGTTTGTTACACAGTGAAGATGGACTTTCTTCTTAAGCAGAGAATTTTACAGCTTGCAAAGTGCCTTCAAACACCTTATCACATCCAGGAAGCTGATTCACTTTGCGGTACAGCAACTTTTTTTTTTTTTTTTTTTTTAACCTGCAGTTAACCTTTCGGTTCTGAGGACACCAAGAGTATCTCTTTGGGCAAAAGAGCTGGAGATAGACAAATCTCCATTGCTAGGAGAGTGCTTACTCCTGACTGCTAGTAGGGGGCGCCCAGCTTGGAAGACCTTGAGACTACTTAAGCAAAGATCAAGTGAAACCCCTCAGGAGCAAGCCTCTGGTTTTGGAAGGCCAGTGGTGGGTGAGGGCCCCATGTGGTGACATCTAAGCCGGCGCCTCAAGCTCAAAGCCAACCTGGCCAGCCCAGAGCTCAGGAACGCGCTCTGCTGGGCCGGATGCCCCGGGCAGGCGGCGCAGAGCAGAGGAGCGCTCCCGGGACTCCCTGGACTAGGCTCGCCGAAGCGCCCTCCCCGCGGGGCTCTTCCGCGCGGCGGCGGAGACCGCGGAAACCCGGAGCGTGGATTGGCGCGGAGCAGGGCGCGCCGCTCCGGCGCGTTGCGGCAGCCGAGCAGGTTGTGGATCTGGCGGGCGCCAGCCCTGCGCTCCGGGGACGCAATGCGCACTGCGCAGCGGGGCTCGCCGGGTCGGATTCTTTCTGCTTCTCCGGATGGGTTGGGGGCAAAAGTCAGATCCAGATGAGTCGCTTTGGTTGGCCAGGGACACAACCTCCAAAAGCTTTCAAAGTGATTCCTCGTCTTGTGTCGGTTTCCCTACTCAAACATTTTACGCTGTGCTCTCTGATTTCTCTCTCGAGAACAGTCTCCGCACTGCAATCTGCATCAACCGAAGGGGTCATGATGCCATTTCTTCGGAGAGATGTACCTATTCATTTCCCCTGGAGGTCTCTTTCGTGGCTGTGTTAGGTTTTAGATGACTTACGGACAACTTGTGTGTAGGGTAAAGTGAACACTGAGACTTTAAACCGTGTTCTCTTGTAGGGGAGATTTGATTTAGAAGCGTGCGCTTTTGTGAAGCTGCTTTGTCTCATTGGGCAAGCAGATTTTGTTCTGTTTGCACTGAGGCGTTGTTTGGCGATATCTTTTTTAATCCTCAGTTATTGTGTACCTTTATCATTTTAGTGTTTGTTGTTAAAATGTTTTGTGTGATGCCTTTTATATATGTAACACTAAGTCACATGTAGTCACATAGGAAAGATGATTCTAAAAACATCGAAGGAATATTATCACTTGAATTACAGAAAGCAATTCCCTTCTATAGGATGGTAGAGTGAACTCTAAAAAAGGGGTGTGGTAAGAACACTAAATTCGGGAGCCCTGTGTTTCCTTCTTTCTTTGGTCATTTACACTTGTGATCACAGAGAGCAGAGATGCGCGGCCCTGGGACAGAGGTACTGGGATGCTGCGCCGTGATGAGCGGAGAATGCCGTCGGCTGTAGCAGTTGCCCCATTACTTGAAGGCAAGTCCCCGACACTGCGGATCGCGGTGTCAGCTTTCACATCCTGGAGGTCTGGGAAGTGCTAAGTCGCTTCAGTCTTGTCGGACTCTTTGCGACCCCATGGACTGGAGCCCGCCAGGCTCCTCTGCCCATGGGGATTCTCTGGGCAAGAATACTGGAGTGGGTTGCCATGCCCTCCTCCAGGGGATATTCCCGACCTAGGGATCGAGCCCCCATCTCTGAAGTCTCCTGCATTAGCAGGAGTGTTCTTTACCACTAGCGCCACCTGGGAAGCCCGGAGGTTTGGGCGGGGCGGGGGGGCTGTGTAAATAGGGGCTGGGGGAAGGGAGGGAGGAAGGTACTTTAAGGAGAGAATTGTTTGTTTGTTTTTTTCTGGAGGACCTGGTAGAACGCTCACTTGCCTGGAACCCCCTGAGAAGCCATTTTTCCCTTCCTCAGTTGCAAATAGCATTCTTTTCTGAAGTAACTTTACTTTTGCCTCTCTCCTTCCGAGATTCAAACAAAATAAACAAAACTAAGAACGATGTTCAGGTGTACATAACTGATTTAATACTTGGTAAATTGATTTAATATTTCCATCCACTTTATTTGTGACATAGACAAACTGAAAACTGAGAATGGCAGTAAAAGTGCAAATTGCCAGTGATATAACAGATCTCAGCTCATGGTAATATTATTTATCGGACATGCTCTGTATAAAATATATGAGCCAAGAAGGGCGGAACTGAAGGCATGGGCGCATTTAGGAAATTGGAAGAAAAAGTGTTCAGAAGATGACATTAGAAAATGAAAAGAGGCAGGAATTGGAAAAATGAATTTATACTCATTTAAATTCATAAAGAATAGTGATAGTAATTTTTTTTTTTTTTGGTATGGTGAAGTGTCTTTATTTAAAAAACCTAAGGGTATTAATCCTTACAGAGGGAAGATATTATGTAAAATAATTATGTTTAGGAAATGGCAATCCACCCCAGTATTCTTGCTTGGAAAATCCAATGGATAGAGGAACCTGGCAGGCTACATACAGTCCATGGGGTTGCACAGTTGGGCACGACTGAGCAACTGAGCACACACACATCCTGATTTTTTAATAGTATTTTAAAAAATATATGATAGACCAACAAAATAACTTCCCTAAAGAAAAACAGAAAGCTATCACCTACAATAAAACTGTACAGTAGTTTTTCTGATACATAAAGTGTTTCACTCTTTACGTCTATACTCCTTCTACATGCTTTTTCCCCCCCTAAAATTGGTGGAAAAATATAAGATTACTCCCTGAAGGAATAATTCCCATGCAATTAGAGGGAGTGTTCTATGCCTTCCTATATAGAAGACGAATTAAAAGCCCTACTTTTTTAATGGACTCAGTTGGTCATTTCACCCATCCCAGTACTGATTTGTCTCTGTAATCCATGATCGAATCTAAATTCAGAAAGATCATTCTTTGCTGTGTCACCAATTCCCCTTAAAATTTGAACAATCTGCAATGAAAATTTAAGTCCCTGCTATGTGAATTATTGTCAATGTTTTGAGTTTCCAGAAGTTTCTTGGAGTGTTAGAACTAGTTTTAGCAAGTGCAGGTGATCTTCAGCCTTAAGAATATAAAATGCTTTATTCCATTCTTTTCCATTCATTCCATGTATTCTACATTTGGGCCTAACCTGTGGATTCATAGTGGTGCACTTAAGCTGGAAAAATTGACTGTTTTTAGTGACAACACAAAAGCAATGATGATAGCAGAATTAGACTATATATGACTTATATTCCTTTTCTTTAGTGGCTTTTTAGGTAGTCCTGTTTGCTAGGCTGTACACTTTTTCAGTTGTGTGACTAGCCACTACAAATATTATTGTGGATTAATGTTCTGGAACTTTTGTACTTTGGATACCATCTGATCCTGAAAGATCTTCAAAAGCACTTCTTACCTGAAGCAGATCTTAATGATTTGTTTTTCCCTTCAATCTTTATTTTCCTTACTATAGTTCCTTTGAATTTTTTACTTGAACACAACAAAGAAACCTAAGGGAAAAATAAATATAATGAATTCTGCATCCCTTCTGAGACAACCACCAGAAGCAAACCCACATTCTTTACCAAAGGATTTTCACAGTGAAGTTTACATTTTTACCTACTGTCTGAAGGAGGAAAGAAACAGTTGGCACTCTCAGTTTTTTGTGTTCTTATCATATTCCCCCTTTAAAGTTCATGGTACCATCCTGAGAAGGTTTAAGAAGAGAAAGAGTGACCAATGATGACCGTTTTTTTCAGAATGTAGATTTAGCACTTGTACCATAGTCTCTAGGTGAGTGGATTGTTTTGATTGTTTAGAAGAAAGAAAATGCTTGAGTAACCCATGATTGTGTTCAGTAATGCATGCAGGCTGAATTTCTTTTGATCTCATTCATCATTCGTTTATCAAACACCTATTGAGCACCTACTTTGTGTCAGGCAGTGTGCTCAGCACTTTATATGCAACACTGTATTTAGTAACAAAGCTATTTACCTGTGAGATAGGTGCTATTAAAACCTATTTTCAAATCCTAAAAGATGATGCTGTGAACGTGCTACACTCAATATGCCAACAAATTTGGAAAACTCAGCAGTGGCCACAGGACTGGAAAAAGTCAGTTTTCATTTCAATCCCAAAGAAAGGCAATGCCAAAGAATGCTCGAACTACTGCACAATTGCACTCATCTAACACGCTATCAATGTAATGCTCAAAATTCTCCAAGCCAGGCTTCAATAGTACATAAACCATGAAGTTCTAGATACTCAAGCTGGATTTAGAAAAGGCAGAGGAAACAGAGATCAAATTGCCAACATCCGCTGGATCACCAAAAAGCAAGAGAGTTCCAGAAAAACATCTATTTCTACTTTATTGACTATGCCAAAGCCTTTGACTGTGTGGATCACAACAAACTGTGGAAAATTCTTCAAGAGATGGGAATATCAGACCACCTGACCTGCCTCCTGAGAAATCTGTATGCAAGTCAAGAAGCAGCGGTTAGAACTGGACATGAGAAAAAAAAAAAAAAAAGAACTGGACATGGAACAACCAACTGGTTCCAAACTGGGAATGGAGTATGTCAAGGATATATATTGTCACCCTGCTTATATGACTTGTATTCAGAGTACATCATGAGAAATGCTGGACTGGATGAAGCACAAGCTGGAATCAAGATTGCTGGGAGAAATATCAATAACCTCAGATATGCAGATGACACCACGCTTATGGCAAAAAATGAAGAATTAAAAAAAAGCCTCTTGAAAGTGAAAGAGAGTGAAAAAGTTGGCTTAAAACTCCACATTCAGAAAACTAAGATCATGGCATCTTTGTCCCATCACTTCATGGCAAATAGATGGGAAAACAATGGAAACAGTGAGAGACTTTATTTTTTTGGGCTTCAAAATCACTGCAGATAGTGACTTCAGCCATGAAATTAAAAGACCCTTGCTTCTTGGAAGAAAAGTTATGACCAACCTAGACAGCATATTAAAAAGTAGAGACATTATTTTACCAACAAAGGTCTGTCTAGTCAAGGCTATGGTTTTTCTAGCAGTCATGTATGGATGTGAGAGTTGAACTATAAAGAAAGCTGAACACCGAGGAATTGATGCTTTTGAACTATGGTGTTGAAGAAGACTCCTGAGAGTCCCTTGGACTGCAAGGAGATCCAATCAGTCCATCCTAAAGGAGATCAGTCCTGGGTGTTCATTGGAAGGACTGATGCTAAAGCTGAAACTCAACTGTATTGACTCAAACTCAAAGTATTGACTTTGGCCACCTCATGCGAAGAACTGACTCACTGGAAAAGATCCTGTTTCTGGGAAAGATTGAAGGTGGGAGGAGAAGAAGACAGAGGATGAGATGGTTGGATGGCATCACTGACTCAGTGAACATGAGTTTGAGGAAACTCTGGGTGTTGGTGATGGACAGGGAGGCCTGGCGTGCTTCAGTCCATGGGGTCACAAAGAGTTGGACATAACTGAGCAACTGAAGTGAACTGAACTGAAAACCCATTTTACAGATGAGGAGGAAACTGAGGCAACACATGTGTTAGTAGCATCTCCAGATACCTTCTTCAGTTGGCCTTCATTCTTCTTTATTCTTTACCCCATTCCAAATAATATTATGATTCTCCCTCTATAAATTACTATATTTTTATCCACCTAATATTCCTTTGCAAGATAAATATAGTAAATATTGTGATCATCTTATTTCTCTTCAATAATCTCCAGTTTCCTCCTGAGGAAATGTCAAATCCTAAGTCATGTATTCAGAATCTTCCACTACGTGGCAACCTTAATCACAGAGCATCTGGGTTTTTTCAGAGGGGTAAGCAGGAGGCAGGAAGGAAACAGGTTTAGATAAAGACTGCCTTTCCCAGCATTACTACCTTTTTTCTACAGCCTGAGGAAGAGAAACAGAAGGCTCCTCCATTTTTTTGCAGCCCTTACTGTATTTCTTCCTTAAGTTCATTTTACCATACTAAATAGGAAGTGTTCAAAAACAGAAAGAAGAACAACTGATGGTCTTAAACCCAGACAATACTCTCTAGTTCATCATTTATGATTGCCTACAGAACACCTTCATATGAATTTCTTACAGATACTTCAGGTTCAACATGTACAAAACACTTACCTCTCTGGCCCCTCACTACCTCCACCAACCTCCCTATGCCCCTACCACTTTGAAGGTACCTTCTATCAGCCCAGTCCTATAAGGGGTAGCACCTTCAGCTCCCCCATCTTTCTCATTCCCCGTCAATTCATCACTTAAGTCCTAAAAGTTCCATGTTTTGAAAGTCTCTCAAACTTATTCCTCACTGACACTGTATTAGTTAATCCTTTTATCATCCTTTTTGGACCCTTTCATCATCCAAGCATCATATATTTCCTTCTCATAACTATTGAAAAAAACTCAAATAAAATCACATCACTGTTTTGAATAAAACCATTAAGTGGTTTCTCATTTTATATAGTAAAAAGAAAAGGGCACAGCATACAAACCCCTTTATTTTCTAGCTCTTGCATACCCCTTCAGCCTCACCTCCTGCTACATCTTTTCAGGCTTCTCTGTTCTGTCATACTGTGGAGCAGTACTTGTTTGTACTTTTGCATTTACTCCTTCTCTCTTCTTGAGAAACTCTTCTTTCTTTTGCCTGAAAGATTTCTGTTAATCTGTGAAAGAATAAAATTTTGTGTCTAAGCCACCCAATCTGTTGTATCGTGTTACAGCAGTCCTAGGAAATTAATATAGAGGATGAAAGTGAAAGTGAAGTCGCTCAGTCATGTCCGACTCTTTTCGACCCCATGGAATGTAGCCTACCAGGTTCCTCCATCCATGGGATTCTCCAGGCAAGAATACTGGAGTGGGTTGCCATTTCCTTCTCCAGGGGACCTTCCCAACCCGGTGATCAAACCCGGGTCTCCTGCACTGTAGGCAGACGCTTTACTGTCTGAGTCTCAATATAGAGGATAACTACATTAAGCAGATAGGTCTACAGTAAGAATATTCTGGCATTGAGATGATAGAAAGATAAAATTTTCTTTTCTACAAGTAGACATTTCTCTTTCCCCCTCTTTCTTATATGAAAATCACTGGATTTTGAACTAAGAGATTTTGATTCAAGAGCCATCTTTGCTACTTATTAGATATGGTATTGGGAAAATCAGCTAAGTTTCCCTCATGACTTGATTTACTCATTTAAAAAAGTAGAACTCTATAGTTCAAAAATTCAAGATATTGGGCATCTACAAAATTCCAGATAGTAAGCTAACAGTGCTAATTTACATCTAAGATAATATTGAGCCAATTTCTTCCAATTGTAAAGCAAATTAAATTCATGGTTTTGAGTTCATTTAAAATAATTTCCTTAGAGGAAATCGAAACTGTAATCAAAAATCTTCCAGCAAACAAAAGCCCAGGACCAGATGGCTTCACAGCTGAATTCTACCAAAAATTTAGAGAAGAGCTAACACCTACCTTACTCAAACTCTTCTAGAAAATTGCAGAAGAAGGTAAACTTCCAAACTCATTCTATGAGGCCACCATCACCCTAATTCCAAAACCAGACAAAGATGCCACAAAAAAAGAAAACTACAGGCCAATATCACTGATGAACATAGATGCAAAAATCCTTAACAAAATTCTAGCAAACAGAATCCAACAACATATTAAAAAAATCATACACCACGACCAAGTGGGCTTTATCCCAGGAATGCAAGGATTCTTCAATATCCGCAAATCAATCAATGTAATACACCACATTAACAAATTGAAAGATAAAAACCATATGATTATCTCAATAGATGCAGAGAAAGCCTTTGACAAAATTCAACACTCATTTATGATTAAAACTCTCCAAAAAGCAGGAATAGAAGGAACATACCTCAACATAATAAAAGCTATATATGACAAACCCACAGCAAGCATCACCCTCAATGGTGAAAAATTGAAAGCATTTCCCCTGAAATCAGGAACAAGACAAGGGTGCCCACTGTCACCACTACTGTTCAACATAGTGTTGGAAGTTTTGGCCACAGCAATCAGAGCAGAAAAAGAAGTAAAAGGAATCCAGATAGGAAAAGAAGAAGTGAAACTCTCGCTGTTTGCAGATGACATGATCCTCTATATAGAAAACCCTAAAGACTCTACCAGAAAATTACTAGAACTAATCAATGAATATAGTAAAGTTGCAGGATATAAAATTAACACACAGAAATCCCTTGCATTCCTATATACTAACAATGAAAAAACAGAAAGAGAAATTAAGGAAACAATACCATTCACCATTGCAACAAAAAGAATAAAATACTTAGGAGTATATCTACCTAAAGAAACAAAAGACCTATACATAGAAAACTATAAAACACTGATGAAAGAAATCAAAGAGGACACAAACAGATGGAGAAACATACCGTGTTCATGGATTGGAAGAATCAATATTGTCAAAATGGCTATTCTACCCAAAGCAATCTATAGATTCAATGCAATCCCTATCAAGCTACCAACGGTATTTTTCACAGAACTAGACCAAAGAATTTCACAATTTGTATGGAAATACAAAAAACCTCGAATAGCCAAAGTAATCTTGAGAAAGAAGAATGGAACTGGAGGAATCAACCTGCCTGACTTCAGACTCTACTACAAAGCCACAGTCATCAAGACAGTGTGGTACTGGCACAAAGACAGAAATATAGACCAATGGAACAGAATAGAAAGCCCAGAGATAAATCCACGAACCTATGGACACCTTATCTTTGACAAAGGAGGCAAGGATATACAATGGAAAAAAGACAACCTCTTTAACAAGTGGTGCTGGGAAAACTGGTCAACCACTTGCAAAAGAATGAAACTAGAACACTTTCTAACACCATACACAAAAATAAACTCAAAATGGATTAAAGATCTAAATGTAAGACCAGAAACTATAAAACTCCTAGAGGAGAACATAGGCAAAACACTCTCCGACATAAATCACAGCAAGATCCTCTATGACCCACCTCCCAGAATATTGGAAATAAAAGCAAAACTAAACAAATGGGATCTAATGAAACTCAAAAGCTTTTGCACTACAAAAGAAACTATAAGTAAGGTGAAAAGACAGCCGTCAGATTGGGAGAAAATAGTAGCAAATGAAGAAACAGACAAAGGATTAATCTCAAAAATATACAAGCAACTCCTGCAGCTCAATTCCAGAAAAATAAATGACCCAATCAAAAAGTGGGCCAAAGAACTAAACAGACATTTCTCCAAAGAAGACATACAGATGGCTAACAAACACATGAAAAGGTGCTCAACATCACTCATTATCAGAGAAATGCAAATCAAAACCACAATGAGGTACCATTACACGCCAGTCAGGATGGCTGCTATCCAAAAGTCTACAAGCAATAAATGCTGGAGAGGGTGTGGAGAAAAGGGAACCCTCTTACACTGTTGGTGGGAATGCAAACTAGTACAGCCACTATGGAAAACAGTGTGGAGATTCCTTAAAAAACTGGAAATAGAACTGCCATATGACCCAGCAATACCACTTCTGGGCATACACACTGAGGAAACCAGATCCGAAAGAGACACATGCACCCCAATGTTCATCGCAGCACTGTTTATAATAGCCAGGACATGGAAGCAACCTAGATGCCCATCAGCAGATGAATGGATAAGGAAGCTGTGGTACATATACACCATGGAATTTTACTCAGCCGTCAAAAAGAATTCATTTGAACCAGTCCTAATGAGATGGATGAAACTGGAGCCCCTTATACAGAGTGAAGTAAGCCAGAAAGATAAAGAACATTACAGCATACTAACACATATATATGGAATTTAGAAAGATGGTAATGATAACCCTATATGCAAAACAGAAAAAGAGACACAGAAATACAGAACAGACTTTTGAACTTTGTGGGAGAAGGTGAGGGTGGGATGTTTCAAAAGAACAGCATGTATACTATCTATGGTGAAACAGATCACCAGCCCAGGTGGGATGCATGAGACAAGTGCTCCGGCCTGGTGCACTGGGAAGACCCAGAGGAATCGGGTGGAGAGGGAGATGGGAGGGGGGATCGGGATGGGGAATAAGTGTGGGTCTATGGCTGATTCATGTCAATGTATGACAAAACCCACTGAAATGTTGTGAAGTAATTAGCCTCCAACTAATAAAAAAATTAAAAAAAAAATAAAATAAAATAAAATAATTTCCTTAGAGAACTTGCATGCTGTTGCTTGTGAAAATTGGATTGGGACAGTGATCACAGCACCCCTACTAGATGTAATACAAGTGGGTTTAAGATTTCTTGGGCTAGTTTAGATGTTCTAATAAAATTAAGTATTAATAATACTGTAGTGTTAAACATTTTGAGCTTAGACTTACATAAATAACACTTTACCAGTATAATATCTTTTTAAAAAGACTATTTTTAGAGCAAAATTCATTGACCTTTTTGGTTCCGGTAGTATAGATTATAATATAGTTTTGGAAGCTCAAGCATGTTGATTTTGGATTGAATAAAAAATAAGACTAAATAGCAGACTAATTATATTGCTTATTTAATATATTATAGACCTTTGACTTTCCTGAAGGATATGTTCTAAAGCCTTCCTGATTCCCTATTATATGAATATCACTCTAGGATAAAATTGCTTTGTTGGTCAAGTAAGCTATATTGCTTATTTATAGAATATTAAGTGAAATAATGAATTAAATAAGAACAACACAGCTATATTTAGATGCAGACATTAGGTGGTCATTTGATCAGATTTAATACCAATTTAGTTATCAGTTACAACTACCAGCTTCCTAGTTGTATAAGATTTATATTTGAGTTTTAGCAAATGACATATTACTGTCGTTATAACCTTCAGGGTCATTCATAAATAGATACAGTCTAGAGATTAAATCTATAAAGACCACATTCTATTAAAATCCTGCTACCTGGAAACATTAAAATGTTCATACATCATTGTACTACTTGAAAAATAAGTGATTGAGGCTTGAGATCATGGCCATTTTGAAAGTAATTTGAATTCAATGGATGAGGGTCAGGTTTGAAAAAGCTAAAATTTACTCTTCGATTTTAATAAATTCAGCGTGCATTTTTACAATAGACCTTCCCAAATACTTCTAAATAGATTGAAGCTCTTTCTCCCTAGAAGTTAATAAATCTATTAATCTTAGAGAATGAACCATTAATGATACTATTTATGCTTGTACTCTTTCTGTCCTAAAAGCTGTGCAAACAATTTGTTACTTGGGCCAGGAGGAAAGAATACAGTAACCCAGCTCTATTTATGTCTTTGGGAAGCTACCAGTGTCCATCTGAGCAGTCCTGTATCTCTCCAGCAGATGTTAATATAACTTGAAGGGTCACCTTGAAACAAATTAAGAAAGCCTTATTCAGGAACATTAAGGCAGTTAAGACAAAATGTCCTTGTTGCTATTAGGTGAGTATGCTTTCTTCTTATTTCTCTGGATATTTCTTTCCTCCTTCTCCCATAGAAAGGATCACATTCTTCCTTGGTGATGCATTTTATTAAAAAACAGTGTGAATGAGTGGAAATATGACAAAGATGAATCTCTTCAAATTTATGACCAAGCATTTTTCCTTCAGAGAGAAGAAAATTGTCCTCTTTGGTAGTTATGGTGATGCTCTGCTGTGAGGTGAATCAGAGCTGGGGCAAGTAACAGGTTGTGGTAGTAATTTCTGATCAGATCCTAGATCTGGAATTAGAATAGAATACAGTTTTCCATCAGGTCACAAAAAGTCAGACATGACTTAGTGAATGAACAACAACAGTTGTCTTGGTGTCTACAGGGGACTAGTTCTAGGACCCCATTGCTATTGAAATTTATGGATGCTCAAGTCTCTTATATAAAATAGCTTATATATAACTTATGCATATCTTCCCGTATACTTTAAATTGTCTCTAGATTACTTTTATTACTGAATGTAATGTAAATACTGTGCAAATACTTGTAAATACAATGTAAATGCTGTGTGAAATTAAAAGGGTTAGTCGCTCAGTCATGTCTGACTCTTTGTGACCTCATGGACTATAGCTCTCCAGGCTCCTCTGTTCATGGAGTTCTTCAGGAAGAGTACTGGAGTGGGTTGCCATTCCCACCTCCAGGGGATCTTGGTAAATAGTTGTAAACCTAAGTGCTATGTAAGTAGTTGCCTGTTCAGCTTTTTGGAATTCTCTGGAATTTCTGCTCCAATATTCTCAATCCTTGGTTGGTTGAAGCCGTACACATGGAACCAGTAGATACCAAGGGCCCACCATAGCATCTTTTAAATGAGCCTGAGCAGGGCAAGATCTTCTCAAACAAATATTTCCCGACTCACCAATTTGTGCCCCAAGTGAGGAATTTTAGGATGGATTGGCAAGTTTCTACCAAAGAATCAGAGTACAGGGCATGCTTTGAATAGCAGTAACATTTCCTACTTATTCTTCAAGGTCTTATTCAAGTATTGTGATGACTTCCCTGATTGTCTATTCCAAACTGATAGTTCTTTCTTTTCAGTTTCTATTGGACATAAGATGCTTGGAACAATCAATGAAATATCACCAAGACACATAGTTTTCCTTTTAGATTTTAATATCCAACTGTATTTTAAAGCTCCTTAGTACAGAATCTGTGTCTTATATTTCTACTTTAATTCACTCAAACTGCCAAGTTCTTGCTTCATAGTAGAGCTTAGTAATTATTTGGTGGATTAATTTCCTGTCTCTTTAGTATTCATTTTCAGTGTGTTGTTTTACTGTAGATTTTACTACTTAGAAGATTTAAAATTCAGTTTAGAATTCTGATAATTGGAAAGATTATTTTTACAACTTATTAATGATTCTGTTTCATAATTGGTATTGTAAGTATGATACATAATTTCCTGTTTATAGAACTCTAAACAATGAAAAGCAGTTGTTTTTATACTGATTTTAAAGAGAAAACATCTCCCATCAGGTGATTATATTTATTATTCTATATAGGTTTGTACCATGCGTAGTGAGATATATTATAGAGGAGTTTAAACAAGAAGTGATTTAATGCTTGAATTAATTTCCATGATGCCATGTGATTGAATTTATGAAAAAAAGAGGACTCTATATTTGACAAATGGGAGTTTCTAGATTTATTTGACTGGGCAACAGTGTTTGCAATTGGCATTAGACACTAGAACCAAACCATCTTTTGGCAACCAGTGTAATCATTTGTAAGCCAAGAAAATTTTTATATTCTTCTTTATGTTGACATCTCTTCCTCCCCTCCCCCTTCCTTTCTCTTCTCCTTGCTACTGACAAATGAAGGTTGTGCTAGATTATTTTTCCCCACTAAGTGTTCCTTGGACCTAATCATGGCTTTTCAAGGCCTTTGTAAAAGTTTAAATGGTTTTTCCTTTTAGAGTTTCTAAGGGAAACATCATGCATCTCAATGTTTTGTGGGTGATTGTCTATATGTAGGTAACACTTTTTGATCTAAGACAAATAGACTGCCAGTTATTTCTCCAGCAAAGATGGGTTTATTCAAGTTCTGCAGAGAATTACAGTCGAGGTCTGCAGCCGTGGCAAGCCACATGCAAGTGCTTGCACAAGCAAGGGAAGGAGAACTTTTTTTACAGAGGGGGAAAGTTGGGAGGACTACAGTAAGAAGAGCCCATCGCTTTTCATTGGCCAATTTGTTGCCAGGAAAGAAGAGGAGTCTTCCTTCTTCCTGTTGGGTTCTACTATTGCTTTACGGTGTAAGAATTCCCACTTCTGATCTCTTAACTCTATTTAAATATTTTGTGGTTCCTGACAAAGTTTGACCTTGTATCAATACTTCAAAGATGGATAATTATAGTTTGAGATAATTAGTTGATAAATAAAATCCAATAGAAAAGGTTTTTTTCTTCAGTGGCCTGCATAAGTTAAAATATTGCCTTTTTGAAAAAATTATTTTATCAGAGAGGAGTTTGGAGAGTAAAAGTGGAAAAGATGATGCAGCTATTACACTACTGTGCAAGCAGAAGGCTATTCAACAGTGAGACACATATATAAGTCTGTACTTTTCAGAAGAGGATGGCATCTAATACAGCGTTGAGCACAGGCATTCATGTCTGCTAAGTCGCTTCAGTCATGTCTGACTCTGTGAGACTCTATGGACTGTAGCCCACCAGGCTCCTCTGTCCATGGGGTTCTCCAGGCAAGAATACTGGAGTGGGTTGCCATGCCCTCCTCCAGGGGTATCTTCCTGACCCAGGGATTGAACCTGTGTCTCTTATGTCTCCTGCATTGACAGGTGGGTTCTTTACCACTAGTGTCACCTGGGAAGCCCATTGAGTACATATCGTGTACTAAATATTGTTTGAATTGAAATGAGGGTTTTTTTTTTTTTTTGGTGTTTTCGTCCAGCAGAGATATTATAAGCAAAAAACAAAGAAAACCTCTATGCCTTTTTATGTAGTATTATTGAAGATTAAATTACTACAAAACATGGATAGTCATAGATCATATTAAACTAAAATTCTATTTTTAATCCTTTGATTCTTTATATTATTTTTATAATGGAGAACATACATGTTTTTCCTTTATATTCTAATTAGGAGAGCTTGGAAATGTATGGTCACAGTGCTTCTGCTTCTCCTTCTCACCTATTAGTTTTTCTCATATGAGAAAAAGGATCTTCATACCAACCATGATGGTTGTGGTTCTGTCTTTGCTTAGCTACCCAATATATACCAAGCCCAGCCTCTGTCCTGTTTCTCTATTTTCTGAAAGATGGCATTGTTATATATATATGTTTTTCCAGGTTATTGTTCAAGATCTGAACTAGATAACTTTTAAGAGTCACCTCTAGAGTCCCTCTGAGTGGTCTCCAGATAGCATGGGTTTAGCTTTTGGAAGTTGATATATAACTGTAGTAAGTGAGTGATTACTACAGTTACATATGGGGGCTTCCCTGGTAGTTCAGTCAGTAAAGAATCCACCTGCAATGTGGGAGACCCGGGTTTGATCCCTGGGTTGGACAGATTCCCTGGAGAAGGGAGCAGCTTCCCACTCCAGTATCCTGGACAGGAGAATTCCGTGGACTGAGCAGGACACGACGGTGCGACTTTCACTTTCACTTTTCAAGTGAGTGATTAGCATGTCTGGCCTCAGGAAAACTGCAAAACACGTGACACTTCTAACCCTAATCTATTCATGATTAAGTACTATATATAACAAATATTATGTATATAATGAATATGTGTCAGATAACTTTATGAAACTGAATATGTATTCTTGTGCTACTTTGTTTCTCATAGGGCATAGCTATCTATGAGAAACTTTTAAAAATTAAGGAAAGAGTTGCTGTTTAATAGAATTGTGTGACAACACACTACAATGGGCAACTAATTGCCTCTCTGCCTGTCCTAAAGTTACATTTCCTTTCTACTTTCTATGATTCTTGGCTGTCTTTTTTCAAGACTCCCTCAAAAACCTCCTCAAGAGAGTCATAGCCTGGGTCACATTTTTCTATCATTAACTCTTCTCTGATAAGATCCACTAATGTATAGAATGTGCGGGGTTCAGTTATGAAGAGTGTGCTCAACTCATTCATTATAATTAGGAATTCTGGGGCATATATTATTGATACATTCACAATAGATATGTTACTATATTATAGTCTCTATGTAGATTTGGTTTTAAAAAATATCACTTTATTTCTTTCAGACTGTAGTTATTTTATGTCCTTTCTATAGGCAGACTCCTTTCCTAATTAGTTAATCCTTATTTCTCTCAGTCCAATGTTAGAGCTATTTCTACACTTCCTTTATTTCTGTGAAAGCAGAGTTCTATTTTTTTTTTTTTTTTTTTATCTTAGATCCTTTTTGTTTTCTAGTTGAAACGACTCTCCTGAGGCTGTCTAGATCCTGTTTTTTCAAGACCCAGTTCAATTTCTCTCCTCTGTAAAGATTTCTCACCTTCCTATCTAAAACTTACTTCATTCTTCACTGAATTCCACAGAGAATGAGATGATTGGATGGCATCACTGACTCAATGGACATGAGTTTGAGCACACTCCAGGAGACAGAGAAGGACAGGGAAGCCTAGCATGCTGCCCTCCATGGGTTTGCAAAGAGTTAGACATGCCTTAGTGACTAAACAATAACAACGATCAATTTCTTAATAGTGCTAATATTACTCAATTGGTATATAGTCAACCCAACAATTAAAAATTATTATTATCTATTATGTGGTAAGACCCATGCTATACACTAGAAATACAAAGGTAAACAAAGTAACTGTTTTAAGTGTCAAGGAGCTAATAATTTAGTAGAGGAGATAGTATATAACATTATGTAATTTTATAAGTGTTACAATAGATGTCTGAAATAATGGGGATATAGATAAAAACTGGTTAGTATGGAGAAGAGAAACAAAGGTATTTTACAGAAAATTATAGGCTCCTAAGCATGGAATGAATTAATGTATCCTTTAAGAATGAGCTTTTGGGCATCATTTCTTGCTAGGTATCTTCCCTAAACTTCCAGACTAGATTTTGTCTTGCCTCTTCAGTGCTTGGGTATTCCTCTATTGTAGCACTTATACTATTATATGTCTGCATACTTTATATGCCTGTTTCTCCTATTATATTGTAAACCCCTTGAAAAAAGACCGTCTTGATTTTGAATATCTAATACCTAACACAGTTCCTGGCACATGAAAGTGGAAGTGTTAGTCATTCAGTTGTGTCTGACTCTTTGTGACCCCATGGATTGCAGCCCACCAGACTCTTCTGTCCATGGAATTCTCCAGGCAAGAATACTGGAGTGGGTTGCCATTTCCTTCTCCAGGGGATCTTTCACCCACGGATTGAACCTGGGTCTCCCACATTGCAGGCGGACTCTACCAACTGAGCCATCAGGGAAGCCTGGAACATAATACTCAATAAATGTCTTGAGAACTGAGTAACAAGAAAACATGAGTGTTTGGGGAATCGAAAGCAACTTGGTGAGGCAGAGTGTGAGAGGCGTGGGAGAAGGGAATGTATTAGTTGGAGATCAGGCTAGAAAACAGTCTAGGACAAAGTTGTGAATGGCTTGATTAACTGGGCTATGTAATGGGCAATGTAGTGTTAGTTTTATATCACCTTTATCCTTTTATATGCATATTTCTGGCTGGAATGTATTTGTTAGAGACAAAGATTACATTTTATATGTCATAGTATTTACTTCAGTATGAGGCATAGTTTCTTGCAGATAACAGGTATTTCATTCAGCAAATTGAAGGATATTTAAATCAAATCAGATGAGAACATTCACTTAAAGTACTTTGAAAATTATGTTATTTAGTTGCCAGTATTATTGATTGATAGTAAACAGTGACTATGTTCTGCCCTAAATAGTGATAGAAGAAGCATTCTTTTATCCATTCCTTTCCTCTGAACTGAACCTATGGCCATTCTGAAATTATATAACCATAGGCAAACTTAAAATATTGAGAGAGTTATACTTTTTTGTGTGTGGCAAATTTAGGATTCTTCACCCATAAAAATTATCAAATGAGATGAAAACAAACTAACATAGTTTTGTTTTGTTGTAACAAAGTTTTCACAATATGTCCTGGTACCAATATATAGTCTGTCGAATTGCCTCTCTGAGTTGGACATGACCTAGCAATTGCACACACATGCACGCATGCATGCACTACTTTAGCCAGACGAGACACAAAAACTCCCTGGCTTACCACAGCTACAATTCTGTACTGAGAATTGATTTACAGAGTAATGTATCTGAAGTATTGTAAAATAGAGTTTGATTCAATACTATGCTGGTAACTGTTTGACACCTGGCTTGTCTAGAACTTAAAAAAAACACTCCCTAATTTGTAGTGTTTCTGATTTTGCCAATTTAAATAGAAATACTTCCATCAAGGCCTACTCTAAGCTACCCACAGAATATTACTGAAATGGAGGGTTGGATAGAGATGCTGACATTCATCAAACTGTAAGAACTAGTCTAACACTTTGCTAGTTCGATGTTAGTAATAACTATCATAACTTAAGAAATGTTTAATAAATATCTATTTACATGTCCAACTCTCTTCTAAATGCTTTATGTGATGTACTTCATTTAAATCACAATAGCCTAAGAAGTAAGTTCTATTACTACTTTACAATTCCCATTTACAGGGATCTGTCTCAGAAAGGTTAAGTTATTGGCTCAGATTACAAAACTAAGAAGAAGTAGACCAAAGATTTAAACACAGACAATTTAACTCCAGAGCCTACTCACCTTAGTGTTATTCTATATTGCTTTCAGGATAAAAAAATTACGTTCAGTGTAGTTTTTAATGTATACTGTATTTTGTATTTAATGTAAATGTAAGTAATTCCTTCAAATTTTGAAGTAAATTATAGTTTTATGAATTTTCAATGCCCAGCTAAATATTTATGATGCAACCAACCATAACAAAATGACTAATCTCAGCAGAAAAATTGTACAAAAGGAGAAGGCAATCTAGGTAATTATAAGTTTGTATGGTAAAAATAATTATGGACATTTTGCCATCTCAAAATCTTGAAAAGATTCTTGTGAAAGGTTAATTGAAAAGAATTCACAATTGTTTTTTAAAAAAGGTGTTATTTACAATTGTATGAATTTCAAAATAATGCAGACTCTTGCTTTTATCTCAGCAGCAAAGAATCTTTTAATTGGTGCTGAAATTTATTAAACCATCAAAGGAATGTTGGAAATAGTAGAACATTTACCCTGGTTTTCCAACAGTCAGGGATTAGGAAAAAAAATTATCTTTGAATAGCTAACCATGCAAAAATATAATAGTACATTAATGAAATCATACGCAGAACTAAATAATGAGGAGCAGATGAAACTGTGGGTATCTAAACATACAACATAGCTGTAAACTGGAAGAAATTCAGAAGACTTTTAAGTAAAGCCTGACATTGTACTTACACAAATGAACCAGTATATGCCCAAGACTTGAAGTTGTGAAAGGGCTTTATATTTTTGAAGAATGGTGAAAAGCTTAGTGATGCAGGAAATCAAGTTGTGTTGTGTAATAAGATAAGAAGCAGCTGAAAAAACAGTTTGGAGAACTACAAAGAACTTTGCATATCAAATTAAAGAGTCTGTATTTTATTCTATGGGCATCAATGAGTCAAGAGAAGTCCTTGGTTAGGAAACAAGCAACAAAATGATTAATATTTTAGGAAGAAAAATCTCATGATAGTGGTGGGTGGAAGTCGAAGAGGAGACTAGTAAAAAGACCATTCTTTTTACTATTTTCAGCAGGAGGTGATGAGGGTCTAAAATAAAGCAGAAGCATTAGGGATAAAGAGTAGAGGAGTCATTCCTGGGTCATATTCAATATGGAATTAATAAGATTTGATGAATGTCTACATAGGGATTGGGTGATGGGAAAAGACTGTAAGAGAGAGAAAAAATTAAGGATAATGGTAAGAGTTTCTAGTTCAGGAGACTGGGTAGATATGATGTTATTAATGAAAATGGATAATAAGGAGATAGTTTAAAACAAAGTATTTGCATATACATTGTCTCATTTAAGACTTATAAGTTATTGTTGTCACTCAGTTGAAAGGTTAATTGCATATGTGGATATACAGAGCATCACAGTTTTCTTAAATATTTTCCCAATTAGAGCTTCTTAGTGACTTTATAAAGGATGCTTTTTGTGTTATTTATAGCCATATTTATTTTAAACATTTTTAGTAAATGGTGGTATTTTCTTCTTTAACCCCTGTATTTGTTTTAAATATTTTTGTTAGTTATTCTTATTAAGTGTTTAAAATATATTTGATTAACTTGTTGGTCTGAAAGTTTTAGGTTGAGTGTACTTATTCATCATTTACATGCTTTACTAAAAGATATAAAAGAGAAAAACTGCCCTGTCAAATATCTGGTCTTACCATGAAACTTAAACGACATTAAAACCAGCAATATTTAAAGTCAGATTTTGGCTTTATGTTGATATGAGCTCAATCAACTCTCCATTTTAACACATAAAATCAAAACCAAAACCAGAAGCTTAAAATACACATAAGACACCACTAAATGAATCTGGATTAGTAAAAGTGTTGTTGTTGTTATTTAATTATTTAATCATGTCCAACTCATGTGCGACCCCACCAGGCTCCTCTGTCCATAGGATTTCCCAGGCAAGAATTCTGGAGTGGGTTGCCATTTCCTGCTGCAGGGAATCTTCCTGATCCAAGGATTGAACCTGCATCTCCTGCAATGGCAGGTGGATTCTTTACCACTGAGCCCACCAGGGAAGCCCAATGGTAAACGTATAGTAACAGCAATATTCCTACATTTTATTTCATTAATTGAAGTTAACTGTGGCACTGGGGGTGTAAAAATGAAAAGATCTTTGCCCTGATTGACAAGTCTAGTAGAGGGGATGTAAACAACTTAAGACAAAGTTATAAGTGTTATAGTATGGTTGACAATAAACTTCTGTAGGAACAGAAATGAGGATCCAAGTAATATTTCCTAGGATTTGGATAGGGCAAGGATGCAATAAAGATGCTTCCTTAGTGGAGGTAACTTTTGGGTAGCACCCTTTTACACTGAAAAGGAATTTGTCCGATGGAGAAAGAGAAGGGCATTGAAAACATACATGAAAAGACAAGAAAATAACAGTCTGGTGTAGGCAGCACAGGGCAAATTATAAAAACAGATGAAGCCATAAAAGTTAAGGTATGATCTAGTTGTGAAGATCCGCTTCACTGAGCTAAGGACATTGGACTTCAGGCATCCTGAGGTACTGGGTGAACTTTTGACTTTAATAGGAACTAGTGTCATATTTTCAGTATGGTATTTATTTCATTCTTTCCTTCAGAGCTGCACTGTAATAGGACACAAAGCTGAAAGGAATGACTGGTGCTGGCCTTAAAGCTCAGTTTATTGTTATTAAAGGAGGTAGGATTTTTCAAAGGAAGGGCAGGTAAAGCGATACAGAAAAAAGGGACATTTAAAATGGGCTTTCAAGAGTAGGTAAGATTAGAAGTCTCATGTGTATTTTGATTAAAATGAGTTGAAGATACAATTTTTTTTTTGCACTTATCACTTGTAACTAGTCTATTTTCAAGACAGCATTTTAAAACTCAAGGAAAATGCATATAGTAGTTTCAATAGACATTGATTAAAACGACAGTGGTCATTAATGTTGAAACAAGTAAGTTCGAGAAAAGATTTCTTTTTCTGACCTTATTGCTATAAATTTCTTCAAAACAGAAAAAAAAAAAAAAACCCATGCATTCCTATACACTTAACAGCATCTTAGACATAGTTCTCAAACAATTGTTGAATTAAATGGAAAACTGAGTTTTATTTGAATTCTAGTCCTTAATGCAATTTTAAAATAATGGTGTGATGGAGATTTGAAAAACAGTGTGTTATTGGGAAAACTAGCAAGTTGAAGGAAAAAACACCAAGTTACAGATCTATCTAGAATCACAAAGCTGTAACAGTTACTATACTGATAGAAAGCTTATTTCTAATATTATGTCACTATACCAATTACATCCACTGAGAGTTGGACTATAAAGAAAGCTGAGAGCCGAAGAATTAATGCTTTTGAACTATGGCCTTGGAGAAGACTCTTGAGAGTCCCTTGGACTGCAAGGAGATCCAACCAGTCCATCCTAAAAGAGATCAGTCCTGGGTGTTCATTGGAAGGACTGATGTTGAAATTGAAACTCCAATACTTTGGCCACCTGATGCAAAGAGCTGACTCATTTGAAAAGACCCTGATGCTGGGAAAGATTGAAGGCAGGAGGAGAAGGGGACGACAGAGGATGAGATGGTTAAATGGCATCACCGACTCAATGGACATAGGTTTGGGTGAACTCCAGGAGTTGATGATGGACAGGGAGGCCTGGTGTGCTGTGGTTCATGGGGTCGCAAAGAGTTGGACACGACTGAGCGATTGAACTGAACTGGCTATGCAAGTCAGTCTATGGGTTGGTCAAAGCATACCACAGACTGCATTTGAATGAAGTGTAGAATTATGGAAAATCTGAGATTAAAAAAAAAAAAACAATGCAACTAAAGATATATAGGAACAGCACTTTGAGAACTTGCTGATATATAACCTGAACCATTGCCACATTTATATTTATAGTGTTGATGAAGTGCTTATACTGTAAGGCTTTCTATAAATTTAAGTAAACATTTTTCTGGAGGAATTCACAAGCTAAAGTAACATCTAGAATTGGAATCATAATATATCTAAGAATATTTATGAGACAAGAGGCTGATGAAGTTTATTAACTAAAGCAGTATGCCAGTCATAGTTTGCCATTTATACACTTACAGTTTCTGAGATTTTATATATATGTATGTATCTGTGAATGTACAGCTTATCAACTTTGATACTATCATCAAGGGGATAGAACCTTTTGATTACTGAACAGTAATTACATATTTCTTAATGAACATGTATATAAGAATAATAGTAAACATTTTGAAAATAGCTTTCTTTAGAATTATGACATTCACAAAAATCAGAATTGATTGAAGAGAATAAATATATTGTTTTCAAACCAGAAGAAAAAGAAAAATAACATTTACAAAATTTATTATGTGAGTCAGAACTGTCTGATTACACTTACAATAAATAGAATAGTTGAAACATATAATTTTTAAGTAATTGTATTCACAACATTGGGAAAGAAAACTCCACAGTGCATTGAAAATTTTCTACAATCTTAAAGTATAGATTGATAGTTATCTGGATAATAATTTCCACACGACTTTTTTCCTGAAATATTCAGACTATTAAGTACCAGTGCTGCCTTCTCTCAAAACACTTCAAGACTGAAGTGGGAATATGATTTTAAACGCCACTGGCATCATTAAGAGCACTTTAGGAAGTTTTACCACACACAGGGAGATTTGGTCTGGTGTTTACAAAGCTACACAGTTTCAATGGACAAGATGGGTCCAGAGAAACTGTGGAGACGTTCTTCTGAGAAAAAAACAGAATTTTAGAATTTAAAAAGTACAGCTGTCTCCGTTCACAAATTAAAAAAAAGATTTTGACTTTTTTCTTTAATTCTAACCAGAGGGAAGAAAAAGTTTAGATCAGCTACAATTGTAACAATAGCAAGGGGCGCTAAAAATAGACAAAATAACGGTCACAGCCGCTTGGTGTTTTTTGAGGTAGAGACTACGTGGGTGGGGCTCGCTGCAGGGGGGTGGGTGGGGGCGTGGCCCTGGGGCGGGCCCTGGGGGCGTGGCTGAGGCGTGACCGAGGCGGGGCTGGAGGGGGTGTGTT
Organism: Cervus elaphus; assembly: GCF_910594005.1. Taxonomy (NCBI): domain Eukaryota; kingdom Metazoa; phylum Chordata; class Mammalia; order Artiodactyla; family Cervidae; genus Cervus; species Cervus elaphus. Next base: position 25,219,291 of record NC_057825.1, on the reverse strand, counting down.
GGTTCAGAGCCGCCTGGTACCGGCTGAGACCCGAGTCTGCCTGGAACCTGTGACAGATTCCCTCAGTTCGCTGTCATGTCTCTCACGCAGCGCGACCCTCGGGTTTCCGAACTCGGGGAGCCTGTCTCCCCTTTACCACCTGCTGACGACCCTGATTCCCTACCACCCCGTAGTAAGAAACCCCGTCTTGAGGAGCCGGGTGGTGTTTATGAGGTGGAGTGGAGGCTGCCTTTGGTGCCTTGCTTGCCTGAGGTGGAAAAAGTCTGGGAGTTGCCGCTCAGACCCGTCAAAGCGCCCATGATTTCAACTAAGGAGATTTTTGGTAACGCCACAGGCTCGTGTGCGAAGAAATCTGTCAGTGAGAAACAGATACATAATCCGGAATACCAAAATAGCAAAATTGAGATGAATAGTTGTTTGCCGTCTCTACCCTCACAAAATTTTGCTTCTGGTGTGAAGGCTTCTAGAACGTCTTGTGAACCAGGGCTGTATGACAGAGAGATTTTCGATGTGCATTGCAGTGATATATTTGAAACAGAGGCTGGTCAGCTGTCCCACGCCTCTGTACACGATGTATGTGTAATTAAAAACGAGAATGGAAAACAATATTTAGTCCAAGAGAGAGACAATAGTCAGGAAGACAATAATGACATAAAACTGACAGAAAATCCATTTTTAGATACTACCTTTTACAAGGATACTAAATCAACATTTCATGATATTAAGAACAGATGTAAAGCTGGTAGTGTTATGCCATCAAAGAAAAAAGAAAATAGCATTCCAGCATCTACACTAAAAATATCAAAATCTCAAAACCAGCCCAGCATGGAAATTGCCAAACCTAGCTATTTTAGAGATAAGAGTACAACAAGTATCCCTGAGTTTCCAACTGATTTAAATAGCAAAATGTCCTCTGTCTATTTAAAGGAAATAGGGAAGAAAAATGACAAAAATGAGGCATATGTTAGGGATTTCACAAACATTCACTGGTCCCAAAATAGACCTGATGTTAAGAAGCAAAAGTTACAGAATGATAAAAAAATTGTGGATGCAGAAAATATTTTTTCTGAGTGTTATGAAAGTAACCACCAGTCACTCAGCAACCAAAGTGTTTGTGTGAGAAAAAAAGACTTGATCAGTTTACACTACTATAATCACAGTAGTATCAAGTCTGATGCAATAGACTCTGCAAAGAATTTCACTATAAAACTAGAAAATGCAAATTGCAAGGAGACAGAAACAGGCCTGTACAGCTACATATTTACCAGATTGGAAAAACTGCAAAACTGGGACTGTAACATTATATATATTTTGAGAAAAAATAGGGAAAATAGTTGGACTGTGGATAGTTACAAGGTGAAATATGAAAATATGAAAAAAGCTGGAGAAATACTGAATTTGCAACAATTTTTAGAAATAGATCTAAGTAAAGGAAATTGTCACAATATGAAAGTCATGAAAACACATGATGAAAAAGCAAAGCCTCTCATGACAGAAACACTGGGTAGTCAAAAAGTTTTAAAGCAAATTTTTTGCTTAAAATATAAAGGAGAAAATGATAATATGCTACACTTCAGATATTATACCACACAAAAAGATTTTCATTTAGGCAGTAGTTTTGAAAATTTAATTACAGAAATTTTTTATTTCCATGAAAGTATTTCAGGAAATCAAAAAGATAATATCTTAATCTGGTGTGGGATTTTGAAGTGTAAAAAGCAAATTGATGTTCAAAATCTAATAACTGAGACTATGAATGTCAATACAAATAATGATATTTCAAGCATATGTTTACAAAACAATGTTTTGGACCTTTTAAATATTATATTGAAAACCAGCATAACTTCTTTGCGCAATGACTTTGTCTCTTTTACAATTGTTGAAAATGATTCTAAATTAGAAGAAGGATGCATTTTCAAATGGATGATGTATTTGAATTATCCAAAAAATATCACAGTGGAAAATCATACTGTAGATCCAGTCAGGACTTTAACTTTTTCAAGACTATTAGAAAATAATATGAAATCTATGTTAAAGAAAAGAATATTTAAAAGTGAACAAATTTTTGAAGAGTCTAAGAAAAAACTTACCAATTCCTTCAGTATGACAAGTAAAAACATATACTTTCCAATTTTTGAAACATATGAAAAAATTCCTCTTTTAATGGACTTTGATGACACTGATGAAATTTTTCTGACAAAAGAAATTAGTTACAAGAATCAGAATTGTCCTGAACAAATCATGAGTGTGGAAAATTGGGTTCACTGTAGCTCTAAAACTAATAAAACACATGTTAGGTCTTGTTCTCAATTTACACAGAACTGGAAATATATTAACAAAAAAACTTATGAAGTAAATGTGCAGAACCAAGATTTATATGCTGAAGGAAAGCAAAAGCATAATAAGATCAGTAGTTTTAATTTTAACTACATATTTAAAGATTTCTTCAATACTAGGCAACAGGCTTTACAGGCAAGCCATGACAAAAAGCATAGTGAACAAACCAATCCCATGACTGTAACTCAGGTGCTAGATTTTGGGAACTTGATAAATGAAATTGAATGTAAAAAATATGACTTAACTTTGAAGGAGGAAGAAAAAATCACAGCACAAAATTTAACAAACTTTTGCCAAGGTTATGAAGACATTAAGACAGAAAAAGAAGAGAAAAATAGTTTTTATTCAACGGATGACACGTTTATTGTGCAACCAGTTTCATTAATAACTAAATTAGATATGGAAGAGACTAAATACATTAATCAAAGTAATGTAGTTGACAGAAATGAATATGAGAGTATTTTTCAAGAAAGTGAGTTAGCTAATTCAAAGCATTTTCATCCAAAGAATGACTCTTCAGAATGTTTTAATCATCAGTTTGAAACTCATTTGAGTGTAGGGAACAATGAATGTTTTCAGGACTTAACTGCCAAGTGTTTATCAACAGACGTTCTGACAATAGCAAACAATTTTGAAATGAAGAGTAAATTTAATTTAGTGCTTGAAGAACTTCGTATGTTTCATGAAATTAGTAAAGAAAATGAAATTCTAAGCACTGTGGAAACCAACAATAGGCAAGAAAATTACTTTGTAGGAAGCAATGCTGTTGAGGAGGTAAAAATAGGGATAAAAAAAGGTTTGAAAATGGGTACAGAAAACAAATTATGTTCATCTTCTTTGCTTGGTGATATGATAGCAAGTCCTAATATGCATAAAAAACACCAAAGTTTATTTAAATGGAAAACAGTTCCCAAAAATGGTGAACAGGAAGTTCCTAATGATTGCTGTCTAAGAACACCAGAGGAAGAATCACTTTATTCTACTTCTAAGGAAGGTATGAAATTGATTTTAAAATGTACTTTCTGAGATAAAATATGGCATTTTTTCCTTTGTAGGTCAAATATATAATTTTGGCAAAAAAGAAAATAAGGTGTAAGACAATGTTTATTGATGTTATTATTTTTCTATTATATATAAGGAACCAATGGGAGGGAATATTTCTAAAAAAGTAATTTGTTTATAGTATTGACACTTCATATAAAAAGTCACTTTTTGTTATAACACATTGATCTTTATTTTCAGGTTGTGAAAATCCTTCACCTGAAAGACCAACTTTTTTCTCTGATGAATTTAAGGGAGAAAAATTTAATTATCTACTGAAGGCAGGTAGGAGTTTTGGTTATTTTCTTTAATACTTTCTAAGATGATTACTGCATTCTTGTATTTTTAGCATAAGGAAAATATGCTTAGGTTGTTAAAAAATAAATACAAAGATTTAATACTTTTGTAAACAGTAATAATTTATTGATACAAATTCCTACAGTTAAAAACTGGCTACAAATGAAAAAAATCATTTAGAATGTAACTAGAAAATATACTCTATAAAACTGTTTAAATATCTTCAGTGATGTCTTGCAGTAGCTATATGATAAGATGGGTATTATATATATCTAATATGTACATCTAATGTATGTAACATTAATTAGCAAAAGCGAAAAAGGCATTTGTCTAAGTTAGATTTACATTGGTGTTACTCCCAATTATAAATTTATTATCATTGTTTTGTATCCTTTAAATATTATAGGGCTGTTTATATGAACATTTTATATGTAATTTTGAAAGAAATTAGCATCATTTAGATATATTAACATCATTTAGTACTATGGCATTTAAATGTTTGATTATAAAAGAATCAAACTAAAGAAAAGTTAAACAGCTAACCTTATTCTTTGCCTAAGAGGTCTGTAATATCAGAATAAAGTACACTAAGTCTACCATCTGTTCTAACTTGTAGTACCAATGAGAGTGAGGTAGGGGTTGGATTGAAATTAGGGAATTATTTTCTAAATGACTACATTTTCATTTGATCTGAAATTGCTGGTTTTATACAAGACTAGATCTAGAAAGAATGATGATGTAGGTGAAATATATTTATCAAAATATCTTCAGTCTTGCATCACTTCTCAAAGCATTTCTTCTGGCTTCTCATTAGGAAAAATTGCTGTCCCTGACACTTTTTATTCAGTCACTTCAAAACTGCATAATTTCTTTTTTCTTAGCTTTCAATGAAATACTCTTAAAAATTAATCCAAGCCCTTGGAAGATCAAAAGCCTGTGGATTTACTCCCCTGAAAAAAGGAAACAATTTAAGGAACAATACTCTATGAGAATGAAAGTGGGGTAGTAGAATTAGCCTGAAAAGGATAGGGGTAGTTTCTTCTAGAACAGGAGGAAAGGAAGAAATTGGGTTTAGGAACGTATTCTCTGATAGAGGAAGATTATTAGAGAACACAAACTCATATTGTCATCTTGATGATAATTGTGTTAATGAAATGGATATTTAAGACAGATTAAAGTATTGCCTAAATCGGAAAAGAAATGTTACATTTGTTGGAAATATCTGAACCCATAATACTCTATTGTGGCTTCACAACGAAAGGTACCTCCTTGTCAAGAAATATGAAAAATAATGTTAGAGGTCAGCCAAAATTACTTAATACTATGTTAGGATCATTGTGAAGCCTCTTTCAAAGTGCTTAAAAATGGAATGATATACCTGGGATTTGTTAAAATCCATAGTGTGAGGGAAAAGTTGGGAAGTACTGGGGAAAATGGACAAATTATGGACTAAAAATGGACTAATTCTATCTAGGCAGACCAGATCCCTACTTATGCAGGGTGTTTTTTAAAGGTATTGAAAGACTTCTGATTGTGCAGAAATGTTTTTGATACCCACCCACTTGTCATCATGATGCCTCCAATTAAAGTTTCTGCTACCAACATTTCTAGTGCATCCTATCTCCCTTTCAGTCTCTCTCCTCTCTCTCTGGTATGGAGGAGGCAAATACTTTGAGTGTGTCAAATGCCAGCTAGCCAGTATGCCAGGAGCTTTATATATCATTTAGTATCAATACTTCTCAATTTTTAATGTATATGTCAACCAAAGAATGTCATGAGTCACCTGATTCTACAAGGAGTGAGTCATTAGGCACTGCTCTTGCTGACCTCTAGCATAGTCTGAAAGGAGTTCAGGGCAGAGATTAAGAATGAGGCATTCTGTGCTCCGGAAAAACTGGCAGAACAGGTCTTCAGATAGATATTTTCAAGAGAAAATTGTATGAACCTAATTTCTTACATCTCCCCATACTTAGAAAAGCACTGAAATAATTGACTAAAACATCTGTTACTCCTCACTGGCACTAAACTTCTACCAAGATGTGAGTCTGGTTGCATATACCTCTTCTCCAAAATCACATGTATGCGCACCTCCTCTTTAACCTGTCCAGAGCAGTTCTTTAGAGCTATCTGAGAGGCTGTATCTGGAGGGTATGCTCCTCGGTATATCCCCAAACAAAACTGAAACTCACACCTCTCAGTTCAGTTCAGTTCAGTTCAGTTCAGTCACTTAGTCGTGTCTGACTCTTTGCAACCCCATGGACTGCAGCACGCCAGGCTTCCCTGTCCATCACCAACTTCCAGAGTTTACTCAAACTCATGTCCATTGAGTCGGTGATGCCATCCAACCATCTCATCCTGTCATCTCCTTCTCCTCCCCTCTTCAATCTTTCCCAGCATTAGGGTCTTTTCCAGTTGAGTCAGTTCTTCGCATCAGGTGGCCAAATTATTGGAGTTTCAGCTTCAGCATCAGTCCTTCCAATGAATATTCAGGACTGATTTCCTTTAGGATGGACTGGTTGGATCTCTTTGCAGTCCAAGAGACTCTCAGGAGTCTTCTCCAACACCACAGTTCAAAAGCATTAATTCTTCGGTGCTCAGCTTTCTTTATAGTCCAACTGTCACATCCATACTCCACACATGACTACTGGAAAAACCGTAGTTTTGATTAGACGGAACTTCGTTGGGAAAGTAATGCCTCTGCTTTTTAATATGCTGTCTAGGTTGGTCATAACTTTTCTTCCAAGGAGCAAATGTCTTTTAATTTCATGGCTGCAGTCACCATCTGCAGTGATTTTAGAGCCCCCCAAAATAAAGTCTCACAGTTTTCACTGTTTCCCCATCTATTTTCCATGAATTGATGGGACCAGATGCCATGATCTTAGTTTTCTGAATGTTGAGTTTTAAGCCAACTTTTTCACTCTCCTTTTTCATTTTAATCAAGAGGTTCTTTAGTTCTTAGCTTTCTGCCATAAGGGTGGTGTCATCTGTATATCTGAGGTTATTGATGTTTCTCCCAGCAATCTTGATTCCAGCTTGTGCTTCATCCAGTCCAGCATTTTTCATGATGTCCTCTGCATATAAGTTAAATAAGCAACGTGACAATTTACATCCTTGATGTGTACTCCTTTCCCGATTTGGAACCAGCCTGTTGTTCCATGTCCAGTTCTAACTGTTGCTTCCTGACCTGCATACAGATTTCTTAAGAGGCAGGTCAGGTGGTCTGGTATTCCCATCTCTGGAAGAATTTTCTGCAGTTTGTTGTGATTCACACAGTCAAAGGCTTTGGCATAATCAATAAAACAGAAGTAGATGTTTTTCTCTTGGAATTCTCTTGCTTTTTGGATGATCCAGCAGATGTTGGCAATTTGATCTCTGGTTCCTCTGCCTTTTCTAAATCTCAGCTCTCACGTTGTGTGTTTCGATTTCATTTGACATGTACATCACCTGGGTGTTTTGTTAAATGATTCTGATTTTGTTGTGTGGTAGACTCTAAGATACTGCATTCCTTTTTTTTTTAAATTTTGTTTTGTTTTATTTTTTTTCCTTTTAAAAAAAATTAATTAATTAATTTATTTTACTTTACAACATTGTATTGGTTTCTGCATTCCTATCAAGCTTCTAGCAAATGGAGGTGCTGCTAGTGTTTGAGTTGAACTGGAAATTTGAGTTGTAAGGATTTAAAAAAGCAACTGAGTTGGTATTGTTTTTAAAAGACCACTAACTAATAAACTTCATGAATTTTTTCTTTAACATTGATGTCTAAATGAGCAGTTGCTGGTATTATGCTTGGATGTATAGAATTGTTAAATAACACAAAGCAATAAATTAATCTAGTACCTAGTAACAGAAAAAGGGATTTACTTTTTACATAATTTTCTTCATGAAAAGGGAGGAAATCAAAGGAGGCAAAGAAGTATATCCTTATAGCCACTCATTAGTGACTGTTTAAGATTAGGTCCTTTGCCAGAGACCTGCTGTTGTTACAAATTTGTTCAGCGATTTCCCAGAAGATGCAAAATTACCAGAAATATCTATTGTATTAGAATATTAAAGAGGAAAGACATACTTTGGAAAGGTAATCAAATAGACTAATCATGACTTTGTTCTGAAACAATAATTTCATAATAAAGAAGTACACTTAGCATAAATTGCCAAGTTATCTAATTTATAACCAAATTGTGTGTAGTAGACATGAGCCAACAATTTTATTTTAATTAGATCATCTCTTTCTTAAGAAATGAAAAAATATAGGAATACATTTTCTCTTATTTTTACAATTAACTTTATAATTTTAATGTTTAATAAAGTATATGAAACTGATTTATAGCTATTTTATATTGTTTTCTCCCTATTTACATATAGCTAAATTTTATATTTTATTTCATTATTATTTGCATATATACATACACAATTTATATTTGATTCAACTTGGTATAAATTATGCTATTTACCTTTTTCCATATTTAGCATTAGGTTAATTACACTGTTTTTGGCATAATGTGCTATTATATTAAGGTCATACTAATTGATGAAAGTTTGATACCTTTTTAGCTTCAGATATTTACCCTACTGTTTATTTAAAAAATATTCAAAGAGCTATTTTGATAATAAGAGGTACTCGTTATCAAGAGTAGTTGATTCTACCTGTTTGGTTAACTGATTAGTAAGGTGTATTCAGTTCAGTTCAGTTCAGTCGCTCAGTTGTGTCCAACTCTTTGCGACCCCATGGACTGCAGCACGCCAGGCTTCCCTGTCCATTACCAACTCATGGAGCTTGCTCAAACTCATGTCCATCAAGTCAGTGATGCCATCCAACCATCTCATCCTCTGTTGTCCCCTTTTCTTCCCACCTTCAATCTTTCCTAGCATCAGGGTTTTTTCCAATGAGTTCTTTGCATCAGATAGCCAAATGTTTTGAACTTTTTACAAATGTTAGTGTCATGTTAAATAAAACTTCAAAATTAGAGCTCTCCATTGATACATGATGATGAAATACATTTGTGCTGTATATAATAATATACAGTATATATATGCTGTATATATATAATATATAATACATATATATTATATATATAGTATATATAATATTATATATTATATTATATATATATTATATTATATATATAGTATATATAATAATCTCTATTAGAAGCCACATATACATATTAATGATATAGTCTAATAACTTCTAATAGAAAAATAACATAGTCTTTACAGCCACTACCTCATGTTAAGTTTAAACTCTGTATAGTTTTGTTAATGTTAAGCCAGATTGCATGACTGGAATGCTGATTTTATTTAGTTGCTATGTTATGTTATGTTGGGCAAGTTACTTAACTTTTGTGTGCTGAGTTTTCCACATTTAAAAAATGGAGATAAGAGTAAGTAAACTAATGCACTCAAAGCACTTAGCTCAGTGACTTAGTAAATGTTGTTAGTATCGTGATTTTAGAAGTTAGTAATCATTTTTAAGCATAGAAACTATGAGTGATTTTTACTCCCTTATGTACTTTTATTGTCTTACATTTTTAGGTAGCAGTTTTTCATATGGAATTTCAAGAGTACTACCTCTTAAGACATGCAGTCGACCAGTCAGGATTGGATTGTCAAGAAAGGCGAAGGTTAAACAACTTCATCCCTATCTGAAATGAATATGTTTCGAGAACTTAAAAGAAGATTTTGGACTTTAATATTTCAAAACATTTCACATCTATAAATCTTTTGTTTCTTTCTTTGGATAAATGCTTTCTTCCAGCTTAGGAGTTTTGTGCTTACTTTATTATAAAGTTTGGAGAGGGTTTTGTGTATGTGTGTATCTAATGTGTGTATCTACCTTTAAATTTTATAAAACATTTCATTAATGTTTTCATAGCATATTAATAAATATACACATGAAGACTTTTCATAGTCTTATAAAATATGTCAACTTATTTCCATGATACATGTATATAAAGTGTTTGTGGAGAGCATTGATAGTATTTATTGGTTTCTGAAAAGAATCTATGACTCCTAAAAATGTTACAAACTACCTATTCTAATCCACTCTCCCTATTTTTAAAGTGAGAAAAACAGAGGTACAAAGAGGATGGGTAAATTTTTCAAGACCGCTTAGGATTGAGGGGCTTCCCTGGTAGCGCAGTTGATAAAGAATCCGCCTGCAATGCAGTTTGACTTCTGGATCAGGAAGATCCCCTGGAGAAGGGACAGGCTACCCAATCCAGTATTCTTGGGCTTCCTGATGGCTCAGCTGGAAAGAATCCACCTGCAATGTGGGAGACCTGGGTTCGATCCCTGTGTTGGGAAGATCCCCTGGAGGAAGGGAACAGTTACCCACTTGGGCATTTGTCCATGGGGTTGCAAAGAGTCGTTCATGACTGAGTGACTTTCACTTTTCACTTTTGTCAGGATTGAAATAAAAGCACTCTCCTCTCCCTGTAGCAATTTTTTCCACCTTTCTCTGAATTCACTTTCTAGTTTTTGTTTTCCCCTCCAGCGTCTATCTTTGGCTAGAGCAGAATTATGATCATGTAGTTATCAATTAATTAATTTATAAAACTAACATATTTTGAAGGGTTACATCCTCAGTGAAGGAGTGACAAAGAAAAATAATAAAGGACCTTTACTATCTTTTTTTTTTTTTCCAGTGGGTTTTGTCATACATTGATATGAATCAGCTATTGTATTAGGCTCAGTAATAGAATGTATGAGAAGACATATATAAGACCTGCCTTAATGAGCTTACTTTTTATACACAGAGAAAATATATGATATACATAATTTAAAGATATAATTTAAAGGTCACCATTAGTAGAGCAATATTTTTCAAAACACTTGACAGAGAAATAGCAATAAAGTGGGCTGTTTAGCAAAAAGTAAGGAAAAAAGGAAGTGTCAAGAAAGGATAAAATCAGAAAAAGGAAGACTAATGTATCAGTTCACAAATAAATGTGACCGGATTAAATTATCCTGCTACAAGTCAAGGTTCTCAGACACACTAAATACCATTTCAAATTTAGCTCTATTCATTAATTTTCATCCCCCACCGTGTACTTCGTAACTTCAACATCCTGCTCTAATTTCTTATTTTTCCCCACAGAACTCACCACCTTCTCACACACTATGTAATTTATATCTTGCTAGAATGCAAGCCCCTTGAAGGCAGGTTTCTTTTCCCTCCCCCAGCTTATATATCCTAAGTGCCTAGAAGAGTACCTGCCCCTTGTAAGTACTCATAAAATATTTGCGTGTACAAGTGATTAAATTTCTACACCAGGTCACGATATCTATGTCTTTTGAATTCTCACAGAAGCTCCCTCCGATTGTCCTCAGGGCACTCAGGCCCGGACCCTACCCCAAGCAATGCCGCCTAAGACTCCCTTCCCGGGACGGATCTCCGTCCTTAGCTCTTTTGTCTCACTTTTTATCTTTTATATTTTGTCCTACCTCCTTTCGAAGACAATGGGCTGCTTTTCTGGACGCCTGATGACCTCAGCTAGCGATCAGAAGTTGTTTTGTGAAGTTTGCTCTGCGTTCAGTTATTCTTTTGATGAATTTGTAGGAGAGAAAGTGGTCTCCCCGTCCTACTCCTCCGCCATCTTGGCTCCTCCTCGTCTTTTGAATTCTTAATGGCTTTATGACCTTGGGAAAGTCTAAAAAGGGGATAAAAATATCTCATGGGATCATTATGATGTTAAATGAGCTAATGCATGTGATATATTCATAATAGCTCTGATATTAGTAGAAACTGCTCAGTAATGAAAAATAAAGTACTGATACACAGTAAATACTCAATAGCTAGTAACTAGAATGTTTTGACTTTTTCTTTTTTCCCTGTATTTTGAGTTAGATTATCTTTGGGAGTATGCCTATTCCTTTGAGTCTGTTGAAGATATTCCTTTTACTTTTTTTCTACATGGGGCCTCATCTTCCTTCTCCTTCTTTTTATTATTAGTCTAAGCTCCATGTTGGATTTTTCTTTCATTTTATACATGGCAGATCTCATCACAATCAAAGTTTGCCTTCACAAACCTTGGTCCTTTTCCCTATTCTTTGTTGTTGTGTGTGAATATTGAATTCCCTTCTCTTATCAATTTCTCTAGGACAAATTCTTATGCTCCCAGTCTTATTTTTAATTTCAGGAAGCTTTTATATATGCTTTCATTTTTCTCTAATAAATGGTGCATAAACTTAAAACCACTACGGGTTCTTTCACACTCTGAACTGCATAGTAAGTGTAAACTCCTAGCACATACCATTTCTATGCTGCTACACCATTACTGGGCTTCCCTGATGGCTCAGACAGTAAAGGATCCACCTACTATGCAGGAGACCTGGTTCAATCCCTGCGTCAGGAAGATCCCTTGGAAAAGGGAATGGCTACCCATTTCAGTATTCTTGACTAGAGAATTCCATTGACAGAGAGCCTGGAGGGTTACTGTCCATGGGGTTGCAAAGAGTCAGACACGACTGAGTGACTAACACTTCTTCACTTCACACCATTACTATTAATACTTTGATCTATAGAGGTTTTCTTATTAAAATTTTGAGGAAGATTGCACCTCCTCAAATTGAAATTTGCTCATACTAGCGTCATTATTCAAGTTGTCCTTCCCTCAGTACTTCCTTCCCAAATACACGTATGCACACAAAAGCAGACACCACCTTCCTCCTTATGCCTAGTTTTGTGAATTCTTGTTTCCGGAATTAGAAAGTTGGAGGATAGGAGGCAGGTAATGTTTTGGCCCTTTTGCTTTTGTCATCATAGCCAGGTTTGGAGAGTCAGCATTGAGAGTTATGATTGAAGATATTTAAAATTGAAATCCATCTTCCCTCCACCTTGTTCTTTTTATGTTTGTTCTTAAAATGTAAAAGTTGAATGCTTTCGAATTAGAAGAAAAATATTCAAAGGATGAAAAGCCACTTCAAAAAATACTTGCTTTTCTTCAACCTTAGAATAAATCTCTGTGTTATTTCAGTTTAAAGCAACAAGCTTTTGGATGCATTAACAGTGAGCACGAGAAGAGAAGCAGAACCTTCCATTAAATCAACTTGAAAAAGTTATGTTGATAGTCAGTGCCTTAAGTCAGTGCCTTAAACTTCTGAGTTAATGTTATCCATTTAACATTATTTAGTTAATCAAAATAGAAAATGAAATATTTAGTAAAGTTGATCTTTAGTTCCATCTCAATGGCCACATGAAAGAATTTATAGAGTCAGCCATCAGTTTGGGAAATTTTTCTAATAACACAAATATTACACATAGTTACATAGACATATACTACTTTGTGACAGAATTTATACTACTAAAAATTATTTTGGGGGACAACTTCTCAGGTGGTCCAGGGGTTAAGACTCCATGCTCCCAATGCAGGGGGCGTGGGTTTGATCCTTGGTCAGGGAACTAGATCTTGCATACCTCAATTATAACCTGGCGCAGCTAAATAAATAAAAAAGAAGTTATCTTTTGGGCTAAAGGGATTAGGATATAAAGATATCAGAAAGGTTCCAAATTATATTTTTTCCACATAGCTGTAAAATATACCACTGTTTGAAGGTATCCCTCAGATATTCCCACTTTATGGTTTTGTTGCTGCTGTTTTTGCCCTTTTTTTTTTTTTTTTTTTTAAAGCATAGGCACATGTTATAACAGCAAATTGAGAAGAAATAGTCATTAAACTATTTCACTTACCCAGGATATGGGCAAAAGAATAAACTCATGATATAAAAGTCTCTGTAATTATAATGTTTCTGTAGTTTAACAATTTTTATAATTTGGACCATGTGTAATTAAATAAAGAAGAAAAAAAGAAGTCTTGAGGACCTCTTCCCAGAACTTGACTCATAACTGTTTACTCAGCATCTCTACTATAATGTCTAATAAATATCACAAAACTGACATGTCCTGAACTGAATTCCTGATATTTCCCCTCAAATCCCTTCTCCTGTAGGATTTCTCATTTCAGTGAATGGTAACGTCATTCTCTCAGTTACTCAGGTTAGAGATCTTAGAGTCATTTTCGTCACTATCTTCTCATGACCCACAGCTGGCCCAGAGTCAGATCCCGCTGGCTTTGTTTCTCTTGCCAGGACTACTGCTGTAGAGTCCAAACTGGTCTCCCTACTTTTTAGTACTTGCTCCCCTTTAATCTATTTTGGACACGTTAGCCAGAATGATTCTTTAAAATATGTCATAGCATGTCACAACTCTGCTCAAAACTTTCCAAAGGCTTTCCATCTCACTTAGAGAAAAAGCTGTAATTCTTACTTTCATGTACAAGAATGTATGATGACTTGATCCTCTTAATTCCCTAAACTCCTCTCTAGTATTTTCCTCTTCATCATTCTACTGAAACCATGCTGGCCTTGTTTGTTGGATTTGTTAGGAATGTCCCTGCCTCAGGGCTTCTTCACTTGCTTTCTTTTCTCGGACAGCTTGTTCCTAAAATATCTGTATAACTTGCCCTGAACTGCCTTCCTTAGAACTTTACTTAAATGTCACTTTCTCAATGTGGCTTTTTCTTTCTGCTAACATTCACATATTCTTTCCATGCTTTTATTTTTTCCTCTTTAATACTTTGCTATCAACATACCGTGTATTTTACTTATTTATCTTGTTTATTGTCTGCCTTTTCCATTACATTTGAAAATCAGTAAGGGCAAAAGTTTTTCTTATTATATTTATTACTGTGTTTCCAGTGCCTAGAAATGGTGCTTCACACAATAAGTATTCAATACATGTTAGCTGAATGCAAGAATCAACAACACAAGAGTAGTTATGTGTTAAAATGTATCATGCTGATTAAATTTTCTTCTTGAGGCACATAGTTCTGTGTACTGTCCTTTAAAGTTCTCTCCCCTCTTCTTTGATATTCTTTGTTGCATTTTCTCCTGGAGCCAAAGATGCCAAAACAAAGCTTGAATCTAGATGGCTTACTGTGTATCTTTCTTCAAGAATTCAGGGGCTTGTCAGAATTTTAAATGTTTTTCCCTTTTTTATGAAGAGAAAAATAAGGTAGAACAAATAAAAGCATATATGATTTTTAAATACTTTTGAAAACTAAATTACAAAAATACTTCTCAAAATTCCATGCTCTCTTATCCCATTTAAAAATATTCATAAAGTCTGTTTAATACATTTAAATTTTCTGATTATGTATTCTCTATGCATTAGTAAAAAAAATAGCTATTAGATTATGTTTTTATTTATTTTTATTTATTATTTATTTATTATTTTATTTATTTTATTTCCCTTCATGTTTCTCCTTAAGTAATCTTTCGAATTTTATTTGTTTGTTTTTGAAAAGTTAATATCTAGACACGGTACAAAATGCAAAGGATAAAGAAAAAAATAAACAGTGAATATAAGGCCCTCTCTTCCTTTTTGGCACTCAGCTATTCGAATTTTCTTGCTGGAAGAAACAACTGTTAACAGTTCCTTGCCTCTACATATTTCTATGAAATAATGACTTTTTATTATAAAGAAGCACATGGATTGTTTTTAGTTGTTGCCTATTCTATTACTATACTTTTAAAAAATATAATATTTAATAAATTCAATAATCTATGTGTTTTAACATCTTAAAAGTTTGAAATTAAGAGGAGAAAAAATTAACACTAAGGAAACTGAAACGTAAGTCAAATGGGTTTAGTGAATCTGACATTTTGATTAAAATAACAATTTTTAAGACAACTTTAGGAATTCTGATTTAACTTTTAAAAATAGTCTTAATACCATTTTAACATAATATTCATATTTCAATAAATAGAATTTTATTGACATACTAATTACATAATCCATATGTCTCCTTCTTCTTAAAAAATCTTTGTGATTGATTCTGTTGCCTGGTTAATTGCTGTTTCAGTTTCTTTCCTTTGTGTCATTGCTCTACATTCAGTAGCTCTAATTCCTACTCATTAATTTTGTAATCTTCCATCTTTATATACACATATCCCTTCTCTTCTCAGAGTCTTTTAGTTCTTTCTGCCCTGCCCTGCCTCCTTTCACTAGAAAGAACACTCAAGAGTCATTGATGACTTTGGCTATTTTTCAGTTTGTCTTTTCTCTTATTTCTTTGCATTGCTAGCTGCCTTGCATCTTTGAAACATTCACTTTGTAATAATATACTACCTCTTATTTTCCTGACCAGACTATTTTCTTTAACTTTCTGATTTTTAGATATAAGTAAACTCTAAAGTTTAGCCCATTGACTTATGCTTTTGACTTCTGTATTGCTGGGCTTCCCTGGTAGCTCAGATGGTTAAGAATCCACCTGCAATGTGGGAGATCTGGGTTAGACTCCTGGGTTAGGAAGATCTTCTGGAGAAGGGAATGGCTACCCACTCCAGTATTCTGGCCTGGAGAATTCCGTAGACATATAGTCCATGGGGTCACAAAGAATCAGACACAAATGAGTGACTTTCGTTTTCTATATTGTATTCCTTAGAAATCTTATCAATCTGGTGGTATCATTTACTGTACCAAATCTATGGTTTTGGCACCAAATTGTAGCTTTCTCAAATTCTGATTTCAACTGTATAACAATAATAAAGAAACCTAATATTCATTAGATGCATGCTATGAGTCAGGAGCTATTCTAAATTCTTTACATATATTAAATCATTTAATCCTTAAATAATCTCATAGTTAGATTTCTAGCCCTGTTTTACATTGTGAAGTTTAAATATCTTGCCAAAGGTCATAAAGTATTAATTGGCAAAATTAGAATTCAAACCCAGGCAGCCTGCTTCAGGGCCAAAGTGCCTAACGGTTACTATATACTGCTTTAATTTCCACATCGCTACAGGTCAAGAACTTCAACTCATATCTAAAATTCTACAGTTATCATTCACTTTTCTGCCTGATATTTACTTTGTGCTATCAAATCCTGTTGCTTCCTTTTTCTGAGAAGTTCTCTGACTTATTCATCCTTTTCTATTCTTCCAATACCGTGACTTTGCTTAACTTTCTAGGCGACCACCCCACAACTTCCCTACAACTAAACTAGCTTGTTAACACTTCACTTTCTCCAACTATTATAATATTTTACCATTTTATTCATAGTCTTTCCTCTCCTAAAATACTCTCCTATTTAAATCTTATCTATCCTCATTTTATAATCTCTATAATGCTTTCTCCAACTACTTGAATGTGTTATGATTACCGTGTCCCTAAATAGCATTAGTAGTTTCTTTCGAAATTCACTCAAAAAATGTTTATGACACCTGTTTCAGTACTATTTATCTCTTCACCTATCTAAGCTTGTGCATATGCATCATTTTAGAAGTATTTTGGAATCTCTAATGCACTTTATCAATGTCTTATATTTAAAAATATTTATGGTTATATGTTGAACATTAATATGGCATTTATATCATGATTTTTATGCATGGCTTTGCATTTTTATTGATAAATCTACCATATTTATAGCTTTTTTGGTTTGTGGAAGAGAATAAACCTAAGTCCAATGGGACTTTGTGACACTTTTGTTTTTGCCTCTTATTTGTTTACCCTCAGTATTTAGGCCAGCTTCAAGGCAGAACCCAATGTTTTCTCATATAAATTCTTTTTAAAATGATTAACATCTACTTAAATTGATTTACACCCTCATTTTTTATTTTTGATGACATTTGTTTTCAACAAAAACTTTGTGAAATTTTATGTACTTTCACCTATATGCAAAAATGAATGTTTTATAAGATTATTCTTTTGTGTCTTTTAAAGTTTGTTTCATAGAATAATACCTTGCAAATTTAGCACTATTCTAACTGCTACACTTGGAATGATCATCCTCATCATTACTGTCATTTTCATTACTAGCCATCAAGTGCCTTTATGAGTAGGACATATGAATAACCAGAATTTATAGGCAACTTATTGTAGCAGAGCAGAACAAAAAAGTTGTTTCATAGCTTGTTGGATGTCAGAATCTTCTGGCTGTTACTTCATTTTCTAATCAGTAGCATTTTGCTCAGACATTTTATATGTTTTTACAAAATTTCTCTACACATCTAAGTCTCCTCATTTTTTGGGCATGACAAACTACAAATATATTGATAGAAAATTTTAATTTGCATGTTGCAGAGTATTATAGAAATTAGCTCAATATATAAGTTTGTGTACATACTGATTTATTTCTCTAGAAACAGACCTAATTCACATATATTTTTAATGGTTTATTTAATAACTAAAATTTTTTTTGACATAAAAAATTTCTTGAAATATTTTGATTAGAAAGCCACAAGTTGGACTTGGATCTAGGAATATTTTTGAAGATGCTGTATACAAAGAAAAATAAATTTGAAGGTGATCTCAGCTGGTAAAGAATCTGCCTGCAATTCAGGAGACCCCGGTTCGATTCCTGGGTCAGAAAATTCCCCTGCAGAAAGGATAGGCTCCCACTCCAGTATTCATGGGTTTCCCTGGTGGTTCAGACAGTAAAGAATCCACCTGCAGTTCAGGAGATCTGGATTGGATCCCTGGGTTGGGAAGATCCTCTGGAGGAGGGCGTGGTAACCCACTCCAGTATTCTTGCCTGGAGAATCCCCATGGACAGAGGAGCCTGGTGGGCTACAGTCCATGGGGTTGGACTATAGTCCATGGGGTTGCAAAGAGTCAGACACGACTGAGCGACTAAGCGCAAGGAAGTGTAATAGCACCAACAATTTATAAATATATAATGTTATAGAAATATATAGAGCTGAGCATGTGTTTATCTGAAGAGATATAACACTCTCATGTTAGACTAAAACTCTCATTAAGAGAGAGCATAGTTTTATAATCATTAATGTTTTTATAATACTAACTTTAGAAAATAAATAGACTTTCTCAAAGAAGTTTCAGATTTACAAAAAAATTAAATAGAAAATACAGAGTTCTTGTATACTACTACTCACTTCTCTCCAGTTCCCCTGTAAAATCTTGTGTTACTATGGCACATATATTAGAGCTGTTGAGCCAAAATTGATACATTATTTTTAACTAAAGTTTCCAGTTTACATTAGAGTTCATTCTTTGTGTCAAATGCATAATGCCATGTATTCACTGTTATACCATATAGAATAGTTGCACTGCCCTAAAAATCCTCTCTGCACTACTTATCCATCCCTCTCCGCTCCCCCATGCCTACGACTTCTGACAGCTACTCATCTTTTTATAGGTTTGCCTTTTTCACAATATTAGATAGTTGGAGTCATGTATGATGTATTTGCACACTGCCTTCTTTCACTTGACAATATTTATTTAAGCTTCCTATAGTCTTAACTTTTCTAGCAAAGCACCTTTTAGGAGAAGATCTAAGTCTCAAATACTTTAGGCCTTTAGCTTCTATTGTTACATTTTCTTTTAGGGAAAAAGAGAGTAATAGTTCATTTCAAATTGTGGTTGTGTTTACCTATCAACTTCCAACAGTCTTTCTTGTAGATTTTCTTAAGGGGATTCTTTAAAGAAACTATACTGTCTCATGCATCCAACCTGGACTGGCGATCTGTTTCACACTTGATAATATACATGTTTTGATGCTGTTCTCTCAGATCATCCCACCCTCACCTTCTCCCATAGAGTCCAAAAGTCTGTTCTATACATCTGTGTCTCTTTTTCTGTCTTGCATATAGGGTTATCGTTACCATCTTTCTAAATTCCATATATATGCGTTAGTATACTGTATTGGTGTTTATCTTTCTGGCTTACTTCACTCTGTATAATGGACTCCAGTTTCATCCTGTGGGAGGAGGGTTCAGGATGGGGAACACATGTAAATCCATGGCTGATTCATGTCAATGTATGGCAAAAACCACTACAATATTGTAAAGTAATTAGCCTCCAAATAATAAAAATAAATGAAAAAAAATAAACTATACTGTCAACATTGGCAAAAGCTTCTCTTTTTTTTTGAACTGAGACACTTCAAAGCATTTTAAGCCGTGATAAAATGGCTCCAAAGGAAGTTTTATCTTCTTTTTGTTAGCAAGATCTGTACTTAGGAACCAAAATGCACAGAGACTAAATGGTCAACATTAAGATGGAGCTGTAAAAGTCAATGCTGGGCCTGAAAAGCTTCTACAAAATGGGAAATCAAGAACACTAACCAATATAAAGAACATTTTAATGTGTTACTTTTGTGATATTTTGTATACGGAATGCCCTATGGTATAGTGCATGGACAATCAAATACTATTAGTAATTTCCAATTCTGGGACCATATGAATACTAACAACCATCAAGTATGTATTTAGACATAGGAAATGTCCAGCAGTTTGTCAACTACTGCATGGATTATTCATATATATATACTATATATATATACATACACACACACACACACATATGTACAGATTAAGAGAGTATACACATTCAGCTGATAAAACCTAAGAGGCATTATTTCGTAATGACTTTAAATAGAGTATAATCTATAAAAATACTGAATCACTGTGTTGTATACCTGAAACTATAATATTGTAAATCAACTATACTTCAATTTTAAAAAAAGCAATACCTGCCACCCCTCCCAAAAAATCTAAGAGGCAAAACACATTAAACAAGTAAAAGAATAGTTAGGAGATTGGAGATTTCAGTCCGATTCTCTCTGCATGACCTTGAATATGTTTTGTAGCCTCATTTAGCTTCAAATGTTTCTTCATTTGTAATCACTAAAATAACTTCTGATAGTCTGTTTTTCTGCAAATAAAACTCCCTGTGTGTTAGTTGTTCAATCGTGTTTGACTCTGTGACCCCACGGACTGTAGTTGCCTCTGTCCATGGATTTCTCCAGGCAAGAATACTGAAGTGGGTAGCCATTCTCTTCTCCAGGGAATCTTTCCAATCCTGGGATGGAAGTCGGGTCTCCTGCATTGCAGGTAAATTCTTTACCATCTGAGCCACCAGGGACGCCCCATGGAATAGCCTATGGATTACTAATTGGAAATAAAAGGAGAAATGCCAAGAGGGAAAAAATTATTAAATGTAGACAGCAAAGAACATGTAATATTTTTAGGTACTTTAGCAACTTTTATTTGCTATTAATGGATGATGAAAAGAAAAAGAAGAACGATTAGGGTAATGATTATCATTATCTCTCAGTATCTCAAATAGGAAGTATATGATCTGTTTCCTAACTCATTCATTTATGCTCTCAACAAACATTTATTGAGGGCATATCATGAGTCTGGAACAGAGTAAACAATCTCATTTCTGTACATGCTAACATTTATAAAACTCAAATATGTTACTTATCATTCTTTCTCTACAGGAACAATTTTTTTTTTTTTTTAAGGTAAACTGTCCTTGGAATGGTTGGGCCTGACTGATTTGTAAGGAACTCTTTTAAATTCATTCCTATTCTATATCATGAGGATGATTGCTTGGATTTTTTGAAGTCCTTTATAAAGACAATATTAGGGAAGTGACCTGTTTTTCACATCTGAAAAACTATATATCAGTAGCTCTAATGTTTGTGATTATGGGAACTAGGGGGGTGAAGTAGGGGCTATTTGATTAATTTTCATGTGATGTACATTAAAATAATATACATAATAAAATGTCTACCTGGTACATAATAAGCATATAATTATGAATAACTATTATTGATAATATAGGAATTTTCTCATCCATTATAGATTGCTAAGAAAAAAATTACCAATAGGGTCTTCTGCCTTAAGGGATCCTACCTATGAAGCATAGTGTGCTGTGCGCTTAGTTGCTCAATCGTGTCCGATTCTGGGACCCCATGGACTGTAGCCCGCCAGACTCCTCTGTCCATGAGGATTCCCCAGGCAAGAATACTGGAGTAGGTTGCCATGCCCTCCTCCTGGGGATCTTCCCAACCCAGGGATTGTACCCAGGTCTCCCTCATTGCAGGCAGATTCTTTACCAGCTGAGCCACCAGGGAAGCTGAGCTACCATGAAACATAGGCTGAGGAATATTTACCTTTATGCTTTGAAGTCTGCTATATATTTTGAATATTTACTTTTCAGGACACTTTGTTAAGGCACATTTAAACCATTATATATGTTTGGCCAATTTACTTTAAATGTGTAAATTCTGTGCCAGGTCCAATGGAAGTCCTTTTATTATAATAAAACAAATTTTAAAAAGAAACAGCAGTTTATTAATTACAGTAAAATACTGTTAATACAAATTTATCATTTTAATCATTTTTAGCTAATGTAGTCATTACCTAAAATCATTTAAGTAATGTAATTTAATCCTTTTACATTTCAGTGGCATATAGTTTGCCTAGTTTTCCTTTCTTATCACAAGAGTGACATCATAATCTCATAACAACAGAAGGAAAAAAAATCTCACTTTTGCAACTCTTTCTAGTTTTTGACTTAAACTGATTTTATGGTAGAATTCTTAGCTATGGCTAACACATTTTTTGTGTCTTTGAAAACTGCTTGGGAATTTGTTAGAACTTGGATGTAAAGTTCCTTTGCTTAACAGCTTTTTCTTACAAAGACAGTACATCAAGGAGATAAGTTTTAAATTGAGATAAAATTTTGAAAGTAATTGAGATTATCCTTGAAATTAAATTTACAAAATACTTAGTAATCTTTAAGCACAGAAAAAGACTGCATACTGGTAAATTTGAAAGAAAGCATGAAATATTGTTATATTAAAATGGATAAAACACATTAGATTGAAAAAACATTTCTTGAGGATTTGATATATACAAAGCACTGGACAGGGAGGCCTGGCCTGCTGCAGTCCATGGGGTCGCAAAGAGTCAGACACGACTGAGCAACTGAACTGAACTGAACTGGCAAGTCCCGTAGTAATTATAATGATAGACAAGGTACAGAGTTTTAATCTAACTGAAGGTAAAAGCATATTGACAGATAACACAGAACAGAATGAACAATCTTTGTACTGTAGAGGTGCAGAAATTTGAAAGACTCAATCTGGCTGGGGAGTGAGAATTTATAAGAACCAGGTAGAATTTAAACTAAACCCTAAGATTTTTAATAATTATAGATTAAAGTAGAACAGAGAAGATTCTAATCAGAATAGAATGAAGATGAGCACCTTAGTTTAGTTGGAGATTTATAAATTTGTTAATTATGTAATTTTCATTTTATTATTTTTATATAAAATCATGGGGATTATAGATTAAAAAGAAAATATATTGAAGGACTTAATCCTCTTCTTACAGTAAATTGTCCCTTATTTTATGCTTCAAAATTCCCTTTAATTTTAAGAAATTGATTTGTGCTCAATAAATCAGAAGATTAAAAGAGGTTTTCTGGAAGAGGAAGCATGTACTGAAATTCCAAGATTTAGAACAAGTTAATTTTAAGTACTTCACACATTATAGCCTAAATAAGGAATAATGAATATTCTCATTTTTTTAGTGATTTGTATACCTTTGAAGAATTTTTTCTGTAAACCAGAACTGCAGAATTGTAGCTAGTTTATCATTATCATCGTTACTTGTATTTGTATAGTTTTTGAAATGTTTACAGTGCATTTTATATCTTGTATTATTAAATCTTATCCAGCTAGTTTCATCTCCATTACAGATAATGAAACTAATATTTAAAGTAACTTTCCTGAGTAAGCCTATTATAAGACTAGATCCAAATACAGTACCTGTCATATACTAAATTCTATTGAACCTATTTGAATGCAGTTTCAAAGAATAGCAAGGAGAGATAAAAAAGCCTTTCTCAGCCATCAATGCAAAGAAATAGAGGAAAACAATAGAATGGGAAAATCTAGAGATCTCTTCAAGAAAATTAGAGATACCAAGGGACTATTTCATGCAAAGATGGGCACAATAAAGGACAGAAATGGTAGGGATCTAACAGAAGCAGATGATATTAAGAAGAGGTGGCAAGAAAACACAGAAGAACTATACAGAAAAGATCTTCACGACCCAGATAATCACGATGGTGTGATCACCAACCTAGAGCCAGACATCCTGGAATGCAGTCAAATGGGCCTTAGGAAGCATCACTACGAACAAAGCTAGTGGAGGTGATGGAATTCCAGCTGAGCTATTTCAAATCCTAAAAGATGATACTGTGAAAATGTTACACTCAATATGCCAGCAGATTTGGAAAACTCAGCAGTGGCCCCAGGACTGGAAAAGGTCAGTTTTCATTCCAATCCCCAAAAAAGGCAATGCCAAAGAATGCTCAAACAACCACACAATTGCACTCATCTCACATGCTAGTAATGCTCAAAATTCTCCAAGCCAGGCTTCAACAGTACATGAACTGTGCTGCAGTCCATGGGGTCACAAAGAGTTCGACACGACTGAGCGACTGAATGGAACTGAGCTGATTGAACTGAAATGAAGGCTTTTTCCATTAACTTCATAACTGCTATCTTCTTTAATGTTGTTTTTCTTCTTTCTTTCCTTTCATTCTCCTTTCCTTTTTTACTGAGTGCTACTGTATGCAAGACATCAGGATAACTTGTGGATATACAGTGAATATCAAACTTGGTTACTCTCATGAGGCTGACAACCTGTCTGGGAAGATACAGGAGTCATACATTTACAAGTTAAATAAAAATAAATTCTCTTTTTTCTTAAATTTCACAGACTAAGTAGAAAGAAAGAAGTCCAAAAATGTAGCATTATATATCTAATCATAGGGCATGGTATCTGAATCTTTAAATGTTAAAACATTTCTTCATGCTTACAATTCTATTTAAAAGACTATATTTTGAATATTCATAATTTAAGGCATTGTGTGCACGTGTGCTCAGTCATGCCTGACTCTTTGCAACCCCATGGTCTGTAGCCCACTAGGCTCTTCTGTCCTCAGAACTTTCAGGCAAAAATACTAGAGTGGGTTGCCATTTCCTCCTCCAGGAGAATCTTCCCGACCCAGGGACTGAACGTGAATCTCCTGTGTCTCCTGCACTGTAGGAGGATTCTTTACCACTGAGCCACCTGGGAAACCCTAATTTAGGACATTGGCTTACATTTGAAAATTTTAATGGAAATGTTGAATTTAATTTCCTTGATTAAAAATATATTTTTATATTCAACATTAAAGGCATGGCATGACATTAAGTGATGTTAAGGTTTGTGGGCTCTTAATGAACTCTGAAATTTGTGTCTCCATTACTCATTAGTTAAATGTTAGCACCTTGCCATTGCTGTGTTTTCAAAATATGATTGTAAATAAATGAGACATTAATAAATCTGTCAGTACATGAATATTTAACTCAGGCATATAAGATTATGTAGTAGCTTAAATATTGCACAAAGTAATCCATTTATGTTCATGTCCACATTTTTATCACTTTAAGTATATATGTATATATTTTAACCATAGCTTCACTTATGCTGAAGCCTAGCTCACCAAATTGATGGAAAAACTAAATTCATTGCAATGAACATATAATTCAAAAATCAAAACATGACCTTATCAAAAATTCTTTCAAGTTATCACTGGACAAAACAGAATAATGTCATATTTGACAATGTTCATATAAGTGAGAAAAGATTTTGTTTAATATTAGTTAATCTTTAGAAATGAGTTTATGAGGAAATTATTACCTCATTCCATTCCTAATTGCAGACTGATAAGAGGTAAAATGTATTTAGTGATAGGAGTTAAAAAATCATTTAAAAATGATTGGGCAGATAGATTCGATATTCTTCAAGTTTTTGAATTTTTAACATTTCTAGACCATCAACCATGAACATCTTTTAAGTTTTGGAAATTAAAGGACTTGACAAAGTATACCTGACTTAACTGTCTATTCTGAAGCAAAACAGAGAAAAATCTTTCTCCAAATAAGCATGTGCTAAGTTTCAGCTTCACTGATGAATAAGAGTCTGTGTTGAAAGTTCTTTCTGATCTACTCTTTAGTTCTTTAAACATTTCCCTCTGATTTGAGTACTATGGGGATGTGGACTAGCACCTCTTTCTCTGACATATGGAGACTTAATCAGCAGATTGGGTTGTAGTTTTGTGGTAGAAAAGGAGTCGGGCAGGAGATGAAAATAAATGCATCGTTATGACTTTTGGTTACATCATACCCTGCATTTCCAAAAAGGGTGTGAAACAAATAAACTGTAAGCAGGAATAGCATATTGTAGAAGAAAGATCATGGGATTTTGAAGAAAGAGGGGTCTGTCTCCAACCCATTATAACTTCTTAGATTCTCTGTTTCTTCATCTCCAAATTATTGATAGTAAGGCCTAACTTTCAAGATTTTTATCAGAATTATAAAGTTTGTAAACCATCCGACAGAGAGCATGGTACATAGTTTCTGTTTATCGCTAAGTCGTGTCTGACTCTTTGCGACCCCATGGACTGCAGCACCCCAGTCTTCCCTGTCCTTCACTATTTCCTGGAGTTTGCTCAAACTCATGCCATTGAGTCAGTGATGACATCCAATCATTTCGCCTTCTGTCACTCCCTTCTCCTCTTGCCCTCAATCTTTCCCAGCATCAGAGTCTTTTTCAATGGTATATGGTGAGCATTTAATAAATGATAGCAATTAATATTGACTGAGGCACTGTCATGAACAGTTGCTCAAATACTTATTATTATTCATTAATATAAGACTAGAATTTACTTATTAATTTATTCAAAAATATTTATTGGGCACTTGCTATGTATGAGGCACTGTTCTAGGCACTCCCACCTTCTATAGCAATAAAATGATTTTCTTTAGCAAATTTATCCTCTAGCACTAGCCATTTGATGTGACACTTGTGGGGCTGTAAATCACTATAATGTGCTTGTGATCACAGACATGAGTATTTGATCTGCATGTGGCCAATCATAGTACAAGATCACCTGGAGCACAAAGATGTTTTTTTCAAGAGGTGTCTCAAGTCTGATCAGTCTTTCAAAGGATTTGCATATACTGGTGCAATTTTTATTTTTAATGAATGAGATGATATAAAATCTGAGTAGCTTTAGCCTTGCTTTTTTCCCCACAATGTGGAGAAGTGATGTATTCAGTAAGAGAAGGAAAATGACGCCACAAGACGGCAGGGGGAGGGGTGGGGTGGTGGGCGCAGAAAGAATGATTGAGAAGAAGGAGAGGAGAAGAAGGAAAGAGGGAGAGAAGGTTAATGACAATAGTTAAAATTCTGGGCACAGTCACGTCTTCATGACTTTTTCTTCCCAGTTGTTTGAGCCAATAGAGTCCCTCTTCTGTTTAACCTTATTTGAATTAGATTTATTTCATTTGCACCCAAAGTAATCCTAACCAATGCAGGTAGAAAACGTTTGTAGTTCTTGCATGTTGAAAAACAGCTTTATTTTGTCCAGATACTTAAATGATAGTTCATCTGAGCAAATAATTTTACCTTTTCCTTTAGACCCCTATAGACATTTCTCCATTCCTCTCTAGTTTTATTCTTCTTCAAAGGCTTGTGAAAGTCTCTCAGTCGTGTCCGACTCTGCGACCCCATGGATGAATTCTCCAGGGAGAATATTGGAGTGGGTAGCTGTTCCCTTCTCCAGGGGATCTTTCCAACTCAGGGGATCTTTCAAACTCAGGTCTCCTTCAAACTCAGGTCTCCCACATTGCAGGAAGATTCTTCACCAGCTGAGCAACCAGGTCCAAAAGCTTATTGCTATCTTAAAAATATTATTGCATTTACTTACTTATGTGT
Source organism: Cervus elaphus (assembly GCF_910594005.1). Taxonomy (NCBI): domain Eukaryota; kingdom Metazoa; phylum Chordata; class Mammalia; order Artiodactyla; family Cervidae; genus Cervus; species Cervus elaphus. The sequence continues at coordinate 25,192,030 of NC_057825.1, read as the reverse complement.
GTTGTGTAACTCTCCTCACTAGAATGTGAGTCCCATGAAGGTAGGGGTTTTTTCTATTTGCTGACTGCTGTACTCATCATATAAAATAATAACTGACATCTAACTGCGCACAAATTATTGAATGAATGCTTTGAAAATTCACTTCAGACTGTAGTTGTATAACTTAAATAGTTTAATGTATATCAATATGCCCATATTAACTGAAAAGTTATTTTTATTCTATTATGTGGATTTATTCTCAACCCTCTATTTCTGCTATTGTGAAGATTGGGTTAAAGAATGCTTCTATACATTATTTTTTTATTTTTTCATTTTTAATTGGAGGATAATTGCCTTACAATATTGTGTTGATTTCTGCCATATATCAACATGAATCAGTCATTGGTATACATAGGTCCCCTCCCTCATGAACCTCCCTCCTACCTCCCACCCTATCCCATCCTTTTAGGTTGTCGTAGAACACTGAATCTGAGCTTCCTGAGTCAGAAAATTTTCACTGGTTATCTAATTTTACATATGGTAATACAAGTTATTACTGAATTTTAAGCTAAATAATAAAGTCAAGATTCTAATGCCTAGAGAGAACAAATCAAATTGTCACCCTTTACAGATTTTTGCTTTAATAAGACATATCTACCTGGCTATATATGAAATAGTTTCACTTATTTATGTTTCACCAGCTAAGGTGATTTAAAATAGATATTTCCAAACCTATATTCAGATTTTAGCCCTGAATGCTTTATAAATATGTCACATTATTTCTTTGGGTTTTAAGACTTCAGACTTAGATCCAGTGTTTGAGAACCTTTGTGATACTGAATATAATAAGAAGATTATTTTGTAATTCTTAAATCCTATACTTATGAATATCAGTTGTGCTTGCTTTAAAAAACAACTGATCATTTGTTGATTCTTATTCAGTTTTTTGTCTTTTATGATTTCTTGGTCTTGTTCCATTATTCTCACACAGAGCTTGTTGTTTTCTATGCACTAATCCACAACAAAAAATTGACACAATGGCTTTTGCTCTTCCAATATAGCTAAGTGCTTCATAAGCCTGAGAAGCTATAACTCATTGATATAGAACGTTTTGATCTACCTCCTGGTACTTTGGTGAAAATTTAAGAAAAGAAAGTATAGTGAGTCCTCTTTTGATTTAGGGAATAGTATAATGTAATAGTGAAAGTGAAAATTTTGGTCGCTTCAGTCATGTCCAACTCTTTGCAACCCTATGGACTGTAGCCCACCAGGCTCCTCCGTCCATGGAATTCTCCAGGCAAGAATACTGGAGTGTATAACCATTCACTTCTCTGGGGGATCTTCCCAACCCAGGGATTGAATCTGAGCCTCCTGCATTGCAGGCAGATTCTTTACCATCTGAGCCAGCAGGGAAGCTCCTAATAAATGCAGTAAGGAAAAATGATATTTTAAATGAAGCTATATCTTATTCCATTTAGCTCTTTGTAGCAAATAATTGAATTCATTTGTAGGAGATTCCTGATCCAAAATGTTTCATGCAATTGATGAAATATGCTATTAGACTTTGGGCTTTGGGAAGGATATTGTGAAGGGAGGGACCAGGACTTATGGATCTTAATCGCTTTTTTCTAATTACTAAGAAAAAGAACTTCTTTGAATTGGCAGAGTAGGTCAATGTTACTTGAATACTCACTAGCTGTTAACAGTCATGGGCTTTTTTTTTAGCAGCAGGCTTCATGGTAGTCACAGGCCAGACCAGTGATATTGGCACATGAGTACATGAAAGAATCATGTAAACTTGTTGAAAATGGATAATTTTGAAACTTAACTCCAGAGATACTTGTTCATTAGGTTTGGTGTGTGTGTGTTTGTGTGTGTGTATATTTAGGTGTTTTTGACAAATATCTTAAGCAGTCTGATACTAGTTTTAAAAACACCAGTTTGAAACCTGGCTAGATGTTAGCACCAGGTGGATTTTCCCACGTACCCCAAAATCTGCCTGCCTGTAATAATGAGCTTCAAGGCAATTCTGACTCCATTAGCTTCCACATTGTTCTACGAACTTTAACTCTTACCTCTGACACACCTAGACTTAGTATTTCTATGTGCTTTTCCCAGAATTTGGATTTTTGCCTCTTTTCTAGTGACTGTGGCTAGCAATCTCAATGTCTTCTGTTCCAAGTACTTTGTACTTCACAGGACCAATGGCCACTGGCCACTGGGCTGGGCTTATAATGTCTTTATAAATTCTGGTGAGATTATGGGCAATTATTATCTATTTTTTCACACTTGTACTTTGTTAATGAATGTGTGCTACTTCTATGAGAATTCTAAAATAACCAGGTGGCACTAGTAGTAAAGGACCCACCTCCTGTCATTGCAGGAGACGCAAGAGACTTGGGGTTTGTTCCCTGGGTCCTGAAGATCCCCTGGAGAAGGAAATGGCAACCTGTTCCAGTATTCTTTTCTGGAAAATTCCATGAACAAAGGAGCCTGGCAAACTACAGTCCATGGGGCTACAAAGAGTTGGACACAACTGAGCAATTGAACACACACAGAACAACAAAAAAGGGAGAAAAATATTCATATTCTAAAATATCACAGGTAATTCTAAACATAAGAGGACTGTGTGAGACTTGTAACAGTTGTGATACAATTGGTTAGGTCATTTTTTCAATGTAGCTTTTATTTTCTCAGCATTTTCAATCTTGCAGTGCCATATAAGATTTCACAGGGCACATCATGGACTCATTATAGTAGTTTATTGCTCCTTGTTTAATTTCTTATGACCTTTAAAGTGAGTCTCTCTCTCTCTCACTTATAAGTTCTCCTCTTGCATCCTAAGACCATAACATTGTCCTTTATATGTTATGCTATATTTTCTGAGATGCCAATTTGATTATGTCACTTTTCATCCCCACTTCTTCTTCCCATCCTCAAACTGCTTCAATGGCATCTTCAATGGTGTCGTTTTTCTTAGAGACTCAAGTCTTTAACGTGGTCTTAAATGTGTATTCTCATCTTTATTTACTTCTCTAGTCTTAGTTTTACACTCGAAACCATTTTCTTCTCTCTCAGCAGAGATTGCACAGGCTCCTTCTTTTGCTTGAAACTTGGCCTCCCTCTCCTCCCTTCTTTGCTTATTGAATTCCTACTTATCTCTTCAGTTCTCATCACATCTTGGGCAAGTATCCCCTGACTTCTAAACAAGTAAAACCTTCCTATTTTAATTCTCATGTTAACCTGTATGCCTCCTTCCTGAAAGTATAGTTTTATACTTACTTGTGTGATTATTTTACTGTTGTCCACCAGTCTACCTAGAAGTTTACCATCCATGATTGTCTTCTCTTCTCAGTATTGAATCCCAGCTTCTAGGATCATGCTTGGTACACAGAGGGTACTCTTTTGTATTTGTTGAATGAATGATTATGCTTTCTGAATTGAAGAATTAAGTTGAATTAAAGAATATACACACCAATTATGAAAAACACATTAGCATGATTAGAGTAACATTAACAAAAGGAGTCGCTTACCTGACTCTGCTCCATAGGTCCCTATAGGTACCAGCACTTGCTTGCTATGATTAGATAGACCAGATATTTAACAATAACTAAAAAAATCTTTTAAACTCAGACTTTATGAAGATGACCAGTTGATTTGTTTAGAATGTCAACCTGGAATTAACACTATTTACAGTTTACATATATGTAGTTAAGTAGGAATATTTTTCCACTAATTCTAGAATATGAAAATTATCATATCAATTTTTTTTTTTTTTTGAATCAAGCTAAGGCCTCCTCACTGCTGCCTACCTTGGCTTGCAGGATGTCCAAATTCCAGTCAAGTTTGGACTGCATGCTCTTCCAGAGACCCTTGCCCTTGCTCTCAGGCTCCCCTGTGTCTTGTTGTGATCTCCCCATTCCCACTGTCTTTTCTAAGCAGGCAAGTCTGGCTTGCACTTGGGAAAATAAGGTATTCCCATTTATCTCCTTAATCTCCTCCATTTGCTGTCTTCCTCCTTTCAGTACCTCCAGAAGCCTCTTTCTACCTTTATTCTGGGATCACTTTGCACACTTCCCTAAACAGACTATTGAAACATAAAACTCTGCTTTCTGCTGGAGGTGGGGCTTTCCTGATGGCTCAGACCTTAAGAATCTGCCTGCAGTGCAGGAGACCATCTGCAATGCAGGAGACACAAGTTTGATCCTGGGTTGGGACAATCCCCTGGAGAAGGGAATGGCCACCCACTTCAGTATTCTTGCCTGGAGAATTCCACAGACAGAGTAGCCTGGTGGGCTACAGTCCGTGGGGTTGCAAAGAGCTGGCCACGATTGAGCGACTAATACTTTCTGCTGGAGGTGAGGAGGTAAGGATTACTTAGGCTTTTAGAAACACAATCCTAAGCTTCTTTTTCCTTGCCTAGGAAGGAGAAAGCAGATATTAATACCACTTGCTTATTTTAGTAATAACTCATTTTGTACATGGGCCTCCCACGCAGCATAGTGGTAAAGAATCCACCTGCCAATGCAGGAGATACAAAAGACGCAGGTTCCATCTCTGGATTGGGAAAATCCCCTGGAGGAGGAAACGGCAACCCACTCCAGTATTCTTGCCTGGAAAATCCCATGGACAAAGGAGCCTGGCAGGCTACAGTCCATGGGGTTTTAAAGAGTTGGACGCGACTGAGCAATTGAGCATACACAATACTCATTTTGTGCATATGTGGATCTATACTAACAAAGTTTCTGATCTCAATTCCTTTTTTTTGGATCACTAAGGTGATATGAACCAATTACGGTGGGTTCCTAGGGAATAATTCTAATCTAATCTGAGCCCTCCACTTGTTTCCTGTATTGTCATTTCCTGAATTGTGCTGGAATGTCTGTGTCTTGCTTCAGGCTTCTTAGTACTAACTCTGTGTTCCTACCTTTGCATTTACTCAAACTTAAGAACAGATTTGGTTTTAGCTGTTTGATTTCTGTAATGCTTTGATTCCTTTGAGACAGATTGCTGGGTTAATTATGAGATAGTTAAAGGGACGCTTTCTGTGCTTCAGATGAATTTTGGAGTCAGTCCTTTCTGGATTCAAAGTGCACTTACGTTGCATATTGCAATCCTGACTTTTGGCTTGGAGAAGGAAATGGCAACCCACTCCAGTATTCTTGCCTGGAGAATGGATGGAGGAGCCTGGTGGGCTACAGTCCACAGGGTTGCAAAGAGTCGGACACGACTGAGCGACTGGTTCTTAAATTGGGGCGAGTTTTGCCTGTGAGGGGACACCCAGCAGGCATTCTGATTCTCATGACTCCAGGGGTGCTACTGGCATCTAGGGGGTAGAGACCAACGATGCTGTGAGACATCCTGCAGTGCTCAGGACGGCCGCCCCCCACCTCCAACAACAACAAAACATCCCTACCCAGAGCGTCAAAAGTATGAAGGCTGCGGAAGCTTGTCTTACGGAGTTTGCTTAACCTTTCTAGACTTAGTTTCCTCTTCTGTGAAACAAAGATAACAATATCTACTTACAGGTTTGTTGTGCAGCAAAACTTAGATAACACTATAAACAGAGTGAAACTAAATAGACGGAAGTTATAAATAGTGTTGTTGAATAATATTAGAGCTGGATGGATTTTGCAAGCGTGTTGACCAGTGTTTCCAATGTACTTGGCTTTGCTTTTACACTGGTCACTGCTCAGGTGACCACTTCTGGGCAGCATTTGAACTGCCTGCCCTCAGTGCAACCTGAGAGCACTTTATTTCAGGCTTCTCTTCACACCTGCTCTCTGGTGTCCTGAACAGGGCTTCTCTGACAGCTCTGAGGGGACATGTGGGACCCTGTTCTGCACTCTTGCATTTGTAAGCCTGAAATGTGGGGTCTTTAGCACCCTTAGGGCCACCCTAGATTGATGAGACACTGAGCTGATGAGTAAATGTATCCTTCCCTTTTCAGTCCTCTTGATAGACTACTCTGAGATGGCTCATTTCCAGAAATTCCCAGCAGGTTCTGAGCACCAGTCACGCAAAGCTGTGGCCGACTTGACACCATACAGGTCCTTCTATTGGCTTTTCTCCTTTTCTGTTTCACTCCTCTTGCTCTCTAAGATCATTTCCTAAATAAACTGCTTGCATGTGGGCTTTGTTTTTTTCCTAGACTCTGTTTTCAGGAAACTACTGGTGACACTTCTCATACATGAGGTAGGGAAATGGAGGTTCAAAAGGTGAGGTAACTTATCAAAGGTGGTACAGTTGGTCCTAAAGTCAATATTAGAGACAACACACCCTGATACTTTTAGGGTGCCCTTGCCACCACATTATAATTTCTCTCCACATTATACTTTGGCTCAGCTTATCAATGCTATTTATGTGCTAACTGTTTTGGTTATTATTAGGGACTGTTAAAATATGACAGGGAGGCATATGCTAATGAAATGTGTGGGTTTCTAGAATGCCAGCAAAAACTGTTTATGCCATGGTTTAGAAAATTATTTAAAGATTTTTAGGTGTTCAACCATCTGGAATGCCTACAAAAATATAAAAATATACCTCAAGGTTACATGACACTTTAATCTACTTATACATATAATTATGTATATATGAAGATTTTATGTGAATAAAAACTTCTATAAGATTTGCATAACAAGAGGAATTGTTAGAAACTTTCACCAAATATCTATGTTATTCAACCTTCCACAAAAGCTCCAGGTCATTTTAGGACATGAAAAAGGCACTGACTCTGGCAGAAACAAAATTAGGCTGAACAGTGCTCAAAATTGTTAATCAACTGTGTTATTAAAAAAAAGGATCTAGAGGTAGTTCTTAAAACATCTATAATAAATCTGACAAGTTAAGAGAAGGCAAAAATATATCATTACTTTATGTGATATTTACCTTGGCTTGTCTGTAGCATTACATTTTCCAGAAGTTGGTAAGAGCGTGGTGTTCTTCTGCATAGACAGATCTGTCACAATCTAATTCGCAGTTGCTTTTCACGAACTGTAAATTCATGCCAAGTGGGAGTTGATGCATTAATCCGTGTTAGCATTTGTGAAAATGCATGTGAACACAGTGAGTGAGTCATCCTAGAGTCTGGATTACCGTGCTCAAGAACAAAAATTATCAGCAGGGTTTCTGCATGTGTGAGCTCAGAAAAGCATGAAGCCTCAACTTACCTACCTCAGGAAGTGCTGAATTTATACCAGTCACTCAGGATCAGGGCTGATCTTTCATCAAACCGGTGGTTCTATTCTAAGGAGAGAAGAGAAATAGAGCTGGTTTTGGAGACCAACAGTAGCATGGCTAGTTCTGAGGTATAGTTCTGGACTGCTGTATAGTAGAAAGCATTCCCATTTTCTACCCAAATAGCCCAAGCAGGACCAATTAATTGTATATTTTTGTTGTTTTTGTTTTGTTTATGGACTTGGATAGTTAAGAGATGCTTGGTTGAAAAGTTGCCTCAGAACAGAGATTTTCTTGGTGGTGCTGGCCCTTCCATCATCTCCAGGCTAGTTTCCTGGTCCTAAAGGCCTACTTGGGTTTCCCAGGTGGCACTATTGGTCAAGAAACTGCCTGTCAACCCATGCAAGAGATGTGGGTTGCATCCCTGAGTTGGGAAGATCCCCTGAAGTAGGACGTGGCAACCCACGCCAGTATTCTTGCTTGGAAAATTCCATGGACAGAGGGGCCTATTGGGCTATAGTCCATGGGGCCGCAAAGAGTCCAACACAACTGAGCGACAGAGCAGACAAAGGCCCACTCAGCATGTGACGAGAGCCTGTGTGTCATCCTAAGTAACCTGAAGTCTAGCTTAGGAATACTGGCTAGACAATGGCAGTTTTAAAGTGGGGGAATGGCTTCAGATGTGATCAGGAGTTGACGAAACTCGTGCTGGAAAGACAGTTTTTGATGTTATTGCTATAATATAGCTAAGAGATGAAGAAAGATTTCACTTAGAAAGTGTAAATGGGAGTGGTGAGCACTCATTCAATTTGAGAGTAAGAAACAATTATTTACTTCACTTGTTGATTATATACTTTCACATGCATATTTTATGTATTCTTTCCATCACTATTGGGCTTTTCCTCAGATAGTTATTATACTTTTAACATTTATTGGCATTCATTCTTTCATTCACTTACCCAGCTATTTATGGGACATGAAACATATGCTAGATTCTTTACATTGCAAGAGGAAAGGAACGTTTACATGAAAATTGACCTGAGCTTAGTGATAGATCCAGAGCTTGATTCCTGATTAAAGGAAGCTATAATCTACTGGAGAGAGTCTAATTTTTCTGTTAAAAAATGGTTATAGTTATTGCCTCATAGAGAAATATGAGCATTTAATAAAGAGCCAAGAGAAGTGAATTCTATTTTGCCACTAAATTTCTTAATCATCTAGATAAATCTTTTCTCTAGTTGTGAGTCCACTAATTTATAAAATAAAGAGCTTGCAACTTCAAAATGCTAAGAGCTGTTCAACATCATTAGTTATTAGAGAAATGAATGTAAATCCAAGCCGCAAAGAGATACCACTTTACACCCACTAGAATGACTATAATAAATAAGGTAAGCAATAATAAATGTTAGTGAAGATGTGGAAAATGTGACTCCTTATACATTGCTGTGGGAATATGAAATGATGCAGTCACTTGGAAAATAAGTTGGCAGCTTCTAGAAAAGTTAAACATAGAACTACCATATGATCCAGCAATCCCACTCGAGGTATTTACCTAAGAGAAGCAAAAACATATGTGCATACAAAGACTTGTGAGTGAATATTTGTAGCAACATTATTTTTATAGCCAAAAACTAGGAATAATCTTAATGTTCATCAAGTGAATGTGTAGACAAAATGTGATAGATCCATATCATGGAATACTATTCAGCAATAAGAAGGAATGAACTACTGACATATGCTTCATGAATGAACTTCAAAAACATCATTCAAAGTAAAAGCATCCAGACATGAGATACTACATATTGTATGATTCCATTTATATAGCACATCCAGAAAAGGCAACTTTATAGACAGAAAGGGGATTATTGGTTACTTGGGCCTACGGGTAGGATAAGAGTTTAAATGGGCATGAAGGATCTTGTGCAGGGAATGAAAAGCTCTAAAACTGACTTAAGATCATGGTTGTACCACTCAGCAAAGTTATTAAGAATCACTGAATTATAAACTCCAAAAGGATGAATTTTGTGATTTGTAAAATACACCTCAGTAAAGTTGTGTGAAATATGCTAAAAGCAATGCAGGTGGCCTCTGATTCCAATATTCTTTAAGAGACTTGCAGACAAGAGACCCAGTAGGGCCAGAGTCAGCACATTTTCTGAACACGATTTCTGTATTCTTGCATAGAACTATTTACTTTTTCTTCAGGTCATTTCATAATGTGATCTGATTTGTTTTGCATCAGACTTTACTATTTCACACCCACCAAGCATTTGCCCAAGGGCACCATGTCTTCTTTTATTTTTTTGAAAGGATAAAGGCCATCTGGGAATATAAGAGTTGACCTGAAGTACATTATAGGGCTAACTCTATCTGGAACAAGAGCTTCACACCATTTAACAAAAGTTGACTGCTTAAATAGCTAAGGAAATTGCAAACAAAAAGCCACCCAGGAATTTTGTGTACGTTGTCTTTAGATGCTATCCTCTGTAAACTGATTCGTAAGTTTCATTGATGTTTTTATCTTAATTTTGCTTTGCAGTCACTTTTTCTTTTAAAGTTTTTTTTAAAATTTTATTTTACTAAGTTCTCTTCATTTACTAACTGAATTACCTGTTAACTCTTTGGGTGTTTTATTCTTTTCCATTTTATCTATTCTCTTTTGAATTTTTTTTTTTCTTTTTGAAATTCTTGATTCCTTTTTTTAACAGTAGTATTTGACTATGAAAATCCTTTCAAAATATAAACTCCACTAAGGGAAAGTATTGGGTTGGTCAAAATGTTCATTTGGGTTTTTCCATATTTGAATGAACTCTTTGGCCAACTCAGTGTTATAAGGGGGAATAGAATATCAGGAAACCAATTTACTTTTTTTCTCAAGTGCTTATTGATATACAACTCAAGTAGAATCAAAACACTACAAAGATTTTAACAAATCGCTTTTTGAATGCATTTTCTTTGCAGATTATATGCTTGATTAAGGGAGATGATTAAACTTTTTTACAGAGTGAAACCCCATTTAGCGATTCCTAATATCCTAGGACTCTAGGGCTTCTAACAGGCAATTCTCTTGGACTTACCCAAACTATTTTGCATTAGTTTGTCTCAGGCAAGTCTAGTATCATAATGAAAAGAATAACAAACTGGACTTTAAGGGAAACAAACCCATCCTATAAATAGTAGAGGCTTATTAAGGCATACCTGAGCAAAGTCTGACTTTTACTTCAGAGAACAAGCAAACTAGAGCCTTGATGATAAAAGCAAACATTTACTAATTGTGTATTATGTGCCAGAACATCAGATACTAACTCATTTGATTTTCTGAATATTGTAGATGTGGAAAATGAAGCAAAGAGGTGTAAAGAAATTTGCCCAAGGGTTTCCCTTGTGGCTCAACTGGTAAAGAATCCTCCTGCAATGCGGGAGACCTGGGTTTGTTACCTGGGTTAGGAAGATCCCCTGCAGAAAGGAAAGGCTACCCACTCCAGTATTCTGGCCTGGAGAATTATATGGACTGTGTAGTCCACGGGGTTGCAAAGAGTCAGATATGACTGAGCGACTTTCACTTTTTAACTTTTTTTTTTTTACATGCTATAAATGGGCAAAGCTGGGATTTGAACCCAGGCACCCCGGCTCCAGGTCTTTCTGCTTAACTGTAACACTATCCTGTCATGCTAAGTAGATGAGATTCTGCACATCATGCAGAGTAGCTGTTTAGGAGACACTTAAAGAATAACAAAACTAACCACCGTGTAATTTGGAAGTATGCTATTGCTACTGGAAGTGTTCTACTAGAAGTATAATTTTACAAACTGCAAAAGAGAACAATGCCTTCAATAATCTGATGAAAAATAATTTACCACTTAGAATCCTCTAACAAACCATACTTCTAATCAAATATGTTTACCATAAAAAATTTTGATATCAAATATTTAGAAAATTTACCTTGCATGCAGTTTTATTAGGAAACTATTGAGGTATAGATACTAAAAGAAGGATTATGGGATAGAGAAAATCATGGATCTATAATGCAGTTTTCAAGAAGTGATCAGGCTGAAGCGAAAAGGGAGAACTAAAGAACAGTTCTGTTCCAGGCTGAGAGAGCAACTAATCCAGAGCAGAGCAGGTGGGTTCTGGAGAGAAATTATTGGGAAAAAAGGAATTGGTATGTTGTGAAATTCTTGAACATTTGAAAATTGTTCAGTAAGTATATGGTATATTTAGTGAGGCATTTAGATATGATGGGGCTTCCCAGGTGGCACTAGTGGTAAAGAACCCACCTGTCAATGTAGAAGACTGAGAGACAGGGGTTTGACCCCTGAGTGGGGAAGATCCCCTGGAGGAGAGCATGGCAACCCCATGGCAGCATTCTTGCCTGGAGAATCCCATGGACAGAGGAACCTGGCAGGCTTCAGCCCATGAAGTTGCAGAAGAGTCAGACACAGCTGAAGCAAGTTAGCAGCATTAGATAAATTAAAGGAAAGTAATCAGAAAAGTAAGCAAGAGAGTAGCTGACAGTTATTGAATCTATGTGGAAAAGGACCCATACACAAATAAAGGGACAAAATCTTGGTACACTGGTTAGTTTCATAACAAGTACAAAGAAAGAACAAAAGTGTTAGTCGCTCAGTCATGTCTGACTCTTTGTGACCCCATGGACTGTAGCCCACCAGGCTTCTCTGTCAATGGAATTCTCAAAGCAATACTGGAGCCGGTTGCCATTCCTTCCTCCAGGGGATCTTCCCGATCCAAGGATTGAACCTGGGTCTCCCACATAGCAGGCAGATTCTTAACCATCTGAACCACTGGGGAAGTCCAATAAGTACAAAGTAATAGTAATTTAAGGGCTGACTATTAAATTAGCCAAAATTAAGATACAATTTTATTGTAAGGTGGGAAGAAGGGAAGGAAGCAGGTATAGGGGTAGCATTTTTAAGTATGTGAACTACTGATCTATCACACCTGAAAGTAAATAATTAATTTCTAAACTGACAGATCAAGAAATAGCAGTATAAGCATTTTATTCAGAAATGCGGATGAAAATATAACCAAAAAGAGATGAAATAGTTGGGAAAGTTTGCTGCTGGAACTAGGGAATAGGGAAAGGAATTTGTTTTAGTCTGCTGTAAAGAATTCCATAGACACGGTGGTTACTGCTCTTACTTGTGTCTATCAAGGCATTTTTTTTTTTTTCTTTTTTCCTTCAGCAGTCCTTATTCGACTAGTCACCTGACTTTTTCCTGTAAGAGGAAGTGATTCTCAGCATGTGGAAATGCACGTGTAATTGCTTGCCTTGGCAGTGGTGCAGTTCTGAACTAGAGCACTTAAATTAGTTCATGTGATGGATAACAACATCTAACTTTGAGATTTTGTTTTGTTACTCATTATTCCATAAAGATTTTAGTTTCAAGATAAATATCCTTCATGGTTTGAGAATTTTGTTCTTTTTCCTCAGTCGTCTTAGCTAAGTGTGCAGTCTTTGAAGATTATTTGCTAAAGCTGTCTCAATGAGACTAGACATAAGTATTCAAAGTTTTATTTATGAAAGGCCAGGCTAGTGTTTAATTTCGTATGATCTACAAATTGAAAACTTTGCATGAGTAAATCCAAGGCAGGATTATCTAGATGGTATATCTGATGGTCAGATTAAACACCTGCACATTTATTTCTCAGGTATTCAGAGTCTCTGATCATCTTTTGAAATACTTTGAATTCCAGATGAAAAAGCATGTTAATACCTGCTCCCTAATAACTACCTTGTTTTGAGTGTGCTTGGAAAATGTCTTTTGCAAAAAATGTTTTTTGTGAAACTTTGAGAAAGAAAGTTTGATAGAAGTATTTGGGATTGTCATAGGTTAGATAATCCAATTATTTTGGTTTGTAAATTTGGGTCATGGGGCAGGGGCAGGCATTAGTGAGGAGATAAGCTTGGTCAGATAGATTGGATATTGAAGCGGTTAAGCTGGATATTGAATGCAGGCTCCTTGTAGCTTTGATGACAGCGCAAAAAGGCTGAGGAAAATCATCCTGGACTTGTGATCTGACTTCTTTAATACTTAAAATTAAAAATTTAGTGAGTGCTGGTTAAAATGTGCTAAACTGAACATTTGTGTGAATTGATGGAAAATGCAGGATTCGTATATTTATTTTCACAAAGAATTTATTTTACAAGGAACCAGAGGTACTAGTTTCTTATTTCTGGTTTTCCATTAATGGTCAGGAGGGTAAACCAAATCTGTTGTGACTTCTTCATGGGCTTCCCTGGTGGTTCAGTGGTAAAGAATCCACCTGCCAAAGCAGGAGTCTTGGATTCAATCCCTGTGTTGGGAAGATGCCCTGGAGAAGGAAATGACAACCCACTCCAGTAAGCTTGCCTGAGAAATCCCATGGGCAGAGGAGCCTGCCAATGGGGCTACAGTCAGTGGGGTCACAAAAGAGTTGGCCATGACTTAGTGACCAAACAACACCCTTTGGTACTTAGTGCTTTTCTATGCTCAGCAGCAGATAAAATTAAAATTCCCTCTTTTCCTCATCCGGGAAGATAAAACATGTAAATATGGAAATATAATAGTAATACAAAATGGAAAATGGTAAGCGCTGATTGATAGAAATGAAAAGCATATCAAAAGAAAGGTCAGAAATTATCATAGAACTACAAAACTGCAGAGACTATAGATAAGATTAAAAATTCTTACATTCTAATTGGAAAGACACACACATATGTATATACTCAGATTAGTAATGTAAACTAGAGTGTGAAAAGTGACTTGATCAGAGTAATATTAATTTAGGGTTGGAGCAGTTCAGATTAGGATGAGTATGTGGAAGGGTGGTATTGATGTTAAAATAGGTTTTTAAGCCAGATATTTGGTTTATATATACATATATATATATTTTGTACCTGTGTGTATCATTATATAATAAAAAGATAATTAAAAGTGATTGGAAGAACAAATACAATGCTATAGCAGTTGGAATGAAGAAGTGAGAACTTCCCGCTCTGGTGGGTGGAAAGGTCTCCTGAAGGGGTGATCTTTGAGCTGTGATTTGCTTTGTACAATGAATAGGTTTCCTATAAGGTGAGACGTGAGTAGGTTTCTGGGTAGGGAGAAAGGAGTAAATAAAGCCGCAGATTGGGGAAACCTGTAGTGTATTTAGAAAATGGTGGTAGTCCAAATATGATTTCTTGCAATTGTTGTTCATGGAGCCGATGGAGCAGTGAAAGGCACAGGCTGGGAAGATAGATTCATAGGATGGGAACATGTGTGCTTAGTCGCTTAGTCGTGTCTAACTCTTTGAGACCCATGGACTGTAGCCCGTCAGGCTCCTCTGTCCATGGGATCCTCCAGGCAAGAACACTGGAGTGGGTTGCCATGCCCTTTTCCAGGGGATCTTCCGGACCCAGGGATCAAATCCAGATCTCCTGCATCGCTGGTGGATTCTTTACCGTCTGAGCCACCAGGGAAGCCCATGGGGAACATAAGTAACAACTTACTTACTATATGTCCCCAACTCACAGTAGTCAAATCTTGTAAATACTTTTTGAATAAATACATTCTTGATTGGGTGGTATACCATTGACTTAGTGCCTAGACTGATCTGAATTTTCACCTTTGGCAAAGAATGCTGTCAAACATTTCAGCCCACCATTGATGCATAAGCAAGCACCTGCAGAAAAGACAAAGGACAAAATTTAAAATCTATCAGTGGCTGTTTATGCAAAGGGCAGTAAAGACTGGGGAGCCTTCAAAACGGTACAGGTTAACTCCTTTGGTAAACTTTTTCTTAAATTTGAAATGTTTATATATTACATCAGAAATCACGAAATGAGATGACTTGGAAATGGAGAAGAAAATCAGAGTATTGAAATTAGAAACACCTGGGTAAATAGAAAAAGTGAAATTGGAATTAGTAAGTGATTGGCTGGGTGGGAAAGTGCACATCACCTATATGGAAAATGAAAATATTTTTGAGTTAGACAAATTTTGGATTTTGGATCTTGGTCATCCAATGATTTGGATAAGACACTTAACCTTACTGAACTTCAGTTATATTTAGGGCATAAGGCTGTTGGATACAATGAGACGTTGGATGTAAAATATCTGGAAGTGTGTGCCTGTTATGTTCTCAGTAAGTAATAGTAACCTTTCACCATTCTCCCACTTTCTCTGCCCCCTCCCCATAATTACTTAGCATAATTACTTAGCTTCTATGCTAAAGTTTAGTTAGTAAAATGCAGGAAATTTCTATTCACAAAGTCAGATAGAATTTACTTGCTAGGTATCTACCCTGGTGCCTGAGTGTCTTTTTATATTTGATCTGAGTAGAGACCAAATTCCATCTGGAGTTTATAAAACATCTTTAACTTATAATTTTCAAGCAGATTTTTTCTGCATGTGTCTGCTGGATGGTTTGAAAGCTGAAAGGGGGAATATAATGGAGTGAAAGAATTCTAGGGTAGTATGTAGATTTCCCCTTTGTAACTTTTTTTATTATTAAAATCACCAAAGTTTATACTTAAAATTACCAAATGGACTTCCCTTAAAGAAGTGAAAGTGAAAGTAGCCAACCAGGCTTTTCTTTCCATGGAATTCTCCAGGCAAGAATGCTGGAATGGGTTGCCATTTCCTACTCCAGGTCCTTAAAGAAGGAAGAGTATATTTTTTACTAATACTCAGTTTTCTTACTGTTGTTGTTGTTCATTTGCTAAGTCACATCTGATTCTTTCGTGACTCCATGAACAGAAGCTGGCCAGGATCCTCTGTCCATGGGATTTTCCAGGCAAGAATACTGGAGTGGGTTGCCATTCTCTCCTCCAGGGGATGTGCCTGACCCAGGGGTCAAACCTGCATCTCTGGCATTGCAGACGGATCCTTTACCACTGAGTCACATGAGAAGTTCCTCCTTACTGTTGTTACTATTAACAGCAGAATAAACCCAAAGGTCTTAATGCGACAATTATGTCCCTGCATCACTGATTGAGACTTTTGCTTTAGTCTTACCATATATAATTTTCCAATTTTACTCTTTACAAACTGCTTTTTGTCTTCTCACCTAAATCTAATAACTGGCCACTACCCAACTATTAAGTAGTATGGGTAGTGATTCACACGTGGTTTCTGTATGTCTCTTGTATTCTTTACTAAATGTACTTTTTCTTGTATATACTCTGTACCTTCCTATATCTATGCTTTCGTTCATAATATTCCCTCTGCCCAGAGGGCGCTTTTACTTGTTTGTTGTTCTATTTAAATTTCATGCTCAGATGACACCTTTCAGATGAAGCCTTTTCTGATGTTTGCAGTTGGAATTTTAGCTCCTTTTCCTGTGCTGCCAAAGTCTTATGGACCTTTATTATAACATGGTGCCTCCGTTTGTTCTATCAGAGTTCATTATTATGACAGCAATTCATTCCTATGAATATGCATTTTCTTTAATAATAAGTAGAACTTCCAGTGTTTAGCTGGAAGTACATA
Organism: Cervus elaphus; assembly: GCF_910594005.1. NCBI lineage: Eukaryota > Metazoa > Chordata > Mammalia > Artiodactyla > Cervidae > Cervus > Cervus elaphus. The sequence goes on along the minus strand of NC_057825.1, from coordinate 25,175,402 downwards.
ACTGTGACTTAAAGCAATACTCTCAGTCTCTCTTGTAGACAGGGATGCTCATGTGACTAAACTGTGGTTATCAGGATACAGGTGGGAGTGTCATCTATGTCCATTCAAGGGGTCCTTAATGAGATGTGTTTGTCCTTTTTCACCCTTACTTCTGGCTGGAAATGTGCTTTTCCCCTCTGGAACTTTGATAGCCAAATGAATCAGGAACTATATACTGAGAAAGGAGGAGGAACAAGAGAGAAGCTCAGGTCCATGATAACTTGAGACTATCTTGCCAGTTCTCGTCTACTGCTAGATTTCTTTTACACGCGAGAAAACGTCTATTTATTTAATTGGCTGTTACTTTAGGGTTTCTATTATTTGAAATTGAATATGATTCTACATATAATTGTTACTATTCCTAGAAAACGTCTTTTCTCTACCCCAGCCTGTCTTCTCCTTTTCCTATCATGTTCAAGAACTGCTTGAGTTTAGGAGTCATGTTTCACTCATGTTTCACATTTGAATAAACATATGTTAGAGGGTTAGATATTCTTTCAGTTATTCAACAAATACATTACTATATGTCAGGTACTTTGTTTGGTAGGAGCAGTTCAAATATAGCTCCTGTGCTGACAAAGCTCAAAATCTAATGGGGAAGACAGACTCTTGAATAGTAATGTTAACAGTTAATCTTACCATTTGCTTTACATTATATTTACCTGAGAGATTTTAAAAATCCCTGAGAACCACATCTCTTCTCCATCCCCTACCTGTTAAACCAGAATCTTGGGGTTTGGGTCTGGCTATGCATGTTTTAGGAACTTCCCAGTGATTTAAAAAGCAGAGCCATTACTTTGCTGACAAAGGTCCATCTAGTCGAAGCTATAGTTTTTCCAGTAGTAATATACAGGTGTGACAGTTGGGTCATAAAGAAGGCTGAACACTGGAGAATTGATGATTTTGAACTGTGGTGTTGGAGAAGACTCTTGAGAGTCACTTGGATTGCAAGGAGATCAAACCAGTCAATCCTAAAGAAATTCAACCCTGAATATTCATTGGAAGGACTGATGCTGAAGCTGAAGCTCCAATATTTTGGCCACCTGTTGTGAAGAACTGACTCTTTGGAAAAAACCCTGATGCTGGGAAAGATTGAAGGCAGGAGGAAAAGGGGATGACAGAGGATGAGATGGTTGGATGGCATCATTGACTCAATGGACATGAGTTTGAGCAAGCTCTGGGAAATGGTGAAGGACAGGGAAACCTGGCATGCTGCAGTCTATGGAGTCTCAAAGAGTTGGACACGTCTGAACAACTGAACAACAACAGGTGATATAAATGTGCATTGAAGATGGAGAGCCATGGAATTAAACCAACAGGAAGACATATCAATGACTTTAACTTAAATATTATTAACTGTTATGTGAAAACTATAATAATTTCCCATCACTGCCATAATAAATTACCACAACAGGGTGGCTTGAAACAGAAAAAAAATCGCTTGTAAAAAAAATCACTTAAAAAAAAAATCACTGAGGCCAGACTTATGAAATGAAGTATAGGAATCCCTCTGTTGGCTCTAGGGTAAAATCCTTCTTGACTTCTTCTAGCTTCTGGCGGCCTAAGGAATTCTTTGGTGTCCTTAGCTTGTAGCCACATCACTCCAATCTGTGACTCCATCTTCATATCTGTTCTTCTCTAAGGATACCTACCATTGAATTTAGGAGCCACCTAGACAATCTAGGATAAAATCTTCACCTCAAGATTCTTAACATAAATCTGCAAAGACCTTTTTTTCCAAATAAGATAACATTCTCAGGAATTAGGGCATGGACATGTCTTCTTAGGGGCCACAGTTCAACCCACTGCAAGAACCTGTTGTGTATCAGACACCAAAATAGCTTTGTTTGTTATTCTTATTTAATCCTGTTGCTGGATCCATGAGATAACAATATCTAAATTTTACAGATATCAAAATGCAGACAACTTTGTCCTTTTGATAGAAGACAACCACTTTGATATTGTTCTTGGGTCCAATTTTTGGCTTTAAAGTTTCATCAACTATTAAAAACTCAAAAGTGTTATTCATGAAAGTGTAGTATAGCATAAGGAGCAAAGACCAGTCTAAAAAATGTTTTTTTTCCTGGCATAGTGATACGAACACACAAAGTGGGAAGTCTTGATGTATTCTTGGGGGAGGGGCATGGGGATTATTGATAATGTTTGAGATGGTTATGTAATTAATTTGCCTCTACTTATTGACATATTTTCAGTATTCCTCTTTTGATTAAGCATATAGAAATATGTTTCTTTTTAGTTCATGACTATTTTTGCCTCTGAAAAAGCAAATGAAAAGAAGATCACTGCTTCATGTTTCTTTTATAGCTTGAGAGAGTGAATGTTCCTATAGTTTCACAGTGCCTAGTCCCTTCAATATTTAAGACAGGTTGAAAAACATCTGTTTTCATGGTTTAATTAGTCTCATTAGGATTTCTTACCAACAACAAAACTGTTTATTTCATATTACTGTGCCCAAATGTGTAGAAACTTGTAGATATGGTATATTTTCATTTTACTTTCTAAATTTTAATTTCTAATGATGCTAGTTGATTTTTCAGAAAGAACATGATTTTTTGAATCAAATAAGTCTTATGTATATTTTAATTTCAGTCCAAGCACTTCCTAAAGAGGAGAAAATAATACCTCCCTTGTAGGAACACCATGAGAAATAAGTGGGACAATATGCTCTAAACAAATTCTCCTGGTTATTATTAAAAAAAAATTGCTAAACATTCATAATAATGGTAAAGATCTATGAAACTTTAACCCAAGCATTTATCCACAGGTAAAATACCTAGAAAAATGAATGATATTTTACTATGTTCACAAGTTCAATTTCTTAGAAAATCTTTCTCTCTGAGAAAATTGTGCATATTTATGTATATACAATAGATGATGTGGGCTTATTATTTCAGAGAAAGATCAGAATGGGTGGAAACTAATTAAGAGTCAGGTCTTTAACATCATAAACACCCGCACATATCCAATAGCATACAAAAGACTGAAAACAAAATCTCAGTACCTAATTAAAACTCATACTATTTAATTAGGCTTTAAACAGAGCATAATTAAAACATGCATACATTTAGCAAGCTACTTTCTTAAAGTGCAATGTGTTTCAAATAGGAAGTAAAAACTTGTTGGGCTGTTTTACAAAAGAGACTGCACCAAGTCTAAAACTTTTTAGTAATTAGAGGTCAATTCAATTTGACTTTAAAACTACATATTGGAAAATATATAAGATGTATATTTTAAAATTTTTTTATATATTTAATTATTATATTTATATAATAAATTTATATAATTTTATAAAAATATATTATTTATATACAAATATCACTTTCCTATTTTCTCTTATTTTCTTTTTGAGTATCATGCTATTCTCATGGATTTTTATTTATCCAATGTATTGCAATCAATTATAGTTGCAAATTTTGATGCCCAAGTTATCCTAAATGTAACCAATGGAAGCACATTTACACTGGCTTTAACCTCTATCTATTTTCTACATTTCTTTTCCTTTCTGGGTACTTTGCTTTCTCATACTGGGTGACCCATGTTCTACTTGTACTTTCCCTGGCCCATACTTGGAATCAGCCAATTCTTCGAGAAGGACTGATCCCCTCCCAGTTTTTAACAACTGTCTGTGGGTGGTGTTAAATAGTTGTATTCTTCTGTATCTAGACAAGTACAGGGTCTGTGGGTGTGGTCAGTGCATGGGACCCCTGTTCAGAAGAGCCCTGTGGTTGGAGTTGCCTCTATGTTCAAATTCTTAACAAGTGTATCTTTGAATTTATGTTTTGTAAGAAGTCTGATGGAACTACTGAATATACACTGAAGTTTGCAGCCCTGCTTCATGTTGAGTCTTGCTTTCTGCTGCTGCTCTCAAATGAGATCTTAACTGCATACTCCAGGAACCCTGTTGTCCTGGCCACAGAAGCCCCTCTCAGTGTCCTTTTCTGGGACCCATAGTGTCCTCTGCTCACGGAAGTGGGGAGGGCTTGGTATGGACACACGCTGGTCAGGGCCAGGTGAGCTTGCTCTGCAGCATGGTGTGGTGAGTGTTCCTCCTGCCCTGGCTTGGAGCACCATAATGCATCTGTTAGGCTGCCTGCTTGAAGCTTCATCTTTGTGGGGACAAGGTCTTTCAGGAGAACTATCCACAAATAGGATAGACTCTAAGAAAACGGCAAAATTTTTAAACAGGGAGAAAAGTAGTTTCAGCAATCCAGTGGTGGTAAAAATGAATGAACCATACTTTCATCTTGAAAGTGTTTAATATCGCCATCATTTTCTTTTAGCCCCTCAATATTAGAGGTGTTGTTTGTAGACAAGCAGGATTGGCACCACCTAGAAACTTGTTGGAAGTGCAAGTTGCACCCCTAGTCCTACTGAATCAGAATCTGTGTTTTTACAAGATGCCCAGGTGATTCCTATGCACGTCAAAGTCTACTAAGCACTGATCTGGGCAGTCTAGTGCATTAATTTCTTTTCCAAATATACAGATATAGTTACTAGGAATGATTATGTGGCAATATAAACTCCAAATGATGTGGAAGCTTTGAAGGGACAGATTTTCCTAGAGAAAATCACAGGCTTTTTAAATAAAACATTTGGATCCATAGAGTATTAGTGATAGAGTTTGAACTTAAATTTCTTTAAAATCCACACCTTACTAAGAGGCTAGAGAGAGAAATTCATTGCATGAAATATTTGCAGCCAGTAGAGAGTTTGGGATACGCCTGAAAAAGTTTATTCATCACTGAATTTTGTTTTGATGATGCTTTTGCCAGAAAATCAACAATATAAATTACAGCTTATTACATATTACATGTATGATGGCTCTAGAAAGAACACACATGAAGGGTTTTTATGGTGAAATTGTGTGTGAGGGAAGAACATTTCACATAAAAATTGCAATGTTTTAATTTCAAAAGATATTCAGATAACATCTAGTTTAAATCCTTCATTTTAAAAATGAGGAAACTGCACAGACAGGTTATATGATATACCAAGTAAAAGAGCTACAACTAGACTCCCAGACTCCTCTCCCAATCTTGTTGTCTCTAGTTTACTTCCCATGTCAATGTAAGATAGTATTTAAGGAAAATCAGTGATCGGAGAAAATGAGTGATCGGAGAAGGCAATGGCAACCCACTCCAGGACTCTTGCCTGGAAAATCCCATGGGCAGAGGAGCCTGGTGGGCTGCAGTCCATGGGGTCGTGAAGAGTTGGACCCGACTGAAGTCACTTAGCAGCAGCAGCAGCAGCAGCAGCAACAGTTGAGTGGTGCAGATTGTCAAGTAGTGTTATACAGAGATTCAGAGGATGGAGCAGTCACTAATAAGTTGGAGAAGCTGTGAAGAACTTCACTGGAAGCCAAGAGCTTGAGCTAGATCAATTGCACCCCTCCTTCTCTCCATGTACTCCCGGCAGCACTTATTCTGAACAACTTCCATAATCTTTGGCTTCTGAAATATAATTTACGTATTTATTAAATTTATGCTTTACTGCCTGTCTCTTCCTGACCTCACAAAAATATAAACTCCACTAGAGAAGGGATCTTTGATGTCATTTCACTGATGTATCCCCAGTGCCTAAAACTGTGCCCAAAACATAGTGAGGGCTTAATGAACATTTACTGAATGAATAAACCAATGAAGGAGCAAGTGAGAAAAATAGTTTTAAAAATAGATTTAAAATCTTATTTATAAATTTGAGAGACAAGAGAGGCAGAAGAGACAGAAGTTGGAATTAGGAAAAGCTTACATATCCTATAAGCAGTGAATGCTATGAAGACAAAATTTTGTCATTGGCTCCATGAACACACATTTATCAAATAATTATCTGCTTATCTTGTTATGGGCTTCCCAGGTGTCTCAGACAGGAAAGAATCTGCCTCCACTGAAGAAGATCCGGGTTCAATCCCTGGGGCAGGAAGAGCCTCTGGAAAAGGAAATGGCTACCCGCTCCATTATTCTTGCCTGGAGAATTCCATGGACAGAGTAGCCTGGTGGCCTACAGTCCATGGGGTCACAAAGAATCAGACACGACTGAGAGACTAACACTATCTTATTAAAATGAATCCTTTCCTCTGAGGTTCCAGGTGATGTTGATATTTGTTTCAATCATAAGATATACTGGAGATATTAGTTTGCTGTATTGGACTGTTGGAATAGTAGAAAAATCTCTTTTAAAGAAGTTTGGTTTTGATTTTGTAGATGTATATGCACCCATTTGTAAATAGATATTATGCATTTTGATTTAAAAAGTACTTTTAAAGTCAAAACACTGAGTTCTGTCTTTATCTAGAATATATTCTGCTCTCAGCAAATGTTTTCTTGTCCCAATAGGCCTTAGGCAACTCTAATTTGACAATTAGAAATTGCCAAAATGTTTGAATAAGACTTTGTTGTTTTTGTGTTCGTCCCTCAGTTGTGTCTGCCTCTTTGTGACCCCATGGACTGTAGCACTCCAGGCTCCTCTGTCCATAAAATTCTCCAGGCAAGAATATTGGAGTGGGTTGCCATTCTCTTCTCCAGAGGATCTTCCTGACCCAGGGATCGAACCTGGGTTTTCTGCCTTGCAGGCGGATTCTTTACCATCTGAGCCACCAGGGAAGCCCTCAATAAGACTTTACCACACAGCAATTCATCTTAAAAATTTTTTTCTTAGTAAAGATTGTTTTCTGTTGCATTTGGATGCAGAAAGTTGTTTTATTGTGTGATAAAAGCAGTCAACAAGCAAATGCAAATACATGGGAACATTTGGAGAATTATAATTGTCTTTGAACCCACAGTCTCTTTTTTCCTCCATCTGGGAAACTGTTAATAGCCCTCTTTTAATTTAACCAGATCTAGAGGATCTTCCACAATAGTAAATTATAAAAGATTTTTGGCTGATCTTACATAGAACACAGATGCCAGAGTAGTATACATTTTAAAACAACCAATTCTGTTATTTTCTGAGACTTCTAAAACAATTATAACCAGTATGAAGAAGGGAGAAAGATCCATTTAAAAGACCAGTGGATAATTCATACTTTAAGTTCAGGATGGCCGACTGAACACATGTTTTCTTCCTCGAAGGTCTTGTTTTGTACAGTCTCATAAAAAGCAAAACCAGCATAATATGAATGGTGTCTCCTAGACTTAGCCAAGATGTTGATCCTATTCAGGTCCCTCCGAAGATCCAACTCCCTCCTCAGATCTTCTGGTCCTGTTGAAATTGTGTGCACATGGCTATGTGTGCTCTATAACAATTTTGAAAAGCAAGGCAGTATTTCATGTATGGCAACCTGGCAATGCAGCCATCTAAAGATTCAGTGAGGCTAGTCGTCCCAAGACATTGTCTTCACTCACATGTCTACAACCTCAACTGGGATGTTGGGAACTTGGGCATGGCTGGGCATCTCACTCCCAAAATCTTAGTTTCTAACTGTGGGCTACTGCTCATGGATGGCTCAGGCTTCCTCACAGCATGGCAGAGTGGTGGGACTTCTCACATGGCAGCTGGCTTCCCCCTGAGGGAGCATACTATGAAGGAGGATGAAAAAGCTGCCATTTCTCTTAAAGGCTAGATCCAGAACTGACATAATATGGTATCTGTCATATTCTATTGGTCAAAATAATCAGGTCTGACTCAGCCCAGATTTAAGGGAGTAGAGAAATAGACCCTACCTCTCAGTAAGCAAGTGACAATGAATTTATGAAATCTTTAACCCACTACAGGTGAATAGAAAGATGGGTGACTTAGCATTTGAGTTAACTCTGGAATGAGAGATTGATAATCATGACAGACAAAAGTAGAAAGGGCATTTTAGGCACAAGAAATAGTAAAATTATATACAGGACAGATGACCTCCAGAATATTCTAGCTTTCGGAAGTGTAGTAAGTAGAAAGTGACTTGTTGAAACATGAAATCAGAAAGATAGGTTAAAGCCAGATAGTAGAGATTTTGAAAAGGAGTTTCCACTTGAGTCAGCAGGCAGTAACTATAAAAGAATGTACAGTTTAACTATCCAACTTCGTTAAATCTTGATGAAGGAAGAGCTTACTACTTATTCCACAGCACATAGTTTTATAAGTAATTTTTTCTATTAACCTATTCACACAGGGATCATTTGGATGGTGTGGTAGAAAACACATCACCTTGAAGTCTTTTTTCACCCTTGCCTATTACCCCCAAACAAAATAATGCCTTCCTCCTCTATGTTCCTGCAGAATTTTTTTCAATTATACCACTACATCCAGTCACACTAGGTTGATAATCATGATTATTTCTGTCTGTGTCTGTTGTTTCAGCTCCTAGACACACTCCAGTCTTTCCTAATTTGTGTCTCATCCTAGTGAATGGATGATTTGACTCAATAAGGTCAAATTAACATCTGAAAACACAATCGGTTTTTTTAAGTTGGCCAGACAATTGATTCCCTCGTTCCTCTCCTTGATTACTTGAAGTATGGATTTGCCTTAGGGGCTTCCTTGGTGGCTCAGGTGGTGAAGAATCTGCTGCAATGCGGGAGACCCTGGTTTGATCCCTGGGTTGGGAAGATCCCCTGGAGAAGGAAATGGCAACCCACTCCAGTATTCTTGCCTGGGAAAACCCGTGGACAGAGGAGCCTGGCGGCATACAGTCCATGGGGTCAACAAAGAGTCGGACACAACTGAGAGACTAACACTTTCACTTTAGCTAATCATATCTTTCCCTTCCTCACTGTAGTTACTAGAAAGAAGAAATTAAAGTAACCCTTAACTACTTAATTAAAATTTTTTTTTTCTTCTAATTGGGGACTGAAGTGCTTTTCCTATGCTGCCTCCTTGTGTACATGCTCAGTCACTTCAAACTCTTTGCAACTCTATGGACTATAGCTAGCCAGGCTCCCCTCAGTCCACAGAATTCTCCAGACAAGAATACTGGAGTGGGTTGCCATGTACTCCCAAACGGGATCTTCCCTAGGTAAAGAGACCAAGGATCGAACCCCGGTCTCTTACATCTCCTGCACTGGCAAGCAGGTTCTTTACCAGCAGTGGCACCTGGGAAGTCCTCTGTCTCCTTGTATATCTGTATTTTCTTCTAAATGTCATTTAATGAAAGCATCAAGAAGGCTACATGGATAACAGAGTCTACTTTAAGGCAATTTGCTTATAGAAATGTTATACTTAGTTAAAATCAAGATATTCTGTAAGGGGAGGAGAATGAATAATAATTTTGAGTATCAGTTCAGTTCAGTTCAGTTCAGTCGCTCAGTTGTGTCTGACTCTTTGTGACCCCATGTACTGCAGCATGCCGGGCTTCCCTGTCCATCACCAACTCCTAGAGCCTACTCAAACTCATGTCCATCGCATCAGTGATGCCATCCATCTCATCCTCTGTCGTCTCCTTCTCCTCCTGTCTTCAGTCTTCAGCATCAGGGTCTTTTCCAATGAGTTGGTTCTTTGCATTAGGTGGCCAAAGTGTTGGAGTTTCAGCTTCAGCATCAGTCCTTCCAATGAATATTCAGGACTGATTTCCTTTAGGCTTGACTGGTTGGATATCCTATAGTACAATATAAAATTAGATGGCAGGAAGAGAAGATATACACGAAAGAAACTATTACTTTTTCTTCTCTTTAGCATGAACCCATACACATCTACTCAAATATTTTTCCTTTATACTGTTTGAAATAAGAAATGCGAAGTAAGATGATAGCTATGACGAGTGATCTAGAAAAAGGCTCTTTATGAGTAATACAGGAAAGGATTTCTCTTCCATTTAACTGTGTCTATTTCTGTAACATTTCAGATTTTTTTTCCCCTAGCACTAGAATTGAGGCTAGAATTTATTTAATTACTAGATAATATCTCACATGGAATTAATTTTATTCCTTCAGAAGCAGCTGCTGGTCCACACACTCAGAAATTAGTGCTTAACATTTTAATATCTTACTCTTTTTCTCCTTTGTGTGTGATTCTGACATTCTTACTTAACCCAGTTGCTCTCTAATTTGCTCATCTGTAAATCAGGAGATTCCAATGAGGGACTGGCATGTTATATTTGAACACGGTTTTGCAAATAGATACTGGAAATTCAAGTTAAAAGTAAGAGAGAAGTTCAAGATATACTCTATTTTTCAAACTCCAGGCTTCAAGGAAGATGCTAAGTATGTCTTCCCTAAATATGTTATTAGCTAAAAATGATTTTCTTTCCTCTCCTTTAAAAAAAAACTATGTGGTCTCAAGGTTCTTATCTCTGTTACTGTGATTCAGAATGCCCCAGGACTTACTGGATTTAACTGAAATGAGACAAAGAGTTTTGAACCCTTTGAATGAAGAATTCAGCATTTTCATGGAGTTACTAGGATATTTATGTATAAAGGAAGAAGAAAGGGAATTCTAAAAGTGCTCTTCGCAGTTCAGTTCAGTTTAGTTGCTCAGTCGTGTCTGATTCTTTGTTACCCCATTCTTTGTTACTGCAGCACGCCAGGCCTCTTTGTCTATCACCAACTCCTGGAGTTTACTCAAACTCATGTCCATTGAGTTGGTGATACCATCCAACCATCTCATCCCCTGTCATCTCCTTCTCCTCCTGCCTTTAATCTTTCCCAGCATCAGGATCTTTTCAAATGAGTCAGCTCTTCACATCAGGTGGCCAAAGGATTGGAATTTCAGCTTCAACATCAGTCCTTCCAAAAAACACCCAGGACTGATCTCCTTTAGGATGAACTGGTTGGATCTCCTTGCAGTCCAAGGGACTCTCAAGAGTCTTCTCCAACACCACAGTTCAAAAGCATCAATTCTTCGGCGCTCAGCTTTCTTTATAGTCCAACTCTCACATCCATACATGACTACTGGAAAAACCATAGCCTTGACTAGATGGACCTTTGTTGACAAAGTAATGTCTCTGCTTTTTAATATGCTGTCTAGGTTGGTCATAGCTTTCCTTCCAAGGAGTAAGCGTCTTTTAATTTCATGGCTGCAGTCACCATCTGCAGTAATTTTGGAGCCCCCCAAAATAAAGTCTGTCATGGTTTCCACTGTTTCCCCGTCTATGTGCCATGAAGTGATGGGACCAGATGCCATGGTCTTAGTTTTCTGAATGCAGAGTTTTAAGCCAACTTTTTCACTCTCCTCTTTCACTTTCATCAAGAGGCTCTTTAGTTCTTCTTTGTTTTCTGCCATAAGGGTGGTGTCGTCTGCATATCTGAGGTTATTGATATTTCTCCCGGCAATCTTGATTCCAGCTTGTGCATCATCCAGTCCAGCGTTTCTCATGATGTACTCTGCATATAAGTTAAATTAGCAGGGTGACAATATACAGCCTTGATGCACTCCTTAACCAATTTGGAACCAGTCTGTTGTTCCATGTTCACTTTTAACTGTTGTTTCCTGACCTGCATACAGATTTCTCAAGAGGCAGGTCAGGTGGTCTGGTATTCCCATCTCTTTCAGAATTTCCCACAGTTTATTGTGATCCACACAGTCTGAGGCTTTTGCATATTCAATAAAGCAGAAGTAGATGTTTTTCTGGAATTCCCTTGCTTTATCGATGATCCAATGGATGTTGGCAATTTGATCTCTGGTTCTTCTGCCTTTTCTAAATCCAACTTGAACATCTGGAAGTTCAAGGCTCATGTACTGTTAAAGCCTGACTTGGAGAATTTTGGGCACTACTTTACTAGCATGTGAGATAAGTGCAATTGTACGGTAGTTTGAACATTCTTTGGCATTGCCTTTCTTTGAGATTGGAATGAAAATTGACCTTTTCCAGTCCTGTGGCCACTGCTGAGTTTTCCAAATTTGCTGGCATATTGAGTGCAATATTTTCACAGCATCATCTTTTAGATTTGAGATAGCTCAACTGTAGTTCCATCACCTCCACTAGCTTTGTTTGTAGTGATGCTTCCTAAGGCCTACTTGACTTCAAATACCAGGATGTCTGGCTCTAGGTTGGTGATCACAACATCGTCGTTATCTGGGTCATGAAGATCTTTTTTGTATAGTGCTTCTGTGTATTCTGTGTACCTCTTCTTAATATCTTCTGCTTCTGTTAGGTCCACACCATTTCTGTCCTTCATTTTGCCCATCTTTGCATGAAATATTCCCTTGGTATCTCTAATTTTCTTGAAGAGATCTCTAGACTTTCCCATTCTATTGTTTTCCTCTATTTCTTTGCATTGATCACTGAGGAAAGCTTTCTTATGTCTCCTTGCTATTCTTTGGAACTCTGCATTCAAATGGGTATATCTTTCCTTTTCTCCTTTTCCTTTTGCTTTTCTTCTATTCACAGCTATTTGTAAGGCCTTCTTAGACAGCCATTGTGCCTTTTTGCATTTCTTTTCCTTGGGGATGATCTTGATCCCTGTCTCCTGTACAATGTCATGAACCTCCATCCATAGTTCTTCAGGCACTCTGTCTATCAGATCTAATCCCTTGAATATATTTGTCACTTCCACTGTATAGTTGTAAGTGATTTGATTCACATCATACCTGAATGGTCTAGTAGTTTTCCCTACTTTCTTCAATTTAAGTGTGAATTTTGCAATAAGGAGTTCATGGTCTGAGCCATAGTCAGCTCCCAGTCTTATTTTTGCTGACTGTATAGAGCTTCTACATCTTTGGCTGCAAAGAATATAATCAATCTGATTTCGGAATTGACCATCTGGTGATGTCCATGTGTAGAGTCTTCTCTTGTGTTGTTGGAAGAGGGTGTTTATTATGACCAGTGCGTTCTCTTGGCAAAACTCGATTAGCCTTTGCCTTGCTTCATTCTGTACTCCATGGCCAAATTTACCTGTTACTCCAGTTATTTCTTGACTTCCTACTTTTGCATTCCAGTCCCCTATAATGAAAAGGACATCCTTTTTGGGTGTTAGTTCTAGAAGGTCTTGTAGATCTTCATAGAACTGTTCAGCTTCAGCTTCTTCAGCATTACTGGTTGGGGCATAGACTTGGATTGAAGTGATATTGAATGGTTTGCCCTGGAAATGAACAGAGATCATTCTGTCATTTTTGAGACTGCATTCAAGTACTGCATTTTGGACTCTTTTGTTGACTATGATGGCTACTCCATTTCTTCTAAGGGATTCTTGCCCACAGTAGTAGATATAATGGTCATCTGAACTAAATTCACCCATTCCAGTCCATTTTATTTCTCTGATTCCTAAAATATCGATGTTCACTCTTGACATCTCTTGTTTGACCACTTCGAATTTGCCTTAATTTGTGAACCTAACATTCCAGGTTCCTATGCAATATTGCTCTTTACAGCATCAGACCTTGCTCATCCACAAGTGAGTGTTGTTTTTGCTTTGGCTCCATCTCTGCATTCTTCCTGGAGTTATTTCTCCACTGCTGTCCAGTAGCATATTGGCCACCTACTGATCTGGGGAGTTCATCTTTCAGTGTCCTATCTTTTTGCCTTTTCATACTGTTCATGGGATTCTCAAGACAAGAATACTGAAGTGGTTTGCCATTCCCTTCTCCAATGGACCACATTTTGTCAGAACTCTCCACCATGACCCATCCGTCTTGGGTGTCCCTACATGGCCTGGCTCATAGTTTCATTGAGTTAAGACAAGGCTGTGGTCCATGTAATCAGATTGGTTAGTTTCCTGTGATTGTGGTTTTCAATCTGTCTTCCCTTTGATGGAGAAGGGTAAGAGGCTATGGAAATTTCCTTCTGGGAGAGACTGACTGAGGGGGAAATTGGGCCTTGTTCTGATAGGGGCCATGTTCAGTAAATCTTTAATCCAATTTTTTGTTGATGTGTTGAGGGACTGTGTTCCCTCCCTGTTATTTACTTGGGGTCAAAGTATGGTGGAGGTAATGAAGATAATGGCGACCTCCTTCAAAAGGTCTCATGCATGTGCCCCCAGCCCTGCAGCAGGCCACAGCCAACCCATGCCTCCACCGGAGACTCCTGGACAAGTCTGGGTCAGTCTCTTGTGGGGTCTCTGCTCCTTTTCTTGGGTCCTGGTGCACACAAGGTTCTGTTTGTGTCCACCAAGAGTTTGTTTCCCAGTCCTGTATAAGTTCTGGTGGCTCCATAGTGGGGTTAATGGCAACCTCCTCCAAGAGGGCTTATGCCATATCCAGACCTGCTGCACCCAGAGCCCCTGCCCCTGTGGCAGTCCACTGCTGACCTGTACCTCCCCAGGAGACATTCAAACACAGTTCTGTCTCAGTCTCTGTGGGGTCTCTGGGTCCTGGTGCGTACAAGGTTTGTTTGAGCCCTCTGAGCGTCTCTGGCGGAAATGGGGTTTGATTCTAAATGTGATTTCTCCCCTGCTACTGTCTTGCTGGGGCTTCTCCTTTGTTCTTGTACATGGGTATCTCCTCACAGTTGCTCAAGAGTCGGGCAGCCACCAATCTAGTGCCTATCATCTTGCTGGGGCTTCTCTGACCTTGGATGTGGGGTATCTCCTCACAGTTACCCCCGTGCTGTGCAACCTCACAGTGATTTATAGCTTCAGGAAACAAGATGCCATTTTTTTTTTTTTTTTTTCTGTTTTTTTGCAGCATGTGGGATCTTGGTTCCCAGGCCAGGAATGGAACCGATGCCCCCTGCAGTGGAAGTGTGGAGTCTTAACCACTGGACTACCAGGGAAGTCCCAGGGATGCCAATTTGAATATTATCACCAGGGCAAATACTCATTGAAATACTGACAATCAGAATCACAAACTTGGAAGTTTAACAGGATAAATTTCTCAGGGCAGAGCAATAACCTTTAAAGTCCAGGTGTCCCAAAAGACTTCTTTGTACAAATAACACTTCTAAGGACAGACAGTCTCAATAACCTAACATACAACAGACTATACTTATTCACATATATTTGATAGATGTACAAGATCGATACTTTTGTAGATGGTCTCCATTGACCATTTTATCAGAACTAACTGTATGAGGGAGAAAAATATTTTTTTCTGCACCTGTAGGGAGAAACATTTTCTCTTTCTTCTATTTTTGAGATTTCTAAAACCAGTATTTAGGAGCACATGCAATTTCAAATCTTAGCACTGCAATATCACTGTGATATCATTACTAAGCCCCAAGAGGGGAAAGAAAGAGGTGGCCTAATAAAATTGCCACTTAAAATGTGGAAGAGGCACAGAGAGTTTTTACAAAGAGAATCCTGAGTCATTGAATGTTGTACATTTATAATTCTTCTTTTTCAACTGCAGTCAACACTCCATTTTAGCTGTGGATCTGTGTAGTCTCCCTTAAATTTTTCACTGCAGTACAGTGCTTAACATCCCAGTGGGAAAGTTGTGATGCCTCCTTTCAAGGATACACATAGCTTAGCATTTCATAAACATTGCTTTTACATGTAAATCAGTATGGTCCTATTTATTTTATTATGTATTTCCTAAATTCCTGCAAGCCTATTAGCTGATATAAATAGGTTCTCCTCCTCAGCATTATGTGATTTACCAAATTCCCTTCATATGGGGCTTGGTAAATCACAGATACACTTTAAACGGACAGGAATACAGTTGGAGGGTTTCCTTCAAGGAATGAACATACACCCTTTTGATGCTTAAGGTGAAATTTCAAGTCACTCTCTCAGTGGAGGGGCTTCCCAGGTGGCACTTATGGTAAAGAACCCGCCAGCCAATGCAGAAGACATAAGAGACATGAGTTTGATCCCTGGGTTGGAAAGATCCTCTGGAGGAGGTCATGGCAACCCACTCCAGTATTCTTTCCTGGAGAATTCCATGGACAGAGGGGGCTGGTGGGCTACAGTCCATGGAGTTGCAAAGAGTTAGACACAACTGAGCTGACCCAGCATGCACGTGCATACTGTCAGTGGAGAACACGTTTAAAGAAGCAGTCCTGGCGTTACTCTTTTGTTTTAAAAGGTTGGTTGGTTGCTGGAGCAACTAACCCCATAGGCTGGATACGTTTCTCTGAAACGTTTCACCTCAGCCACTTCACATGGAGGGTGGGAACTTTCCCTTGTGGGTTCTTGGTAGCTAACGCATTGCAAAGTCTTTAAAACTTCAAATTTTATAGAGAAACAGAGTTGTGATCTACTTTCCAGGGTCACATTTTTAGTGCAATGTTGGATATGGTTACTAATACTTCTTTTCTAAAACCATTTTATCACTCCTATGATAAAAAAATTTCAGAGATAACAGTCATTAAATATAGCTTAGGTACTCCCTTATTTCTCTGGGGCTAAGTGAGAAACTACGAATTTTGCAAATATTAATTCTCACCAGTATCATACCCAGAATATTTAGGGAAGGAAATATTCCCCTGCAGGTGTTAGACTGTCACCTCAGGAGAAAGATGCTTATCACAGCAATTTCTCTTTCAGTACTATGTGCCATGGAGAGCAGGCCTAACATTTAGAAATATTTAAGGAATGTGTTGTCGCTGTCTGTTTGCCATAGAAAAGATTATAGTAGCAGTAACTAACTGCAGGTGTACAATTCTTGTGTGGTTTAGTTTCTATGCAGTCCTTAAGAATAAATTCTTTCCTTTTATACTTGACGCTCTATGACCAAACCAGGGCAGCAGTTAGAATACTCACTGAAACACACTGATACTTTTGATTTTGGGGCATTTGTAGATCCAGTCTTTTACAGTGATGGAAAAGAGTGGAATGATAATTTTGTTCATTTGTGTGACAGTTCTCAAGTGAGGATGTATTTTTCAATGAGAAAGTAGTCAGATCAGTTCCTGAAAGAAAAGGTTTATCAGAACAGTTGTTGGGATTTAAACATTTCTTCTGCTTCTTCTTTTTTTTTAAGCTTCTAGACAACAGAGAATTCCAGGGCAATATATGAAGGCAGGAGCAGGACTAGATTTATGGAGCCCAGTCAGAATCTAATCAGAAAAAAATGTAGTTAGAAGCACGGTTTCCTGCTGACAAACATATAGGTTGTTGAATGTTCCCTCCTTGGATAGTGTTGGTCTCACATGTGGACCAGCTCTGGAAGTTTGGGACAGCCTTTACACAGGATTGATTGTTTATTTTTAAGATTAGTTTAGGGTTGCCACATGTCTAAAGAGTCTCATACCTTTATAAGTAGCTTTCTATTGCTTGTCAGCATGGGTATGGACTCAAGAGAATAAAGTGGATCACAGATCCCTGTGTCTAGGGAGAAAATACAAATTAATAACAAGAAACCTATTATTATAGAAAGATTGAACTTAAGATAGTAGATCTTGACACTTTGCTATGTACTTATTAAAGCCAGCAGGGTAAAATGAAAATCTTTCATGGTGATATTTTCTTCAACTAAACCTCCAAGTGAGCTCTGTTATGTCTTAATGTCTTAGCATTGTTTGTCCAGAGCTACAATGTCCAGAGCTCCTTTTAGTTGTGAAAGGAATATGATCGTGCAATTTGTTAGTGTTTTGCGAAAACAAAGCACAACATTATTTAGCACTGAAATGTTTTTCCAGTGAGTGATCACTGGGGAAGTAATCAGTAGCATCACAGACTGTTCATTAGCAGTTGATGTGGGAAGTTCCTACTCGTCTGTTTATTATAGATCTCATATTTTTAAGAACTTGGAGAAGTGCATCTGATCACTTCATTTCTGTTCCTACACATACTTTGGTCATATTATGTTTTCAGGATTCATTTTAATACTCCATTACTCACTGATGGGGGGAATGGGAATAATTGATGAATTTATAGGGCTTTACACACATCCTTTACAGTTCAGTTCAGTCGCTCAGTCGTGTCTGACTCTTTGCAAACCCATGGACTGCAGCACGCCAGGCTTCCCTGTCCATCACCAACTCCCAGAGTTTACTCAAACTCATGTCCATCGAGTCAGTAATGACATCCAACCATCTCATCCTCTGTCATCTCCTTCTCCTCCCGCCTTCAATCTTTCCCAGCATCAGTGTCTTTTCCAGTGAGTCAGTTCTTCACATCAGGTGGCCAAAGTATTGGAATTTCAGCTTCAGCATCAGTCCTTCCAATGAATATTCAGGATTGATTTCCTTTAGGGTGGACTGGTTGGATCTCCTTGCAGTCCAAGGGACTCTCAAGAGTCTTCTCCAACACCACAGTTCAAAAGCATCAATTCTTTGGTGCTCAGCTTTCTTTCTAGTCCAACTCTCACATCCATACATGACTACTGGAAGAACAATAGCTTTGGCTAGATGCACCTTTGTTGGCAAAGTAATGTCTCTGCTTTTTAATATGCTGACTAGGTTGGTCATAACTTTTCTTCCAAGGAGCAAGTGTCTTTTAATTTCATGGCTGCAGTCACCATCTGCAGTGATTTTGGAGCTCAAAAAAATAAAGTCTGTCACTGTTTCCATTGTTTCCCCATCTGTTTGCCATGAAGTGATGGGACCGGATACCATGATCTTAGTTTTCTGAATGCTGAGTTTGAAGCCAACTTTTTCAATCTCCTCTTTCATTTTCATCAAGAGGATCTTTAGTTCTTCTTCGCTTTCTGCCTTAAGGGTGGTGTCAACTGCATATCCGAGGTTATTGATATTTCTCCCAGCAATTTTGATTCCAGCTTTTGCTTCATCCAGCCCGGCATTTCACATGATGTACTCTGCATATAAGTTAAATAAGCAGGGTGATAAAATACATCCTTGGCATACTCCTTAACCAATTTGGACCCAGTCTGTTGTTCCATGTCCAGTTCTAACTGTTGCTTCTTGACCTGCATACAGATTTCTCAGGAAGCAGGTCAGGTGGTCTGGTATTCCCATCTCTTTAAGAATTTCCCACAGTTTGTTGTGATCCACACAGTCAAAGACTTTGGCATATTTAATAAAGCTGAAGTAGATGTTTTTCTGGAACTCTCTTGCTTTTTCGATGATCCAACAGATGTTGGCAATCTGAGCTCTGGTTCCTCTGCTTTTTCTAAATCCAGTCTTGAACATCTGGAAGTTCACAGTTCACGTATTGTTGAAGCCTGGCTTGGAGAATTTTGAGCATTACTTTGCTAGTGTGTGAGATGAGTGCAATTGTGCAGTAGTTTGAACACTCTTTGGCATTGCCTTTATTTGGGATTGGAATGAAAAGTGATCTTTTCCAGTCCTGTTGCCACTGCTGAGTTTTCCGAATTTGTTGGCATATTGAGTGCAACACTTTAACAGCATCATCTGTTAGGATTTGAAATAGCTCAACTGGAGTTCAGTCACCTCCACTAGCTTTGTTCGTATTGATGCTTCCTAAGTCCCACTTGACCTCACATTCCAAGATGTCTGGCTCTAGGAGAGTGATCACACCATCGTGGTTATCTGGGTCATGAAAATCTTTTTTGTATAGTTCTGTGTATTCTTGCCACCTCTTCTTAATATCTTCTGCTTCTGTTAGGTCCATACCATTTCTGTACTTTATTATATGTATCCCAATAATTTTTAATCACAAGTATTCCAACCATGAGAAAAAATCATTTGGGAGTGTTTTGCTGATAGTCATTATGTCAGCTCCTGAAAATGTACATATAATTACTAATTTTTATTCATGTGAACATTTAAAAATGTGGATAAAATCAGTGGCCCCAAGGGAATAGATAAGACTGACTTTTTGTTTTTAGAGCTTTCTCACATTGAAGACCTGAAATATAGGACAGATTTTATAATACCTCTTAGAAATGCTGAAAAAATTTGAAGCATAATATTCATGCCAAGTATTCTCAACATTCTTCTTTGTTTTCGTGTCTGTACCAGGAATTATAAGAAAGATGAGGGAGTTAATTTTTGGTATTACTAAGTGTCTATATGAGAAGTGCAATGATAATCTAAATATATGTAAAAGATACCGTGGGTGCATAGATTCTGAAAATCAATGCTCTAAAGATTATATATATATATAGTACATATGATCATACATATATAAAACTATTAATGTAGATAATCTATATAAAGATAAAATATATCTTGAATTCTGTCTCTATGTCTTTCTCTCTCTCTATATATAAAACATGTATATTCAAAGTAAGGGCCTGATATTGAAGGACAGCACCCAAATGAGTTAACACAATAGAATTGTTAGTTGTTAAAGTTGAAAGTTCCTGAAAATAAAAAATAGCCAGAGCTCTAGTTGCATACTTAGTCAGAGGAGACATTTTATGACAACCAATCAAAAGCAGATTTCTCTCTGAAGCTAATGAAGTTTAAGCATTAGGATCTCTCAACCTCACCGTGTATGGAACATAAGTACCTTAAAACATTTCAGTTGCTGTAGAAGCAAGCAGTCCTCATTGTTTTTACAATAGCTCATAGTTATGAGAGACCACCGATGCACAGTAAGGGTCAGCATGGAATGTTAAAAGAGCTTTGAGAGGTAAAAGACACAATCTGGTGAAGGTAAATGACTCTGCCAGCTAGGCAGAAGGGAGAGGAAATTTTACTAACTCATTTACTAGCATTTACTAACTCAGAGCCTGAGATCAATTTTATTTTCCTAGAGCTATTGGTTTTCTTTCTTATTACATAAAATATTTAAAATTAACTTTAGTGCATATATATATATACACACAATATTCCATGCTGTATTTAAATGATATTGTTTAATCTTTAACAAAATTGCTCTATCAAGTACCTTATAAGAAAACATTTATCATGCCTTGATTTTGCTACCTTAACTTGGATGTTATGAAGTTTGAACTTCTTTGTACGTTGAAAAGAATACACATAGGTATTGTGTGGTGATTCTTTGTACTCCTTTTTCTCATGTTTACTTTTTGGTTCCTTTACCCTTGTATTCTTTTACTTTATTACTACTCTTTTCATTTTCTTTCTGATACCCATTTTTCTTTTAAATTATTGCATACAGGTACAGAAATGACATTGCAAGCACTAATTGCGAAATTACTGAAATTAATCAAATAAAACATGGCACGATTCATACTGAAAATTTGGATTGTTTTACATTATTTTTTAACTGTCAATGTATTTGACACATGTCAACCTATGTGTGTGTTGGCATTATAGTTCCTTTTCTGTCATGATAAATTTCAGGATTAAGTGTTGTTTTTCTTATTTATTATATTTACATCTGCTTACATCAAATTAGATACTAGATTTTATAATTCTCATAAAATAAAAGCTATACGATTATTAAAACTACACGCTCTAATTTATTAATCTTAAAGTAAAATTAAATTCTCCAAATGGTTAATGGTAAATTGTGAAGGTGGAAATTTTTTCCTTCTTTCCTTCTATATTCTTTTCCTGATCTAACAATTAAATTGACATAGGACAGATTAGGCTTCCCAGGTGGCGCTAGTGATAAAGAACCCACCTGCCAATGCAGGAGACATAAAAGATGCTGGTTCAATCTCTGGGTGGGAAAGATCCCCTGGTGGAGGGCATGACAACCCACTCCAGTATTCTTGTCTGGCAAATCCCCAAAACAGAGGAGCCTGGTGGGCTACAATTCATGGGTTGCAAAGAGTCGGACATAACTGAAGTGACTTAGCATGCGCACATAAGAGCTATTCATAATTTACAGATACTGAAAGCTTTCAAAACTTCTCTAGTATTTTATGCTTTCTCTTCTCTCCAGGAGACTTATTCTTTCTGAGTAAAAGGTTAAAGTGTAAGTTAATGAATTCAGACCCAAGGATTTGGATTTAGTAAGCTTGGGCTGGGGCCAGGGAACTACTTTTATTTTTATTTTTTCAGTAAGGTCCTTTGATTCTGATACAGTTGTTCTGCAGATCACACATTGTGAGACATTGCACTTTTTGTAATTTCTTTTTTATTATATAGGCGATATGGAACAAGCAAATTTTATCAGTCAGGGATGCAAACTCATCAATTTTAAGATTACTCTGGTAGTACTACAGAGAGAATGAACTAAAGTGGTTGAAAGAGTTGGTTAGAAGACTGGCAAGGAAGCTATTGATATAATCCTAATGGAAGATGAGAAAGAGAGTGTGTGATCACTGGATGTTTCTCAGGTAGAATCAACAAGATCCAGAGATGGAGTGATATTGGAGACGAGGGAGAAGAAAGGAGTCAGTGATGACTCTGAGAGTTAGTCTTTTTGCATTTTAAAAAGTTTTTGACTCCAGAGGGATGAATTCGTTTCAGGGCTCAAATTTTCTATATTTAAAATTTTATATTTTCTTGGGCAATATTTCTTGAATGTGCAATTAAAATCACTCCATGACATTTTATAAAAGAATATAAAACACACACACGTAATAGGAAGATGCTTTATGCCCTATTGCCCTATGTATATGCTAAGCTTGATATTTAGAAGGTAAATGTTATGCAACATCACTATAAATGTTTTTCCTCCTTTTGGCATTTGGGAGAATCACAACAGACCTTTTTTTTAAAGGCAGAATTAGAAAAAGTAACATAAAACCAAATGTCATAGGGGATCAAGAGCTTCTCAGAAATTCTATGACTCTGGTTCATAAGGTAAAGTTACAATAATTCTCTGACAATTTCCAAGATAGCTTAATGAAAGTTCCAAATACACTTAAGCAATAAGCAGCAAAACACAGGACAGTGGGTTGCTACACTTTTTGATCTAAACTTTACTTAGCGGGATGTTCAAAACCAATTGTACTTATGTAAACTATCATCTGGTCACCTTGGTGTAGGTAAGTATTCAAATATAATGATAAATTATGAAGGATGTGAACAATACAGGCGAGCTGTCACATCACACCCATGGTCTTCCTGGCTCTGAAAACCCACTGCAAGCATAATTGTAGATGTAATTAGGATCTCTTCTGGAGTTTACACTGCACACAAACTTGATGCACTGTTCTCTTCTTCACCTCCTATTCCTTGGAGTATAACCTTTCCATGAGGCTTTCCACAGCCACTCTACATTACATTAACTCACAAGTCCTAGGAGAGATAAGTTGTTTATGAGGGAGTTTTAAATGACACCACGTTATGGAACATGTAATTCTCTAATTTTCATAGGAATTCATATTAAGTGAGTTTTGGGAACTTTAACAGAGAAGGAAAAAGCACAAAATTTTCAGTCTAACTTTTAAAGGTAAAAGAATTTTAACTGCTCAACAAGTAAATGTCAGCCTTAAAATTTCAGCATAGTTTCCTTTTGGGAAAATCAGAAATAAAAATGCTTTTAAAGTTTTCCTTAGGTATTTAGCAAGTCTATTTATAGACTTCATTCTTTGAAAGACCCATAATTCTCTCTGATATACTTTCTTTCGCTTTGCTAACTCAGAAGACTCCTTGAATACTGAAGATCTAATGAGATTCTTCAACAATGACTATATGAAGAACAATTTTCATGAAGGACTAAGTTGTTACAAGAAGAGGACCTCACTTGGCAGTGGTTTTATTCTGGGTGTAGATTTCTAACAAGTGAAAGTCCAGGACTGCATGCTGTTGAGTGGGGCTTTGGAGAGAGGCTTTGGTGTTACTAGTTGTAGGACCATATAACAGCTCTATGTCTCAGCTTGATCATCTTTAAAATGGAGAGTAAAATATAGCAGGAATTTCTCTGGAAAATTAAAGGAGATGGTATAAGTAAAGTTCTTAGTGAGCACTGACTTTCAATAATATATAGCTGCCATACATCAAGTACTTTTCATAGTGCAATCGCAAAGCTTGTCAGAAAAAATGCTTACTCTGGTCTCTATGAAGTCTCTGATTAATGAGTAATCTCTCTATGAATAATCTCTGACTACTATGAGGGAATCCTGTTCAAAGTCAATATTGCATGGTTTTTAAAATCAAGATACTACTCACTCCATTGTTGTTCACTGTGCATTATTCCCTTGTGCAGGGCCAGTGAATTTAGTCAGTAGTCCCTTTCCAGAGTGACTCACGGTTGCTGGTTTCCATTAGATGTTTTTAATCTTGGAAGCTCAGAGAAGTGAGGGATTTAAGGATCATAGTTCTATTTACTACTTTTTTGAGTGTGTGTGATTTTTCACATGAGAATCCTCAAATACACATCGAGAAGAAAGCAAAATAGACTTGAAAGTCATATTTGAATTTGATTTCCAAGACTGTCATTAAGGCTTTTTCCCTTCTGGTTAAGAGCATCACTGGGTAAGTCACTTTATTTCTCTATCTAAAAAATAGGCAAATAGTTGTAAAGATTAAATCAGATGTCAAATATAAGAAGCCCAGCAGAGTGTCTGATGGTTTTGGGTTTATTTTCAGTCTCAAGAAACTTACCCGAGGTCACATGCTAGTAATATTAGAAAAATTTTGCCATAACCCAGATATCCCAACCCCAAGTCTAGCCTTGTGTCTATAGTCTTCAAGGAGAAACACTGTGGGCAAGGAGGTTAGTTTTGTAAAAAGGTACAGAAAGAGTTGTTAGATCACAGAGCAATGAATGTGATTGCTTCTGCCATATGAATGAGAATGCTTCTGCCATAAATAAACGTAAAGGGCAAATAATAGACAAGAATAGGATATTTTCAATCCCTATAATCAATAAAAGATTAGTATTCCTTCAAAACTGATTTCTAATAATTCAATGACTTCCCAGGTGGTGCAGTGGTAAATAATCCACCTGCAATGGAGGAGACACAGCAGGTGCAGTTTTGATTCCTGTATTGGAAAGATCCCTTGGAGGAGAAAATGGCAACCCACTCCAGTATTCTTGCCTGGAAAATCCCATGGACAGAGGAGCCTGGTGGGCTGCAGCTCATGGGGTCACAAAGAGTAGGTCTGACTAGGACACTGAGCACACACAATAATTCAATAAGAGAAGGACAACTCGTTAGATAAATCAATAACGACTACAATTAGAACATTTACAAAGAAGGAAGCTTGGTAAAGTGAGATTTTCCAAAAGGGCTTTTGGAGTCAAAGTATACTGAATTTAGTGAAACAGCTCTTGTTTTCATTATCTGTTATAGCCTCAAACACTTCTGTTTGTTTCATTGCCAGTCAACAGAAGGATCTTGCACAATGTCTGGCAAGCAGTAACTCCTCAATCAATATTTGTTGAGTAAATGAATGAATGTTTTCCCACCTTTTACTGCCTGATGCCGTTCTAGTGGGAATTCTGCCTCTCTCTACATCCTTGTTGCCCAGAGAGAGGTGGTTCTGCCAGTCCTTCCAGTTTCAGTTCTCTGATAATGTGTTGGGGCTTGGCTTGTGAAAACTTCACTTCTGCTCCTACCCGTTCTGTGCTCATTCCCAACTTCCTGTCCCTTTCCCATGCTTTTTGCAAAATGAGAGAGTACTCCTTCCTTCTGTATTATTTTTTTACTGCTTGGTTGGGGGCAGTGGAGTGAGTAGAATTCCCAAGCAGGATTGCCTGGTTCCCAAATTCTTCAGCAATTATCATGACAGCTCTTTCATTGAACGTCTACAGTTCTGTTACTCTCCAGGAAGCACACTCCCAGCCTGTCTCTAAAACAACTGGCCTCAATAACAGTTAACATGCTCTGCCTTGGTCTCCCTCTTCCTTCTGATCCTTATTCATTGTTTATGAGTTGGGTTTACTGCGACATATTCATTCTTTTCTTCTGGTGAATTTTCTTTCAGAGGCTTTCTAATCTCCTCTGCAAATTTGTTCTGGCAACATTGGCCTCTGTCTGTCGTACACACTTTATATGTGTCCACACCAGTCAGGGTTCAAGACTTTTCCCTAAGGTCTCCTCATCTCTCCTCGGAGTGAGCATAAACAAATGGGCACACAGGTAAAGCTCCAGCATCACTCCATTCACTGAATATTTCTGAGTCTCAGCTCTAGATGCGGTAAAGTTACTACTGGCAGAGTTCTGAGGATTAATGAGATAACATAACACCAGACATATGGTAGGTAGGCTTCTCAGTAAATGGAAACCGTATTATCATCAGGGATTGTGAGCAGATTTTCTAGAACTAAATAGGGAATTCAGTGTTAGAAAAAAAATAGGATAATGGCAGACTATCAAGGCAAGGACCCAGGCACAGAGGAAAAAAAATACTGAGTTACAAAGAAAGAGTGGAATATTATTGACAAGCAAAAGTAAAGCTGCTAGAATTTGGTTGCAGGATCAGTATAGGAGTTCTTAGACTAATTCAATGCTGAGTCTACTGAATACTGAGCTAAGGTTCTTTATCATCTTGTACCAGAGACAATGTGTCCCACTTGCCAACCAGGACATTGTCTTATTTTCCCACTTGATGGTAGAGGAGCTGACCCTGAATCCCTGTCATACCACTTGTTTTCTTGGATCGCTTCTAGTACCACTTTTGTTAATCTGGGATATCTGAGAAGAAAACTCCAAAACAGGATTAGACATGCAAATGATTTATTAGGGGAAGTGTCTGTGAGGAAAAATGAGAAGCTGGTTCAGGCTAGTAGAACCATTAGTCCATAATGAAATTCTGACCCTTGTAAAAGAAAGAAGTGTTAGATGAAAAAAATCTTCAATTATATGCAGTTAAAAAAAAAGCTTGAAAAGGTCAAGGCTGACTCCTTGAGCCAACTAGCAAAGTCATTTTTTACAAGAGTCCTATATCATCCAAGAATAGACCTACCTGCCTTGGTATCCTTATCTCATGTGATCACAACCTCTGTGCATATGCGGTAATGGATTTTTGAGTATGGAAGCTGGGACCTCCAGGCTATTAAGCTCCTCAAACTCAGTGTTCTGAGAGGTACGCTTCTATAGCCATCAAAATCAGGTATCAAACTGAGTCACATCCTTGTTTTATTTGTTGTTGTTGTTTAGTCGCTAAGTTGTGTCTGACTCTTTTTGACCTCATGGACTGTAGTCCTCCTGGTTCCTTTGTCCATGGGATTATCCAGGCATGAGTACTGGACTGGGTAGCCATTTCCTTCTCTAGTGTATCTTCCTGACCCAGGGATTGAACCTGCGTCTTCAGCATTAGCAGGCAGTACTGAACCACCAGGGAAGCCCATTCGCTTTATTCAGAACAGGGTAAAGATATTTATTAACATTTGTGTTCATTGTGTGTACATGTTAATACATGTTAAAATGTTTTAGAATGACTGTTAACACGAAAAGGGGAAATAAAACCTGGAGAGATAACACAAAATATGGTGGCATTTTATCTTCAAATAAAAATGTATCTAAATACATCAGTAATTCAAATCAATGAAAATGGCCTAATTCTCCATTTGAAAGACAAAATCTATCAGATTGGTAAACTAACAGAAAGTGAGGCTATATGTTTCTACAAGTGTCATATCGAAAATGTTGTTTGGTTGCCAAGTCATGTCTGACTCTTTTGTGACCCTGTGAACTGTAGCCTATCAGGCTCCTCTGTCCACGAGATTATCCAGGCGAGAATACTGGAGTGGGTTGCCATTTCCTTCTCCAGGGAATCTTCCCTACCCATGGATTGAACCTATGTCTCGTGCATTGGCTGGTGAATTCTTTACCATTGAGCTATTGGGAAAGCTCACCTAAAACATTAAGATACAGAAAAATAACCAGTAAAAGAATGGAAAAGATATAAAGACAAAAACCAACCCAAAAGACACTGAGTTAGCTATATTAACATCAGAAAACTTCGAGGCAAAAACATCAAATGGTTCAACTCCTCAGAAAGGTATAATTCTAAACTTGTTTCCTTTAAGAAGATATAAATAAAAATTGATAGAATTCAAAGGAGAAATTGATTTTATTTATCTCAGTATATGATTTCAGACCAAAATATATCAGTAAGTATACATAAAATTTGAATATTACAAATAATAATCATGTCCTAATGAACATATGTGGAATATTGTGCCTAATAATTGGGAACTTCTTCAAATACATCTGGGATGTTTAGAAAAACTGACCACATACTAGGCCATAAGGCATGATTTAATAAATCTCAGATAAATCATACTATATTTGAAACCAGTAACTAAAAACATTAGGAAAAAATGTCAGGAAAAATGCACCCAGAAAAGAAAAAAATGGACTCTAAAGTGGCTAAAGAATTAAACATTATGAGCTAAGCATTCAACTTCAAAAATTGGGAAAACAGAATAAATCCAAAGAAAGCACAACAAAGGAACTGGTAATAATGAGGTAAAATTAATAAAAACTGAAGGTGACAATGTAGTAGAGAGAATCAATAAAGACAAAAGTCAGTTTTTGGACTAAAATAAAATTGACCACAAAAATGTCAATTTTGATCAATAGAAAGAGAGTTAAGGTACAAATAAATATCATTGGGGTAAAACGTGGACATAATTATATGCTGTAGAAAGTAAACAAATAACATGATGATATAGTGAACAATTACATGTCAATATATTTAAAGCTTAGAAAGAATTAAAAAAATCCTAGACAAATTTACCTAGGAAGAAATTGAAAACCTGAATAGAATTGAAAAGAATAACAATAGAAAAACACCTAGCCAGGGTATCCCCTGGAGGTCCAGTGATTAAGACTCTGTGCTTCCACAGCAGGGGGCACGTGTTCCATCCCTGGTCAAGGAACTAAGATCCCATATGCTTGTCATGCTGTGAGGCCAAAAAATGAAAAACACCAGGTCAAAATGGTTGTGTCAAGGAAATTCTGCCAATCATTGAAAGAAGAAATAATTCCAAAATTTCACAAACAGTTCCTCAAAATAGAAAACACAAAATAAAAGCAATAAAGGAATAGTTTGAAATCATTTCGTGAAGTAAAAAGGATCTGATAACAGACATGAAATCAAGAAGCAAGAAAAGCAACTAGTAATACTTCCATGAGAGACACATGCAGGACATGGGTAAGATCAAACAAGTAAAGACCATGTATTCGTATTTTTGTAATTGTTGCTGTTAAGGAGAATATCATTGCATTTGTTTTTGGTTTTAAAGTAAATATGGGCTTATAAAGAATAAATGATCTCCCAATGTCTAATTCTAAACCCTCCAAAGTTGACTGTAAGAGCAATGCAATTCTCAATGTAGGTGTTTTATCTTTCATATAATAGTCTTATTCTTAGGTCTCTTTGTGAATATCTACTTTTTAAATTAAATATCCTAGGAATAAATTAATAAAATAATTAATTTTTAATATTTCCAATAGTTAATGAATTAAATTTCAACTTAATTCTTTTGATGGAAATGTAGTCTCATCGGCCTTTGTAAACCATTAGCTTTTTCCAAGCGGACTCCCTGAGGGCTCAAATGATAAAGAATCTGCCAGCAATGCAGAAGGCCTGGGTTCAATCCCTGGGTCAGGAAGATCTCTTGGAGAAGGGAATGGCAACCCACTCCAGTATTCTTGCCTGGAGAATTCCATGGGAAGAGGAGCCTGGCGGGCTACAGTCCATGGGATTGTAAAGAGTTGGACACAACTGAGCAACTAACACACCCAGTTTTCCTCCATTCACTTAGATTCTTCTCCTCTTTCAAAGCTCAGAGGGTGGCCTGAATCTCCAGAGTGGCCTCTCCAACTAATCTTATTTATGTGAATCTTGTCTTCCTTAAAATCACTGTTGCTTTTATTGTTTCTATCAAAGAGATAAGAATAATAATCTGCAATCCAATTTACTGCAGTTAATTCACCAGATAATCTGATTGCTCCTATTTGCTAGAGTTCCCCACAGAATTCTACTTGGCTGAATATCAATGTTTCATGGGATTCATACTGGAGAATGCAAAGGTGTCTCAGAATTCTAGGGTGCTTTTTCTTGAATAGAGTTCTCAGTTTTTCAGACTTAAGTTCTGAACTTGCCTCTCAAAGTGAAATGGCTGTGAAAAACCAGTTTAAGTTGCTTGGCAGTTTTTGATGAATTGGTCATTTAGCAAACTATCTTTGGAAAATTGATGTTTTGGCAAATTCACTTAGAGCCCAGATTTTTATGTTCCAGAGCACTTATCAGGAGAATGAACAGAAATGGTTTCTGTCTTTTGAGAAAAGACTTTTTCAGGTCTGTCCTCCCAGCACTTAATGTACTATTTAGTATGTTGTTTGCAGGAAATAAATGTTTGTTGAATAAATGAATGAATGAGTGAAGGAAAAAATTTGGTGAGGTATGCAGGCCATAAATAATTAAAATGTAAAGTGGTATTTACAACAATAGATGTATGTTTAAGGCCACTGCAGATATATAAAGGCTGGTTGGAAGCAAGAATTGGAGGAACTTAACAGAGAAGATGTTTAAACAATGTCTTACAGGATGCTATATGTACTTTCAAAAATGCATAAGAAGTAAATAAGGGAGAGAAGTCATTCCAAACAGAAAAATTCGAACACGAGATGGGGACCAGGAAGTGTGTTCACAAGCATCTCGTTTTCTGTTACTGCCTAGGAGACAACTACTAGCTTGGCATCTTAATACAGCTGCTTTTATCATCTTACAGTTTCCATGGATCAGAATTGTGGGCGTGGCTAACCTTCGTCCTTTGCTCAGTATCTCAGAGCTGAAATCAAGGTGTCAGTTGGGCTACACTTCTTTCTGGAGCTCAGAATCCCCTTCCAAGTTTTGTTTATGGCCATAGGGTCAAAGGTCATAGGGTCAAAAGATCAAGGCCCTCAGAACCTAGAGGCCCTGCCATGCGACCTTTTCTAGTCATATCATAACAATTTGCTTTTCTAGGCCTGCAAGAAAGGCTTTCTAGTGTATGCTAGCAAGACAGTGTGTGTGCATGTGTTGCGCTCAGTCATTTCCAACTCTTTGCGACCCTATGGACTGTTGCCCTCCATGCTCCTCTGTCTATAGGATTTCTCAGGCAAGGATACTGGAGTGGGTTGTTATTTCCTTCTCCAGGGGATGTTCCCAACCCAGGAATTGAACCCAAGTCTCTGCAGCTCCTGTACTACCAGCAGATTCTTTACCTGTGAGCCACGTGGGAAGCCCAAAAAGACAGGGTCATATACATTTCATAACCTAATCATGGGAGAAACAAATCTCACCGCTTTGTAATACAATGTAACCTAGTCACAGGAATGACATCTAATTACCTCTGCAGCATTGTGTTCGGTAGAAGCAAGTCACAGGTCCTGTTCAAATGATGGGGATCACACAATAGTTTGAACATAAGGAGGCAGAAATCCTTGAGAGCCACTTTTGGGTTTAGAGCCACCACAATGAAGGGTCATGTCATAGCGGGAAAGTAGAAGAGGAAGCTACTATTTCCAAGGATGGCAGGAATTGAATCTTGAAAATACTTGGATGCCACGTATGAAATCTAAAAGAAATAGAATTAAAAATAAACTAAGGCAAAAACTCAAATTTATGCTTACATCCTTGGAAGGAAGCTTTCTTAGGAAAATTAATAGCATAAACTAGTTTACACAGAGAATATGTCAATGTGCCTTGGATTACAAAGAGTATTTGAAAGCATAGAACTGTTTCTTTTAGAGAGAGAAAAAGTAATACATCATTTTAACTTTCTGCTCAGGTAGTTTAAATTGGTTCACTTCTAAAGTTTTGTTAAAAAAATGTATAAACTTTGTGTAACCTTTCCTGTCTTTGAGTTATACAACATCAATTTATTTGGGGAAAGTTTTTCTAGTCGATCTGTTGGAGCATTAGAGAATCACAAAGATCTGACCTGCATGTTGACTTTTTTCTTTCATTTCTCTCTTAAAAAAAATAGCTGTAAGGCAAGGGTGTCTGCCACCCACTTGTTCTAGAGATACCTTTGCTTTGGGCTTCAAACAGTAAGGTTGAAAGGAATTGCAGTTATATTGGTCTCCTTTGTGTACCACAGAAAAATGCAACACAAGAATGAGTGTTTTATTTTTTTGTAATTTGATGAATTTCTTCTTTCCCAATGAGAGACTGTCAATGACTCTAATTTAGATTAGAGTTTAAATATACTTTCCCCATTTTTTTAAAATGATGAGAAATGTTATACATGTATACAAAAGGATAAAGAATAGTTTAATGAATGTCCGTGTACCCAGCACCCACCTTTCATAACTATTGACATAGTCAACATTGTTCATCTATGCTCATATCTCTTCTTTCTCATAGCCACTCTTTAGATTATCTTAAAGCAAATTCCAGACTAACTGAATTTCATCTGTAATACACTCTCATATATGTCTCTAAAACAAGTACTTAAAAGAATACCATAATGCCATGATTATACCAAAAATTAGTAATAATTCTTTATCATCATCAAATATTCAGTTTTGAAATTTTCTTAATTTTTTTGATAGTTGGATTATTTGAATCCTAGTAAGATTCACACTTGTGTTTCATCAATAAACCTCAATTCTTTTCAATCTATAAGTATTCTCACCCTGCTTTAAAATTTCCTTACAAATTTGCTGTTGTTTTATTGTTGAGGAAATTGAGTGATTTTCACTATCGCGATTTTGCCAGTTGTCTCACTATTAACATTCTTGGGCTTCCCTTGTGGCTCAGCTGGTAAAGAATCCTCTTGCAATGTGGGAGGCCTGGGTTTGATCCCAGGGTTGGGACTATCCCTTGGAGAAAGGAAAGTCTATCCACTCCAGTATTCTGGTCTGGAGAATTCTATGGACTATACAGTCCATGGGGTTGCAAAAAGTCAGACATTACTGAATGACTTTCACTTTCACTAATAACATTCTTCTCTGTTCTCTCTATTCATTTGAATCAAGTGAAATTGTATTTTTGTAGTTCAAAATGGTCAAGTATTGGCCATTTTATATGGTTCAACTTAATGATTAAATCTGGAGGTATAATCAGATTTAGCTTCAAATTTTTGACACAGATACTTTGTCGCAGTGAGAACTTCATGTTTCATTACCTCGGTTGGAATATAATGGTTGATTTCTTTCTTTTTGTGATGTTAAGATTAATCAGTGGGCTCAGGTTCAACTTGACCCAGTCATTATAATGTTCCCTATCAGATTTTCACCCAGTGGCTTCAGAACCATTGATGATCATTACTTTTATACTTCATTTCATAACAAGTTGCAAAGTGGTGGGTTCTTTAACAAATAACTAATTGTTTAAAAAGAAACTTCCCATTATCAACTAATAGATTACCCTGAGGTATAGGTCAAAGAGGAAAGGCAGGACAAACGCTCTGAATTTAGTTAATGTTTTTCAGAATTATGTGTTGAATCTTCTAACATCCTCCAGTGATATCAAATAAATTAATATTTAATTTTTAGAATTATTTAGAAAACATTTATAATGATTTTAAATATCATGACAATATTGAATATACTGCTCAAGTTATCCTGTCTTTAGTTAGTTGAAGTTCCCTGAAGTTGGCTGTTGAATTCTCTTGATACAAATCCAGCAGACTTTGAAAACTTCCTAGATTTTTCAAATTAAAAAATGTTGTACATTTACTGCTCCAGATGTAGAATCAGCAAGGTTGCTTAATTCTGTTATCTAGTGATTGTACCATTTGGCATTCACATCAGCAATGTGTAACACTCTTTCGTAAATCCTTACCAAGAAGAATATATTGCTAAACTTTTGAATTTTTGGTAGTCTGAGAGGTAAAAATGGTGTCTTTATAGTTTTGATCTGCAGCTTTCTTATTCTGAATGATGTTGAGCATATGTTCATCTTAAAGGGCCATTTGCATTTCTTTTTCTGTTAAATCTATATTATCCCTTGCTCATTTTTCAATAGAGTTATTGGAGTTTTTCTTCTGTATATTAGGTGATTATCTACTATCGTCTTTCTATTTTAGGATTGCCAATCCTTATCTGGTAGCTCAGCTGGTAAAGAATTCACCTGCAATGCAGGAGACACCGGTTCGATTCCTGGGTTGGGAAGATCTGCTGGAGAAGGGATAGGCTACCCACTCCAATATTCTTGGACTACCGTGGTGGCTCAGATGGTAAAGAATCTGCCTGCAATGTGGGAGACCTGGGTTCTATTCTGGGCTGGCAAGATTCCCTGGAGAAGGGAATAGCTACCCACTCCAGGATTCTTGCCTGCAGAATTCCATGGATAGAGGAGCCTGGCAGGCTACATACAGTCCATGGGGTCACAAAGAGTCGGACATGACTGAGTGACTTTCACTTCACTTCATCTGTCTTGTATATTGCGAATATTTATCTGTGTATTGTCTTTTCCACTTTGCTTATGCTTTTTTTCATAATTAAAAATGTTTATCAAGTTGATTAATCTTTTCTTTTTGCTTCTTAAATTTGTCTTTTTCCAGGTTATAGAGAATTTACCAATGCTTTTTTCCTTAATGTCTATACGTTTTCAATTTTTACATTTAAATGCCTTATCCCCTGTTAATTGTCCTAGTCTGTAGCATGAGAAACAATCTGTTTAATCTTTTATTGTTTAGTAATATGATTAGTCAGTTACCCCAATATGACATATTAAACATTTTTCTTTCTTTCAATAATTTGTATATTAAATATACTAAAATATTATATACTCACACAAAACAGGTCCTGTTTCTAGGTATTTAATTCTGCTTTATTAAGTCTTTCAATCCATATATAGCAAGAGCATATTGTTTTACTCTTAGAGGGTTTTTGTTTTACTATATGGTAGATCTAACCACCTCTTATCTCATCCTGTTGCTCTTCCTTTTCAGAGATATTCTACTAATATTGCATATTATGATTTTTTAATGATACGCTTTCTAATCAACTTGTCTAGCTTTAGAAAAGATGGTATATTTTACTGGGATCACATTTTATTTATAATGTAACTTAGAATGCTTTTTGCATTGTCTTGCAAATCAAGAACATGATATGTATGCCCATTTGTATAAATCTACTTTTATGCCCTTCAAGAGTTTTATAGTTTCATTGTTTTGTTCAGTAGATTTTGAACATTTATTGATAAGTGTTTGCCTCAGTTACTTATTTATTTATATTGTAGATGGGAAGTTTTCCCTTCTGTTATTTCTTCTTATTGAGGTTTTTTTTTTTTTTTCTCTGTGTGTGTATATGTATATATGTATGTACGTGTGTTTGTGCAGTAGAGCCTGAATCATAATCTGATTTTATTATTCCTATTTTATTTATTACACTTGTGCAAACAATTTTCCTCTCTAGCAAAATGGTTTCCATTTGCCCCAAGGGAGCCTTATATTTTCCCCAGTACCACAGCATTGCTTAAGTATCCCTTCTACTTTGGGTTTTCTGTTTTCTTGCACTTTCATCTTTGTTTGCATAAACCCTTCAATGCCTTCTCTTCCACCTATATTTCCTGTAGCCTTTGAAACTCTATTTATTTACATGCTATACAGCATAAGTTGTTATTCAGTTACTTTCTAAGGGGGTGCTTGTTTATTATCTAAGGCAAGCTTATGAAATATAGAAATATAGGACCTGTGTTTTACACTTTTATTTTCTTCTTAGTACTACTCACTGCTTTGTAAATACATACTATATGTTTAATGAAGTTTATCTATCAATCTTCATTAAATATTTTAAATTGTTTCTGGTGACCATTAATTTTCTTGAAAGAGTTTGCTTTCTTTCTTTCTTTTTTCCTTTCTTTCTTTGAGTGCTTGTGTTGACCTGATGGGGGATGAGGTTAGGAGCCAGCAAGCCCCAGAACAGGTGCTGACTTGCTAGTGGTTGGACTGCGTCTGCAGGCTGTGGGGCTGTCATTGTCCTGGGACTGGTGTTCACCCACTAGTGGGTGAGGCTGTTCTTGAAGCTGAGGCAGGCTGATGGGTGGGGCCAAGGTTCAGCAGGTCCCGGGTCTGGTGCTGGCCTGCATGTAGGTAGAGTGGGTCTGCAGGCTTGGGGGCTGAGGGTATCCTGGGGTTGCTGTCTACCCACTGGTGGGTAAGGCTGGTCCCAAAGCTACAGTGGGCTTGCTGGTGAGTGAGACCAGGGTCCAGGGGATTCCGGAGCTGGTGTCTACCCACTGGTAGGTGGAGCTGTGTCCCCAGTTTTCTGAATGCAGGACTCTGGGGTCCTGAACAGATCCAGAGCTTACACACTAGATGTGTATGTGGGGCTGGCTCTTGGGCTCTCTGGTGGCTGTGTCCAGGGATGGCTGTGGGCTCAGGGGCTCTTAAGGCAGTCTGTCTGCTAGTGGGTGGGGCTGTGTACACACCCTGTTAGTTGCTTGGTCTGAAGTATTCTAGTACTGGTGCCTACAGGTGTGGCAGGTGTGGGACTTGGTCCTGGGGCTAATAAACTGGAGGGAGGATCCCCATATGACCTTGCCAGCACAGTGTCCATGTGGTAGAACAAGCTCACTCGGATGGCTGACTCCAGTGTCTGTATCTCCAAGGTGAGCTCTAGTTGCCTCTTGCTTCTCCAGGAGCGTCTCCAAAGTTAGCAGGTGGGTCTAA
Organism: Cervus elaphus; assembly: GCF_910594005.1. NCBI lineage: Eukaryota > Metazoa > Chordata > Mammalia > Artiodactyla > Cervidae > Cervus > Cervus elaphus. The sequence continues at coordinate 25,139,313 of NC_057825.1, read as the reverse complement.
TCCAGGCTCCTCTCAAATGACTGCTTCTGCCCTGAATCATGGAGCATGTGAGATTTTGTGTGTGCCTTTAGTTGTGGAGTCTCTATTTCCCACAGTCCTCTGGGTCTCCTGAAAATAAGTCCTGCTGATCTTCAAAGCCAAATGTTCTGGAAGCTCCTCTTGATGCAGAAACCTTGGATGGGGAGCCCAACGTAGGACTCAGACACCTCACTCCTTAGGCAGAACCTTTGTAATTGTAATCTTTTTCCATTTGTGGATTGCTCACGGTGGTATGGGACTTGACTATACCGTGACTCTGCCCATCCTGCTGGTCTTATTTTGGTTTCTTCTTTATATCTATAGGTGTAGAAGATCTTTTTTGATAGGTTCTGGTCTTTTCCATCAACTGGCTTCCTGACCCAGGGATTGAACCCAGGTCCCCTGCATTGTAGGCAGATTCTTAATCACCTGAGTCACCAGGGAAACCCCTATTTTCAATGTAAATAGTTGTAATTTTGGTGTGCCTGTGAGAGGAAGTAAGCTCAAGGTTTTCCATTTTGGCTGATCTGATTCCACTTGATTCTTTTTTAAAAAATACGTTTCCTAATTTGCTTGGAACAGAATTTTCATTCTACTTCCAGGAGACAGTTCATTGGAAGATTAAAGACCCTGTCCCATGGAAAGCCAGGTCTCAGGCTTGAAGTCAGCTCTTGTAAGAGTTCAGAGCTTTTTCCTACTGAATTCTTTATCTTCTTGCTGCTAAAAGGACTGAGTCAGAAGTTGTCCTACATAGCTCCCCAGAGCCTATTCTCCTTCTTGGAGAACAAGCTGATGTGGTTTGAGAAAGAAGAAGAGATTGGAGTCATTGTGGTTTCACTGGACCTACAACAACAGAGGTCTTGAACTTTTTGCCCAGTTTAAATATATAAAATTAGTCTCTTTTCCTGACTATTGCTAATCTTGAAACAAGAGTGACAGAACTTCCTGCTTAGAAATAAATCACAACCCTCCAAAATAATAACTCTCCAAGCCTTTTTCAGTATCCTTGATCAATAATAGTCCTAGAACAATAGTAGTCTCATGCACGTGTGCATGCTAAGTCATTTCAGTCATGTCTGATTCTGTGTGACTCTAGGGACTGCAGCCTGCCAGGCTCCTGTCCATAGGATTCTCCAGGCAAGAACACTGGAGAGGGTTTCTGTCCCCTCCTCCAGGGGATCTTCCCAACCTAGGGATCGAACCTGCATCTCTTAGGTCTAACCTGCATTGGCAGGTGGGTTCTTTACCACTACCACCACCTGGGAAGCCCCAGTAGTCCCACCTGACCTGATCAATAGGTCTGTTTCAAAGTTACAAATAGATTCTGAGATCCCAAGGAAAAGAGAAATATTTGTTGTAAGAGGTAATTGAGAGGATGTGACCTCTCATTGACCTGGGGGCTGGACCTGGACAATTGCAACTTTCTCATCCCCTACCCCATCTTTGGAATGTACATTTCATGCACAGTTTCCAGAGTTATTTCAAGGATACTGCTTTAAGAGAGCAATGTGTTGTTGGAGATCATTGGATGGTATATGTGACTGAACCTAGGTAAGTCCTGTATATAAACTTGAGATTCTGGTGTGTGGATGTGTGTGTCCAAGACAAGCATTGAATGTCTGTTTCCTTGCTTATTAAACCTGCCCTACCAGCCTGGGTACCGAAGAATTGATGCTTTTGAACTGCGGTGTTGGAGAAGACTCTTGAGAGTCCTTTGGAATGCAAGGAGATTCAACCAGTCCATCCTAAAGGAAATCAGTCCTGAGTATTCATTGGAAGGACTGATGTTGAAGCTGAACCTCCAATACTTTGGCCACTTGATGCGAAGAACTGACTCATTTAAAAAGACCCTGATGCTGGGAAAGGTTGAAAGCGGGAGGAGAAGGGGACAACAGAGGATGAAATGGTTGGATGGCATCACCGACTCAATGGACATGAGTTTGAGTAAACTCCAGGAGTTGGTGATGGACAGGGAGGCCTGGCGTGCTGCAGTTCATGGGGTCGCAAACAGTCAGACACGACTGAATGACTGAACTGAACTCACCAGCCTGGAGAGGCTTGCTTCTTTCTTCAGCCTCTCTGTGCCTTTTGGGCACAGGGGCCAGTTTGTGAACCAGCAGTACTGTAGTTCTTCCCATGGTCTTTCCATCCTATGAGATTCTACACATTGCTTTCATGTCTCTTCCTTTCCAAGGAGGCGTTCTGGCTCCATGAATAGAGGCACCAGCTTAAACCCAGAGAAACTTGATTTCTGTTTTTCCTTTCATCACTGTTTACTGGGCATGCAGCTTAATCTTTCTGGCTTCTTAAATCTTTCATCCTGCTGGGAAGGACGGTGAGGGAATTTTTACAGAGCCTTTTGTAAGCTGGAGATGAAGTGTGCTGTACAACCACTACCAAGTTGTCACTAATCACAACCAGGACTTAAGTCAGCTGTCAGGGTTGCAAGAAGGAGCAAGTCCACAGGGTTAAATGACAATCCCTTTCACGAGTTTTAACATGCACCGCTCTTGCTGACACTAATACTGCAGCTGGCCAAAGAGTGGGAAATCAAGGTAATAATTGCAGGGCGATAGCAGGATGTCTGCAGGCTTGGTATCAGAGAACAAACTCTTCATTCAGGAAAGACTGATCTGAAAGAATCTGAATAACTGGAAGCTGTTGTGATGGTGGAATCCTTCCTTTCTGGTCTTGTGAGAACCTGAACACCATCCACGTGTATGGACATGTGATAGGAGAAAACAGTTACTGCAGAGTCTCTGGAAGGAGCTTCTTATGTCTTGACTCTGCTCACGCAGAAGCAAATTCTATCCTGTTTCCTTGAAGAGTTTTGCGCCTGGAACACCATAAATGCTCAGTAAATGTTACCAATAATTATTTGATATAGAAGTGGAAAAATGCTGTTCACATTGGTCTCCATGGGCTGAATGGTGAAGCACACAGCATTACTTCCACAAATAGGGGCTAAATGCAACACAGCCTGCCTGTCTGTCTTTACCTGTGCTGATGAACGATACCTCCAACTCTATTTCCCCCCTGCCCCCCGAAAAACACTTGGAGCCTTTTGGAGCACACCCAATTTTATCCCTGGAAATAGACTTGATCCTAGGGTAGATTTTGGTTCCTGACCGTTGCTTCCAGACGAAAAGTCATTACACAGCCTGGGTAGAACATTCGTTCCCTGAATCTTTTTATAGAATCCACTGGGGCAAAGGTTTTCCCTATCAAACCAGGTGATTAGAATGAGCACAGTGAAGGTTGGAAACTTCTCCAGACTGTGGCTCTACACACACATCGGATTTTCACAGTGTGTATTATTCTTTGACTTTCCCTGACTTCCTCTCCCACCAGCTGTCTAGCTTGTTACTTAGACAGCTGGGCTTCAGCAGCTCAGACTTCCTCCTTCCTCCTCCTTAGTGTAGCTCCGTTTCTCTTTGTTTTGTGGGACTGACCTCCAGCTAGAAAATAATGCTTTAGCTCTCCCTAGGGAAGTAAGTAGAGGCGAGGGCATGCTAATCACCATCGTGGTAACTTAGTTCTTCTCATCACCCTGGGCCTCTTCCTTATTCCCAGTTTGAACTGAACTATTTTAGGGCATCTCTGGGGGCATCTTTGCCAGCAGAGTGACCACAGAGGATACAAACAACAGGTGTTGTTTGTTGGAAGTTTGGTCGCAGTCTGGTACTGTGGCAGGTATTTAGCATACACTATATTGTTTAAAGGACTCCCCTGGTGGCTGACTGGTAAAGAATCTGCATGGATGAGGGCGGCTCATGTTCTCACATTTGTGAGTTCAGTCTTCCTCCGAGCTCAGTTGTAAGTTGAGAACTATTTCTCAAAATAGGAGATTCGAGTTTGATCCCTGTGTCAGGAAGATCCCCTGGAGAAGGAAATGGCAACCCACTCCAGTATTCTTGCCTGGGAAATCCCATGGACAGAAGATCCTGGTGGGCTACAGTCCGTGGTTGCAAAAGAGTCGGATAAGACTTAGCGACGAAGCAACACCACCACCACCAACAAATCTCATTTAAAACATAAGCCAATCCTGGAGTTCACAGACAGTAAGTAATCTCTCAGTGTTACAGAGTCAGGATTTGTACCAAGGATAGTACATTCTGTAATTTTCTTAATTATGCTGTGTGCTATTAGTAATGTCAATTATAGCACCACTAGGGATCCTCAAGCTATATATATGTGTGTGCTTAGTCATTCAGACATGTCTAACTCTTTGTGACTCCATGCACTGCAGGCTACCAGGCTCCTCTGTCCATGGGATTTTCCAGGATTGGAAAATGGAGTGGACTGCCATTTCCTTCTCTAGGGGATCTTCCTAACCCAGAGACTGAACCTACATCTCCTGCACTGCAGGTGTCTTTATGTCAATTATTATACCACCAGGGATCCTTAGGCTATGAAGTTGGTCAGATTTTCCCCTTATCTTAGGCAGTGTATATAATTAAACATTCAAGATTTTGAAACAAACCAACAAACAAATGGTTAAAACCAGATTATTGAGATGGCTGTGGATGCTGCATTTGCCACTTAACAATTTTATTTTAACCGTATTACTTAGCTGCAATTGCTGGCAGGTTGAAATATGCCTGCTTGCTGGGGATATAATTTCTGGAGGGTATTCTTTGAAATGGAATTGAACTTGATGCCATTAAGGGCAATTATCATTAGCTCCTGCTTCTGCAGCATCATATTTAATAGGACTTCACAGGAATTGTCATAATGATATGAAATGGGGTTTTGATTTTAGTTTAACTCTAAAAAGAAAGTGTGCACTTTTAAAAATACACCAGAGTATTTAATAACAGTGATCTCATATCCAGTGAGCAAATAGTGTTGATTTTATGGAGACAATGCAGCCGCAGAGAACACACAATGGGAGGACAGGGGCTCAGTTTGGACAGGAGGAGAGCTGTGGCATTGTTGCAGTTGACGGTAGGTACCCTGTAGTTTCCACAGAAAGCTGAACAGTAAGTTTAATGGCTTCTTATCTAAGCAACAGAGCAGAACCTAAAACTCAAGCCTAGATAATGAACAGGTATCTGGTTTTTCTATGTAACTCAGGTGAGAACAGGGTAGTCCTCCGTGATTGTGGTAGTCCTCCACAGATTCACACCCTGTGATGATCCCATGTTCTGCTGAAATGTCTGAAAATTCATGGCTGAGGAAGGCTCTCATGGTTGTGAGTTCAGTCTTCCTCCAAGCTTAGTTGTAAGTTGAGAACTATTTTCCCAAAGAAGATTGATTACTAGTTGTAGAGCATATGCTTATTCTCCAAAATTGAAGGGACTTCAGGTCCTAAAAAATGTGCCGAGTTGTAAGGGCATATAATGGAGCTACCTGCTCTGAAGTCAGGACCAGTTTGAGTATTTTCTGTGTCTCTAGGCCCATCTAGAGTGGCCAGCTTTTTAAATTACTAGGTGAAATGATTCAAGTAGAACACCAAGTGATGTAACTTGCTCTTTAACCCAACAGTGTTCACCAAACATTGCACTGTTTTCTTGAACAACTTGCTACTTTGTTCCATCAATAAAATGTCTTTCTTCCTTTAAATTAAAAAAAAAAATTATTGGAGTATAGTTGAAGTACAATGTTATATAAGTTATAGGTGTTCAACATAGTGATTCATAATTTTACAGGTTATACTCTATAGTTATTATAAAATATTGGCTATATCACCCATATTATATGATATATCTTTGTAGTTTATTTTATACCTGATAGTTTATACCTCTTAATACTCTACATACTATCTTGCTTCTCCTTTCCCCTTCCCTCTCTCCACTGGTAACCACTAGTTTGTTCTCTATATCTGTGAGACTTCTTTTTTTTACATTCACTACTTTGTTGTATTTTTTAGATTCCACATACAAGTGATACCATATAGCATTTGTCTTTCTCTTTCTGACATTTCACTGAGCATAATACCCTGCAGGTCTATCCATATTATTGCAAATGGCAAAATTTCCTTCTTTTTATGGCTGACTATTATTCCACTGTATTTTTACACCACATCATTTTTATCCATTCATCTACTGTTGAACACAGGTTGCTTTCATATCTTGACTATTTTGAGTAATCTTGCTATGAACATTGGGGTACGTGGGTCTTTTCAAATTAGTTTTTCTTTTTCTTTTTTTGTTTTCTTTGGATGTATCCCCAGGAGTGGAATTTCTGGGTCATTTTGTAGTTCTATTTTTAGTTTTTTGAGGAACCTCCCTACTGTTTTCCACAGTATTAATTTACATTTCTGCCAAAAGTGTACAAGGGTTCCCTTTTCTTCATATCCTCACCAGCATTTGTTATTTGTGTTCTTTTTGATGATGGCCATTCTGACAGGTGAGAGGTGATACCATGTTGTGGTTTTGATTTGTATTTATGTGATGATTGGTGATGTTGAGCATCTTTTAATATGCCTATTTGTCATCTGCACTTTCTGTTTGAAAAGTGAGCAGAAGAACTCAATGGATATTTTTCCAAAGAGGCAATATAATATCTTTAATGGACTGAACTGGCATGATATCCTACAGGACTGTGAGAGGTTCTGGAAAATAAGTTGTGGCACAGAACTCGGAAGTTGACAACTCAGGCTTGTCATTCCTAGGACACTAAATGTATAGTTTTGTCTGACCAAGCAAACTACTTTTAGTGTTTTTTGTTTATGAGAATGGATAAGAATGCATTTGCTCTATCAATAACTTCAGACTAGGAGCAGATAACTCCAATAAGAAAACCAGTATGGCAAATGCCTGTAATAGGTATTATCACCAATTTTCTAATCTCATCAATATTTTGCACTGGCCAAACTAGAGCTGAATGCTAAGAAGCATACCACATGCATCTTTTGGGTATTTTATGGTGGCATTCCTATGGTTCCTCAAGGGATAAAAATCTTTCTTTTGAAGTATAGTTTGGTAAGGATGAAGGTAATATCAATGCTCTCATTTTGTTCTTCAAATCATGGTGTAGTTCTTTCTCCATGGGCTTCACTGGTGGCTCAGATGGTAAAGAATCCACCTGCAATGCAGGAGAACTGAGTTCGATCCCTGGTTTGGGAAGATCCCGTGGAAAAAGGAATGGCTACCCACTCCAGTATTCTTGTCTGGAGAATTCCATGAACAGAGTAGTCTGGCAGGCTATACAGTCCATGGGGTTGCAGAGAGCTGGAGATGACTGAGCAGCTAACACTTTTCTCCATGGGTCAAAGTTCACACGAGGATTTGGCAGATTGGAATTATATTGGAATTCTACAAATCATTGAAACTATTTATACAATTAAGAACTGAGGTATTAACCATGAAATAGCATCAGTAAAAGTATATTTGGATAAGGATAAAGAGAAAATATAGTTATCACCATTATACCATAAAATATGAATATTGTATTATCTTATTGAATCATTATGATGATTAAAGATAATGGATGAGAAAGAGCTTTTTAAATATCACTTTTCTCTCCTGCCACAATGTTATAAATCTCTTGAAGACAGAAATCAGGCCTCATCTATCCTTGGGCTGCCAAATGTGTCTGGCATACAGCTTGGCTCGTAGAGTAGGAAAGCAGTAAATGTATGTTAAACTGAATTGGATAGAATGAACTGCACATTGGATATCCAGATTCATCCTAGCATTGGAGAGTGGGGATCATGATATGAATGTGGTACTAGAACAAAAGGAACAAGATAAGCTTAGAAATATTTTTTTCAAAATTTGACATGTCCTCCAATATTTTATATAGAAAGAAGACAAGTTAGTGGAAAAATCATAGACAATGGGGACTGGAGAGAGCTCAGAATTTAATTTTTATAGTGGTTGTTATTTTAATAGACATCAGGCAATGCCCAATTTTGCACACCTATGACAGTGAGGATACTCCAGAGTGTGTAAGGCTGTCAGAGCTGTAAGGGGTTTTGAAATCTCTGAGCACAGTATCCTCCTGCTCTAGTGAGGAAAGCCATGGCCATGAAGCCATAGTTACTTAATTGGGAGAGTTTAAGTCCCACCTGCCCAAGATCATAGAGCTAGTCACGGGCTGAGATCACTAACTCTGTGACTTTGAAACATCAATGAATGCATTCAAATCTCAGTTTCTTTGTTTGCTGGGTTGTTGTAATAAGGTAGTAACCATAGCACTCAGGGTCTAATAATGCACCTGGCATAATAGATGACAAATTATAAATGTCCTAGGAGAGACCACTTCTACTTTTACTGGAATTATCAGGATTTGAGATTTTTCTGCCTCTACAAATTTGGCCAAATACTCACAGATTGCTCTCCAGAGCCTGTTAGACCTCCATGCAGATCTCCTTTCTTCTCTTGATGTTCTTTCATCTAGTATGACAGTACCACTGAAAGATTATACCTGTCTCTTCTATTCATTTTTCACTGCCTTGATCATATCCCCTCAGTCTACCTCACAGATCTTCTGTGGGCAATTTTTCTCCTGCATTTCTTCATCGGAGGGTAATCTCTGGGGCTATGGTAGGCCTTCACTAGAACTGTGACTCAGTTCTCTCATCTGAGAATTAGATGAGGACTAAATATATTAATGTTATTCAAAACTCTCAAAGGAGTGCCAGGATTTGCTATCATTCCATCTACAGTTATTAAAGAATCAGTAACTGGCAAGGTCAAAATCTTGCAACACAAATGCAAATGTAGAAGATTTTAAATAGTCCACTTAAGAAATGTACCTTCTATAGAGTCCTGGCCCACCTTTGCTGTGTTTGATGAGTGGCTCAAGTGAGAGACTACTTATTGGTGTAAAATTGGGGTGGGTTTGTGTGTCAAGCTTCTCTATTCACATGCAGAGAGTCCGTTGCATTATAAGCATTGGCCTGACAAAGTGCTAGACTCTTTTTAAGTGATTCAGCCAACCCATTCCCCCACTGCTGACAAAGCATTAATGCCCAGTCACTTCCCAACAGTGCTGCCATTATCTTCCATTTCAGGAAGATGGACAGCTTAGAGGGAGCAGTGTACAATTCTTTTCAGAAATGAGATGGCTGTATTTGAGTCTGAGAATCCAAAGTCATGGATAATACATGTCTCTCTCCTATCTCTATCTCTCTCTTGCACATAGAGCAAAGTATTACGGTTGTGAATTGAAACATTACTTACCAATGTGAAATTTATGAAGAGAATTTTAGTAAATTCGTGGATATTTCAAGAGTCATGTATTGATGAAATCACAGAGCTGAATTGATTGAAACCATTTTGCACAGTTTGCTGTTTGACAGTGGGAAATTAACAGCGAAAATATGGAATGGTCTTAGTGTAAACATATTTTTAGTCTTATTTTTTGGTTTACATCATGCTGATACAGTTATTAAAAAAAAAAAAACTTTGTCATCACAGAATATTGAATGTATCCAGAAAGTTTCATTTAGACGGTGAAAGACTTTTCCATGTATCATTGCAAAGGATTTCATTATTGGTAGAGATAGGATTTGCCCTATTTTTATGAACCCATTACATATTTGTTCAAGGATTTGGAATTTTTTGTTTAGAGTCATTTTTTTGTTAAATTTATTTTATGGAGTATTTCTTCATTTAATGTTATGGTGAAATTCTTTTGTTTTAAGCTCAATAGCTGCTATTTCTAGTCATTGAAGAATATTAGACCTTAGAGTCTTCTAGAGTTTCTCTTACTGCAACCATCTACTATTAACAGACTGAATTGTTGGTCTCATGGGATAGAACATGCAACTTTGTTACGTGCTATAGTTTAATATCCATCTCATAGAAACAGCTGAAAATCAATCTTCAATTTGCAGATACTTTGAATTTGAGCCATTGATTTGTGAGAAATCTGTATCACTTTTGGTGGTTCTCTTTCATACAATAATGGTAAATCAATATCAGTTGTTGTATTATTTTTTATTTCTTTAGAAATATTGGAGTAAAACATTGGTTGCCAAGTGTTGTGAGGTTTAGTCCTGATTGCTTTTAGCTTACTTTAGTAACTTAACCTCCATGTGCCGTGGTGTCTCCATCTATAAAATGAAGAGGAAGTCATCAGACTAGAGCATCTTAAAAATTCCTCTTCTCTTTTGCACTCTGATCTTACACGTGGTATATTTTGGACTACCCTGGGCAGACTCAGGCTGTTATGACATGATGGTTTGATTGAGGTTAGGAAAGAGGATGGATTAGAGGAAATGCCTCAGATCAGATGGGACCAGGAGAATTACACTGTTAATATAAGAAAGTGCCAGTAGAGACAACTCAGAGGGTTTACACATGGGCCAGAATGGCTTGACAAAATTAGATGTAGTCCAGTAACATGTCACTAACAGGACTTGAGTGGTGGGAAAGTGGGAACAAATTTCCAGAAGGGGCAATGCAGAGAAAAATCACAGTCACCAGGTAATACTCAGAGCCAGGTGATACAGAAATATGGCTCTGGATAAATGGACACAGAAAGTGGAAAATTCAGTCACAGGGTGATAAGTTGGAACTCTGTGAGGTAGAAGATAGGAAACACGGCAACTGGAAATCTCTAGGACTGTCACAAGCTCATCCCTGTCATACTGACATAGAGTCTGCTGGCAGAAAAATAATAACTCTAAGCTCTACGAACTTTCGGTGTCATTGTGTCTAAAAGCAAGTGTATCTTCTTAGGGATTATAAATGAAAAGGAGGGAAAGAGTAATCAGAACCACATGCCTTAGCCAGCTCTCCTTCTGAAAGACCTTATTAGTGCTGAAAAAAATTTGTTTCTTATTTCTACAGGCAGGGAGAGTCAGAGAAATGATGGAGGAGGAGGAGAAGTTCTTATGGAAGGAGATTTTTTAAAACTGAAAGAACCTGTTTTAGTTGGAATGGAAAAGATGTTTCCTTGGTTACAGATCTTTATATGTGGCAGAATTATGGTGAAAACACTGTAAGGAAAATTGCTTGATTGCTGGGAGGTATCAGAGTTTTTCAACAAATATTTCACTGAATTGAAACAGAGTGAGCACCTGCTATGTACAAGGCTTGGAACCGAGTGCTCTGGGGAAGAGAAAAAATGTACTCCATTGTTCTTTCCTTGAAGGGGTTCATACTAGCAATGAGAGACAGAGTACACAAAACAGTTATTAAATGAGAAAGTGAGATTTAAGTATCTGTACAGAATGCTGTGGTGTCCAGAGGGATTTCCTCCCTTCTCCTTCGAGTTCTGGACCAGTCAAGAAACACACCAAATATAGTGCATATTGGGCAATAAAGTAAATTTATTTAGATTAGATAAAGGCTAGACTGAGGTGCACACCGTTTAGCATAGATTCTAGTAGGTGATCTAAAATTAGAGATACTTACACTGAAGTCTAAAATTAGAGACACTTACACTCTTACCATGCAGCGTGTCTCTCCCCAGGGAACATAGAGGAACCACTCTTTGTAGAAGAGCTTATTTCAAAGAAGAAAAGAGAAGTGAGTCTATAATTATGAATTTATTCTTTGCTACTTTTCACTGAGAAGTGAATAAGGGTAGAGAGATGTTAATATTTATGTTCTTTTTTGGAGGGGAAAGGCTTACCTTGAGTGGGGAAGAAGTATTTCCCTTAACAAATGATAACAGTATAAGAAATAAAGTACATGCAAAGTGTCAAAGAAGGGTCTTAGATTTAAGGTGTTGGAGATAGAAAGGAATCTTGGGCCAGCTGTACCAGGAGGGTTTTCTGGAATTTCAGAATAGATTTGAGCTAGCTTTTCAGTGATGATAACTTTAATTTTGCATGGAGAAGAACCTGATGATGGGAGTGGTGGGGATGCCATGGGCAGAGTATTGAGAATACAAGGAAGGATGTGAACGCCGAAGTGGTATGATGGCAGCGGGAACTGAGAAAGAGTGGAGAGGTAGGAAATGTTAATAAGGAGATGCCATTGAAGGGAGAAAATGCTGGGGAGGAGGAAAGAAGGAGCATGAACTTAAGGGCAGGGATCTCTGTTTTTTTTCTCCTTTGGTGACTTCTCTAGGTCTGTCTCCTTTTCCTCATCTGTAGAATGGTGGGGGTGGGGTGGGTATTGGATAACTAGACTTCTCTGGACTTTGGTTAATTATCTTGGCCTGCCCTGCTGGGAGGGGCTATTAAGACTGTCAAGTAGAACCAGAAAAGACCAGAACTGATGTGTGGCATTATCCCCACACCCCTGAGAGGTACAGAGTTAAAGAAAGTTTTCAGTAGTCAGCAGAGCTCTCTGAGAATGAGGCTGTGTTGTTTCACTGGGAGTTGGTGACATCTATCATAGGGAATGGCCTCTAAAGTACACTATGCTGATTGATTGCAGAGGGCAAGAAAGTAGTTCAAGGCCCAGATCCAGGTAAGAAGCACCCAGTGTCGAGCCTGGCCCATTTCTGAAAAGACATGACTGAGAGCTAAGAGGGAGACCAGTGGAAATCAGCCTCTCCCCAGGCCAGCCCACTTTAGTGCAAATGTGTCTTGGGTGAAGGAGAGAATTTTCATTTGTTCATTGTCAAATATTTAGTGAGTCCCATTAGGTACTAAAGCTGTGTTAGGTGCTGAGGATTCATTAGTGAGCAAAACCATTGGAAATTTTGTCTTTCTGGAGTAGGTTTAGGATAAAGTAGAAACGGGGAGAGATGTATGAGCAAATCTTACAAATATATACAAAAACAAACCATGAGACTTGCTATAAAGGAAAAGTGCAGATGCTTCAGTAATTTTTAACTAACCCAACAACTGAGCTAGGGAATGTCTGAGCTAGGAACTGAGCTCAAATGGTAAAAAACCTGCTTCCGATACAGGAGACCAGGGTTCGATCCCTGGGTTGGGAAGTTCCTCTGGAGAAGGAAATGACAATTTACTCCAGTATTCTTGCCTGGAGAACCACATGGACAGAGAAGCCTGGTGGGCTACAGTCTGGGGTTGCAAAGAGCGGGGCACGACTGAGTGACTAACACACACACAACAGTTGATTTCCCAGGCCAGGGAATGTAGATACCTGTGTACGCTGGGTTCCAACCTCCGCTGTGTCAGAGGACAGTTCAACCCTTGATCCCTCTTCTAGAACATCTTGCCTTCCCTCTCCCTCTACTTCCTGATGAACGCCGGTCGTTCCTATAGTTCCAGCTAAGTTGTCAGTGTCTTGCAGGGCCAAATTGAGCCCCATGCTTTATTTCCAACTATTTCGTTAGTAACTGTGTTACTTTAGTTTGGGCTTCCCCGGTGGCTCAGTCAGTAAAGAATCTGCCTGCAATATAGGAGACTGCCTGCAGTGCAGGAGATGTGGGTTCAATCCCTGGGTCAGGAAGATCCCCCAGAGAAGGAAATGGCAACCTGTTACTCTTGCCTGGAAAATTCCATGGACAGAGGAGCATGCCTGGCTACAGTCCATGGGATTGCAAAGAGTTGGACACGGCTGAACAACTAAAACTTGACTCTGTGCTGACCTCTCCCTCTGCTCCCCTGCACACAGGCATCTTTGTCGGCCAGACCCAGTTTATCTAAAAGCTGCATTAGATTATTTAAGTATAAATTAAAAATGAGGGATGTGACTGCCTCAAGCCACTTACATGTGGAATTAACTGCCTCAGAGTCCTACTTCTTGGCACTCAGTTCTGAGTGAGTTTTCTGTTGCAGTGAACTTTCACCAAAGACTGGGGGTTGGGGTCTGACTTCCTATGCTTGAGAAATTCTGCACACCCCAAATTGTCATTTAAATCTGGTTTACAATGAACTCTTATTTTGACCTCCCTGTACTGAAACTGAGTTTATAGTTATCATATGTGCCCAATAAGTACCTACAAAACTAGAAGAAAAAAAATTAAATGGCTAATAAATGATTCAGGAAGAAAAGAAATTACATTCTAAGAAAAGCTAATAAATGGCCAGGAGCTATGTTGTCCTCAGGAGCAGGGCCTCCAATGCACCATCATCAGATAACAAGACCACAATACCAGCACCCAAAGCCTTGAGAAGGGATTCCCAGGTAAGGACAGACTCTAGCCTGCAGACCAAGTCTGGAGTTCCTTTCTCATAGGCTAGAGACTAATGTCCTGTGCTAAAGGATCAGGCTTGATACAATCAACTTTCTTAGGGCGTAGGGTGGGGTTAAGAACAGGGAAGTATGGGTTCTCAGCACCTTGCCTGACAAATGTGGATAGTATTCTGTAATGACCAGTTTTATTCTGGGTGAGGAGATGGGCATTAAGGTATCCTAAAGCAGGAAATGACTTGGGATGCCGAGGGGAGGAAGGGGAGGGATAGGTTGATAGAGGGAGTTTATAAACTGGCCCCCGGCTGCTAAGCTCCAGTTTTTCTGGGGTCCATTTTTCATAGGATTTCAGATACAGCTCAGCTACATGGATATGTGGTTTCAGTTTTCCCTGTGAGTGAGTAACCAAAATAACAAGGTTCCTCCAGACAACTGACTTGGAAACTTGTCGAAGTCTTGGAAACTTCTCACCAAACATTATGGCTTATGGTAAAGAACCTGCCTGCAATGCAGGAGACCGGGGTTTGATCCCTGGGTTGGGAGGATCCCCTGGAGAAGACAACAGCAACATACTCCTCCAGTATCCCTGCCTGGAGAATTCCATGGATACTGTCCATGGGGTCACAAAGAATCAGACAGGACTGAATGCCTAACACAGCAAAGCTTACCTGTCTGTCTTTTGCTAAGTCCCTCTCTGCTTCCCCCTCTTTCTCCGTGACCATTTTGCCTCTGTGTCTCTGTCTCTGATTACCATTGTCAGTGCAGCATCCTTAAACGCCCTGGCTGTGAGCATCACGACTCGGCCACGGCACTCTCGGCACTAGTTCTTTCCTCACGCCCTCAGCACTTTCTTCCACACCACTGAGATCTGAGCCATCCTTTTCTAGAGAGCGAGCAGGCTGAGTGCTGCATTGCAGTGGAACCATTTAAAGAAACTGCGAGAACCGTGAGTTTATGTCATTCCCTAGCCATTCACGTGGATGTGCTGTTCAGGGGCTATCTGGATATCAGCGAGCTCCGTGTGCCGATATGGAGGAACTGGGGTTTCGCTTTTTGCTGTGTGCAGAACCAAACTATAGCTGTCTGCAGTTTGAAGACTACAAAGGGAGACAGATAAGGTGCTTGATTGTTCACAGCCCACAGATAGGAAGGAGCAGCAGCTCAGAGATGGAGCCTTGACCCTTTGTGTTTAGTCACGTATTTAGCCAAGTAGAGGGCATATTCTGGTCTACCCAGGCAAGTACTGGGGTAAGGTTAGAAGTAGAATCACTTCAACATCTGGCCAAGATTGAACTCAGAACCAGTTTTTTTTTTTATTAGCCAGTGTTTATTAGGAACCCACTATGCATGAGATGCTACTCTGGACAATGCTGGGATGAAGCAGAGAAATTAAAATTGGTCTCTGTGGCTGTCCATTTGAGGAGGAATGTGGAGTAGGTTTTAATTAAAGCTGTGAGTATGCATTATCCAGCATGGGGCACCTGAATCTGAAAGGATTTAGGAAGAAGAATGTGACTGAGAGGGCTTCCTGGAGCAGACGGACCTTGAATCAAACATTAGAGGGTGAGAAGGCTCAGGGGTCCCCCAGACCCAGAGCAGAGGTTGGCCCTGCAGGAAGAGCTTCATTACTCAGCCCCTTTAATTCAGAAATTTTATTAAAATAAGGCAATACTAACTCAAAGAATGGCCATTGGGCTTTTGGTACAATTTAAGCCAGTTATTCATTAAAATTACGTTTAGTGCAAAGGACATTTATTGAGCACAACCTCTGTGCAGAGTTGTGGAGAAGAAAGGGATGAATACTAACTACTCAGCCCCTGTTCTCAAGAAAACCTTAGCAGAGAAGCTTATGCGAAGGGGTGGAGAGGATGGGACCAACACTTGGGACTGTTTACTGAAAAGATGAGGGTCTGGAGATCCCGGTGGCTCAGATGGTAAAGTATCTGCCTGCAAATGCAGGAGGCTCAGGTTCAATCCCTGGGGGAAGATCCCCCAGAGACGTGAATGGCTACCTACTCCAGTATTCTTGCCTGGAGAATCCATGGACAGAGGAGCCTGGTGGGCTACACTATGGCGCTGCAAAGAGTTGGACACAACTGAGCGACTAAACACCCACGGAGGCAGCATTCTTAGCTTCTGGTCCTGCCCTCTCTCTCGATTGTTTGGTCTTTGGTAAATCATTTAACCTCATGGACCTTTAGTTTCTTTGTGTCTAAAGTGAGATTAGTGATGTCTTTCTCTCTCTTGATATGATAGTTGGAGATTCCAAGGGGATAATGGGTCTAAAAGTGTTTTGTCAACTGTAAACTGATGCATGGATGTGCATTGTTACTATGCATGTGAGTGGTGATAGTCTTAGTAGTGAAGACCTAGCATTACAATACCCATGGCTCATGATTAAACTGTGGTCGTCTCTGATGCGTGTGTCTGTGCTCAGTCGATTCACTCGTGTCCAACTCTTTGTGACCCTATGGATGCCCACCATGTTCCTCTGTCCATAGGATTCTCCAGGCACCTTTACTGGGGTGGGTTGCCATAACCTCCTCCAGGGGATCTTCCTGGCCCAGAGATCAAACCTGACTTTCCTGCATTGCAGGCAGATTCTTTACAACTGAGCCACTGGGGAAGACCCTGGTTGTCTCTAAAACCTAACTTTAAAGCATGTATCTCTTAGGGAGCATTTTAGTAGCCGGTTTTGAATTACCTATGTGTCTAAGCAGAACAAAACTGAATTACTTTAAAAAGATTCTACTATATATTTCAGTCATTTAAGATCATTTTTGCACATAATTAGTTTCAATTTATGTTGTGTTGTATTTTGTATATGCCAGAAAAAATAAACTTTTGTGTGCAACCATTTGATAGGTATTGGAGATGGGAGGAAGAGATGAAAGGCAGGGATGGTTTAAAAAAAGAAAAAAAAACAACCCCATGGATCCATGAAGAAAATTATAAATCTATAAGCAATAGCAGAGAAACCTAGTCTGTTCCAAGTGCTTGTTATTCCATCTCTTACTTTTCCTGGAACCTTTTTTTTGGTCTAAAATAACAAATGATAGGAGCAAAGATTTAACAATTGAATTCATAATTCGAAACTTAAAGGGAAAGATAATTTCAAACTTTAATAGAGAAAATTGTAATGTTTAATGTGGAACCTAGGCTGTTGGAGTCGGAGACTTTGAATTTCAGTCCAAGCTCCTGCAGTATCTTGGGTAATTTTCCATTAGTCATCGGCATTCTGAGCAGTCCTCCATTCAGAATGGATGTAATTATGACTTACTGAGTATGTCCCAGAAGAGCCTTGAGTTTAATGCCTTTGAGACAGCCTGAGCTGCTCAGATGAAAGGTGGCCCAAATGAATACATGGTTAGATGAGCCTGTTAGGAAGCTGCTGGGTTTCAAATGTTGTTTGAAAAAGTCAGGCTCGCAGACAGGGTGCCTGCACCAAATAGACTATGAAAGAGAAGATGTAAATATGGACGGGAAAGGGAAAGAGTAAGGAAATAACAATACAGAAAAAAATGATGAATTATCTTGTTGTTTCATGAACAAAATAATGGGAATATGTTGCAGTCAAATCAACATGTGATACTGTTGGCATTCTTAGCTAAGAATGTTTAAAATTTCTAAATGATAGAAATTTATAAAGCATCTAGTATTTTCATTGCTGAATAAATTTTGCTGCCTGACATCCCTTTTGTAAAAGTCTGGCTATTCTATTCTGTAAAAACTATGCTTCTGCTTTAATAGATTCATAGTCTACTGCCCAAAGCAAAATGGTTCAAGCAAAGATAGATGGAGATAACAGATGTTTATGGTGTCTTCCTGTCATGGTGGGTTATGAGTACTATTTTCTTTTATTAATTCAGAACCAGGTTTCAAAGATCCAGAAGAGAAAATATGGCTCCCTCCAAGACCACCCTGTATAAAGAACAGTTTTAACAATCAAAAGCTAAGTGGTAAAATGCATAACTTATGTAAGCCCAACTCTCTGGCCATGAAACAAAACTGATATAATAACAGAAGTTAATAAAAAATTCCAGTCCACAATAATTATAAACTACACTGAAACAAAGCCAACTCTCCCAAATAACACTTGGCTAGAGAACGAATCAAAACTGAAACTATGTACTGCTCAAAAATTAACAATAAGGCAAATGCAACATATACGAACATACAATAAGACCAGGGTTATACACAGAGAAAATAAATTGCATTTACTATGTTTATTGGACTTCTCTGGTAGCTCAGATGGTAAAGAATCTGCCTGCAATGCATGAAATCTGGTTTCAGTTCCTAGGTCAGGAAGATCCCCTAGAGAAGGGAACGACTACCCACTCCAGTATTCTTGCCTGGGAAATCCCAAGGACAGAGAAGCCTGGCAAAGAGTCAGACATGACTCAGTGACTAAGCATGAACCAATGACTACATTTATTAGGAAAGAAAAATAAAACCACCCAGAAACTAGTCATCAACTTCCTACTGACCGAAGACTGCAAAAGACTCATTGTAAGAAAATTACAAGTGATAAACACTTGTATGCCAAAGTTAAGAAGCTGTTAAGTGGTAAAGCTAAACTGTAGATCTTTATCCCTAGACACCCTGCTTCTGCCAATACATCTCTCTGTCTCTCTTTAGGAATGGTTGAATATTCATCTAAACACTTTCATCCAGTTGGACTAAGTAGAGGAGAATACCTCTGTTTTCCATCTTTATATAGAGTTGTGTTGTTCAAGCTGCACCTCTGACGTTATTGAGAGGAGGCATTTATGGAAAGCTAGGAGCTGTGATTGTCATAGTGGTGGTATGACCATTTGTTACCATGTCTGCCTTATAATGGCTTCCAGCTCAGACAGTAAAGAATCTGCCTGAAATGCAGGAGACCTGGGTTCAACCCCTGGGTTGGGAAGATCCTCTGGAGAAGGGAATGGCTGTCTTATAAACATTTCTACAACTCCTGGGAGAGAGTGGCTACCTTGGCCTTGAGTCAGAGGAGTATTTTATCCTTTATTAATTTTCTTCATAAGCATTGTTTATCTAGGAAATTGATATTCAGGACACTGCTCCAGGCTAAGACAGCATGTGCCGGTTGGGAAGAGAGTTCCTACTCTTAGCCAGGTCCAGTTCTCTAGGGAGCACCAGGGCAAAGAGATAAAATAAAAGTGTTCTCTGTCTTAAGAAACTCACAATCCAGAAGGGAGCAACATATGAACAAAAGACCATACTTCGGGGCAAGAAGTCATGAGTACTGAATAGATGTTCATCAGGGTTTTGGGAGGTGAAAGCAATCAGGCCTGACAATGAAATAAGGAAAGACTCACAAGGGAGTTGGCATCTTGAGTGGATCTTTACACCTAAGAAAGATTGGGTTAAGCAGATAAGCAAACCTGTGCAAAGGCTGTGGATGTGAGCATAGAGGCCACACTATATGAAAGGCAAGCTCATTGGTATTTCTGTCTCTTAAGGGTCAGGGTGACAAATGGAGAGGGATTTTAGGTTCAGAGGTCACTTTCCAGCACTAACTCTCAGTCTCTCCTGAGTGAGATCCCTGAGAAGTGGATTCTATGTTTGCTATAATTAGCTTACATATCTATGTCAACAGTACCCTTGCTGGTCATTTGGGACTTCCTTGCTTTTCATTTAAGTTACACTGCTGAAAAATTACACTGCTTTAGGTTACACTGCTGAAAGTCTGTAAGTTATACTGCTGAAAAATTCCATCCCAATGATCTCCACTTGTAATGGTTCCCTGGGACCAGGTAGATGAACATTATCCAGGTTATCAAAGTGAAAGTTGCTAAGTCGTGTCCAACTCTTTGCAATCCCACAGACTATACAGTCCATGGAATTCTCCAGGCCAGAATACTGGAGTGGGTAGCCTATCCCTTCTCCAGTGGATCTTCTTGAACCAGAAGTCAAACCGGGGTCTCCTGCATTGCAGGTGGATTCTTTACCAAGTGAGCTATGAGGGAAGCCCATGTCAGTTGTCAAAATTTAATCCACCCTGTGCTTCAAGGTAACACAATGATAAGATATGTGTGGAGAAGGCTGGGGTGGGTGTGGATTTTTAGATTTTTTTTTTAGATTTTTAGATATTTTTAGATTTTTAGATATTCTTCTGCCAAAACTCCCACAGGGCACTTAGTCCAACATGGATTGGATGCCTACCAGGCTGTGTGTAAGCCAGTGGTTGCTGACAAATGATTAAAGTGTGTTGCTGTGAAATGGGCAGTGTGATTTCCTGAAGTATGATGGCCCTGTTTCATCAGCATGTTTGAAGGCCACACCTTGTGTGCCAGACAACTTATTTGGGTCTTTGTTGGTAGACAACCATTGTGCCACTCTGGCTCATCTCTGGTCGAAATCCCATAAGGGGAGTCCTCCATTGGTTGGTCTGAATATTCAGACAATCTATGTGAAGGAAAGGAGTTTGGCTCTGATGGAAACATCTGCTTATCCAGGCTACCTGGTTCAGGAAAGAGATCCTGGACTCCAACCATGGAGAACCTTGAATATTACAATAGGCAAAGGAATTCAGGTGTTCATTATATCATAGGCCCTGGAGAATTTACAGGTATGTTACATCATCAGGTTTAACATTAGGAATATTCTTTCATGCAGGAAACATTCAATGAATTGCTACTATATGCCATGCCCTGTGATAAGCATGGAGGATACCAAGGAAAAGAAGACAGAGTTCCTGCCCTTGAGTTGTTCTCAGCCTAATTAGTAAGGCAGAAAAGTGGATCAGGGTTTACAGGATAGTGTGTTAGGTGTGGTTGAAAGTTAGTGAAAGTTAAGTTGCTCAGACGTGTCTGACTCTTTGCGACCCCATGGACTGTAGCCCTCTGTCCATGGGATTCTCCAGGCAAGAATACTGGAGTGGGTTGTCATTTCCTTCTCCAGGGGATCTTCCTGACCCAGAGATCGAACCCAGGTCTCCTGCATCATAGGCAGACGCTTTAACCTCTGAGCCACCAGGGAAGTGTGGTTAGAGATATGAATAAACCCAGGGACTGTCTGAACACAGAGAAGGGGCTTCTAAGACAGACTAAGGGATCAGAGAAATCTTCCTGGTTGAGATAACAACTGACCTGGTCTTTGAAAGATAAGTGGGAGTTAGCTTTGCTGAGTTCAAGAGGAGCAATGAGCAATGAGTAGGTCACTGGAGCACAAAGGGTCTGAGAGCCCTTTGACATCAGTGTGAGGCTAGAGCTGGAGGCAAAGGCGCTGCCTGGGAGGCGGCACTGAATCAGTCCAGATGCGGAGGGTCAGCACTAGAGCAGATGCTGTGGAACGGCCAGGAGAGGCCAGGAGAGGCATGGTCAGCACCTTTCTCTTAGTATTGTGTTCGTCTCTATTTGATCTTACATTTTCTCTTTGCTCTTTTTTTTCTTTTGTTCTATTGTCCTACCTCTCACTTTCGGCTAGTGAATGGATAATGTCCCCTGAAACTGTTCTAGAACTTTCCTGAACTACCCAATTTACAAAATTTTATAAATTCCTTTAGTATTTTTTTTTTTTTATTCTTCTTATTTTTTCCTTTAGTATTTTTAAAAGCAATTTCTTCACCTAAAACTGTTCCAAGCCTCTTTGGCTGTTTTTCTATGGGTGGGATTTACATGTACACAGAGAGTTGTCTCCTCCATCCTCAATTTTGGGGCAGGGGAAGCCATTTTCCCGTGTTTGCCCTGAACTTTTTTTCCTGAACTTCTTATGTTTCTGATGATATTCACCTCGGCTCCTCAGTCTTGAAGGGTCCTCATGCTCCATTCCCTGCCTGTTTTCTATCTAATCTCTAGTGAGGATCTAAAATATATGCACTCATACATGAACAGTACCAGCAGTGTTCCCTTTCTGTATTACTCAGAAATTTGATGGGGGCTTTTCAGTCATCAGAATGTGGATGGGAGATGAATCAGCCCCTCATGCAGATGGTTTCCTGATCTTCCTATGGTTTATTGACCAGGTCAACACCGCTGGGGGAAACATGGACCTCTGAGGCCCTGAGATACACTCTATCACTAATCCATGGTGTCACTGGATGGCTGCGTCTTCCCCATTCTGGAATTTGATTTTCTTATCTTTAAAATAAGAGGGCTGTGCAAATTTAGCTCACATCTTTGTGACATTCTATAATTTACCTTGTTTTCTTTTTAGCACAGCTAATATCTAGAACAGGATGTCCTGGCAAGTAACTTCTATCTTTCTTCTCACATACATGATTTTATTTGACAAGTGATGTACAGACATGAAAATGGTGTATTAGTTACATCAGGCTTATTCTAAACTTATGCATCAATGGAGTGAGCACAGGCTAGGTAGGGCCTCCCCAATACTTCCTTGTCTGTTGATGAGTGAAAATGCTTTAAAAAGGAATAAAACTTTCACTTCATAGACTGGTAAATAGCTGAGGAGAGGAGAAAGTCTTCAGTATCTGCTCACAAAGTAACTCATATCTACTTAGGAGCATCTTTAACAGGGGAGGCTACCTGGGCAGTTCTAGAGCACCAGTATGTAAGAGACAGGCTTCTTGGGTGGCTCAGTGGTAAAGAATCTGCCTGCAATGCAGGAGATGCAGGTTCAACCCCTGGGTCGGGAAGATGCCCTGAAGCAGGGCACAGCAACACTTTAGTACTCTTGCCTTGAGAATCCCATGGACATGGGAGCCTGCAGGCTATAATTCATGGGGTTGCAAAGAGTTGGACACAACTTAGCGACTAAATAACAGCAATAAATATGAGACAGAGTGCTAAACATCACCAGTGTTAAATAGATTCCCACTCCCACCGACACTAAAAGTACTATCCAGTGGAAATTTATGCCACTTTTTAAGTGGGAGAAGGAATAATAGCTCCATTGATCATTGATTGTTCTGCACCATGATACATGCGTTCGTATTTGGCATTCAGAATCAGCTGAAATTTTGAGACCAAATAACGTAAGGCGTGCTTCTCTTTACTGGGAATGAATGATTTATTATGTTATCTAAATACCAAATTTTTAATATGCCTCTCAGGTTGTGTCTGGCTTGGAAAAATTATTGGACGTATAACAACATAAATATAAGGAAAATACAAGGACGTAAATTATAGGAAAATGGGGAATTATTTTGGGCATTCTTTTTTTAAGACGTTGACTCTCCTTCAGACATTGGAAGTGGATTAGTAATTAAATCTGTTTATGTATATAGTTCTTTTTTTTTTTTTTTTTGTATATAGTTCTTATAAATAAAAAGTTGCTTGATGTCTTACTCCCACCAGAAAAAAATAGTGACAAAATCTCTCAGGAATATGGATTTGGAGGGGCTCCAGGGTCCCTACATGTCTCCATTTGCTTCTAACTTTTTGTGTCTGGAGAGCTGTGGCTGACAACAACAGAGACATCTTGACTTATAATCCTCCCCAGCTGAAATGCCCAGGTAGCTAGTGTCCCTAGTTTCCACTTAGCCTCCTTGTCTTAGCTGCTACCCCTCAGGTCAGCATTTCATCTGAGATCATTCCAAGACTCAAGGAGAATTATTGCCCATCAGACTAATTTGTCTTTAAAGACTTACTGTTAGTCTATGTACTTTCATTAAGCAGATGTGTTCCATGGCCAACTCAGCATAAAGACCATGTGGGAAAAAACAATCAATAACACCAAATCACATCCACCCTAGGGATACCTACATTTCTTTCCTAAAATGATACTGTAAAAGGTTTATCTAAGATTTGCATGTTTCCATTTGGCCATGAGAGTGTGTTTCTACAGTAATATCCGTTTTTGATATTGAACTTGAATGGAAGACTCTTAGGGTCAGACCCGGTGCCAGGTGCTTGAGGAGTTTTTGGGGGGGAATGAAGGGCTGATTTGTTCTCAATAAAAATGTAATTCCTTAGAGTGTGGGAAGTTCTATGAGTCTGCATTCAAAGGGGCAGTGTGGAAACAACATAGAATCCAAAGAAGGAATGCCCTAGGCATTCAGAGTGGGAGAGATCAGGTTGCTGTGGAGAAAAATACACCCACCAGAGAGGCTTCATCAAGCAAACGTCACCAGAGCCACATTGGCCATTTCTACAAGTTGGCTGGCATTTTGGCAAGTGGAGATGAGAGGGAAGTCACAGCAGGCAGAGGGAGAGAAATGAGGCAGGAAGATTCAGAGACTGTTGGGGAATGCTGAACAACCAAGTTTGGCCAAAGCACAGGGTCAGAGTAAGGGTATGGTTGGAGGTAAGGATAAAATTGTGGGTTTTAGCCACATTGTACTGTGCTTTGGCTCTGAGGAATGGGAAATTAATTTGGTAGTTAATGAGAGTCATTAACGGCTTTTGTGCATAGAAGTGATAGGATTAGAATTGCATATTGAGATTAGTCCTGAAAGACTCTATAAGATATATTGATAGAGTAGAGAAAGAAGGAAAAAGGAGATTAGCTAAAAGGTTATTGCAGTTGTTCATTTCACATCAGAGGTAATGGATGAGGCAATAGGAACGCAACTGCAAAGGTGGTGATGAATTTAGGGACCATTTCCAAGAATGAAATATTTGGGAGTTTTCAGCTGATGATATGAGATGATGCTGGGAATAAAATGTAATTCCTAGTAATTCAAGCCTGGATAATTAGGGACTGAAGGTCACGGTGTCATTTATGTAGTGTCACTTTCTGCCTGGCTGCTTCCTTTCCCATCCTCCTCTGCTCATTAACTGAGAAGATTTTTCTCTCTTCAGCATTTTCATTTATTTTCTTCATTATTCTATTTCAGTATTTTAACACTCCTCCCCCCTTGCACTATATTTTATTTAGTGGCAATTCTAATTGTAAATCTCTATCATGGCATCCCCCAGATTTCCAACAAAGTACTTTACATGTAGTAGGTCAGCTTTTACTTTTGCCAGAAGATTATTTTAAGATGGTGGAAAGGTTGAGGAGAGAGAGTTCAGTTCAATACTAAGCTTACTGAGTATCAGTTATTGTGTTAGATATAGATTCAGAGATGGAATATAACATAGCCACTCCCTCAAGGAGCAATGCGGACAGCAGATGTATAAGTAATTGCAATACACTGGGAAAGTATTGAAAAACAGACTAGTTTGAGGTTCTGTGGCAACACAGAAATGTGAAACACAACTCCTGGAGAGAAGGGAGACAATTCAAGGAAGGCTTCCTGGAGGAGTCAGTAACACTGGGTGTGGACTAGCATTAAGAGGAGCTTTATGGTGAAGGAGAGATAAAGAATGTAAGTGATATTTTTGTTGTTCTTTGTGAGAACCACCCAGAGTTAAAAAAGAAACTGAAAATGAGAGAGGGAAGGAGGCAAGGTCACAAGGCATCATGATATTTTAGAACTGACTGCCTTTAATATTCTTTCCCTGAATACATTTCTGAGTGCCTTTCTACATTCAATCAGATGTATGAATGACAATCATTCTTACTCATTCAACCATACCCAAAATGATGGATTTAATAGTGGATTTGTGGGGACTCATGTATAGATGAAAGATATATTGGTCCCTGAATTTTAAAGACAAACAGCTTCCTGGTCAACTTATGATTTTCTTGAGTCTGGAGAAGCTTAGAAGGAGAACTATGTGGTTTATCCTTTCAGTCTTTAGAATAATGATGTAATTGTTAACTTTAGAAATAATCAAGACATCATTATAGAGATACATGAGTCAAAAGGGAAATTAATCTTCACTTCAAGATGGTGCTCCTAAGAAGCAAATAGGAATGATTCAGCAGAATGAAACAGAAAATAGGAGATGTGCTTTGACTTTGGCTAAAGAGGTAGATATTTTGGAAAGCCGTTTACCTCTCATGGTAAAAGTGACGATTCTGTGTTAAGAAGGAAAGAATTCTTGTCTATTTTTGGGAAAGAATAAAGAAAGATGTTCTGGATCACAAAATGTTGGTTGCTTTTCACTTGCTGAAAACACTCAGTTCCAGAAATGATTTTTCCACTAGCAATTTGGCAGTTAGAGCCTGCCCAACATAGAAAATAGCCTGATTCTGTGCTGTAAAGCATATTTAATTATAATCAATTAGACATTTATTTATCTTAAAAGCAGTAATAAAAAAGATTATTAAAAAAGTCTGTTTCCATTGAGTTGGCAGTGAGATGAAATTGTTATTAATTTATGAAAGCTTTCATTGATTTTTTAAAATTGGTAACATAAAAATGTAACTCATCAACAGAATAATGTATTTTAAAAACCCTTTAACAACTATATTTTTAAGTATCTGGAGATAAAGTTTCTTTTAATTAAGAAGATTATTGGAGGTTATGTCTCAGCATCTATATGAAGCTTTTCCTGTCTTGTTTTTTAATGCTGTCTACTCTTTGGATACATTTTTCTCTTCTTTTGTTGTTAAATATAACATTTGTAAAGAAAGTTCCTTAAATATATCTGTACAATTTAATAAATAATTACAAAGCCAATACTGGAATAATGACCACCTAAGTCAAGAAACAGTGCATTGTCAGCACCCGGGAAGACCTCCATGTGACTCCTCTTAACCGTAAACCCACATTTCACCCTCGAGGGAATAAGTATTCAACTCATGAGATAACCTATTTACTTGCTTTTATACTTTTATTGTCTGTGTTTGCAACTGTAAATGATACAGTACTTTCATTTTTCCTATTTTGGGACATTATACTCATGAAAGCATACCAAATATGTTGATATTATTTTTCTGAGCATCATTCATATTTTTGAAGGAAGCTACAGCTTATTTTATTGCTATATGGTAGTCCGTGGTTCTACTCCAGTACTCTTGGGCTTCCCATGTGGCTCAGCTGGTAAAGAATCCTCCTACAATGTGGGAGACTTGGGTTGGGAAGATAACCTGCAGAAGGGAAAGGCTACCCACTCCAGTATTCTGTCCTGGAGAATTTCATGGACTGTATAGTCCATGGGGTTGCAAAGAGTTGGACATAACTAAGTGACTTTCACTTTCAATCTGTGGTACCATTTCATCACAACTTAAGCTTTCTTTTAATGGTAATGATTGGGTTGTCTCCAGTTAGGCGCATTTTGAAAAATGCAGTTATGAATATCCTATGAATATGAGTATGTATCCTGGTGCACATGTGCATGATTACTCTAATGCAGGGTTTCTCAAAGTGAGGTCTTTTCATCAGCAATATCATTATCTGGGAGTTCATTAGACATGCAAATTCTTTCCTGGTCACATCCCAGACCCTACTTAGTTGGAAACTCTGGAAGAGAGGCCTCGCAATGGGATTTAACTGGTCTTATGACAAACATTAACGATTGAGAACCATCTTAAGTATCTACCCTGATATGGAAATGGATGATGTGCACCTTCTACTTGATGAACTCCAACTATCCTATCAAGTAGTGAAACCAATTTCCAGCATGATCAGCTTCATAGTTTATTAAAGCCATGATCTGATGGCATGAAAACATGGGTGCCCACATGCATGTTCAGCTGTGTCCGACTCTGTGATCCCATGGATTGTAGCCCACCAGACTCTTCTGTCCATGGAATTTTCTAGGCAAGAATATTGGAGTGAGCTTCCATTCCTTCTCCAGGGGATGTTCCTGAAACCAACAGCTCCTGCTGCATCTCCTGCAGTACAGGCAGAGTCTTTACCACAAAAACATAGGACCTTGTTATAAAATGCAAAATGTTGCATTTCAAGCATCCTTATAAAAATTTATATGCATTATTATTTACTCATGGGTACTAATGCATTCTTTCGTCATGCTAGTGGTAAAGAACCCACACCCCAGTGCAGGAGACATAAGAGATGCAGGTTCAATCCCTGGGTCAGGAAGAAATCCTGGAGGAGGGCATGGTAACCCACTCTAGTATTCCTGAAGAATCCCATGGACAGAGGATCCTGGCGGGCTACAGTCCATGGGGTTGCAAAGAGTTGGACATGACTGAAGATACTTAGCATGCATGTACTAATGCATTCTTATTTTTTTGACTGTGAATAAGCAGATGTCAGACAGTTATTGCTTTTTACCCTGGACAAGGATTAGTTTCTTGAATCATTTTTACCTGCTATTTTATTTTCATTGATTAATTTGTGAATTGGGGATGCATGTAAAGTGTGCACATTTCAAAACTGAAGAATACATGTATACTATGAAAGTAAGTCTCTCTAGTTCTATTTTTCAGTAGATAGTTCTCCTCCTAAGTCAACCACTGTGAGCAGTTTCCCAGTAAGGATTCAGAAATAGTTTCTCTGTGCTTGTTCTTTGTATCACTTAGGATTAGGGAGTCTTTCTCCTGTCCTCCCATAGCTCTGTGACTTGTCTTCATCATGGTGTTTACAGCACTAAATGGTTAATTGTTTACATTTCTGTCTCCCACTTTAAACTGGGATTTCTTTGGCTATGGAGATTGAGTTTTATTATACCCAGATCCAGCACAGGCAGTGCCTGGTGGAAAAGGCAATTAATAAAAATGTGACACCTAAATGAATTAAACCACTATTTCTTTTTCCTTTTAGCTCTGTTGTTTTCTCAAGTTTGAAGTCTAGCTTTTTTTGGTTGGCTTTTCTTTCCCAGCCTGTCTCCATTTGGATGAGGTTTGTAGAATGGCATCTTGTCTAGAATGTGGCTCTGTGGGGTGGATAAATAACTAATAAACTTTGTTGGCCTTTAGAGCCTGGGGGCAAGAAGATGGGCATCTCTGTCTTGTCTCTGCCCTACTCTGTGAGGCTACAAAGGACAGTGCTGCTTTCCTGCATTGACAAGGCTTATGAATACTCTAGTTTACAGAATCCATTCATTATCGTTGATTAGGGAGCAATAGGACACCCATTTGATGAGGGGAAATGATTACTTAGGGTTTTGTACTTCTAGAAAAGCCAACGTTTGCTGAATAGGAGTTCTAATCTTTCTACCTAAATGAGGTTTCTTTTCTAGCAAAACTACTGAGTTGCATGTTTCTGAGCACTCTGGGATTTTGTCTGCTTTTGTTTTTCTCATTGTACCTGAAACTCCACTCTTTGCATTTGACAAGGCAGCACTTTAAGGCCCTGATTGAGTTTGGGAAAAGAATGTTCTGTCACCTCTGGTTGCACTTGAATGTTGAGAAATTGTCTTTTAAAGTCTGAATCTGTCAAACTAACAGCTCAGAATTCTATCTCTAGTGTGAATAAGCCTTAATTTTTTCCCCTTGTTCTTTGTATTTTGAACTTGAGGATAGTTATCTTGAGCTGCTAGGTCTGAGGAAAAGGTACTTGAAGCTTGTGTTGCTTTGACACAGACAGAAAACAAGTTGTGTCTTTTGATTTTTGCTGTGAGTGTGTGAGAGAGAGGATATTGCCTGGCATTGTCCTGTTTCTTGTGTGCTACCTCATAAAAAACATGAATGAAAAATTTCCTTTGAAAAGGACTGGTCCCTGGGATGGTGAGATACTGATAAGTATGTTGTTAAAGTTAATTCTGTTGAAATTGATATTATGAACTTTTCTCAGTTCAATTCTTCTTAAGGAAGAGAGTTACCGCCATGGTGCAAAGGATGGTGGTTACCAAGAGACAGGAAAAATGAATCTTGTTTTGGATTCTCATGGAAACGATCTGTTATTAAATAGAATGAGATAGAGCTACATGTGCTGTTCTGGAAAGTTCTCCAAAAAGTACCTTGCTACTCATATTAGTATGGTGCAAAATATTATTCATTAACTAAACCAATTTATGTATTAAAAATGGTTAATATATACACTGATGTTAGGTGTCTACTTTTCCATAAACATTAGGCAAGGATGGTTACCTCCAGACAGTGGAGTCAAAATCTGGGAAAGATGGAGGAATCCTTACTTTATTTTTTTGTATTTATCTTGGTGTTTGAGTATTTTACCATGAGCTAGTATAAGCGAATTAGCAGCAGCAGCAGCAGCAGCAGCATTACTTTTATGAAAAATAAAAGAAAAATTAAATAAACATATGAAAACATCAACTGTGACACTTTCTGTGTGGCACTTGATGGCTTGAACTTCAGTTTCTTTACCTGAGACAATCAGTGATAATTGCTTTAGTAATTACAGTCTGGAATATCCTTACTTCTTGGGTGCTGCATCATAAACAACATGAATGAAAAACCTTCCTTTGCAAAGGAATGGCCTGTGGCATAACTGGATACTGATAAAATATTGTTTTTCAGGTTAAGTCCTGTTGACATTGATATTATGACCTCTTTTCACTTCAGTTTTATGAAGCTACTAAAGGGGAGAGTTACATCTTGCTCATGAAGCTTTTTGAAGATGAAACAGAGAAGTTATTTTAGTAAAAGTTTTTAGAAAAGATTCTTTGCCTTAATTTGGTGAAAAATCCAAAGAAGCCTGGTCCCTTAAAGAATACAGCCTCGTAAGAAAGCAAAAATTCAAACACAAGGACTTTAAAAAGAACTCTTCTCCATTTCATCTCTTCCCCTAGAGCTGAGCATATACAAATATTATTTCATGTCCTTAAATTCTAAGCAACCATTTTCTTTATGTATTCAATAGAGTTAATAAAGGCTGCATGCTTACCTCTGCTGCTTTGTCCAAGAAGGAAATGACCAGAGAAACATGAAAGCTCTTCATGTTAAGACTGTTACACAGAAGGAGGGAAATCGTGGCTTTTAAGGAAGAAATTAGATATTATCAATAAGCAGTTGTTGGATTCTGAACCCTTGAAAGCGGTCTGATTAATTAATCTTTATACCCCCATGAAAAAGAAGAAAAGTGAAAGTGCTGTCTTTCAGTCATGTCTGACTCTTTGTGACCCCAAGGACTATAGCCTGCCAGGCCCCTCTGTCTATGAAATTCTCTAGCAAGAATACTGGAGTGGGTGTCATTCCTTTCTCTAGGGCGTCTTCCCAACCCAAGGATGGAATCCAGGTCTCCTGTACTGCAGGTAGATTCTTTGTCATCTCAGCCAATCAGTTCAGTTCAGTACAGTTGCTCAGTCGTGTCCAGCTCTTTGTGACCCCATGGACTGCAGTACGCGAAGCGTCCCTGTCCATCTCCAACTCCCAGAGCTTACTCAAACTCATGTCCATCGAGTTGGTGATGCCATCCAACCATCTAATCCTCTGTCGTCCCCTTCTCCTGCCTTCAATCTTTCCCAGCATCAGGGTCTTTTCAAATGAGTCAGTTCTTCGCAACAGGTGGCCAAAATATTGGAGTTTCAGCTTCAACATCAGTCCTTCCAATGAATATTCAGGACTGATTTCCTTTAGGATGGACTGGTTGGATCTCCTTGCAGTCCAAGGGACTCTCAAGAGTCTTCTCCAACACGACAGTTCAAAAGCATCCATTCTTCGGTGCTCAGCTTTCTTTTTAGTCCAACTCTCACATCCATACATGACTACTGGAAAAACCATAGCCTTGACTAGATGGACCTTTGTTGGCAAAGTAATGTCTCTGCTTTTTAATGGGCTATCTAGGTTGGTCATAGCTTTTCTTCCAAGGAGCAAGCATCTTTTAATATCATGGCTGCAGTCACCATCTGCAGTGATTTTGGGGCCCCCCAAAATAAAGTCTCACTGTTTCCACTGTTTCTCTGTCTATTTGCTGTGAAGTGATGGGACTGAATGCCATGACCTTAGTTTTCCGAATGTTGAGTTTTAAGCCAACATTTTCACTCTTCTCATTCACTTTCATCAAGAGGCTCTTTAGTTCTTTGCTTTCTACCATAAAGGTGGTGTCATCTGCATATCTGAGGTTATTGATATTTCTCCCGGCAATCTTGATTCCAGCTTATGCTTCATCCAGTCCGGCATTTCTCATGATGTACTGGGCATGTAATTTAAATAAGCAGGGTGACAATATACAGCCTTGACGTACTTCTTTCCTGATTTGGAAACAGTCTGTGGTTCCATGTCCAGTTCTAACTGTTGCTTCCTGACTTGTATACAGATTTCTCAGGAGGCAGGTCAGGTAATCTGGTATTCCCATCTCTTTAGGGATTTTCCACAGTTTGTTGTGATCCACACAGTCAAAGGCTTTGCTGTAGTCAATAAAGCAAAAGTAGATGTTTTTCTGGAACTCTCTCACTTTTTCTATGATCCAGTGGATGTTGGCAATTTGATGTCTGGTTCCTCTGCTGTTTCTAAATCAAGCTTGAACCTCTGTAAGTTCACAGTTCACGTACTGTTGAAGCCTGGCGTGGAGAATTTTGAGCATTACTTTGCAAGCGTGTGAAATGAGTTACAATTGTGCAGTAGTTTGAACATTCTTTGACATTGCCTTTCTTTGGGATTGGGATGAAAACCCACCTTTTCCAGTCCTGTGGCCACTGCTGAGTTTTCCAAATTTGCTGACATATTGAGTGCAGCACTTTCACAGCATCATCTTTCAGGATTTGAAATAGCTCAACTGGAATTCCATCAGCTCCACTAGCTTTGTTTGTAGTGATGCTTCCTAAGGCCCACTTGACTTCGCATTCCAGGATATCTGTCTCTAGGTCAGTAATCACAGCACTGTGATTATCTGGGTTGTGAAGATCTTTTTTGTACAGTTCTTCTGTGTATTATTGCCACCTCTTCTTAATATCTTCTGCTTCTGTTAGGTCCATACCATTTCTGTCCTTTATTGTGCCCATCTTTGAATGAAATGTTCCCCTGGTATCTCTAATGTTCCTGAGGAGATCGCTAGTCTTTCCCATTCTATTATTTTCCTGTATTTCTTTGTCAGACCAAGGTGTTGGCCAATTCAGTTCAAGGTACAAGCTTTCTTCCTGACATGCATATAGCCACCTTCCTGTTGTCTTTACTTGGTAAGAAGAAAAACTGACCTATCTTTGTCTCTTCTTACAAGGACACTAGTCTCATCATGAGGACCTCACCCTCATGATTTTATCTACCACTGCTTATCTTCAAAGTCCCTGTGTCAAAATATCATCAGCTTGGAAATTAAACCTCAAGGTATGAATTGGGGAGAGACACAAACAACAAGAAAATCAAACATCCAATTTTCAAGAAAGTTAGAAAAAAGAAAACTCTGGGAGTTGGTGAGAGACAGGGAAGCCTGGAGTGCTACAGTCCATGGGGTCGCAAAGAGTCAGACATGACTGAGGGACTGAACTGAACTGACCTTGGTCTTGTACTTTCCAGCCTCCAGAATTATAAGAAATAAATTTTTGTTGTTTAAGCCACTGGTCTATGGTATATTACGGCAATTCAATCTGACTAATATGGATGGATAGGAAGTATATTAGTTTAATATCTAAGTGACAGTGAAGTTCTTTGCATAGATTATTTCATTTAATTCTCATATCTAGTGTGGAATATAAAATTAAATCTATGTATTCTACTTTACCTAAGAGGAAACTGAGGCAAAGAGAGAGATTGTGTAGTTGGTCAGTATGCGGTAGAGCCAGGATTTCAATCAGAATCTATCTGACTTGAAAATCCAGTTCTTACCAGTGTCCCACATTGCTAGAGAAAGTTGATTATTTCTCCCTAAGGTCTAGATGCTTCTACTATTATTGTATTTTTGACCTTCATGTTTCAGTTAGATCCCTATGACATTAAAAACTACAGTATTCACAGGACTATTATCACTGGATTTGCATTTTTTAACCAGAGGCATTGCCTTTGGAATCCTGGGCTATGGTTTTAAATCCAAATCAAATTTGTTTTTGAGGGTAAAATCAGATGAGTGGATATAACTTTATTTTTCTAACTGGTTAACTGAGTCCCACAGTACTTATTGAATAAATCTTCCTTTTCCATCTTATTTGAAATATAATCTTCACCATAGTACTTATTCTTTTATATACATTAAATATTTATACTTCAGGGATGTTATTTTGCTTCCCTGTACTGTCATATATTTGAATGTCAGTGTCTCTTTTAAAATTTATGATTATCTGACCAATTTTAATACTTAATTCATAATTACACTCAA
Organism: Cervus elaphus; assembly: GCF_910594005.1. Taxonomy (NCBI): domain Eukaryota; kingdom Metazoa; phylum Chordata; class Mammalia; order Artiodactyla; family Cervidae; genus Cervus; species Cervus elaphus. Next base: position 25,105,488 of record NC_057825.1, on the reverse strand, counting down.
TTGTTATGATTTTAGAAAAGTCATTCTTATGCAGCTGCTCTTTAAATTGTTTTTAAATTTACAGAAATAAACAGGTGTATTTTAATAAAATTACCTTCATATATAAATTCATTTATATATGTGTGTGTATATATATATATCTCGACTCAAAATATTCTGATCTAGGAAAAGTAATATTTACTCTATATTTCTTTTATTAACCTCTAGGAAGTCTGTGGTTTCCTTTATAGAGGTAATTATACATTTCTTATTGAATTAATCTAGAGTATTTCTTAGGTTCTTTTCTGATATATTTTCTCTTTATTATTATTAATATCAATAGATAGGAAAACACCAATTTCTGAACATTTTTTCATAACTCTCTATGTTAGCTTCTTTAAAATTCTATGGTCTTTTCAGTTCAGTTCAGTTCAGTCGCTCAGTCATATACAATTCTTTGCGACTCCATGCATTGCAGCACATCAGGCCTCCCCATCCGTCACCAACTCCTGGAGTCCATCCAAACTCATGTCCATTGAGTCGGTAAGGCCATCCAGCCATCTCATCCTCTGTTGTTCCCTTCTCTGCCTGCCCTCAATCTTTCCCAGCATCAGGGTCTTTTCCAGTGAGTCAGCTCTTTGCATCAGGTGGCCAAAGTATTGGAGCTTCAGCTTCAACATCAGTCCTTCCAATGAACATCCAGGACTGATCTCCTTTAGGATGGACTGGTTGGATCTCCTTGCAGTCCAAGGGACTCTCAAGAGTCTTCTCCAACACCACAGTTCAAAAACATCAATTCTTCAGCGCTCAACTTTCTTTATAGTCCAACTCTCACATCCATACATGACTACTGGAAAAACCATAGCCTTGATTAAATGGAGCTTTGTTGACAAAGTAATGACTCTGCTTTTTAATATGTTGTCATAACTTTCCTCCCAAGGAGTAAGCGTCTTTTAATTTCATGGCTGCAGTCAACATTTACAGTGATTTTAGAGCCCAGAAAAATAAAGTCTGTCACTGTTTCCACTGTTTCCCCATCTGTTTGTCATGAAGTGATGGGACCGGATACCATGATCTTAGTTTTTTGAATGTTGAGCTTTAAGCCAACTTTTTCACTCTCCTCTTTCACTTTCATTAAGAGGCTCTTTAGTTCTTCTTCACTTTCTGCCAAGAGGGTGGTGTCATCTGCATATCTGAAGTTATTGATGTTTCTCCCAGCAATCTTGATTTCAGCTTGTGATTCATCCAGCCCAGCATTTCTAATGATGTACCCTGCATACAAGTTAAATAAGCAGGATGACAATATACAGCCTTGATGTACTCCTTTCCTGATTTGGAACCAGTCTGTGGTTCCATGTCCAGTTCTAACTGTTGCTTCCTGACCTGCATACAGATTTCTCAAGAGACAGGTCGGGTGGTGTGGTATTGCCATCTCCTGAAGAATTTTCCACAGATGTTTTTCTGGAACTCTCTTGCTTTTTTGATGATCCAGCGGATGTTGGCAATTTGATCTCTGGTTCCTCTGCCTTTTCTAAAACCAGTTTGAACATCTGGAAGTTCACAGTTCTCATATTGTTGAAGCCTGATTTGGAGAATTTTGAGCATTACTTTAGTAGCGTGTGAAATGAATGCAATTGTGTGGTAGTTTGAGCATTCTTTGGCATTTCCTTTCTTTGGGATTGGAATGAAATAGTTGATTCTTTTTGGTTTTTCAAGTAGGCAATCAAGTCATCATCAATAATGATGATCATATCTTATTCTTTTGAATATTTGGGCCTTGTTTGTTAAAAAATAGTTGTGGTTGATTCATGTCGATGTATGGCAACAACCACCACAATATTGTAAAGTAATTATCTTCCAGTTAAAATAAATTAATTAATTTAAAAATAGTGGTATGAATAGGAATTTTTTTTTATTGGAAAAGTGGATTTTAATAATTATATATAATCCTGTTTATGATTTAAGATAGAGATTACTTAAGAACTTTTTTCTGATTACAAAAGTACTTCACATTGATAATGCTTAGCATTATATAATTAATATAAAATGTCTATGGTGAAGTCCCTCATTATGTCCATCCCTAGAGATAACTTCTGTTGATAATTTAGTGTCTAATCTTACAGGCTTTATGTATAGCTTGATGAGATTTCAGCCCATTTTTCCAGTTGCACAACCATCACTGTACTTCAGTTTTCAGACATTTCCATTACCCTTAAAAGTTCCCTTCTGTCCACTTGAGGTCAATGCCCATGGCCACCCCAGCACCAGGCAACACTGGTCAGCTTTCTGCCCCTATAGTTTTGCATTTTTCTTGTCTTTTTAAATGATTACATAATGTTCCATTATTTGGCTACACCAACATTTATTTAGTCACTCTTCTATTGTAAATAATGCTACAATGATCGTCAATGGCACAAATACCTTTGCACCCTTTTTGAGTATTTTACAGGTTAGGCGTGCACATGTTATATTATAATTCATATGGATACTCTCTTACAAAACTGTGTAATTTGAATTCACACTATCCGTACATGAGAGGTTTCTAATCTCATCGTCACTGAGTATTAATCTTTGTTTTAAGCTTTGTTAGTCAAGAAGTTGAAATATGATAAATTCAGTGTATAGTCTCAGGCAGTGGATGACCAACACTTCAGTTTTTTTCTACCATGTACTTGATAACTTGTGTGAGAAAACATTGTATAGTTTTATTATGTAAAATATCATGTTATTTTCATTTCTGCAGAGATCATCTGTTGAGATTTTAAATTAAAACTTACATAATCTTTTTCAGTGTTGTAATATTGAGATAGATGTAAATGTAAAAATATATTTAGAGATAGATACACTATGTATTATTGTAAATACTTCCCTGGTGGCTCAGATGGTAAAGATTCTACCCACAATGCAGGAGACCCAGGTTCAATCCCTTGGTTGGGAAGATCCCCTAGATAAGGGAATGGCTACCCACTCCAGTATTCTCACCTGGAAAATCCCCATGACAGATGAGCCTGGCAGGCTACAGTCCATGGGGTTGCAAAGAGTTGGACTTAACTGAGCGACTAACACTTTCACTTTTCTTTTTAAAATTTATTTATTTTTTTCACTTTCACTTTTCTTTCAATTTCATTACTGTATTAAACTCTGAATAGGTGGTAAAGCTCTTCAACACTTTCTTTCACTCATTTGAGTTCTTGTTACCCCATTTTATGGGCTTCCCTGGTGACTCAGCTGGTAAAGAATCCTCCTGCAATGCAGGAGACCCTGGTTCATTTCCTGGTTGGGAAGACCCACTGGAGAATGGATAGGCTACTTACTCCAGTATTTTTGGGCTTTCCTGGTGGCTCAGCAGGTAAAGAATCTGCCTGCAATGCAGAAGACCTGGGTTCAATTCCTGAGTTGGGAAGATCCCCTGCAGAAGGGAACCGCTACCCACTCCAGTATTCTGGCCTGGAGAATTCCAGGGGAGAGTCACATGGGCTATACAGTCCATGGGGTCACAAAGAGTCGGACACAACTGAGTGACTTTCACTTTCACGTACTCCCTTTTATGTGGTTAAACTCCCAAGGGCAGAGATATGCTTTCTTATCTTTAAATGTCCTGTGCTCACTTCATTTCCTGAATACAACAAGCACATTATATATGTTTGATATCTTATTGATTGAATGAATGAATGAATACAACAAATAAAATAGAAAGTCTTTTGCTCCTTTTCAGATGAAACTGTGCAGATGACTGCTTATTTTGTTTGACATTCACAGCAAAAGTTCATAGGAATATATACGAGCAATAACTCCAGCATTCTTTTGCCTACTATTGAAGGAAAAATAGTTAAAAATTTATTTAACTTCATTTTGGGGGATTTTTTGAAAGGCCATTTCTGTTTGTTTCAGGAAGAATGGATTATTGGCAGTGGTTTGCAATTTCCCTTCTCCCTGTGTGTGGCAAACAGTATAACTTCTTCACTATGATCTGTTTTGAAAGTTGATGGCACTATTGTTTCTAGAGGCTTGACTTTGCTGATGAGCCTCTGATCAGCATTTTTAATTGAGAGTTAGATGAGGCTGTGTAAGAGATAGATAGGTTCATCAAACTTGCAATTGACACAAATCTTTATATTGGAACAAAAGAGAAACACAAGAGGCCAAGGATGCTGGTTTGAAACCAGCAAGTTTGACCTTTAAAAGGTGGAGAGTGAAGTACTGCTTTTAGGTTTAAATAGTCAACTGAACAAGCCAGAGACACAGCTTGGTAGCACTTCTGGCAAAAAGACCTTGCTTTTAATTGACCAAAAGATCAGTTGAGCCCTAAGTAGCCCTGTTTATATACATGAACCCAAACTTAGCTTTACTAAATGGCCCATGGTGGGAGTGATACTTTTTTCTGCTAGGGTGAGATCAAACCTGAAGGCAACAAGCACATTATATATGCTTGATGTCTTATTGATTGAATGAATGAATAAAATATTAGGTTCAGTTCCTGATAGAAAATATTAGGAAGAACCTTAAACAACTGTATCTGTAGAGAAAAAACATCCCATGATTTTGAAGGAAGTTGGTATTATGTTTTCTTACTTTACAAGCTGTGGTTAAATAACTGAGCATATCCCAGAAAAGAGAATTTTTAGAAGTCCATGTAGCTGTGGTATAACTGACAGAATGTTGTGTGAAACTGGGACAATTTTCACTCAATTCTGTTTGTCTCTAGAAGACAAGATAAAAAGAACAGAAATAAGTTATAAGAAGCAACTCTTGGCTACGAGTAGAATATCAATAAAGATGAGAAACTATAAAACTTTATACAGTGTTATGTGGGTAATATCACCATGGCCATTTCACACAGAAAGACTCCAAGATCCAGAGGAGAAATACCTATGGCTAGTAGAGTTTGAGTCCAAGTCTTCTAATTGCAATTTCCATGTGCTTGTCACCAGTCATTCTTCAGATATGGAACTAGATGTCCTCTTAGGTAAAGTTTTTCTACTCATGAGACATGACCAAGCTGATTCTGAACCAGAAGTCCTATAGTCAGGAATGTTAAAGAGGGTATACATGTATATATATATATATATATATATTATATATATAATATATATATATATTTTTTTTTAATTGAGTGGTTTATAGGATCAGAAGGATTTCCCTGGTGGCTCAGATGGTAAAGCGTCTGCCTACAATGCAGGAGACCCAGTTTCAATCCCTGGGTTGGGAGGATCCCCTGGAGAAGGAAATGGCAACCCACTCCAGTATTCTTGCCTGGAAAATTCCATGGACGGGGGAGCCTGGTAGGCTACAGTCCATGGAGTCGCCAAGAGTTGGACATGACTGAGCTACTTCACTTTCATTTTTCATCTTATAGGACCAGATAGTTTGGTAAGAAAACACTTGAAGGCAGTACTTTTTAGACCAATGTGATGTGAATCCTATTTTGCATGACCTTAAAGAAGCGCTCCATGAAAATAGGGTGATTTCATTGACGAAGCTCGGGAAATGCTGAGTTAAACCAAGATTGGTAGGTTTTTTTCACTGTAGGATTTTTAAAGCCCTTAATATCCTTATATGTATTGTGATCTCATAAACTTTTTTGACAAAGAGAACGCTTTTTTCTTGTAGTCTCCACTAATATTTCAGAGCTACTTTGTTGTGGAACACAGCTCATAAAACACTGCTTTAATGTTCCTGTCATTTGTTAAGAGGCTGTGATAACAGAAAACAATCTAGACTGATTCAACAATAGCCACTGTTCTTAAAGATTGCTAACAGTGTGAACCACAGTCTGTAAACACAGGCTGTGTTAAACTGTAATGAACTTACTCCCCTTGCATTGTTCACATTGTTGTTGTTCAGGGGCCGTCATGTCTGACTCTTTGAGACCCCATGGACTGCAGCATGCCAGACTTCCCTGTCCTTCACTGTCTCCCAGAATTTGTTCAAAGCCATGTCCATTGAGTCAGTGATGCCATCCAACCATCTCATCCTCTGTCGTCCCCTTCTCCTCCTGCCTTCGGTCTTTCTCAGCATCAGGGTCTTTCCCAATGAGTCAGCTCTTTGCATCAGGTGGCCAAAGGTAATGGATATCTGGTAGACATCTCATTGCACTTTGTAAGGTACCTGGCTCTGGTTCTCTGTTTTCTTTTTTGAACCTCGATGGTCAGGAAACATCTTAGCAAGGTTCAGACAGATAAAATTATAGAAGCAGCTTTCCCAAAGTAAAAAAGAGGTTACAGATTTCACAAACGAATCAAGTCTATAAATGTTTACTGTTTATGTTTACATAAACATTAAAAATGTTTACTTTTCTCCTTCTACCATGCTTGCTCTGTCATACTCCAAGCCTCAGCTCCTTCCTGTTCTTCATCCTTTGGCCAATATTCCCAATCTGTTAGCCCTTCTTCTCAGCTTGGACAGCATCCACAGACACAGCAGACGTACTCTGTGAGAAGGGACCGTAGATTCCTCTGCCTCATGTCTTAGCTCACTCGCCCACCCTCCTCCAGTCCCCTTTGCCAACTCTCTTTGTGTAAGAGATTCACAGCAGAAAGCCAAATTTTCATGGCATTCTTTCTCTAGGGATCTCCTCCCATATTTGTTAGCATCCTTTAACTCAGTTGGCTGGGGAGTCTTGCTGAAAATAGGTATTCCGATTTCAATTAGATCAGATTTAAATTAAATTTTTCTATATCAATAACACTTATTCATCTAGCAGGAAGGAGTGGTAATGGAAGCAATAGGAATTCTCAAGGAGAGGATAAGGCAGTGCATATTGGCCTCTTTCCTAGGAGGGGGTGTTTCACCATACCTGCCAGCAGAACACTGGGCTATAGGCTTCTTAGCAACCCATCTCCCTTCCTTCCACTTGATAAGGAGAAAACGTGAGTAACAAATAATTCTTTGCTAATGATAGAAATGTTGCTTTAAAGTTTGTCTTCTAATTGTAGAGACCATTTTAATAATTATCATTTATTAGTGTCTACTGTGTGCCTGAAACTATTTCTTAATTCTTATTTAACCATCACAATAAAAACAATATCTAACATTTATTGACTCCCCATGTGCAAGACAAGAAACTAAGATCATGACATCTAGTCCTATCACTTCATGGCAAATTGATGGGGAAAATGTGGAAACAGTGTCAGATTTCATTTTCTTGGGCTCCAAAATCACTGTGGATGGTGACTGCAGCCATGAAATTAAAAGACTCTTTCTCCTTGAAAGAATAGCTATGTCAAACTGAAACAGTGTTTAAAAAAGCAGAGATCTGACTTTGCTGACAAGAGTCCATATAGTCAAAGCTGTGGTTTTTCCAGTAGCCATGTATGGATGTGAGAGTTGGACCATAAAGAAGGCTGAGTGCTGAAGAATTGACGCTTTTGAACTGTGGTGCTGAAGAAGACTCTTGAGAGTCTCTTGGACTGCAAGGAGATCCCACCAGTCAATCTTAAGGAAATCAGTCCTGAATATTCATTGGAAGGACTGATGCTGAAGCTGAAACTCCAATACTTTGGACACCTGATGTGAAGAGCTGACTCATTAGAAAAGACCCTGATGCTGGGAAAGATTGAAGGCAGAAGGAGAAGGAGACAACAGAAGGACGAGATGGTTGGATGGCATCACCGATGCGATGGACATGAGTTTGAGTGGGCTCTGGGAGTGGTGGTGGAGAGGGAAGCCTGGCGTACTGCAGTCCATGGGGTTGTAAAGAGGCGGACATGACTTAGTGACTGAACAACAATGACAAGTGTCTACTGTGTGCCTGAACCTGTCTCTTAATTCTTATTTAATCATCACAATAAAACAATATCTAACCTTTATTGACTCATCATGTGCAAGACATTGCTCTAAGTTTCATAGAAAAATATTTTTCGTATTAACTTTTTAACATTGGGACCAGGTAATTGACATTTCTTCTCTTTTACAAGTTAGGAAATCGCATTTAAAAAATTCAACAAGTGGACAGAGGATACTTACCTTGTAAGTGACAGAACTAAAACTCTAATCCTAGTTTTGCACGATTCGAAGTCCAGATTTCATTCCATTGCTCGAGACCTACAATTACATGGAATAAAGGTTTTCTTAGGTTGTGTAGAAAAAAGGTGGTTTAGAGTGGGATGCTGGTAGAGTAGTTCTGGGGCTGGGAGGCTATTTAGGGACCAGGGGAGCTCTGAGACCCAGAAGTTCTCTCTTTTGTGGAATCTAAACTTCTTTGTATGGGAGTGCTTCATGCTTAGTTTGCTTCTGTCTGGCCAATCCTCTCTGGAGTTGCTAATCCAAAGGCAGGAGGTTGTTGTTCTCATTGGTCAGTATCTATCACCTGTACTGGCAGTGCCTTCGATGACAAACCCTCTCAAGGTTAGCTGGCCAGCCAGGGGAGTCCAGCCTCTGGGTCAGGAGCCAATGCCGCTTCAGTGAGTCACCAGTTCTGCCTAAGACCTGGCCTAGCACTTGTTCTGTGAGCCAAGGGTTGTGGCCTGAACAGTTCTAGTTAGAGGTACATTGGTCATGATAGATCCTGCTCTGCTTAGGGCCTTTGAACTGTCTTACGTGAGTCACCAAGGAGGAGGGATATCAGCTGAGTTTGAGCCATGCTTGAAGCAAAATAATTTTCACTGTTACAGTGGATACATTGCTGTCCTCAATAGAAAACATGTCTATGTCAAGTATCAGATAGAAACATGACTGATGTAGTCTTTCTCAGATCAATCTCGGATTTATAACATTTATGTCTGGGCTAAATTCCCATGAAGTTGACTGTGAATCATAGAAGGCAGATTCTTTGGGAACTGTCTGGCATCATTAATTCTAAGATGAAACCACAAATCAGTTATTCATCAAAATCAAATAAAGCCCAATTAGATTTCGTACAAACAAATGCAGGTAAACCTACACAGAAGACTAAGTGGTCAAACCGAAATACAGATTGTTGTTGGTCCCACACTGTACAGATGAACAGATGGCAGAGTTCCTTCCTTGGAGCCCAGTAGATAGGAGTTTCCAGTTGAGCTATTTCAAATCCTAAAAGATGATGCTGTGAAAGTGTTTCAGTTAATATGCCAGCAAATCTGGAACACTTAGCAGTGGCCACAGGGCTGGAAAAGGTCAGTTTTAATTCCAATCCCAAAGAAAGGCAATGCCAAAGAGTGTTCAAACTACCGCACATTTGCACTCACCTCACACGCTAACATGGCACCCCACTCCAGTACTCTTGCCTGAAAAATCCCATGGACGGAGGAGCCTGGTAGGCTGCAGTCCATGGGGTCGCTAAGAGTCGGATACAACTGAGCGACTTGACTTTCACTTTTTACTTTCATGTACTGGAGAAGGAAATGGCAACCCACTCCAGTGTTCTTGCCTGGAGAATCCCAGGGACAGAGGAGCCTGGTGGGCTACCGTCTGTGGGGTCACTCAGAGTTGGACATGACTGAAGCAACTTAGCAGCAGCAGCACACGCTAACAAAGTAATGCTCAAAATTCTCCGCCAGGCTTCAACAGTACGTGAACCGTGAACTTCCAGATGTTCTGGCTGGATTTAGAAAAGGCAAAGGAACCAGAGATCAAATTGCCAACATTTGTTGAATCATTGAAAAAGCAAGAGAGTTCCAGAAAAATATCTACTTCTGCTTTATTGACTACACCAAAGCCTTTGACTGTGTGGATCACAACAAACTGTGGAAAATCCCTAAAGAGATGGAAATACCAGACCACTTGACTTGCCTCCTGAGAAATCTGTATGCAAGTCAAGAAGCAACAGTTAGAACTGGACATGGAACCACAGACTGGTTCCAAATCAGGAAAAGAGTACATGAAGGTTGTATATTGTCACCCTGCTTATTTAACTTATGTGCATAGTACATTGTACAGAATGTCAGGTTGGATGAAACACAAGCTGCAATCAAGATTGCTGGGAGAAACATCAATAACCTTAGATATACAGATGACACCACCATTATGGCAGAAAGCAAAGAACTCAAGAGCCTCTTGATGAAAGTGAAAAAGGAGAGTGAAAAAGTTTGCTTAAAGCTCAACATTCAGAAAACTAAGATCATGGCATCTGGTCTCATCGCTTCATGGCAAATAGATGGGGAAACAGTGGAAATAGTAAGAGACTTTAGTTTTTTGGGCTCTAAAATCACTGCAGATGGTGACTGCAGCCATGAAATTAAAAGATGCTTGCTCCTTGGAAGAAAAGCTATGACCAACCTAGATAGCACATTAAAAAGAAGAGACATTACTTTGCCAACACAGGTCCGTCTAGTCAAGGCTATGGTTTTTCCAGTAGTCATGTATGGATGTGAGAGTTGGATAAAGAAGCTGAGCACTGAAGAATTGATGCTTTTGAGCTGTAGTGTTGGAGAATACTCTTGAGAGTCCCTTGGACTGCAAGGAGATCCAACCAGTCCATCTTAAAGGAAATCAGTCCTGAATATTCCTTGGAAGAACTGAAGCTGAAGCTGAAACTCCAATACTTTGGCCACCTGATGCGAAGAACCAACTCATTTGAAAATACCCTGATGCTGGGAAAGATTGGAGGCAGGAGGAGAAGGGAACGACAGAGGATGAGATGGTTGGATGGTATTACTGACTCAGTGGACATGAGTCTGGGCAAACTCTGGGAGTTGGTGACAGACAGGGAGGCCTGACATGCTTCAGTCCATGGAGCCGCAAAGAAGCGGACACGACTGAGCAACTGAACTGAACTGAACTGAAGGTAGGAGTTTACAGGTGGCAGCAGCCCAGGTCAGAAGGTTTGGAGGAAGTCTAAGACTTGGAGCTTGAATTTCTGGGCCAGCTGGATTCATGGGCACCCTTGATCTCTTTCTGCTTAGCTTCTGGAGGTGTCTAGGCTGTAGTTGTGAACCTTTACAAGGGCAATTAAAGGACTTGCATTTGATCTAGGAGAAAGATCATTTGTGAAATGTATGCTCACGGGCACAAAACAAAATTTCAGCCCTGACCCCGTGGCTTTTTTCTCTTGGTAAAAGAGAAAAAAATTTGGTAAAAGAAAAAAAAATCAATGAATTCTTAACATTGCTTCCTTTTCCACCCTACGGTCCTGAAATCCCAATGCTCACCATCCCCCAGCTTCTTTAATACCCACTCAGGCTTTCTCCACCAAAAGAAATATCCCCTTGAAATCATAGAATTAACTACTTACTAATTTCAAATGGTTATAATATAAAGGAAATATACAAATCAGATAAAGGGTTAAGAATTAAAATAATCTAGATGATATTTAATGTTTTTGTTTGGTTTTGTTTTGACTTTTACTAAATTACAACTTTAAATTCTATCAAAGGCACACACACATTTTCATGCTGCTTTGGGACCAACTTTCTCATCAACAGCTTCTAACTGAAAGAAAGAGACTTTAAATCGCCGTCTATGCACTTCTAAATACTACTGAAGTGGCCTTTTGTTGTTGTTGTTGCTTTCAACTGTGTCATCATTATTCCTTTTTAATGTGTGTAGCTTGCATTCAGCTTGGATAGGGAGAGATTTTCGCCACACTTACATGCTATCTGCATCCCCTATGATGGTGTTTCTCCAACAGGATGATCTTGATTCCCTCTGATTCCTCTTTTGCTTCATTTGGCCAGAGGCCAGCGGTTCTCCATTAGGATCTCTGGGGAGCATCTAAAGAATACCAATATCTAGTTTCTTCCTGAAAGGTTTGGATTTAATAGTACGAGGTGGAGTTAAAGTATCAGTATTCTAAAAAAGCATCCCAGGGAGTTTGCATGTGGGCTAGATGGTCTTTGGAGTCTCCTTCAGGGCTAAGAATCTATGTCTACAAGATCCTGAGCTCATAGCCCACACACAACACAGGGAAGATGTAGCAATTTTTTTTTCTTTTTTTGCATTCAGAAAGTGAAAGTCGCTTAGTTGTGTCTGACTCTTTGTGACCCCATGGACCCTAGACTGCCATGCTCCTCTGTCCATGGAATTTTCCATGCAAGGACACTGGAATAAGTTGCCATTCCCTTCTCCAGGGGGTCTTCCTGACCCAGGGATCAAACCCAGGTCTCCCTCATTGAAGGCAGATTCTTTACCATCTGAGCTACCAAGGAAACCCCTTGCATTCAGAGAGCTCCTGCTATTTTATCGCTCTTTCTCTTCTGCCAAATAATTTTTTTAATTTTTAAAGAGGACAGACTCTTTCTCACAAGAACCTTATAAATGCATTTAAACATGGAGATGCAGAATCCTTTCTGAAAAGTGTTGTAGCTGCAAAGAAGTAGACAGTGTTTTTCTGGATATCTGCCATCTTACAAGGGGATTTCCATTCCAAAGCTTGCTCATTTATATCCTATTTTACCAAGTGGACAACTCTTACAAAGCATATGAGATGGATTTATCTGAGTTAAAGGAACAGCAATGTGATTAATCATGCTGTTCCTTGCTGCCAACTTTCTCTCCTCGACAACACGGTGATAGATCTGCTGGAGGGGATAACATTAGCTGTTTGACTGGCCCCAAATCTTCCTCTGCTCAAACAGAAGCTTTGCACATCTGATGGGAGAATTAACTCCATAGACGGAGAGAGAGAGATGTGTATTTGAGATTCAGTGAACTATTGATTGATGCTGTCCTCCTATGCATTGAAACTCTGCTTAGAGAATACTGAATAACAGTTTTACTTTGATATTCTGTTTTATTAAAACAGTGACAGATAAGGAGAGAACATTATTCTAATTAAGTAATTGAATAAAATGGCGAACAGATGCACTCTGGCTGCTATGGACAGCATCCTCATTTACAATGGCAAACATAACAAAAGCCATCTGGACCTTTTTAAAAAATTTTTTTTATTTTTTCATCCAAATTGGTTTTTGTTTTAGAGATGTCACTCCAAGAATTTCTATACCCTTAAAGCTTCTATTCCAGTAGGACAAGGATAACATAGAGAATATTGTTCACAATATGATCAACGAAGTCCTCTTCCTGGACATTTCCTTCTGTTACCAGGTCACTACCTGACCAACACACTAGCTTGATACTATGATATCTTTTTATATATACCATTCAACAAGATTCATTGTCAAAATCTAAACATCTTCTATGCCTGATTGCCCCAAAAAAGAAATGGAACAGATGTTTATGTGATGAACTAGCCAGCATGAATTCTCTCACTGTTGAGGACAGCTCTGATATTGAGTGTGGTACCATCTGCTACAGTAACAGGATCAGCCTAATCATTAGGATCAAGGCCTAATCATTGGTCTGATGGGTTGTGGCTTTGTTTATTTGTTTTTCCAAGTATGAAATAGATCAGAAGGAATTTTAAAGTCTTTTGCCGCAAGGCACACCGTATCTATCAGATGCTTACTTTTCCCTGGGCTAGGTTTTCTTTTGTGTGTGTGTGTAACGTATTTCTCTTTCCCCTAGAATTTCTTTTGTGTAATATATTGTGCAATAAGAAGCTGTTTGAGTACTATTCTGATTCAAAGAAGAGCTACAGCCTGTTCTGATTTTGTGGACTGCCAGGAAAACCTGACACCAGGAACAGAATGTCTTACACTAGACCAACCAGAGCTACTCTGAATTGTGTTAGGTCTCAGAATTTTGACTCAATGTTATACACATAAATATTTACTTCAGATGTATATCTGAGTGATGAAACCCAAGTATACTATGTGTAATGCATGAATGTGTGTGTGTGTTTTTATGGGGGATGGTGGCTGGAAGGATATTTCATTTATTGTTTCTCTAAATCTCCAAGAAAGCAGAAGAATCTATAATACTCAAAATAAGATACCATAGAAAGCAAATTTTACTCCAGAAAGTAGAAGACAATTTAAGAAACCCTTACTTAGATGCATTTAATAAAATGTAAGATGGCCTTTTCTCAATCTAAGGACAGGGAAGTCATAAGGAGAGACCAAATTGAAATGAAGGTAGAGATACAAATGGAACTGGTTGAAATAAAAGAATTTGAGAAAATAAAAATGCGATATTGAAATAAAAATCTGCAATGGAAGGAAAACGGAGAAGTGAAAATTATAAAAAATGAAATCAAAGGTAAATTTGAAAAAAAATTTCTTCAAATGTAGAGAAAAGGACAAAATAAAGACATGAATAAAGAGATAACAAATATGTGGCTCAGAAAGTATTCAACCCAAGAAAAATAGTCATTCTGAAGAAAAAATAAACAGAGCAATAGATTGTAGAAAACAATGAACTATGTATCAGATACATAATTTTGTGGAGCTGAAATGAACACTTGTTTGCAATTTGAAAAGTCTCACCATGTCTAGGTAACATTTAAAATAATAATTTCTAACTTTGTGATCTTGAGCAAGTTTCTTCACTTCTCTGTACCTGTTTCCTAACTAATAAAATAGACATAATATTAATATCTGTCTTGAAGAGTTATTACAGCTTTTAATAAATGTTTGTGAGGATTTTAAATGGTAATTGCAGCATAGAAAGTAGTATGAGGATTTTAAAAAAATAAATGAAAAGCATAGATACTTATAGTTACACTTTGTTAAATCTGTAGCTCAACATCAAGTGACTCTCAGTGCCTAGGCTATTCTATTAATAACTTGTACCTTCAATCTGGCAACTGGGTTCCCTCTCTCCTGTAACTCCATCTTGCCTCATCCTCTATGCTTTTGTTCTCTTGTTGGTACTTCTGTCCTTTTGCTCCCTCTTTGGCTTGTTGCCCATTCATAATTCCTTCTATGGCCATTGTATCCCAGGGCCTGTTATTGGGATGCAGTCATCTGCTGCTAGCCCTACTTAAAGTTCCCCCTTGATTAGGCTCTTCATAACACCTCTGTGAGTCTCCATTACACTTCATAGTGGTCATGTCACCTGTGTCCTGTTCCACATCCCACCTTGCTCTAGCAGCTTCATCTGGATCCTGGTTTAATCCCACCACCCCATGGGAGCCCAGCTTAGACCAATGAGGACCCTGCATATAAGTTCCTTTAGACCCATTATCCATGAGAAGGGCGTTCAGTTCAGTTCAGTTCAGTTTAGTCGATCAGCCATGTCTGACTCTTTGCAACCCCACAGAGTGCAGCACGCCAGGCTTCCCTGTCCATCACCCACTCCCGGAGTTGACTCAAACTCATGTCCATTGAGTCAGTGATGCCATCCAACCATCTCATCCTCTGTCATCCCCTTCTTCTCCCACCTTCAAACTTTCCCAGCATCAATCTTGTCCCAATGATCAACTCTTCACATCAGGTGGCCAAAGTATTGGAGTTTCAGCTTCAGCTCCAGTCCTTCCAATGAATATTCAGGACTGATTTCCTTCAGGATGGACTGGTTGGATCTCCTTGTAGTCCAAGGAACTCTCAAGAGTCTTCTCCAACAACACAATTCAAAAGCATCCATTCTCCAATGTTCAGCTTGCTTTATAGTCCAACTCTGACTATCGTCCAAGTCTCATCCATACATGACTACTGGAAAAACCATAGCTTTGACTAGACGGACCTTTGTTGGTAAATTAATGTCTCTGCTTTTTAATATGCTGTCTAGGGCATTAGGACCAAGTAGAAGGTCCCGAGGCTGTCTTGCCAAGGAGAATCACATAATGAGCTTCAGAGCTCCCCGTTCAATAACTGCTTTTGTTCAGTGCTGTGCCCAGGGACAGGTCAGGAAGTGCTGTACATCTCTGGGAGCACTCTGGAGTCAAGGCAGAGCTGCAGTGAATATTTACATGCTTCAAAAGTTTGTTTAACTCCAGCTAATTCCTTCATGCATAAAGCGATCAATATAAGCGAGAGGCCAAAACCAAGGACTAAATGTCATATAAAGTTTGACTTGTGCAATATTGCATTGCTTTCAGCTCTTTAATTAGCTGGCTTTAAAATCCAAAAGAAAATCATTAGCAACATGGGGATTTTAAGACATACTTTTCATGGTTAACATCTAATTATGTCTAACCTTAAAAGGAAATGGTGACCCACTCCAGTATTCTTGCCTGGGAAATCCTATGGAGAGGAGCCTGGCGGGCTACAGTTCATGGGGTTGCAAAGAGTTGGACACGACTGAGCGACTGAGCAACCTTAAAGCATGTGCTTCTGCTACATTTTTTTACCCAGAAAGGTAGACAGGAGTTCAGGGATAGCATTGAGCTTAAAAAAAAAAAAAAAAAAAAGATTTGGAGGAATCATGAGAAATACTGCTGGATAAGTCATGTTTTACCTGTTGTAGAGTTCATCAGTGATGTAACTGTGGAAAGCTTTAGCCCAGAGGAAGTTGATGGAAATGTTTTTTAGACTTAGAGAGTTTGAGGTATGTGGGTCTTTAATACAATATATATTTTGGGCAGCAGTTATATACAGTTATAAGCTCAATGACACTTGGATCTTAATAAAATAAAGCATAGAATAATGTTATACCAATGTAGTTCTGGGCTTTCCTGGTGGCTCAGATGGTAAAAAAAGAAAAAATCTGCCTGTAATGCAGGATACCTGGGTTTGATACCTGGCTCTCGAAGATACCTTGGAGAAGAGAATGGCTACCCATTCCAGTATTGCCTGGAGAATTCCGTGGACAGAGGAGCCTGGTGGGTTACAATCCATGGGATCGCAAAGAGGTGGACATGATGTTCCTGATGTTGTAGAAGGAACACATGCTTTGAAATTTAAAAAAAATCTATGTGTAAAGCTAGATATACCTCTAAACTGCTGTATGACCTTGGGCAAGCTGCTTACCTAGGTTTTCCCAGAGGTTCTTCAATTATAAAATGAGCATGTCTCACAGGGTTTTGGGGAACTCATTGTAAACATGTGCTTATATGCTAGATGTGTGCCTGGACTAGGTGGATACTCAAGAAATGCTAGTCTTTTTCATCTTTGGTGAGTGCGATTGCGGGGGGTAGAGATTAAGATAGTGGCCCCTCATGGAAATCCCATCCCCTAAGGCCAGCAATCCTAAAGGACCATCCCACTGCAATCCATGGCATTTAAAAAGGAAATCGGCTGAGCCACACCAGGGAAGCTTAAGAATACTGCAGTGGGTAGCCTATCCCTTCTCCAGTGTATTGTCCCAACCCAGGAATTGAACTGGGGTCTCCTGCATCGCAGGCTCATTCTTTACCAGCTTAGCTACCAGGGAAGCCCTGCAGAAGTGAACATCTACCTGCTCTAGTGTTCTGGCCTGGAGAATTCCATGGACTGTATAGTCCACGGGGTTGCAAAGAGTCAGATGCATCTGAGAGACTTTCACTTTCACTTAGTGGAAATCAGGCTGTGTCTTTTGAACATCAGAATATACAAACATTAAAAAATAGCCTGAAAAAATTCTGAGACCAGCTCCCATCTCTGAAGTATTCTGCCCTTCGTCCAGGGTGATTTCACTACCCACCCCAGCACTGGACTCTTCTTCCGTCAGAAACTATAGCTCTTGGGGTCACTCTATGTAGCCCTTGGAAAGCTCTTACACAGCTTTAAAATATATATGTCCAAGAGAGAGGGGATAAATGCATGCATATACCTGATTTACTTCATTATACTGCAGAAAACAACACAACATTGTAAAGCAAATATGTGTGTGTGTGTGTTAGTCGTTTAGTCATGTCTGACTCTTTGCAACCCCATGGACTGTAGCCCGCCAGGCTCCTCTGTCTTTGAAATTCTCCAGACAAGAATACTGGAGTGGGTAGCCATTCCCTTCTCCAGGGAATCTTCCTGACCCAGGGATCGAATCCCAGTCTCCCAAATTACAGGCAGATTCTTTACCATCTGAGCCACCAGGGAAGCCCCTGAAAAGCAACTATACCCCAATAAGAAAAAGTATATGTGTATGACTCAGCCACTCACCTCACCTGGAAGCTCCTGAGTACCTGGGACCACGTGCTTTGTTCTTGGTTCTCTCTCTAGTATTTAGTGGGAGAAGAGCTAAGGAGAGAGGAGAGAGCAAAAGCCAGTTGCCCGGCTGTCTGACACACTCAGTAGGGAGGTCTGCTCTCCTTTGGTCTGTCTCCCAGGACGGAGCACCCCTTGCTCTAATTTGCATTACGCATAGTGAACCTCTGTATTTCCCTCCCCCCAACAAAGGTTTTTGTTTGTTTATTTTTAAACATCAAACGCCTTTCCAGTTCTATGGGGAAAGCTCCAATTCCTTGAAAAGCTGACTTCTTATTTGCACAAATTTTAGCCTACCAATCAATTTTACCAAAACCTACAAGTCATTATTACTGCAATGCATCAGCTTTGTGCCCTGCCTGCTCCTTATCAGATGAGGGGCTTGAACAATTCTTTTTTAACAAGTGTGTGACGTAATGGGAGAGGCATTGGCATAGAAGGTGGAGAAACACTGAAGGGTGAATGCTTGGCACATCATAAACACAAGATACCTTCCTGAAGTTAAGTGCTCACCAGGTTGCTCGGAGCTGAGCGTCGTGTGTGGAGGGTTGATAGGAGAAGACATCCACGGAAAGAACATCATGAAGTGTGAATGCCAGGGTTATGCAAGACATCGCATGCACTTCCTTATGGCTAGAGTGGAGTGGCATGAGGCCCAAGAGATGCAACATGAAAGATGAGATTGGAGGAGCAGAGAGGGACCAGGTCACAGATGGTGCTGAATATCATGCTAGAGAGTTTGGCCTGTATCCTGAAAATGTTAGAAGGCCCCAGAGCAATATTATTTTGGGCACTAATGTGGCCCCTCTTGGCCCACTGTGGTCTCTGTACCATGGCTCCTCTCCTCACTGTTGCCCTTCTGTGAAAGGATTAGGCTTTTGACTTATTATCTCACATATTCCCACATTTTCATACCTCATGCATTTGAGTTTGTCTCTATAGATTTATAGAAAGTTTTACTGTAAGTCATAATATTAAATTTGCTTGTACTTTAAAGCTGAGCTGTGAAAAGACATTTTGTGAGAGGGGGAAGTTGGGTTCCACCCCAGAGTTATGAAGAGAATGAGTGCATTCTGTTTCACTGTCTGGTGCTCTGCTGGAAGAGTTAGAGAAACATTCCTATAGGCCCCAGGGAACCACTCAAGATCATTGAGCAGGGGATGGCAGTACAGGAGACATCTGAGCTCTGGACAAGTACCATCTTCTCTGGAATAAAAGTATTATGAAAGAAGGATTCTACACAAAGGTTAATTTCATGCCATGATAGATGGTGCAGAAATAAATGCTATCAGGACTCTAAAGACAGAGAAGTCTCTGTGATGTGGAAGGATTGGAGAGGCTTGCCTGCAGAAGCTGGACATGAGTTTGAAAGGACAGAAGGATTTGGGATGGCAAAGAGGAAGGAAAAGAGAACAAATAGATAATATGCAAAGAATGTGGTACCATGTTCATGCAAATGTGTATTTTGTATGCAAGTGTGTGTGTAAGTATGGAAAGAAGATAGGAATCAATTTGACTTCAAAAGCTGACTTAGGGAGAGCATTCTTTTTCATTACAGTATCATGTATTTAAAGGGAGGATGAGGAGAAAGAGACAAGGGAGTTGGAGATAAGAGGACAAAAATGGGAGAAAAACAAGGAAAGGAAGACAGACAGACAGAGAGATAGGAAGAGAAGCATTGAGAAAGACAGAGGGAAGGAGATGGAAGAGAAGGGGAGAGCCAAGGTTGGGGGAAATAGCCTTTTTTCCTCTTTAATTCTGCATGTCTGGGCTTTAGCCGTGAGAGCTCTTGTCTAAAATGGGATGAGAAATGAAGTTTTATATTGAGAGGTGGGAGCATCTGGGGTAAATGACAACATCCAGCAAAACCACATAAAATGGAAGATTTTCAGCCAGACCTATGAACTAGTTCAGTGGAGTGTGAAGTGTGCTTTGAGAGAAAGATAAAAATGAAGTATGAAACTTCCCATCAATGTTCGAGGTATTTTCATTTGGATTTTATTTTCAAAGCACACAGAACTCAGCTTTCTCAATTTATCATCCTACTCAGGCTTCTTATGTGTGCATTATATTTTGACAAAGTACTAGAAACTCCAGTGACAGGTTTAATAGAAAGAAAGAGGCAGTCATACCTTTCTGCAGGTTTAGCACAGAGGCTCCAGAAATGATTGACAGGGAGGGCAAAGGTGGAATGTCTCCCTACCAGGAGGACAGCTTCAGTCCCCTCTGGCTGGCTGACTTCTGAGCGCAGTCAGCAGCTATTCTAGAACCCATTTCCAGATGTCCTCAAGTACAGCAGAGTGCAGCTTCTCCTGAGACATTTTGCACAGCCCTCCTAACACTAGGGACACTTCCCTGGTGGTTCGGTGGTAAAGAATCTGCCTGCAAGGCAGGAGGCACAAGTTCAATCCCTGGGTCGGAAAGATCCCCTGGAGAAGGGAATGGCAATCCACTCCACTATTCTTGCCTGGAGAATCCCATGGCTAGAGGAGCCTGGCGGGCTACAGTCTATGGGGGTCGCAGAGAGTTGGACACAACTGAGAAGACTTTTCTAACCCTAGTGAATTTCCCTTTGTGTGAATGCTTTCTGCACAGGATGATGAGTTCTTTGGGACAGGGGTAGCTCTTATGCAACTTTGGAGCCCTGACACAGAGGATGCTCAATGCATACACATGGAAAGAAATTTCCTTAGAGGGAGTTCAGAGAGTTACAAGTGGATTTTTACAGTAGGCTCAGATTTTCTCTCCTTTCTTAAGTGGTCTCCAGGAAGTGATCTGATCTGTACCCACAGGCTGCTGCTATAGCTCTGTTACTGCCTCTGACTTTGGAGTCTACCTTGAGGGAGCACTTGGCATAATACCTAGCTCCTAGCTTGTGAGATCTACTTCCCACCCTGTAAGTAGCAGCATGCTCATTCTAGGTCTGACTGGCAGCCCATTCATCTCTCTCTGGCTCGGTTTCCTGACTTAGGAAATTAGCAGTGTTCAGTTCAGTTGCTCAGTCATGTCTGACTCTGTGACCCCATGGACTACAGCATGCCAGGCGTCCCTGTCCATCATCAACTCCCAGAGCTTACTGAAACTCAAACAAGTTTATCATGGGTTTTGAATGCATGCAACCACACTTGGAAATATAAAGTGCTCCACACACATATTCTTTCTATTGTGCTCCTCCCAAGTATTCCTGCTGCAGCAGTCTAGATCTCATTTCTTCCTATTGGAATTGACAGAGTCTCAGTTAGGAAAAATAAGGATACCATTGCCCTTGTCAGGCAGTTAAACTTTCATCTCAGTTTCTTCTTATGTCAACCACCAAAATATTCATCTTTTGACTTATTGAAATTTTCCATGTTACAGTCTCAGTGCTCACATACCCTGGTAAATACAATGCAAAGAGACCATATGGGGCTCTTTGGCATGATGGGTATGGAGAATGTGGATGGTCAACAAGATCCTTTTCCCAGTAAGTGTTGGAGGTCTCAACTCAGCTTTCAGTAGGGTGAATGTTCGTGAGCACACTACTTGTGAGCATGTTATGAACAGTGAGCTCACATGAAATATGGAAATCCACAATGGAAAAGGGTGATGGAATAAATGAGGTAGTTTTCTCTAGGACCTTTTAAGAGACTGGCCACAAATTGGGGCATGAAATGGTTGTTAATTTACATGAATCAAGGAAAATCAGAGGACAGGGAGTAGGAATGATAGCATAGAGTAGGAGGAGAACAGAAAGAATTTTATATTAAAGTGGCAGTGAGGAATGGCCAGCCACTGTAACTGGCTAGAGACATAGATAGCTAGAGACTTTATGATAACACATCCAATTGTTCTGTTCTAACTATTGGTGCTAAGAAATATTTGTCAGCTCTTAACTCTTGGAGATAAACCTTACGTGTCAGTTGTGTCCGGTTATCATCTTATCTACACTAATTGAATTTCTAGTAGAACACTGTGAGCCTTGACTCTCCATAAAGCTTTTCCTGTCTGTGTCATCTCTTGATACACATTCTTACATTGTCATGGTCTTCAATCAAGTATTTCTCTTTTACCGTACTTCCTCTGCTCTCTCCCCCTGCTCAGTTTGCACATGCAAACACACATGCACACTCACCTATAAATACTCTCTTCTTCCCTGCACAGGCCTAAAATCCATAGGAAGCACTTAATAAACACTGAGGGAAAGAATTGGGTTCCTACATATTCAAGTCTTTACTGCAGAAGGAACCCATAGCCATTACTGTTTCATTTACAACGCCAATCTAAGTTTCCCTAGGTGTTGTCACTGTCTTGCCCTGTTTGCTACCAGCTCTCTTGGTGGTTGTAGCTTCTCTGAGATGAACATTTCCCAAAGTGGTTTCTTCAAAATATAGCTCTGAGATAGCACACATGCTGTACACGCCAGGGGGAAGTCTACAGTTCATGTCAGCATATTAATTGCTGTGAGGAGACCTGCAGTAAAGAAAGCCATTTGGCCATTTTTTAACAATATTTTCCAAATCTATTTGACTATAGAGCATCTTTTACGGACAGCCACACCTATTTTTTCCAGGGCAATGGTGTTTCCTGGAATATGTGTGTGTGTGTGTGTGTGCGTGCACACTCAGTGGCTCATTGTGTCCGACTCTTGGTGATCCCACGGACTGTAGCCTGTAAGGCTCCTCTGTCCATGGAATTTTTCCAGGCAAGAATACTGGAGAGGGGTGCCATTTCCTCCTCCAGAGGATCTTCCCGTCCCTGGGACTGAACCCATGTCTCCTGCATCTCTTGCATTGGCAGACTGATTCTTTGCCACTGAACCATCTGGGAAGCCCATTTCCTAGGATATGTTTTGGCAAACAATGTCCAGCATATCCAGCTTCTATTCTCTGCCTTCCTAAGTCTTGAGCTTTCATTGTACTAGCTGCCTCCCCTTGCCTCAGACCCAGGGCTTAAGTTCTTGCTTAGGAGTAGGCAGAAACTTTGCGAGCCCACAGAAAGATGACTATGTGGGCTAACTTAATGTACTTTGGGACTGGAAGGGACACTGAAAATTCATTCCCAAACCTTCATTACAGAATTAAGGAGAGACTTTCCTGGCAGTCCAGTGGTTAAGACTATGCCTTCCAATGTAGGGGGCATGGGTTGATCCCTGGTCATGGAATTAAGATTCCCACATGCTTCATGGTCTTTTCCAAGAAAAAACTCTGATGCTGGGAAAGATTGAAAGCAGGATAATAGGGCAACAGAGGATCAGATGGTTGGATGGCATCATCGATTCAATGGACATGAACTTGGGCAAACTCCGGGAGACAGTGAAGGACAGGGAGGCCTGATATGTTGCAGTCCTTGGGGATGCAAAGAGTCAGAGATGACTTGTCGACTGAACAACAACAAATGCTGCATGGTGCAGCCATAAAATAGAACTGAAGAAATAGGTTCATGTGAGTAAAAGTCCACTGAACAATTAATTGCAAAACTGATACTAACATCCAGGTATCTGAATTCCAAGGCAAAGCTATTTCTCCTTTCTATTTTCCCTCTATTCATATAGCAAAACTTCCATGGAGAGTCAGCATTTGGGGCATGCTGACTTCATTGAAAATAGGCAGGCCCAGAGCCAGTAGGAAGGATTATAATTCCACCGGATTTAACTAGTGATTTTGAGGAGTTCAATGTGTGCCCTGGAAATGGAGCAGGTTGGCAATTGGAGCCCATACTTTTGGCAAAGGATGAATGCTGCCTCTAAAATTTGGAAGAATATAGTCTATTATCTGTCCTACCTCTCACCTGAAAATAAAAATCTTCTGCCTCCCATGGGCTGAGCAAAGCAGGGAGGGAACAATTTGATTTTCAGATAAAGACCTTCTTTGAAAACCTTCCCAGGAGATTTGATTTGTGGGAGTATAACCCAGTGGTAAATGATAGTGTGGGGAGTAGATAAACATGGCCTTGTTTGATCATGGCCCCAAAGGCCTAGATCAAGTTCCCGAGAGACGTAGAAATTTCAGAGGGATGAGCTATGGAAAACAGCTTTTACTACATGAGGTCAGGCTGCCTGCTTCCTTTGGAAAAGCCCATTGTAGGAAGGTTCATTCTAATAAATTGTTTGCTGGAAACTCCATGGTAAAGATGAGGCTAGAGGTGGAAAAGATAGTGGAGGTAATTGACAGCCATCTGGTAGTTAATAGATAAAACTCAGGTCTTTCCAAAGCATGGAAGTCTAGTCAGAACATCAAGCCCAGGGAGAATCTTTTAGAAAAAAAAATGTAGAGAAAATTTAAAGTTGGAAATAATAACAGTGGAAAGAAGGACTTTGGGGTGTTCTTCCAACTTCCTGTTAAATAGTTACTTATATGAGGCCTTGCAAGTCCTCAAGGCCTCAAGGTTGTTAATGACTACTGAGAGACAGTTCTGTGCTAATTGTCTGTATATCAAAAGTTATTTCTGTCCTAAGAAGATGAAGACAATGAATAAATTGTGTTCAAGGGTCTTGTGTCCCACTGTGCACTTTAGTATGGGAGCAGAGGATGGATCTGAATCCACAACATTTCCATGTTCACACTGGTACCCTAGGCCATTAGAGGCCAGTCATTGTTGGCCTCTGGGATGGACTTGTCCAGAGTTTCACCCCCGGGAAAGGAACTTTGTGTCTTTTAACATAGGGTATTCTCTGGAGGATTATCTTATGACTACAATACAGGTTTCCTGACTCTGGGCATGTACAATAATACTTGGGGGCCAGATGGTCTGGCCCCATTTGCCTCTGCTCTGGCCAGTAGACCTCCACCTGCACAAGCACATGCATCTTCAAACTAGAAAGAGTATCCAAAGTCCCTCAGCCTTGGATCTCACCCCTCATTCCCTCTTTGGCCTTCAGGGTTGGGGGTTCTTGACTCAGAGTGAAAGAATCCACCCGTGTGTGTGTGTGTGTGTGTGTGTGTGTGTGTGTGAAAGTCACTCAGTCATGTATGACTCTTTGTGACCCCATGGACTATACAGTCCATGGAATTCTCCAGGTCAGAATATTGGAGTGGGTAGCCTTTTTCTTCTCCAGGGGATCTTCCTAACCGAGGGATCGAACCCAGGTCTCCCACATTGCAGGTGGGCTCTTTCCCAGCTGAGCCACAAGGGAAGCCCCTAGCAGAACATTAATCAGCCAGACCTTCTATGTGGGGGAAATGGAGTTGAGAGAAGGAAGGAGCTGTATTCTCTGTGCCTGCCTTCAAGGAGCCTTCACTATCATGTGGACGGGTCAGGCTGTGGGACATGAGATGCTCTGGCATATCCATTTTCAGCAAGGCTGTGTGGAGTTTTGGGCCTCTATGTGGGCAGAGAATGGAGAGTAGGTGTTGTGAAGTCGCATGGCCTTGACTGAGGCCTCTCAGGATTGTTCTGTACCTGGAACATTTAATAGAAATGCAGGCCCCTCTCAGCTCACTCCAAACTGCAGGGAACCCAAAGAGCCAGAAGAACAGTTTTAAATAGGTGCTAAAAAGTGTCACAATTGCCAAGGCATCCTTGGCAAACAGATTTGCAGAGCCTAAGCCTGGGCGTGGTAAGGAGAACTCCGTGCTGATGGTGCTCAGTGGTGAGAAGCCAGGTATTGCTGATTTTCAAGGATTGTGGGTTTAGTTCCTTGTCCAGGCAGAGAAGTCCCGAGTAGTTGAAAACGTGGGCCCACCTTCTCTACTGGTGTGTCCCCTGCCTCTTTTGGATTTACTCTCTCACTGCTGTCTTTTCAAGGCTGATACACAAATCCAGATTCACAAAGGGCTAAATTCAAGCCACACAGCCCTTCACTGAAAGTCAAGGTCCTAGATTGGATGTTTTTCTATCCATGCAGTCATCCATTCATGCATTAAAAGCAGAATGACCCTATGCTACCTGGTGAAAAGACACAAAGGGGGGACCCCTCTTTCAGGCTGTCATTCCCAGGAAACACTTCTGTCATGCACTCTTGCTATGACAAGACCAGTAACTAGCACGGCCCCGTGGGCTTGTCTGGAACCTCAGAGCTGGAAGACACTTCAGAAGTCAGATGGTTTCTCTACCTAATGCAGAAAACACTTGACAGGAGGTTGAAAAGAAGAGAGGAGGTTGGAAGAAGGCAGGTAAAATGTGTTGAGTGATTACTTAACAAGTCCGAGTATTAGTGTCATGTGTGGCTGTTATTATTACTGTGTGCCCCACACTGCTTTAAGCAAGTTGTTTACCAGATGATAATGGCCCTGTTTGGAGAGCTGGGACTGCGAGAGATAAAGTAACTTTCCCAAGGCCAGGCAGAGGGAGATAACAGAGCCAGGATTCAAACCCAGATCTGCCTGGCACTCAAGTCTGCATTCTTATGACCCCACTACATAACCTCTGACAGCAATGAAAACTTCCCTCTTGGATTTTCTTTTGCTGTGTTAAGCTGATGTTTTGATGCTACCTCTTCCTGATTTATTGGACCATTTGACTTAGCAGAGACAGTAGTGTCCTGCAGGCTGGAAATTTCCCTGCCCTTCACGACAAGCCGCAGCAGCTCTGAAAATGTCCTCTTGATCACCTACAGGAGGCGTCCAAGCAGGCTATGGGTAAATATCACCTATTCCTTGAACAGAGAGGGAAATATTTACAGTTCTCTTTATAAAATATTTACCAGGCTCTTATGTAATTTGTTGATAACAAACAGATTTCAGCTAACTTTGAGGTGATGAGCAATTCTGTTAAACAGATGGGACCAAAAACAGAATCCCGATTAGACAAATGTTTTCTATAGAACAGTACTCGTGCCATGTTAGGTTTGCCACTGGGGGAACATTTCCAAACAGAGAACTGGACCCAAGGTGAAAACATCTGTGGGTCTTTTATCATTTTTTTTTTCTTTCTTTTTCCCCCAGTAGATTTCTCTTAAACTCCTCATCAAAGACTTGCAATAACTGTAAGCCCCACTGTCCAATTACTGACGAAAGTGTGTGGGGTTGAAGTCTGCCCTGTTCCACTTGCTTTTCCCCATATATCTGGCCCAAATGCACACAGCATTTTATTATCTAATCCTCTGCAGCAAACTGAGTTTCCCTTGGCTGATCTCCAGTTCAGTTTCTGAAATCTTGATATTGCTTTTTTTTTTTGCCTCCTCTGCAGTGAGCAGCGTGGTGATTTTTAAAAAAGATAACCGTTCGCAGGCAGCAGCAGCCTCCTCCTGCCAGTCGGTGCCTGCCGCACACCGGTCACGCCTCCCGCAGGCCGGTGTTATGTAACCTCTGCACTGGGCTTGGCAGCGCCAGGGGCTCTGTGAGCCCATCGGGGTTGCTGTCATCTCTTGCAGAAATGATTTCCTTCATGGTTCCCCACTTTCGATTCCACTCTCTTATTTGAAAAGAGCAGGGTCCATAACAATGGCAGACTTCAGTTTGAATCGAGGGTCTGTCTGGTAGCAGCTCGTGACCTTGAGGACGTAACTGATGCTAGTGGCAAAGTTCTTGTCTGTAAAAGCAGGGCTGCTGTGAGTGGGTGAAGGGAGTGGGTCAGGAAAGACATCTAGCCCAATGCCTGGAAGCTGGCAGACGCTCAACAAACAGAGCTCTCAGTTTTATTATTGTCCAGCAGGATGGGCTGGACTATGTAAGACTTTGGACTAAGACGGTTTCCTTTTAGCTTTGCTGCTTAAGGCAGTCTTTATCCTTAGGACCTGGCCCTCTATGAAGAAGGAAGTGGCAGAAAGAGCCCCAAGTAGGGTAATCTTGGGTTCTTGTCCTCTTGCTATTGTTGGGAAGAGTAAAATTTCCCTCTTTTCTTCTTAGTTCTTTTGGCTGGTTGAATAATTTAAATGACATGAGATAGATTAACAGGAGGAAAAAACGCCAAATGAAGAAAATGGCAACCCACTCCAATATTCTTGCCTGGGAAATCCCATGGACAGAAGAGCCTGGCAGGCTATAGTCTGTGGGATCACAAGAGTTGGACATGGCTTAGCTACTAAACCACCAAATAAATGTTTACAGGGCCATCCAGAAAGATTGGGGCATAGAGAGGACTTTGATCAAACAGGTTCTGCTAGGTTCCACTCTCACACCTAATTGATCCTATACAGCCGACCCTCAGTATCCATGGGCATTGATTGTTTCCAGGAACCCCCCATAGACACCAAAATCTACAGATGCTCAAGTCCTTTATATAAATAGATGTAGAAATTCAGTCTGGGTAGGTTGAGTCTGAGGATGCTGGCTATACGATACAGGATACAGAAGGTTGACTGTACAATAGTTATTCATGGTAGGCGTTCCCTTCCTGGAACATGTTCTCTTTCTGAGTTCGTTAAGGCATTAGGAGGAAGGTCAGAGGTTCTTCCTGAGTCGTTCGGGCCTTGATTGTTTTCAGCACATACAAATTTGTATGCCAGAGTTCTGCATCTTGGAGTAACTTGTTCTGAACCTCTACACGATTCCAAAGCTATCAGCGTGATGCTGGGCAGGACTGACTTTCATCTGCTACATGAAACCGTCATTTGAAATGACTCTCATGACCCCCTTCTGGCATCTGTGTTCTTTAGTGAAGAAGCTTAAAAATAACTACAGTGTGAACTGCAAACTATGCAATGATAGTTTAAGGCAATTCCCCCACCCTCATCATACTTTTTTTTTTTTTCCCACTGGGTGCCCCCAAACACTCTTTAAGACAGGATCTTTCCTTCATTCACCAGATGAAACCTCTCTGTTGAAGTATCTTTCCTGTGTTCACCAGGAAGCTAAGGGCAGAGCTGGCATTCAAGTAGGTCAACTTTAAAGAGGACTCTCTTTCTGCTACTCTTTGCTGCCTTTCCTAGAGGCTTGTCCTTGAATTCAATTCCCTTGTCAACATTTGGGATCCAAGCCTTTCAAGGATGATTTAGTCACTCAGCAGTATTTTAATATTAATGATATTTAAAGTGGATTCTCTGCCATGCCCTAACATGGGGCAATTTTGGAAAAATTTGTCATGGAGAGGCACAGGGCCTAATTGAAACGCTAGTTTCTAGTGCTTCTCTTCGTGCTCCTGGGGATTTCATAGTTCATATTTCCAGGTAGTAGTGGGTGTTTGAATAAAACATTAGCTCTAGAATTATCCTGAGCTAAGGAGAGGAGAAATATTGTATACACGGACTCAGTACCCACTGATTTGAAATCTGTAGTCACTCTTGTGCAATTTGTGAGGAACCAATTTGCTTACCAAATTAATAGCATACCAAATAGTCAGGACCTTTTCATCCACTCAAGGAAACTGACTTTTCAAACTTAGATCTTCTTTGTTGTGGTTCACTGAAGCAGAGCCCCTAAGCAGCTTCATTTATGCAATTCTCTTAAGTTTTTGAAATTTAGCATAATTGAGATTTTCTACATTTAGGCTCTGTTTCTCCCTAATTAGTTTATAATATTGAGGCTTAGAAATACATTTCAATGCATTTTAAAATCTATATGACTGCAGGAGAGGCTGTTTCATCTCGTCTTTTTATTTCCCACTATAGCCTCTCCAGTTCTCTCTTCCAGTCCCTCCCGGAAGCGCTGATAACCTGATTGCTCCCTTCCCAGCTCAACATCTCTTCTTTGTTACAAGCAAAGGATTGAAAGGCAGGACTACCAAGCAGCACTGTGTCTCCGTCTGACCATGTGACAGGATGGGAAGCAAAGTCAAGTCCCCTTCTTGAGCTCTTCCGTCTCTCTTTTCGCAAACACCACTAAGCACATTGTCATTGTTTTGGTGCTGGTCAGAGGATCCTGAGAGGTGAAACTGAAAGTGGAAGTTGCTCAGTTGTGTCCGACTCTTTGCAACCTCATGGACTGTATAGTCCATGGAATTCTCCAGGCCAGAATACTGGAGTGGGTAGCCTTTCCCTTCTTCAGGGGATCCTCCCAACCCAGGGATCGAACCCAGGTCTCCTGCATTGCAGGCGGATTCTTTACCAGCTGAGCCTGAGAGGTAAACTTCTAATTAAGGTATGTATGAGACCTCGTGTAATCTCTGCATCTAAGCCTTGTGCTCTGACCTTCCTTTTTTAGCAGTGTGAGGGACAGAAGGCAAGCCAGGGTGGCTGGAGCCCAGTGAATGAAGAGGAGAGTCCAGGGAGGTGAGGTGACAGTAGACTTGGACCAGATCTTGGGGCCCTGCTAGGCACAACTGACTGCACAGTTTGTGGGGCCTGGTGCAAAATAAAAATGTGGGACCCTTTTATAAGAAATTATTAAGGATTTCAATACAAAGACAACAAAGTTTAAACTAAGGGCAGGTCCTTCTAACTGTGGGCTCTATATGGCTATGTGAGCCATGTGTCCATGAAGCATGCACTGCCATGATGAAGAGGCTGGATTTTGTGCTAATTGCTATTGGAAGCAATTCCAATAAAAGCAGGAGGACCTAGAAATCATATAACTCAGTTAATTTGATGGAAAGTTGTATGAGGTAGCACAGAGAAGATGGTGACTAAATATCTTTGATATTTTTGCTGTTGTTCAGTCACTCAATCATGTCCAGCCCTTTGAGACCACATGGACCTCAGCACACCAGGCTTCCCTGTCTTTCACTATCCCCCAGAGCTTGCTCAAACTCATGTCCTTTGAGTTAGGGATCCCATCCAACCATGATCGTCCTCTGTTGTCCCCTTCTCCTCCTGCCTTCAATCTTTCCCAGAATCAGGGTCTTTTCTAATGAGTCGGCTCTTCACATCAGGTGCCCAAAGCACTGGAGCTTCAGCTTCAGCATCAGTCCTTCCAATGAATATTTAGGACTGATTTTCTTTAGGATGGACTGGTTGGATCTCCTTGCAGTCCAAGGGTCTCTCAAGAGTCTTCTCCAATATCATAGTTCAAAAGCATCAATTCTTCGGCTCTCAGCCTTCTTTATGGTCCAACTCTCACATCTATACGTGACGACTGGAAAAACCATAGCTTTGACTATACAGGCCAAATATCTTTGGTATTAGGAGACTTGAATTCTTTTAGTCTACCTCTAGCTTGCCATGTGGTTTTGAACATGACAGAGTCTTATATGCTCCTCCGACCCCCATCTCCCCCAACTCTGGTGCCCTGAGAAAGCTTGATTCTAGAGCAGGGCCCTGGAATCTGCATTTTTAATGTTCTCTGGGTGATTCTACTGTGGAGTCAGATTTAGAAATGATAACCCTGAAGCATCTGTGACAAACCATACTTGCATATGTGACAATCTTCTGTTTATCTGTTGGCCCAAGTTAGTCTTTGACATATAGCCTGGAATTGTCAAGGATATGTTTTGCCAATTTCAGAAAGAAAATACTTTTTACTGCAACTAAGTTGACAATGTGGTGACAGCCTGGTAGGAGTGGTGTTCACTGTGTAGACAGTGTATGGCTATGTAGACAGTGCTAAGAAACAAATTAAGGGCAGAATAATCTCAGGATCCCTCTCTGGACATGTTGCTCCTGCATCTTAAAAAGTTGACTCATGTACTGTGACAATTTATTTGACTCTTTGTATGATGAAATATTTGTTTCCCAGGTGGCACTAGTGGTAAAGAACCCTACAAATCTACCTGCCAATGCAGTGGGTTCTACCCCTGGGTCGGCAAGATCCCCTGGAGGAGGGCATGGCAACCCACTCCAGTATTCTTGCCTAAGAATCCCCATGGACAGAGGAGCCTGGTGGGGTACAGTCCATGGGGTCGCAAAGAGTTGGACATGACTGAAGCAACTTAGCGTGCATGCAGGCATAGTGAAATAGTTATAATTTTGCTTTGCCATATTTTTTTTCCCACTGAGTTTAGCTCTTATTTTAAGAATAGGCAAAATGATAATTTCTTTTACTGTGTCTCAGGTTTATTGACATCTTCCCTTAGCTATGTCCCTACACAAGGTTGATGATGCTGAGGGCAAGACAGCAACATGCTAAGCATTTTCTAATCTACTCTGATCATAAATGAATCATTTCTAATCTTCTAAGGTTTCAGTTATATGGAATATTGGAAATCAAAAATTAGAAAAATAGTGAATTTGTATGCAAAAACTCTAAATATTTGTCAAATGTTAAAGGACCATTTTCAGACATTAATATGACCTTTGAAATATCTTATCTCAGTATTTA
Source organism: Cervus elaphus (assembly GCF_910594005.1). Taxonomy (NCBI): domain Eukaryota; kingdom Metazoa; phylum Chordata; class Mammalia; order Artiodactyla; family Cervidae; genus Cervus; species Cervus elaphus. The sequence continues at coordinate 25,073,645 of NC_057825.1, read as the reverse complement.
AAAAAGCTTCATACTGCATGTTTTATTTGAATTACTGTGTGGGAGGAGAATCAAAGAAAGTCATTGTGTGTTTGGAAAAGAAAGAAAAGCGAACTAATTCTACAGTGCGGAAATGGTTTCCTTTGAAAGGTGTCCTTCACTTGCCTTTGTTTGAGGTTAATTATATACTTTTAAAAGTACTTCCCCCAGGAATGATTTTTGACTCATGAGTTATTTTTGAATGTATATGTTACCCCACCAACTTGCCACATTGCTAAGAAAATAGTAGTTGAGAGCAACATTTCTTGGCTAGTAGCTGAAGGGCTTTCTCATTTTTTATTACAAGAACAATATAACAGTAAGACAGCTTTCCAAAAGAGAGAAATAAGGTCTTCAGTCCTATATAAATATTTTTGAAATTTCTTATTTTGTATGGGGGTAGAGATGATTAACAAACAATGTTGTAATAGTTTCAGGTGAGCAGCAAAGGGAGTCAGCCATACAAACACATGTGTCCATTCTCCCCCAAACCCTGCTCCCATCCAGACTGCCACATAACATTGAGCAGAGCTCCATGTGCTACATAAATTTTTATCTGTACTTTCCCTTTATTTAAGGTAATTTAGAATGATAGTCTCACATGATTGTATAGGGGATGTGACAGAAAATTTCTGTCAGAATATAGAATTAAATTTTGGGGCATCCTTTTTTCTTTTCACTTCTGTAAGCACATTTGTCTTCATTTTTAGGGTAACAAAGTAGATGATGGCAATACTAGTTTTATTCTAGAACTTGGGGATTATTTTCTTATAGAAACTAAATGCTCATATCCTTATACTTTGCAATATGTCTCTTTCCCTCGTTCATCTTTTCCCTTGCCCAGAATCACTGCCTCTTTTTCTTTCTATCCAGCTCTCTCTGGCCTGTGCATGTCACACAGGATTCCAGATGATAATCAGGGACCAAAAAGAATAGATGCTTCTCGACATTTATTGAAATATCATGTGATTCACTCATTTCAGTGAGGACATAGGACTATTATTTTATCTGAGTAAATATTGAGTCAACTTTAATCTGCAGAAAAGGTGGCAGGATTTAGCTGCAAGCGTATCTTCCAAATTGTGTTAGTGATGTAATAGCATTGTCAGAGTTGGTATTACCTACTTCAACAAAATGATTCCCAAAAGACCAGAAAAAAAGGTGTTTGCTGCAGCTTCCTGGCAATAAGGGGAAAGTGTAAATCACACATAAGGGAACTGCTAAGCACATTAAGAATGTGAGCAATTGTCTATGAGTGTTATTTCTGATACTACTTTCCATGCAGAACCATTAAGTCTGTGTGGCGGTAACTACGTATACAGGATCACATTTTCTGGTCACGACTCAAAGTCTCAGTTTTGACAGTAAAAATGCTTCATTGCTTACATTTTACAATTAATCTTTAACCTTTGCTTTGTTTCAGATTTTTGTTTATACTGTTATGTCCAGGGTAAAAATGTAATAGTCAACATAGGATTTTGAGAGCATAGTCAAGACAGTAAAATTAAAGATTGAATCCATTTAAACTTTCTTTTTTTAAAAGATGCTCTTGACAGTTTGAACTTGATTATTCCAATTTTGGGGCTTCCTTGGTGGCTCAGCAATACAGAATCCACCTGCAATGCAGGAGCCACAGGAGACACAGTTTCGATCTCTGGGTAAGGAAGATCCCCTGAAAGTGGGCACGGCAACCCACTTTAGTATTCTTGCTGGAGAATCCCTTGGACAGAGAAGTCTGGAGGGCTACAGTCCATGGAGTCTCACAGTGTTGGACATGACTGAAGTGACAGAGCAGACCTGAAAGTATGCAAATTCCAATTTTTATTTATTTCCCCATCTTTTGCTTTCCCTCTTATATATTCATTCCTTCAGATAGTCCTCAAACATAACTAAACATCATTATGATCTTACTTTTATTTTAAGCAGTTTTACATGCCATATCTTTAACAGAACATGTATAGACAGGAAGCCTAAATCACCTTGTCTGTAATTATTCGGAATCTCAACCAGAAGTGATACTCTAATTGGTCTAGTCTTGGTGATGCTTCAGTTTTCTTTCAGATTGTCCTAGGCCAACATTTCCAGTAATTACTGTTTCATAGAAATTAAAGGGTAAGAAAATGTATAAAAGTCCAAAATGTAAGCTAATTTTAATGAAAACTGATAGAAAAACACCGTAAAAGGTATTTTCAGTGGTGGAAAGAAGGTACATCTTACCTAGAATCACAGACTCTGAACTAGAAGGATGCTATCCCCAAATACCCACCCTCAGCAGTCTTCAAAGTCACAATCTCAGCTTGAATACTTCTACTAATACATTCTGTTGTAGATTTGGTACTGATATTGAACCATATTTGTCTTAGTCAGTTCAGACTGCTGTAAGTAACTGCCACAGACTGGGTGGCTTAAACAACAAATATTTATTTTGTGTAGTTATGGAGTCTGGACCAAGATCAAGGTACTGACAGATTTGGTGTCTGATGAGGACCTCCATCCTGGTTCATAGATTGTTGTCTTTCTGCTATGCACTCACATAGCAGAAGGGGCAGAGGAGCTTTCTGGGGTCTCTTATAAGGCCACTAATCCCTTTTAGGAGGGCTCCACCCTCATAACCTAATCATTTCCTAAAGCTTCCACCTTCTAATAGCTTCATTTTGGGGATTAGGTTTCAACATATGAACTTTAGAGGGACTAGTTCAGTCCATAACAATGCCAGTCTTCAGGATAACAGCCCTTAACTGAAGCCCTTAACTTCAAAATCAGCCTCCTTGAAGCTTTGGTTCACTTCAATGTAATACAGCAATTACTGAGTACTTATGAGCAATTACACCACCCTTATGATAGAAAGTGAAGAAGAACTAAAGAGCCTCTTGATGAAAGTGAAAGAGGAGAGTGAAAAAGTTGGCTTAAAGCTCAACACTCAGAAAATTAAGATCATGGCCTCTGGTCTCATCACTTCAAGGCAAATAGATGGGGAAGCAGTGGAAACAGTGGCTGACTTTATTTTTCTGGGCTCCAAAATCACTGCAGATGGTGATTGCAGCCGTGAAATTAAAAGACGCTTACTCCTTGGAGGGAAAGTTATGACCAACTTAGACAGCATATTAAAAAGCAGAGACATTACTTTGTCAACAAAGGTACTTCTAGTCTAGGCTATGGTTTTTCCAGTAGTCATGTATGGATGTGAGAGTTGGACTATAAAGAATGCTGAGTGACGAAGAATTGATGCTTTTGAACTGTGGTGTTGGAGAAGACTCTTGAGAATCCCTTGGACTGCAAGGAGATCCAACCAGTCCATCCTAAAGGAGATCAGTCCTGGGTGTTCATTGGAAGGACTGATGCTGAAGCTGAAACTCCAATACTTTGGCCACCTCATGTGAAGAGTTGACTCATTTGAAAAGACCCTGATGCTGGGAAAGATTGAGGGCAGGAGGAGAATGGGATGACAGAGGGTGAGATGGTTGGATGGCATCACCGACTCAGTGGACATGAGTTTGGGTAAGCTCTGGGAGTTGGTGATGGCTAGGAAGGCCTGGTGTGCTGCAGTTCACGGGGTCGCAAAGAGTCGGATACGACTGAGTGACTGAATTGAACTGAACTGAATTTACTGAGTACTTACTATATCTCAAGGGCTCTGCTTGGCACTGGGTTATAAAAATGAGTAAGGAAGACACAGTTTATACTTAGTGATTACGGAAAGTGATGGTTAGGATTTTTTAGGATAAATAATAGAAACCCCCTCAAAGCACCTCAAACAAAAAAATAACTTATTGAAAAGATCCAGTGATTGGTCTAACATCATGTAAGGCGAATGAATACTGGTATTCAAACCATGTCACAGAAATTCACCTCTTTAAATCTCTGAGCTCTTCTTTTTTCTCTGTTGTGCTCTGTCAAAGGGATGGAAAATGTGATCCTTGTTTGCTTCTGTCTTATGTGTGCCTTGGTGGGATTCTCAGGGAAATGAAAGTGCCCTTTGCCTGATGACACTAGCAAAAATCCAGTGGAAGCTCTGATCAGGTTAGGGTCATGTGACACCCCAAATAGGAGCTGGATATTGCTTAGAGTGGGGGAAGCTTACTACTTAGCCCTGCCTGCCTGAAATGGAATAGATTTCCCACAGGAAAAAGGCTTTCATTACTAGAAGACACAATGAAAGGACAGTGTGCTTGTAGTGAAAACTGTGTCTATCTATTAATACCACAGTACACTATGGTGAAGGATATGACCCAACTTCAATGTTTGATAAAAGCCACCCTGCTTCTTAATCCCTATCACAAACATGCTCACATGTTTGCACACACATACACAGCACACACTTTGCCTCTTTCCTAGTTTTCTTGTATCTAACCCAACAAACATGGCCTTCCTTGAGTATTCCTGGGGCAAGATATCTAGACCCCTCTTGGTCACCAACCTGTGGCCACTCTCTCGTTTGTCAACATAAGTCGCTATCCATTTTCACAATTACCCATATATGGTCCAACTAGGCTAGATGTCCATGGTATTTTCACATTTATCTGAATTCTTCTGTGATTTTTCACCTACAATTAAATAGTGATTTAAATCACTGAGTAAATATTGTTGATTTAGACTGTGTATTGCAAACTAGTTGTTGGTGAATTATATCTTTCATTAGGCATTTATGTTTATGCCAAATATTAAAATAGTTTGCTTTGCAATATTTTAATGTGGGTAATTCCAAATAAAATTCTGAATTTCCACAAGACATTTACTCTATGAGAGAAGAATCCTTATTTGTCAGTCTACCTTTAGTGCTTGAAACATAAAGGCAACTCAGTAACTTTTAAATTGAGTTTCATGAGATTATTTGGAAGGTGTAGTCTATGTATCACATGAGCTGTTTAGTCTAATGTATCATTAGAAAATATGATACGTCTTTTATCTTCATTCATGTCAGTTATAAAAATGTTGAGTGGGATGGGATTGTTGATGGAGCCTTGGAGCAACCTTCAAGATTCATTAGCATAAATTCTATGGTTTGATTACTCATCCATGCTGCGGAGCCTCTTGTCTGATATTTATTTCACTTAATAGTTACATCTTTTTCACAAGGTTATTAGGAAACATTTGGCAAGTATTTTATGGCAATTCTATTTAACATGGTTTCTAATAGTCAGACTAATAACACCATTACAAAAAAGAATGATGTTAATACAGCAGGAGATATTTCCTTTGTGAAGTGATGGGACCAGATGCCATCATCTTAGTTTTATGAATGTTGAGTTTTAAGCCAGCTTTTTCACTCTCCTCTTTCACCTTCATCAAGAGGCTCTTTATATCAACAAAAAACACTAAGTTCAACAACAGCAACATCTTTTCTAGAGTCCATTTTGACTCTTGGTTATCATTTCCCAGGCTCCTCTGTCCATGGAATTCTCCAGGCAAGAATACTGGAGTGGGTGGTGGTGGTGGTTTAGTCGCTAAGTCGTGTCCGACTCTTGCGACCCCATGGACTGCAGCCTGTCAGGCGCCTCTGTCCCTGGGGTGCTCCAGGCAAGAATACTGGAGTGGGTTGCCATTTCCTTCTCCAGGGGATCTTCCTGACTCAGGAATTGAACTTGGGTCTCCTGCATTGCAGGCAGATTCTTTACCAACTGAGCTACAAGGGAAGCCCACTGGAGTGGGTAGTCACTCCCTTCTTCAGGCCTTCCTTTCTTTTTTTTTAATTTTATTTTATTTATTTTTTTTTTCCAGTGGGTTTTGTCATACATTGATATGAATCAGCCATGGATTTACATGTATTCCCCATCCCGATCCCCCCTCCCACCTCCCTCTCCACCCGATTCCTCTGGGTCTTCCCAGTGCACCAGGCCCGAGCACTTGTCTCATGCATCCCACCTGGGCTGGTGATCTGTTTCACCATAGATAGTATACATGCTGTTCTTTTGAAATATCCCACCCTCACATTCTCCCACAGAGTTCAAAAGTCTATTCTGTATTTCTGTGTCTCTTTTTCTGTTTTGCATATAGGGTTATCGTTATCACCTTTCTAAATTCCATATATATGTGTTAGTATGCTGTAATGTTCTTTATCTTTCTGGCTTACTTCACTCTGTATAATGGGCTCCAGCTTCATCCATCTCATTAGGACTGGTTCAAATGAATTCTTTTTAATGGCTGAGTAATATTCCATGGTGTATATGTACCACAGCTTCCTTATCCATTCATCTGCTGATGGGCATCTAGGTTGCTTCCATGTCCTGGCTATTATAAACAGTGCTGCTATGAACATTGGGGTGCACGTGTCTCTTTCAGATCTGGTTTCCTCAGTGTGTATGCCCAGAAGTGGGATTGCTGGGTCATATGGCAGTTCTATTTCCAGTTTTTTAAGAAATCTCCACACTGTTTTCCATGCGGCTGTACTAGTTTGCATTCCCACCAACAGTGTAAGAGGGTTCCCTTTTCTCCACACCCTCTCCAGCATTTATTGCTTGTAGACTTTTGGATAGCAGCCATCCTGACTGGCGTGTAATGGTACCTCATTGTGGTTTTGATTTGCATTTCTCTAATAATGAGTGATGTGGAGCATCTTTTCATGTGTTTGTTAGCCATATGTATGTCTTCTTTGGAGAAATGTCTGTTTAGTTCTTTGGCCCATTTTTTGATTGGGTCATTTATTTTTCTGGAATTGAGCTTCAGGAGTTGCTTGTATATTTTTGAGATTAATCCTTTGTCTGTTGCTTCATTTGCTATTATTTTCTCCCAATCTGACGGCTGTCTTTTCACCTTGCTTATAGTTTCCTTTGTAGTGCAAAAGCTTTTAAGTTTCATTAGGTCCCATTTGTTTAGTTTTGCTTTTATTTCCAATATTCTGGGAGGTGGGTCATAGAGGATCTTGCTGTGATTTATGTCAGAGAGTGTTTTGCCTATGTTCTCCTCTAGGAGTTTTATAGTTTCTGGTCTTACATTTAGATCTTTAATCCATTTTGAGTTTATTTTTGTGTATGGTGTTAGAAAGTGTTCTAGTTTCATTCTTTTACAAGTGGTTGACCAGTTTTCCCAGCACCACTTGTTAAAGAGGTTGTCTTTTTTCCATTGTATATCCTTGCCTCCTTTGTCAAAGATAAGGTGTCCATAGGTTCGTGGATTTATCTCTGGGCTTTCTATTCTGTTCCATTGATCTATATTTCTGTCTTTGTGCCAGTACCATACTGTCTTGATGACTGTGGCTTTGTAGTAGAGTGTGAAGTCAGGCAGGTTGATTCCTCCAGTTCCATTCTTCTTTCTCAAGATTATTTTGGCTATTCGAGGTTTTTTGTATTTCCATACAAATTGTGAAATTCTTTGGTCTAGTTCTGTGAAAAATACCGTTGGTAGCTTGATAGGGATTGCATTGAATCTATAGACTGCTTTGGGTAGAATAGCCATTTTGACAATATTGATTCTTCCAGTCCATGAACACGGTATGTTTCTCCATCTGTTTGTGTCCTCTTTGATTTCTTTCATCAGTGTTTTATAGTTTTCTATGTATAGGTCCTTTGTTTCTTTAGGTAGATATACTCCTAAGTATTTTATTCTTTTTGTTGCAATGGTGAATGGTATTGTTTCCTTAATTTCTCTTTCTGTTTTTTCATTGTTAGTATATAGGAATGCAAGGGATTTCTGTGTGTTAATTTTATATCCTGCAACTTTACTATATTCGTTGATTAGCTGTCTACAAGAGACCCACCTCAAAACAAGAGACACATACAGACTAAAAGTGAAGGGCTGGAAAAAAATATTTCATGCAAACGGAGACCAAAAGAAAGCAGGAGTCGCAATACTCATATCAGATAAAATAGACTTTCTAATAAAGGATGTGAAAAGAGACAAAGAAGGACACTACATAATGATCAAAGGATCAATCAAAGAAGAAGATATAACAATTATAAATATATATGCACCCAACATAGGAGCACCGCAATATGTACGGCAAACGCTAACGAGTATGAAAGAGGAAATTAATAGTAACACAATAATAGTGGGAGACTTTAATACCCCACTCACACCTATGGACAGATCAACTAAACAGAAAATTAACAAGGAAACACAAACCTTAAATGACACAATGGACCAGCTAGACCTAATTGATATCTATAGGACATTTCACCCCAAAACAATCAACTTCACCTTTTTCTCAAGTGCACACGGAACCTTCTCCAGAATAGATCACATCCTGGGCCATAAATCTGGTCTTGGAAAATTCAAAAAAATTGAAATCATTCCAGTCATCTTTTCTGACCACAGTGCAGTAAGATTAGATCTCAATTACAGGAAAAAAATTGTTAAAACTTCAAACATATGGAGGCTAAATAACACACTTCTGAATAACCAACAAATCATAGAAGAAATAAAAAAAGAAATCAAAATATGTATAGAAATGAATGAAAATGAAAACACAACAACCCAAAACCTATGGGACACTGTAAAAGCAGTGCTAAGGGGAAGGTTCATAGCATTACAGGCTTACATCAAGAAACAAGAAAAAAACCAAATAAATAACCTAACTCTACACCTAAAGCAATTAGAGAAGGAAGAAATGAAGAACCCCAGAGTTAGCAGAAGGAAAGAAATCTTAAAAATCAGGGCAGAAATAAATGCAAAACAAACTAAAGAGACCATAGCAAAAATCAACAAAGCTAAAAGCTGGTTTTTTGAAAAAATAAACAAAATTGACAAACCATTAGCAAGACTCATTAAGAAACAAAGAGAGAAAAACCAAATTAACAAAATTAGAAATGAAAATGGAGAGATCACAACAGACAACACTGAAATACAAAGGATCATAAGAGACTACTACCAGCAGCTCTATGCCAATAAAATGGACAACTTGGATGAAATGGACAAATTCTTAGAAAAGTATAACTTTCCAAAACTGAACCAGGAAGAAACAGAAGATCTTAACAGACCCATCACAAGCAAGGAAATCGAAACTGTCATCAAAAATCTTCCAGCAAACAAAAGCCCAGGACCAGATGGCTTCACAGCTGAATTCTACCAAAAATTTAGAGAGGAGCTAACACCTATCTTACTCAAACTCTTCCAGAAAATTGCAGATGAAGGTAAGCTTCCAAACTCATTCTATGAGGCCACCATCACCCTAATTCCAAAAGCAGACAAAGATGCCACAAAAAAAGAAAACTACAGGCCAATATCACTGATGAACATAGATGCAAAAATCCTTAACAAAATTCTAGCAAACAGAATCCAACAACATATTAAAAAAATCATACACCATGACCAAGTGGGCTTTATCCCAGGAATGCAAGGATTCTTTAATATCCGCAAATCAATCAATGTAATACACCACATTAACAAATTGAAAGATAAAAACCATATGATTATCTCAATAGATGCAGAGAAAGCCTTTGACAAAATTCAACACTCATTTATGATTAAAACTCTCCAAAAAGCAGGAATAGAAGGAACATACCTCAACATAATAAAAGCTATATATGACAAACCCACAGCAAGCATCACCCTCAATGGTGAAAAATTGAAGGCATTTCCCCTGAAATCAGGAACAAGACAAGGGTGCCCACTCTCACCACTACTATTCAACATAGTGTTGGAAGTTCTGGCCACAGCAATCAGAGCAGAAAAAGAAGTAAAAGGAATCCAGATAGGAAAAGAAGAAGTAAAACTCTCACTGTTTGCAGATGACATGATCCTCTATATAGAAAACCCTAAAGGCCTTCCTTTCTATATGACTATAAATGGCCTATTTTATTGTTGTTGTTTGTTGTTCAGTCACCAAGTTGTGTCTGACTTTTTGCAACCCCACAGACTGCAGCACGCCAGGCTTCCGTGTCCTTCACAGTCTCCTGGAATTCACTCAAGCTCACGTCCATGAGTTGGTGATGCCATCCAACCATCTCATTCTCTGCCGCCCACTTCTCCCTGTGCCTTCGGTCGTTCCCAGCGTCAGGGTCTTTTCCAATGAGCTGACTCTTCGCATCAGATGGCCAAAATACAGGAGCTTCAGCTTTAGCATCAGTCCTTCCAATGAATATTCAGGGTTGATTTCCTTTAGGATGGACTGGTTGGGTCTCCTTGTAGCCCAAGGGACTCTCAAGAGTCTTTTCTAACACCACAATTTGAAAGCATCAGTTCTTCAGCACTCAGCCTTCTTTATGGCCCAACTCTCACATCCATACATGACTACTGGAAAAGCCATAGCTTTGACTATATGGATCTTTGCAAAGTAATACCTCTGCTTTTTAATACACAGTTTACGTTTGTGATAGCTTTCCTTCCAAAGAGCAAGTGTATTTTAATTTCAGGGTTGCTGTCGTGGTCCACAGTGATTTTGGACCTTAAGAAAATAAAGTCTGTCACCATTTCCATTGTTTCCCCATCTATTTGCCATGAAGTGATGGGACCTGATGCCGTGTCTCATTAGTTTTCTGAGTGTTGAGTTTTAAGCCAGCTTATTCACACACCTCTTTCACCCTCATCAAGAGGCTCTTTAGTTTCTCTTCACTAAAGAGGTTCTTTAGTTCCATCTGTATATCTGAGGTTGTTGATGTTTCCTTATTGATTCCAGTTCGTGATTCATCAAGACTGGCATTTCAGATGATATACTCTGCATGTAAGTTAAATAAACAGGGTGACAATATATAGCCTTGTCGTATCCCTTTCCCAGTTTTGAACCAGTCATTCCACCTAAGTTTCTAATTGTTGTTTTTTGACTCAGATACAGTTTTCTCAGGAAACAGGTAAGGTGGTCTGGTATTCCTATCTCTTTAAGAACTTTCCACAGTTCGTTGTGATCCACACAGTCAAAGGCTTTAGCGTAGTCAATGAAACAGAAGTAGATGTTTTTCTGGAATTCCCTTGCTTTCTCTATGCTGGTGATTTGATATCTGATTCCTCTGCCTTTTCTAAACCCACCTTGTATATCTGGAAGGTCTCGGTTCACATACTGTTGAAGCCTAGTGTGGAGGATTTTGAGCATAACCTTACTGGTGTGTGAAACAAGCACAATTGTACAGTACAGTTTTTGGCACTGACCTTATTTGGGATTGGAATGAAAAGTAACCTTTTCCAATACTGTGGCCACTGCTGAATTTTCCAAGTTTGCTGACATACTGAGTGCAACACTTTAACAGCATCACCTTTTAGGATTTGAAGTAGCTCAGCTGAAATTCCATCACCTCCACTAGCTTTCTTTGTGGTAATGCTTCCTAAGGCCCACTTGACTTCACACTCCAGAATGTCTGGCTCTAGATGAGTGCCACACCATCGTGGTTATCCTGGTCTTTAATACTTTTTTGTGTAGCTCTTCTGTGTAGTCTTGGCACCTCTTCTGCTTCTGTTAGATCCTAACCATTTCTGTCCTTTATCATGCCCATCCTTGCATGAAATAGTCCGTTAATATCTCCAATTTCCTTGAAGAGATCTCTAGTCTTTCCCACTCTATTGTTTTCCTCTACTTTGCATTGTTCATTTAGGAAGGCCTTATTATCTCTCCCTACTATTCTTTGGAATTCTTCATTCAGTTCAAAAATTTTAAGCAGAAATGACGTGTTTATCAACAACAAATTCTAGAGGCCCACCAGCAGTAAGGATCTCTTCTATGGTCTGACACTCCTAGGACATGAAAGGTCGATTGCAGTGACTGTCTGTGGTCAGCAGAGGGCAGTGTGGAGAGGAGTGGACCACAGAGGTCTTCAGAATGGTGAAGCTGAGTCTGCAGCTCCCATCTGACAGTCATCTTCTAAGCTATAATGGTGGCAGAGAGATGCTATAATTGCTACAAAAAATTATGTCTGTGAGACTCTCCTTGTCAGAGATAGAGGAACTACCCAAGACATAAGGTAAGGGAAGTATGCTTGTATTTGAGGGTAAAGGGATAACAGTAATAATAATGAATGATATTTATCGATTAGCTACCCACTGGAGAAGGCAATGGCAACCCACTCCAGTATTCTTGCCTGGAAAATCCCATGGATGGAGGAGCCTGGTGGGCTGCAGTCCATGGGGTCACTAAGAGTCGGACATGACTGAGCGACTTCACTTTCACTTTTCACTTTCCACTTTCATTAATTGGAGAAGGAAATGGCAACCCACTCCCGTGTTCTTGCCTGGAGAATCCCAGGGACGGGGGAACCTGGTGGGCTGCCGTCTATGGGGTCGCACAGAGTCGGACACGACTGAAGTGACTTAGCAGCAGCAGCAGCAGCAGCTACCCACTGGCTCAGACAGTAAAGTATCCACCTGCAATGCAGAAGACTGAGGTTTGATCCCTGGGTAAGGAGGATCCCCCGAAGAAGGGAATGGCTACCCACTGCAGTATTCTTGCCTGGAGTAGTCCATGGACAGAGGAGCTTGGTGGGCTATGGTCCATGGGGTCACAAAGAGTCAGACACGACTGAGCACTCCACTCCACTCCATTATTTGCCAAACACTGAACTAAATACCAAAGTTTTTTGCTCAATAAATCTTTACAACAAATGTGAGGGCAGAACTTGTATTCTCATTTTATAGATGAAGAAGCTGAGTTTTAGGAAGGTTGAAAAATGTAGCCAAGATCATACAGATACCATATGAAGGTGGGCGATTGGTCTCATGGCTGAGCCTGTGCTATTTCCACAGTGTCTTGTCACTTCACAAGAGGGAGCAAAAATTCTTTTTCCAGTAGTCCATGTGAAAGAGCAAGGAACAACAGAGATTCAGAATGCAGCCAAGATGTAGCCTCTGGCACTTTTAGCCTGGCTGTCCCTGCCAGTTGACTAGCCTGAAGATATTAAGCTGTGGGTCTTCTGTCGATGAGGTCTATAATGTTTTCTTTTTGTGACTACATTTGCTGAATTCCAGTCTTTGGCATCTCTCTCATCCCCTTCTGTGCCTCAGAGACATGAAGAGTCTGTGCTGTGTGTCACACTATAGGGCAGGGATTTCAGCTGGGCGTAACAGTGCCCGTGGGCTCGCATACAATTTCACTTTGTCTGGAGCTTTGTCTTCACTTGACTTGAGTATCCCGTCTTACACTGTGATCCCTTTGAAGTGGAGAGATTGTGTGTGTTTCTGTGAATATCTAATATAGTAGCTTGTAGAAACACATGATTAATTAATGTTTATTGAATGAGCAAGCTGTGACTATTCTTCATGAAGAAGAGGAAGGCAAGTTAGGTTTGAGTATTATGCTTAATTCTATCCCCTCAGAATTACTCAACCTGAGTACTGGATCGAGCCATTTCTTGACCGTTGAACTCTTCAATACTCCCCTCGATTGTCTCTAGAAATTTTAGCAGTTTCTGGATTCCAGCCTTCCTTGGTAACATAAAAAGCATTCAGTATGACTCATTTGGTTGGTGAGATGATTAAAAGAAACATTTTTAACTCAACATATACAAAGTAGGGGAATCTAAAGAGGGATTGCAGTAGCATCTCACCTACAAAATGGACCATTTGGAATGCTTTTTATGTTTTTCCCTTATGACCAGTTTCCCCTTGCAAACAAAGCAACTATTAATGGACTCTAGCCCTAAAGGGTGATTCATCTCATGAAACAAGAAAACAGGTCTGTTACTCTTTCTGGAACACTTCAGAGTACCCTGGGGAAGTTTAATTTAGTCCATGTTGTAGGTGGGGATCCTTCTGCCTCTTCTGACTGTAATTTGGTCAACAATCGATTTGTGTTTCCTTATCAAGTGAAAGTTGCTCAGTTGTGTCCGACCCCATGGACTATATAGTCCATAGAATTCTCCAGGCCAGAATACTGGAGTGGGTAGCCTTTCTCTTTTCCAGGGGATCTTCACAACCCAGGGTTTGAACCCAAGTCTCCGACATTGCAGGCGGATTCTTAACCAGCTGAGCCACAAGGGAAGCCCAAGATTACTGGAGTGGGTAGCCTATCCCTTCTCCAGTGGATCTTCCCGACCCAGGAATCACACTGGGTCTCCTGCATGGCAGGTGGATTCTTTACCAACTGAGCTATCAGGGAAGCCCTGTTTTCTTATAAAGTTTCCCTGTCTCTGTGTCCATCTCTAGTACAATTGTGAACTTGCTCCAATTGTTCAAGGGAATAATTGACATCAGAAATGACTTTGCCTCCACTTTTGATAAGAACCAGTTTTGGATGGCTTCAACAGCCCATGTCACAGAAGCAATGAAAACTGAAATGCCTAGTGACGTGTTGGCACCATTTATCTGGATGGTAAAGATTGCCAACATCTTACCAGAGAAGTCTTTCCTTGGGTGATTTCTGGAATCACAGTGTGATTATTACTTTTTCTGATGGCCACAGTGTGGCCCTGGGCAGGGGAAGAAGTGTCTAAGACCCAAAGGACCCAGGCAAGGAAATGTTATTGGACATTTGCTTACTTTGTACGGTATCTTTTATTACTGTACCCTTTCTGGTGAAATTTAATAAATTCCTATTTTTTCTGAGGCAGCATGGAGGCTGGATTGTTATTTTTAATTTAATTTTTAATTTTTGGCACTTAGGGTAGGTTCAGAATAAGAAATCAATAAATCAAATTTTACTTTATCAGTGGTTCTCAGTTCTGGTTGCTCTTCAGAATCACCTTGGGAGCTTTTAAGAAATACTGATGCCCAGACCAATTGCATCCAAGTCTTGGAGATGGGGCCTGGGAATCTGTCTTTTCTGTATCACTTCATGTGATTCTAAAGCAAAGGTAGGTTGAGAAGCACTGTGGTAAAATCAGAATTTAATTTTCTGTCCCCTGGTAGATGGCAGGGAAGTAAAGCACTGAGAATTAGACACCAGTCTCATCTCCTAGCCTGTGGAGCATTAATATTTAACCAGGTTACTACATGTTCTTAAGAGTTTCTGCTCTTAGCATCAGGAGAGTCTTAAAAATGGAATCTAATGGCATTCCTAGGAAGGATCACATCCTGTTCACTCTTACCTGTGCTTGTCCTGGCTTCTTTTGGGTCCACTGATGTAAATGCACATGAGGATATTTCATCATAAATAATTTTTCCAAGTGAAACAAGCAGTCCTTTAAAAAAATGTATTACACAATGGAATATTACTCAGCTATAAAATGGAACACATTTGAGCCAGTTCTAATGAGGTGGATGAAACTGGAGCCTATTAAACAGAGTTAAGTAAGTCAGAAAGAAGAACACAAATACAGAACACAGATGCATATATATGGAATTTAGAAAGACAGTAATGATGAGCCTATATGCAAGGCAACAAGAAACAGATGTAAAGAGCAGACTTTTGGACTCTGTGGGAAAAGGTGAGGATGGAATGGTTTGAGAGAATAGCATTGAGACATGTCCATTACCATATGTAAAATAGATGACCTGTGCAAGTTCGAGGCATGAGGCCGGGCACTCAAAGCTGGTGCTCTGGGATAACCCAGAGGGGTGGGGTGGGGAGGGAGGTGGGAGGAGGGTTCAGGATGGGGACACATGTGCACCCGTGGCTGATTCATGTCGATGTATGGCTAAAACCACCACAATATTGTAAAGTATTATCCTTCAATTAAAATAAATAAATTAGTTAATTTTTTTAAAAAAGAAAACCATAAATGAACTTCTTGGACAACCTGCCCTTCCCCCCCAAAAAAACCCCCAAAAACATATTATTGGCAATAACTATAGATATTCTTCTGCCCTGTGTTCTCAAGGAAATTGGATATATTTAAGCTCTACACTCTATATACACATAAGTGAAATGCAAGAAACACAATATGTGAAATATATGTCAATGATGCATACTTACTGAGTGACTACAATGTCTTGCTCTATGGTTTAAAGAAATAAAATCTTTTATGCTGAAGTAGTACTCAGTTTAGAGGGAAGATGTGAAATGTAAATAAGTAGCATTAGCAAATTAAAGTGCAGACTGTTGAACAAAGTAAACATCTGGAAAGAAGGGAGGCCTGGAGTTGGTCAGAGAAGTCTTCATAGAAGAAGGGTATGGAGCTGAGCCTTGGAGGAAGATGAGATTTGGGTATATGGTACTAGGGTAGCATTTTTCCAGGTGGATAACAAGTCCAATGAAAATGAGAAATTAGTACTATTGTCATTATTATTAATATTTTGTTGAAGGTTAGGAAGCAAGAGAAGATCTGAAAAGTCCTTGCTTTCAGTAAGAGAAGTAGTTTATTTTTCATTTTCATTATTTACCATCTAAAAATGTATGTTCTATTCTGTTTTCTCTTTAAGATAACCATCCTAGTGACAGTTAAGCTTTGTTTCCTTTTTTTTAAAAATAAATAAAACCATCTTTCCCTGATGAATCATGACTCAGCACAATATTAAGTATTCAAGGTTAGGTATAGGAAGCTCCACAATGTGGAAAATGTAAATACAATTTCCCATCTTTTCTTGCTTAATTGCTTAGATAACAAGTCGCAGGCATTACTCAGAACCACAGAGGACGTGGGGAATCCTAAAATAGATTCTTTCGTCAGATCATAGTTTGCAATGGCGAAGGGCACGGCCTGGCAGCCTGGCTGATCACTAATTTGTCCTAGTCGAGTCCAGTAATTTTCAGGTAAAAAAGACACCAAAGCACTATATAGTTCTGGGTCAAGGAGGGGAATCAATTCAACAAACAATTAAGAAGCACCTAGTTTAGCTTTGGGAGAAGGCAACGGCAGCCCACTCCAGTATTCTTGCCTGGAGAATGCCAGGGACGGGGGAGCCTGGTGGGCTGCCGTCTATGGGGTCGCACAGAGTCGGACACGACTGACATGACTTAGCAGCAGCAGCAGTTTAGCTTTGGCTGTGTTAATGAGGAGGCACCAACATCTAAGGCGCATTCGCTTCTCTCAGGGTATTAAGCTGTATGTGAAGAGATGGAGCTTAGTACAAAGAAGGAGAAATTTTGAGGAGGAATATATGAACCTAGGACCTAGGTCAGATATGCCTATCTCAAATCTGCATTTTAAGCTTGCAAGCTTAAAAACCTAAGAAAATTACTGATATTCTCAGCCCCAGCTTCATCTGCTCATCTGAAATATGGGGTTAAAATCGAGCTTGTTACAAAGATCAAAAGAGATAGTCTATGAAAATCCCTTAGTATGAGAGACATTAAGAATTTGTTTTCCTTCCCCTGTCAATCTTTTTCTTTCTTCTTCTTCTTTTTTTTTATTGTTATTTTTAAAGTATGCACAGCATGAAGCAGGGTACTCAAAGTTGGTGCTCTGGGAAGACCCAGAGGGATGGGCCGGGGAGGGAGGTAGGAGCGGGGTTCAGGATGGGGGACACATGTACACCCGTGGCTGATTCATGTCGATGTATGGCAAAACCCACAATATTGCAAATTAATTAACCTCCAATTAAAATAAATTAATTAATTAAAAAAATAAAATCACTACAATAACAAAGCAAAAAAAAGTATACACAGCAAAATTTACCATCTCACCAATTTTTTTAGATTGTTTTCTTAAATTTATTTATTTTAATTGGAGGATAATTACTTTATAATATTGTGGTGATTTTGCCATACATTGACATGAATCAGCCACGGGTGCACATGTGTCCCCCATCCTGAACCCTCCTCTTACCTCCCTCCCCAGCCCATCCCTCTGGATCATCCCAGAGCACCAATTTGAGTGCTTTGCTTCAGGCATTGAACTTGCATTGGTCATCTATTTTCCATCTTACCAATTTTTAAGTGTAGATTTCAGTGGCATTAATTACATTCACATGTAATTCACATATGGTAATTTTATTGCCATGTGTTACTATGATAATAAATTAATATAAATCATATGGTAATTTTAAACTTTTTCGGGAATTGATACACTGTTTTCAGGTGGCTGTGCAATTTTACATTCCCACCCAAAATGCATAAGAATTTCAATTTCTCCACATCCCTATCAAGACATTGTTTTCTGTTTATGAAAAGCTAGCAACAAAAGCAATCAGAGATGGGACCATCTCTAAGATGGGCCCAAGGACAGTTTAGGGTCTATATCTGAGATCCCTGCGTATCCCCCGAGTGCCCTTTTATGCTGGTCCTGGTGCTTCTTATCAAGAAGGGGGTGAATTTCTAAAGAAAGCAGACTAGGTTTGGGACTCATTGTCCTCAGTAGACTGAATAGCAGTGGCGGGGCCAATACACTCACATTAATGTGGCAAGAATCTCTGGGAGATGGAGATGCACTTGGGGAAACTCAAGTCAGACATGTATTTGGTGATGACTGGGCATGCTTCACACAGACAGTCCCCCTGTTAAGACTCCAATTCCTAGTATCTCTGAGTCATGTCCCACTCTTCAGGAAGCTTTCCTGTGAGAAAGAGAAGATCATTGTTTCCCTGGCAACCATGGGGCCTCAGAAATTCAGCAGTATACTGAATTCAGCAGACATTCAAGGAGATGTTTGTCCTTACTCAAAATTTTTATTTTAATGGGATAAAAGAAAAACATAGTAGAAGAGAGGTAAGAAATACTATAAATATAAGAGCACATTCTTTCTCCAAGAATTCTGTGACTGAGTGGAAGAGAGCATTAGAGATGAAAAGTCACCACCAGGTGAATTGTGCTGAGTAGTCAGTGAAAGAAGAAAGAATTACGAGGTCATTTAGAGTTGCATGCTCAAAGGAGACTTTCTGGAAGGAGGAGAGCTTTGAGCTGGTCCTGAGAAAAGAAGCATAATGTGAAGAGAATGGATTTTAGTTAAACAGAATTTAAGTCCTGGTTCTATCACTAGTTGTGTATTTTGAATACACTGCTTAACTTTCTGATTCCTAGTGACTTAAGTGTGGGACTAGATGCACCCTATCAGATAATAATAAATGGCAGCCATTATCTTTATGGTTGGGGAGGAGTTGAAAAGGCATTCTAAGTCTCAGTGAGTTTAACCACAGCACAGAGAAGATGCTAGAAGCAGGTGAATAGCACTGTCTCCTGGAGTTGAGGATTTGTGTTGGACGCAGTGAGAAATTGAGTGGATTCAGGCTCACCATTTGGGCCCATATGCATTTGTCCTTACCAAGGAATTTCTGACATTTTCATAGGCCTGTTGACTTCATCAGTTCTTACATGTTAGATCTGACTATCCTCAGAATCCTAAGTGCTTAGTTGCTTAGTCGTGTCTGACTCTTCACAACACTTTGGACTGTAGTCCACCAAGCTCCTCTGTCCATGGAATTCTTCAGGTGAGAATACTGTAGTGGGTTGCCATTTCCTCCTTCAGGGGATCTTCCCAACCCAGAGATCAAACCTGTGTCTCCTGCATTACAGGTGGATTCTTTACCCACTGAGCCATCAGGGAAGCCCAAGGAAGCTAATAATCCTAGGAAGTTAATAAAATTTTGTCCAGAACTAGAAAAACCATCTGGCACTTGTCCACACCATCATAAGGTAGTATATTGTTAATCCAGAGGTCATAGTGGTTACTAGATAGCAAATGGGTGTGACGTTTGGTCTGGCAGTCAGAAAGTTCACTGAAGAACCATCGAAAGCTTCCCTTTTTCAACATATCGGGCAGCTTACATGTATATGAATAATTACCAAAAGGCATCATTAATGTGGTAGTGAAGAGCCAAGTTAAACACTAGCGATGCAGTTCAAATCCTGAATTGTAGGGCAGAGACAACCAGTCAGCTGGACACTGGAGGTGTCATTCCTAAATGATTGATGAGGGCTGCTACAAGATAGCAGGCAGCTGAACTAAACTCCTAGGCTCAGGAAGAAAGCAAGGAACAGAATTTAGGAAAGTTATCACTTGTCAAATCTCTCTGCTTTTTGGAGAAGATTTCTCATTTCTTCTTCAAAATTTTATACTTTCACATTGGACTCAGTAAGTGTTTTATCTTCTTTGCACTTTTAAACAAAAAGAATAAATGTGACTCAATAAATATTAATACCATTCTAGGAATATGATTTAATTCTATTATTAAATTAATGTATTAAATTTTATTAATGCACATTAATATTAAAACACATTTTAATAAATGTGACTTGATTGGGAAGTCAGATTAATAATAACTATTATAATTTTACAAAAGAGTACATCAAAATTCAAGAATTCAAAAGACCTTACTGCAGGCCTGCAGCTATAAATAGTTGAAGTCCAAAGTGAATGCTCAGTTATTGACCTTGCTCAAAGGGTGATCCAGTGGGAAAAGCTCTACACAAGAAGACAGGAAATCTGAGTATTATTTCTAACATTACATTAATTAATGTTACTAAAGACAAGTTTTGTGTCTGGACAAAATATAGAATCTCTTCTAGAAAAGGCCAATAACATTTGCTTTTTTTTTTTTTTTTACCTCTTAAGAATCTTGGAAAGATTATGTTAGAAAATGGATGTGGAAATATTTCATAAGCTAAGAAGCATTATGCAAATACATGCAAATATAGACAATGTTAATTACTAAATTATTCACAGACTCTTATTTCATTAATACCCCTACTGCTTTCTACAGCTCTTTTGGGAATTTTACTGCCAGTTAGTGATGGCCAGGGCAATTGGGTGAGTTGGATCTGTCATTTGTTCGACTATGAAACTCGTACTGTGTCCTAGCCCTCAGACTCAACACCAAGAATGCAAAGGTGAATAATATGTGACCCTTGCCATCTGGGACCTTACAGTCTGGTTGAGGGAGATAATACTTAGACTAAGATATGTGTGATACAACTTCTAATTGAGACGTTTAAGTGACATTTAATGAATAGTGATTAAGAGCTAAGCACTATGCTCTTTCCTAGAGATATAAAAATTAATAAGACATAGTCTTTGTACTTGATGATCTCATAGTCTAATGGGAGACTCAGAGAAGTCAGCAAACAGGGATAAAAGCAAGCAGGGGGCCAAGTGGAGATGCACGAAATAAAGACTTCAAATTCAGGTAGAATATAAGTTCTAGATAATATGGATCAATTTTTCTATTTGAAAAATGGGGCTAAAATACTTTCTTAGCATGGTTGGGAATCTCTGCAGCTTTGGAATTTAAAAAAAATAGGTTGCTGTTAGAAATTAAATAAGCTATCTACTGAGGCTTTCAACACAAAATAAGGACTAAAAAACAGTGGTATATTTCAAACAGTGACCCATTTGAAAGTGGCAGTGTGTCTGAGGGACCCTGGGCACCAGAGTGCATTTTTGCTTATTGGTGGTTGATGGCGTTTCCTGACACCCCTCCACAGCACTGATGCGCCAGCACAGTGCAGTGTTAGGTTCCCAGTGGGCTGAACTCCCAGGCGTGTATTCGGATCAGAGAATAGGATGTTTTATTAATGGGGCTTCCCATTAATAAATGGTGGCTCAGTGGGTAAAGAACCTGCCTGCAATGCAGGAGACGCCAGAGATATGAGTTCAATTTCTGGGTTGCAAAGATCCCCTGGAGAAGGGCACGGCAAACCACTCCAGTATTCCTGCCTGGAGAATCCCATGGACAGAGGAGCCTGGCAGCTACAGTCCATAGGTCTCAAAGAGTAGGGAGTGACTGAACACAGGATTTTGTATATGGTCTTTCTGAATTTTAGATAAAACTCTGGAATCTCCTTTGATCTTGAAAGGAAGATTGCAGATCTCCCCATCTTTATCCTTGGAGAATCTTTGGGCAGCAAAATGGGGACAGACTATTGTTGCTCCAGAAGCTGGCTTTAGAAAGAACAATCTATTAACTGCAAAGGTCCCCAGAGAACTACTGGGAACAAGGCTCTTAGAAGCTTCGTTTTTTAAACAATTGCTGGATGCCTACAAACAGAAAAAGCTGCAATGTGTTCATGCTTCTTCAGCTTCTCAGCAGTATTCTGGAGGCTTCATTAAGTTCATTCTTAAGTAATATTGTTTGGTTTCTTTTTTGCTATTGTGAATCTTTTTTATTTCAGTTGTCAATTGCTGGGTTATAAGTTACCTTGATATTTAATGGCTCAAAACAACAATTTTGTTTCATTTTGTCTTGCATTTCTGTGGCTAGACTTGGTTCAGCTGGGTAATTCTTCCTTGGAGTTGCTCATGAGGTTGCAGCCAAATAATGGCCAAAACTGGAATTATTTGAAGGTTCACCTGGGCTAGATGAATCACTCACACGGCTGGCAGTTGATACTAATAGTTCAGCTAGGACTGTGATCACATGTGACTTTTTTCATCCTCCAATACAATCTAGAATAAATATGATGAGAATTGACATCATTGCCTTCTTTGTGATCTTGGGAGGAAAAGCATTCATTGTTTTGATCATTAGTAACAATATAGGTTTAAGATTTGTGTATGTGTTTTTCATCAGATTGAGGAACTTTTTCTCTTAGTTAGCTGAGAGCTTTTCTTATGAATGGATATTGAACTTTGTCAAAGCATTTTATTTGCATTGATCACAATTGCTATATGTTTTTTTTCTCCTTTACTCTGATAATTGTAAATTACATCGATTTTTGAATGCTAAGCCAGCATTGCATTTCTGGGATAAAATCCCTTTGGTCATTATATATTGAATACAATTTGCTAACATTTTGCTAAGGACTTTTGTATCCATGTTTATGAGAAATATTGAGATGGATTTAATTTTTTTATTCCTATTGTCTTTGCTTTTGTTCCCAATCAAAATAATACTCATAGAGTAAGTTAAGAAGTATTCCTTCCTTTTCTATTTTTTTAATATTCTGTATAAAATTGACATTATATTTTCCTTAAATGCTTAGCAAAATTTACAGGTGAAATCTGGAACTGATCTTTTTTTTTGTGTGTGTGAAAGGGTTTATAAGTATAAATTAATTTAAAACTGATATGGAACTACCATCATCTATTTCTTCTTGGATGAGCTTTAATAATCTGTGCTTTTCACAGATTTGTCCATATGATTTAGGTTATGAAATTTACTGGCATGAACTTGTTAAAAATATTCCCTTAATTTATTCTAATTTTCATAGGATCTGTTGTAATATCACACTTCTCATTTCTAGTATTGATAATTTTTCAATTATCTTAAAAAATAGCACTTTAATATCATAATTTGTATGTTATGTCAAAGTTTTAGGGGGTGTTTCAGAGTGAAATTTCTCTGAAGTCATTTCAAGAACTAACTCTGCGTAGGAGTCTCTTTCTGGTTGTGACAGATGTGTAGATGTTCCTTTCAGGGTCCCCTTTAAAAAAAAGACTCTTCACTTAGTTGTGGGGTGTGATCAGCTGATAGCTTCTGACTATAGGATTGACTGCAAGGAGATCAAACCAGTCAGTCCTAAAGGAAATCAGCCCTGAGGACTTGATTGGACTGATGTTGGAAGGACTGATGTTGAAGCTGAAGCTCCAATATTTTGGCCAGCTGATTCGAAGAGCCTACTCATTGGAAAAGACCCTGACGATGGGAAAGATTGCTGGCAACAGGAGAAGTGGGTGGCAGAGAATGAGATGGTTAGATAGCATCACTGACTCAATGTGCATGAATCTGAGCAAACTCTGGGTAATAGAGAAGGACAGGGAAGGCTGATGTGCTGCAGTCCATGAGATCACAAAGAGTCAGACATGACTTAGTCACTAAACAACAACAACATTAGCATTGTCAGGGTATGCCTCATTTCTAGCTATGGTCATGCTGTTCTCAGGCTGGATTCTGGCCAGTACAGTGGTTGCAATGCAGTGATACAAGGACCTGGCCATTTCTGTCCATTTCAAGATTTCTCTGATGGGCAGTTTTTGCTCTGGAGCCCCTTGTTGGGCTGGCAAAGCATCATTAGATTGGCATCTCCTTGGTAGCAGTCTCCTCTGTCTGATTCTGTTTCCTCCCTTTTCCTTTCAGATGCTGTTTGTCAAAAATCGTTTGCATTCTTAGCTCTGTATCAGGGCCTACTGCCTTGAGAACTTGCTATCGATGACACTGGCTATATAGAGTGTCAATAATCCCAGTGCATGGAGCAGGTATCAGGGTGCTGACAATCAGAAATGAAGTGTAGGGTCTCCGCTGGCGAGAGGAGTAGCACAGATAGACTTGGGGCCGTCACTGGTCTGACTGTACTCCAGGCTGTGTTGGATTTCACACAACCCTGGAGCAGTGTGGAGAGTTGAGCCTAGAAAGGCAGTTTGAGGTCAGCCTTGGGTACCACGCTGAATAGTGCGGGTTTTATTTTGTAAGCAGTTACTGCATGGAAAGAAGGGCATGCTTAATGGACTTTGTGGGATTATCTGGTTTGGGCCCACACTGGGATTTGTGCAGTAAATCTATCTAAGCAGAAAGCTAATTAATAAGCAGGTCTTTTGTATTTGAGTTTACCTTGGAAATTTGATTTTTAAATATAGGATTAAGTGGGAAGAGGAAGCGCATTTTGGGCTTTGAGGTCAGCTGAGCTAATACCCTTTGGTCCTCCTACACCCTGTCAGCTTCCTCCCCCGCACAAAACTCCCAGGTTCTTTGTGGATGACACACGGAGAATGCTGTCACCAGATGCATACTACATTCTAGGTGAGGCTCTCTCCTGAGTCCCTTCTGCTTCTTGACCTAAGGAATGTAGCTGACTAAATATCCAAAAGAAAACCTGAGATTACAATCGCCAGATTTAACAACAGCAACACACATTTCATGCAAAATATTTATAAACATACATATACACTATATATACAGTAAAATATATTCATTGTTTATCTGAAACTCAAATTGAACTAGATATTTGGCATTTTACCGGGCAATCCTGCTTGAGCCCTCTCTGCTCAGCTTTCACCTTAGGGGCCTGTGCTGTGCTGTGCTTAGTCACTCAGTCACGTCTGACTCTTTGGGACCCTTTGGACTGTAGCCCATCAGGCTCCTCTGTCCATGAGATTCTCCAGGCAAGAATACTGGAGTGGGTTGCCATGCCCTCCTCCAGGGGGTCTTCCCAACCTAAGGGTCGAACCCATGTCTGTTACATCTCCTGCACTGGCAGGCGGGGTAGAGGCCTAGGTCTAGTCTTAAAGAAAACCAGGTCTTAAAGCCTAACTTTTGGACTTCCTTCTGTTCCTAACTGATTCCCAGAGTTAGCACTGCTTCCCCATACCACTCAGCCCCCCGTCCCCAAAGGGCTCCACTGAAAGGTCTTCAGAAACCACTCCCCCCAACTCCAACTCCATACCACCTCTGCTCCGGCACTTCCCTCAGAGCAGAATGATAGCAGAGTGATTCAGAGCAGGGGGGCTGAGCTCCGCAGACCTGTACTTGTACCAAGTTCTCTCCCGTCCCTCTCTAATGATCCTAGATCATCAGTAAGTGAAGCAAACTCTCTGATCTTGCATTAACTCACCTGTCCATTAGTTTCAATGTAATATCCACCCAGATGTCCCCAAAGGGGTTAAATGTAATAGTACAACCCCTTGTACAGCCCTGGTGTCAGCGGTACTTAAGTTATGTGAGCTGCTTCTCCAGTTACCCTGCTTGCTTATCAGCCTCAGAACGTGGCCTCACGTATGGCACAAGCCTGGTGCCTCTTCATTGAATGAGTTAGTGAATGCATGTCTCTGGGGGTTTGCTGGGCCCTATTGAGGAAAATGGGTGAGGTCTGGAGAACTTGGGGGTCCAATAGGCTCAGAACATCCTGACTCAAGGGGTAGGCATGAGCACAGGGGCTGGAGAGGTCAGGAGGAATTAGGACAAGAAAGTGAAAAGTGAAGTCGCTCAGTTGTGTCTGACTCTTTGTGACCCCATGGACTGTAGCCTACCAGGTTCCTTCATCCATGGGATTTTCCAGGCAAGAATACTATAGTGGGTTGCCATTTCCTTCTCCAGGAGATCTTCCTGACCCAGGGATTGAACCTGGGTCTCCTGCATTGTAGGCAGTTTCTTTACCATCTGAGCCAGCAGGGAAGTCAAGAAGAGAAGGACAAGAAGAGAAGCGGTACTATACCTATGAAGTCTACCGAGTGGCTAGGAGGGCCTGGATAGAAGAACTGGTATGGAAGAAAGTGCAGGAACTAGCAGCGGTGATGGTCAACGAGAAGCCAGGGCAGCTGTGGCCTCTAAAAGCACCCAAAAGGATCTGCCATAATTAAAATATTGAATCATTTTGTATATTTGAAACTAATATAATATTATATGTCAATTGTATCTTAATAAAAATGAGTTATTTAAAGAGGATCTGCCATAGTCTCTTAAGTCAGTACAATCAAGTGACCCATCTACTCACAGGTTTTTAAAGGGCCATCTCTGGCCCCATAGCCTCCCCCAGGGTAAATTGTCCCTGCATAGGTCAATCACATAATTTGTTATCTAAACAGGACACTTACGAGAGTGAAAGGGGCACTGCCAATAGTGACGCTGAGATATTAGACTTAGACTGGTGCTCTCATGGGCTGCCTGGGAAGTATGGTCACC
Organism: Cervus elaphus; assembly: GCF_910594005.1. Lineage (NCBI taxonomy): Eukaryota > Metazoa > Chordata > Mammalia > Artiodactyla > Cervidae > Cervus > Cervus elaphus. The sequence continues at coordinate 25,047,410 of NC_057825.1, read as the reverse complement.
CTGTCTCTGGCAGGGTTATCTCTTTTTTTGCAGAGGAAAAAGGCTTTATTGTCCTTTTCAAAGAACAATTGAGACTTGAATGTTAATTTCTCAGACCCTCCCTTATGTAGTGAAGTACAGAGATTTCCAGAAGCAGGAAAGAGCTGTGGTGGACTGCCCAGGCACTTGGCTGGAAGAGGCTACTGGCTAGAGAACATAGGTCTCTAATGATGTTTGCTATCATCCTCCTCAAGCGTTTAGCAGCTATTGAGAGATTTCCCTGTGTATTGCAACTGCAAGAAATTATGAAATGCAGTTGTGTATGAAATAAGAGAAGATAGCATTTACCAGATCTTTTAGCTCTAGTTAATCAGTTTCATTATCTGTAAGTCAGAGGCTCATACCATTTTTCATATCTGTATCCTCAGTGCCTAGCACAGAACCAGAAACACATCAGTAACTACTTCTTAACTGGATGAGTAAATTAAGAAATATAAAAATTATCATGTGAAAAATAAGGAAATAATAAAGTACTCTCTGGATAGTTTATTCATTCAACCAGTATTTTTGGCATACCTCTCTGTTGTTACACTTTCTTTTAGGCTCTGATGATACTATCCTCATGGCTCTCAGTAGACTTGAAATTGTCTGGGATTTTAAGAATAATTTCATTTCCAATGTAGTAACACCAGGTAATTTGTATGGGTGGGAAAAGACAAGCCTGGGCTGGACTAAAGCAGACTTTATGATACTCCTGACTTGGGTTTTATGAATGACAAAGGAGGAAAAAGCAAAGAAGACTTGAATGTTAATTTCTCAGACCCTCCCTTACATAGTGAGGTACAGATGCAAGGTAATCTGAGATGAAAGGTAATATAAGGTATCTCAGAGGTGTGTAGGACTCTAAAGTGAGATCTGAGTGCATGCTGGTAAGTTGAGAATTTGGATTAGGAAAGTTGGCTGGGGCAAGACTTTTAATGCCAGAAAAATCTGTGTTAGTTTGTTAGGATTGCAGTAACAAAATATCACAGACTAGGTGGCTTAAACAACAGAAATTTAATTTCTCAGTTCTGAAGCCTGAAAGTTTAAGATCAAGGTGTCAGTGGGTTTGATTCCTTCTGAGGCTTCTCTCCTTGACTTGCAGATGGCCGCTTTCCTGCTGTGTCCTCACATGGTCTTTCCCATGTGCAACTGCACCCCTGTGTGTCCAAATCTCTTCTTATAAGAACAGTCAGGTTGTATTAGGGCCCACCCTAATTATCTCATTTTAATTTAATCACCTCTTTAAAGGCCTTATCTCCTCATATTTTGAGGCACATCTGGAAGTTATGGCTTCAACATATGAATTTTGGGAAAGTATAACTGAGATCAAAACAATGTGGTAAGTCAGAGAAACCTATCAGGAATTCTTGAGCAGGGAATGAGAATATAAAAGTGAAATAAGTGTGGTTACCTCTATAAGTCCTGTTAGTAGGAAGAGGGGGGACTACGTTAAATTAAAATTTCTAAGTTAGTAAAAATTTGACTGCTGAATGCCAACGTGGGCTATCATTATCTGCACAGTTATTAAAAAAGAAAAATTGCCCTCTTTGACTTACTGCTAATCATGGCAAACTCTGACCATTGCAAACTCTGATCATACGGTCATGGTTTAAACTGCCTTTGAAAATCAATGATTTTTGTCTTTTAGCCAGTGGTAGCTTAAATGAATGTCCTCCCCAAAGTCTCAGCTAATATTTGTTGTTTCAGATTTCAGCAAGGAAGCCTCGTGACTAGACAGAAACAGAGGAAACTACAAATTTGAGAGCACCCGTGGCATAACTTGGTATCTTGGTGGCATCATGGCATGTGCTGCTACTATTCCATTGTTGTCTTTGTCTGATGATGACTATTTAACTACATTCCACCAGCCAATTTCAAATATGGAATTAACTAGGCATTTCTGCAAATGACTGACTTTTATTAGATTTATTTCCTGTTTATTGGCATGGAGACTTACTTTTCATTCTAATTGAATGAAAACCCATATTGCCAAGTGGTACAAATAAAATGACCATATATTCTGTTCGTTAAAATAAACGTCTGTTTCAAGAACTTGTTTTAGCTACTGTGACTGATACTGAAGATGTAAAGATGATTAAGAAATGCCACCCCTTTCAGAAATTCCTGATATGGTTTGCTACTGACACCTGGAATTATTATGCCCTCAGTATCCAGCTTTATTCTAGCCTTCCCAAAGATCTTTGATAATGACTTCAATGTGTTACAATCTACAAATTTTTTATTCTCTATTTTAAAGTCTATTTTATTTTTGTGTATAAAAGTAGAAAATGACACTCCTTCTTTTTAAATGCCATTCATTAATCTTTTGAAATTTCAGAACAAATTTTGAGAATTAACATGTTCTCACCATCACTAGTGACTCAGATGGTAAAGAATCTCCCTGCGATGTGGGAGACCCAGGTTTGATTCCTGGGTCAGGAAGATGCCCTGGAGATGGGAATGGCAACCCACTCCAATATTCTGGCCTGGAGAATCCCATAGACAGAGGAGCCTGGTAGGCTACAGTCCATGGGGTCGCAAAGAGGTAGACACAGACTGAGCAATGAACACTTTCACTTTTCACCATCACTACTATTTGTTTATTTAATCTGTGCTATGACTGCATAATTACTTTCAACAGTTTAACTTTCTATTATTTATTTACGACTTGGTTTTAAATTACTGAGTTTAACATGAGTTTTACACCACTGTCTTAGATGCTTTTCGTTATAGACACTCCAAGAATTCCAATTTATGAAACTTTCCCCCCATTTCCAAGGTACTGCTTTCTTGAATTTTTGATGTATCTATTGCTAAAGCTAAAGTGTAGGTGAATGAGGAGAGGAAATTAGTATTTTGGTTAAACTGAATTTTGGAAATTTAGAGGTCAGACAGAATGAAGTTTGGTGCAGTTGGATATGAGTTTTTCTGGATAGTTTAAAAGGAATCAAGTTTGAAGACTGATCTGAAAAGAAGAAGAATCTGTACATTTATTTCTTAACACTTACCCACTTAACCGGTTGTGCTCACTTGATTTATTTGAACTTTAGCCTTTTTCTTTTGTCTTCTTGACAGTCATTAGTGTCCCAAGAAAAGGTGTAGAGAACTTACCTGATGCCCGTCAGGGAGTTGGGAATGACTGTTTTCACATATCTTGCACCTGATCAAGGCATGAAGTCTTAATATACAGACAATTACCATTCACAGTAGGACTACAAAAGAACTTCATTAATATATGTGCTAATTAATTTCCTTTGATGTGGTTATGGTCATTAACCAGGCCACAGTAAATAAATGTCAACCCTACTGGATCTCCGGTGGCCTGTCTCCACAGCAGCCTTGGCAGAACTGACAAGAAACTTGTGGTGTTCCGTGTACTTCTGGCCAGACTCCTTTTTGCCTCTCACTCCCATCCCAGCACTCACAGTCTTATCACCATCAAGATCACTCAGTATTGGTCTATCTACTGGCTACTCTCTAACTGAACCCCCCAAATCTCTGAGTTTGAACAGGGCAGTGTTTATGTCTCTCCCACATAGCAGTTAAATGCAGGTGGTTTCCTAAGTGGTGACTATGGGGTCCAGGCTGCTGCCGTCTGTGGTGTCCTCCTAGAGCAGGGACTTGGGGTCCTCTATTGGATGTTCTGGGCCTGTACTCTGGGTGGGGGGGGGGGGCAGAGAATGGAAGACTGGGAAGTTCATCTGGCTTCCTGGATGGAGTGCATGTTCATTTCCCACCGTTGCTGTAAAAATAACCATAAACTTAGTAACTTTTTATTTGTTCATTTGTAATTCTGGAAGTCAGAAGTCCTAAAATGGAAGCGTCAGGAGGTGAAAAATTCCAAGCCATGCTGTCTGAACTCACTTTAATGATCTCAAATGGGTTTAATGTTATAGCCAGTAATTCTACTGCATTTTCCTAGCCCAGTAATTCTCAACCGTTAGGAAGCATCAGAATCAGGCAGAGGGCTTTACATAGCACATATTGCTAAGTTTCTGATTCACTTAGTCTGGGTGGAGCTGGAGAATCTTCATTTCTAACAAGTTTCTTAGGTGATTCTGATGCTGTCGGTCTAATGACCACACATCAAGATCCACTACCATAGTCCATTCCTTCTTGCGTTTTTCTAATGATTTCACATCTCTAGCCTCATGTTTGGCTTCCTGGTGGCTCAGACAGTAAAGAATCTGCCTGCAATGCAGGAGACCAGAGTTCGATCCTGGGGTTGGGAAGATCCCCTGGAGAAGACAGTGCCTACCCACTCCAGTATTTTCGCCCAAGAATTCCATGGACAGAGGAGCCTGGTGGGCTATAGTTCACGGGGTTGCAAAGAGTTGGGCATGACTGAGCAACTAACACTTTCACTTTCACTAGCCTCTTATTACCAAACATCTCTTCCTTTAGCCACACTTTCAGCTGCTGGTGACCTTGAATTCTGCATCAGTGTTTCTCAAACTGTGAGTGGGAAAGGATTTTTCTTTTTTTTTAAATTTCTAGTCTGTTTTTTTTTTTAATTTCTAAAGTTTAAAAATTTTTGATCTGTTAACTTGTGAAATACTGTAAGCATTTATTTTGATGTGCAAAAAAAAAAAAAAAAAAGAAGAGATGAAAACACGGGCAGATCAAAAAAGGAAACACATTTTTAATATTAGATTTGATAGACATAAAAACACTCTGACAAACTGCCAAAATACTTTCTAAATACAAACTCTCAATTATGTCCAGTAGTCTACTGGCACTGCACTGCTCTATATCCGTGAAAATAGTGTAGTCAGAAGAGAAATTTCTCATACCCATCACCACATATTTACCCATGCACCCTTCCCAAATATTCCCCCTTGCTACATATAAACTACCAATGCTTTTATAAAGGATTAAACACTCTTGTCTATCTCATGCAATTGTTCTAGCAATTATTTTTCCTTTTTCTCAAATTCTTTTTGTTTTCTTTACTATTAATACATTCCCACCAGAAAAACAGCAACAAAGAATCAGCAATACACTTTTGCTGTTAAAACCATAGACCTTCTAGACGTCATTTCACTCCAGATAGTTCTTTTGCAACAAAACTCTTCAAGATAGCACTTAGCCATAAAAACCCCAGTGTTGGATGCTGTTGTGAGAACTACAGATCTTTCAGCTTACCTGGAATGCTTGTCCAGAATTAAACGACCTTGTGTTGCTAGTACACACCTGTGGGTAGACAGGGGTGAGCACTGTCTCAGACAGTGAGCACCGTCCCGGTCCTAAGGGATGAGACAATCTGTCTTCACGAATGTGTCTTTCCCTAACTCCCTCACCCAATTCCCTCACCCTCCCCCACCATCTAGCTGATTAAGGTTGAGGGGTATAGATCAGTCATTGTGGCCGCCTTCACCACACCATTATTGGAGATAGAAACTAAGCTTGTCCCAGCACCCAGACTTAATATCATCTGACCGCTCATCTCCCAAGAGACTCAGTTAGTTGCCATTTCCCACTAAGTTTTTTTGTTTTGTTTTTTTGCAACTTCTGCCTTAATTTGAGACAGTTTCTGTTAGTATTTCAAGTGTGATTTCATTAGACAATGTCAAGCACCTGATACAAATCAAGATCTATTGTAATTACCATTTTCTACTCTTCTGTTTTGTAATTCCCATATTAAAAGTAGTCATTTGTCTGGCGTGCTTTGTCTTTGCATACTCTTGATCTTCATTGTCGTCCAAACGTTTGTCTTCATGCATGCAGATTTTTCTTATTTTAAGTATAATTTGGCTAAGATGGTTGTTGCCCTTGTCTTGTGAAAATTTACGGAATTGTCATCTCCTATCCTGACATTTTCCTTCATTCTTATCCAGTTTTCCCCATTTTCTCAAGATGCTGTATTTTCTTTGAAGTACTTTAATGCAATTTACTCTAGCTTCTTCACATTATCTATTTGTTTGATAAAGGAATCACCTCTCTGCTGCCTTCTCTGCCTCACCAAGAAATACTTTATTTTTGCCTTCCCAGGATCCACTTCCATTTCTGAGTCTATACAACCTGACTCTGTGAGGATAGGTGTGCGTGTGTGTGTGATTTTCACATGCCATCCCCTCCAACTTTGCCTTCTGTAGAAATGGCAGTGGGAGAAGGTTGCAAAAAGTACTTCATAGACTGGAAGTCTCTATCATAATCTTGTTCTTTTTTTTTCCTGAAAATTTGTCAGCAGACATACAAGAGGGTCCCAGCACTCTGCTCTCCCTGACAGACAGTAAGGAGAGCAAAATCTCCCAGTCATGCTGGACAGGGAGGAATTTGCTTTTTTGAATACTGGCCTTGAACCTAACGCCTCAAGGATAAGTCTGAGATAACGGGCATAAGAGCTATTCATCAGCTTGCCTAAGTTGGGTACCCAACTTATTCTGATTTGCCTGGGCCTATCTGATTTTAACTCTGAAAGTCCTGTCTCTTGGGAGACCCTCAGTCCCAGGTAAACCTGGACATCTGGTTACCATACATCATTTAGAATCCTCTTGTTCCCTGTCGGATGATCAATGATCTCTCCTGGCTTTCAGGAATGTGCTTTCAGGAATGTATTTCTTCTTTGTCTAACTCAAGCTATACAGTCGTCCTTTTTGTTTGTGTATACCTAGAGGGTAGTGGGTGTGGAATGGTGAGAGAGAGGATCAGAGGTTGGGAAGCAAGGACGGACAAAATGTCTTCAAAATATGAATGGTATAAGGATATGGGGAGTTCTCTGTTCCCACCATCATTACAAATTTTGCATCAGGTCATTGCAAATCTTGCATGAGGGATTTGCTGTGTAATAAATCTGCGACAAGCCTCACTTATCATTTGCTATCAATGTTTATATGTGAAATTGCAAAATTCCTTTGGCCTGGGTGAAACAGGGCTGGATGGGAATCCCTTCTTCTCTCCCCATGTTCATCCAACTCAGAGAAGTTCTAGGAAGGAAACCTCTCCCTCTTTCTCTACTATTTAGTAGCTCTTCCCCAAGGGAGAGCTGGTGGCTACTCTGGTTGTCGAGAAGATAATGTTTATCAGGCCATATTTTAAATTGAGAGTTACTAAGATGTTGATGGTCTCCATCATGTTTCTCTCTTTCATTGCCCTCCTCCTGAATTTTTAAGGAGGCCAAGGACTATCTTCAATGCCTCTCTGCAGGGGGGAAGCTTCTCTGCTTGCAAGTAGATCAGCAAACAGACAAGAAACCTACTCTTAGAGAAATTCTCCTCTTGGGTGGATTCTAAACTCTATATAAAATGGTGCAGTGATTGTAGTATTAAGTTCACATTATATTTTCTAGTCCAGTTTTTGCCAGAGAGTACACACATTGAGGGGTTTCTCAGGTGGCACAGGGTAAAGAATCCACCTGCCAATGCAGGAGGTGCAAGAGATGTGGATTCAAGCCCTGGGTCGGGAAGATCCCCTGGAGTAGGAAATGGCAACCCACTCCAGGATTCTTGCCTGGAAAATTCCATGGAGAGAGGAGCCTGGCGGGCTACAGTCCATGGGGTCACAAAGAGTCAGACACGACTGAGCAACTGAGCACACGTGCATGCACACACACATGGACACACACATTGAGGTTGTTGGATGTTGAGGTCACTAATAGAATTGATCCTAGTTAAGCAGCAGTAGCAAAGGGGCAGGTACCCTTAGCTAGGAGAAAAGGACAGATCCTTGGATAAAGGTTTCTCTTGCTACATTTTATCATTCATTCAATTTAGAGGCAAACTGATTTACCATTAATCCATTTACCATCTCTATGGTTTTGTCTTTTCTAGAATGTTGTATGATCGGAATCATACAGTATGTAGCCTTGTCAAATCAGCTTCTTTCTCTTAGCAATAAGCTCTTAAGATTCATCTATGTCTTTTCATGACTTCGAAGATCCTTTATTTTTATCATTGAATAATATTTTATTATATGAATGTACCATATTTAGTTTTTCCATTTACCTACCTACCTCAGTTGCTTTTAGTTTTTGATTATCATGAATAAAACTACTATAAATATTTGCATACAAATTTTTGTGTGGACATAGATTTTCAAATCAGTTATGTAAATACATAGCAGCATGATTACTTGATAGTAAGACTGTTTAGTTTTATAAAAAACTGAAAAATTGTCTTTCGAAAGAGTTGTTTCATCTTGCAGTAAATGACAGTTTCTGTTGCTTTGCATCCTGGTCCAGGAGTTAATATTGTCAGCTATTTGGGTTTTGGCCATTCAAATAAGCATATAATACAATTCTTATGAAAGAAAAATGCGTATACAGCTGTCAGTTCCCCAATGAAGCTTTGTTTTACATGCTTTTTAAAATAAAGACTTAAAACTCTGTATCAGTCTGTCTAGCCATGAATACAAGCCAGGTTTGAGGAAGTCATTTCTAGGATTGGGCCAGGATCTCAATATAAACTGGAAAAATCCACCTTAGTTTATCCAGACTGGAGGTTAAAAACTCAAATGCTTACTGAAACCAGGAAGACATATTCTTCAATAAAGTAGGCCCTGTAGAAGACAATAACGGTGAATAGTGTGGCAAACTGGAAGAGGCATGTGTTGTTCAAATCTGGAGTAACTAATCTGTTCCAACCTCTTGTTGCCACAGGAAATCAGTCAGAGTGTGATCAAATCTTCTAATTTTCTAAGATACTTGGGAATCTGAATTTTATATAAAATCTCCTGCTTTTTAAATGGGAGGCTCTAATTAAAATCTTCTTGAAATACTCTTCAGGGGCAACAAACAGAGGTTCAAACCTCTAGGCTGTCACCACAGACTGAAATATTTACAAATAAAGAATAGCTGATCCTAGAAAACATTTTATTTATTATTATTTTTTTAATTGATTTTGTTTTGTATTTTTTTTCATTTATCTTTATTAGTTGGAGGCCAGTTACTTTACAATATTGTAGTGGTTTCTGTCATACATTGACATGAATCAGCCATGGATTTACATGTATTCCCCATCCCGATCCCCCCTCCCACCTCCCTCTCCACCCGATTCCTCTGGGTCTTCCCAGTGCACCAGCCCCCAGCACTTGTCTCATGCATCCCACCTGGGCTGGTGATCTGTTTCACCCTAAATAATATACATGTCTCCATGCTGTTCTCTCGAAACACCCCACCCTTGCCTTCTCCCACAGAGTCCAAAAGTCTGTTCTGTACATCTGTGTCTCTTTTTCTGTTTTGCATAAGGGTTATCATTACCATCTTTCTAAATTCCATATATATGTGTTAGTATACTGTAATGGTCTTTATCTTTCTGGTTTACTTCACTGTGCATAATGGGCTCCAGTTTCATCCATCTCATTAGAACTGATTCAAATGAATTCTTTTTAACAGCTGAGTAATATTCCATGGTGTATATATACCACAGCTTCCTTATCCATTCTAGAAAACATTTTAAAAGGATTTTCAATCTTTGAAGTTTCATGGTCTGAATTATATATTGAAAAAGTACTCCTGAAAATGTCTTGGAGAAATGCTATAGGCAAGAGATTGTGCTGCTTAAGCTGGAGTTTTAGCAGTACAACTTGGAATTGGACAATTTGTGGGAAATTTGACAAGTAGATGCATTTGGTGATGGATTGGATAGAGATAGGTTAAAGGAGGAATATGGATCAAAATTCATTATACATGAGGAACAAGAGAAACTTTTATTTAAGTGGAGGAAAGAACAGGTATGTGGTATTATAATCTCCATTTTATAAATAAGGAAACAGATTTTGAGAGATTAGGGAACTTGCCAAAAATCACACAGGAAAAAAAAAGTCAGACCAGGGCTTCCAATTCTTAATTCAGGATTACTATCTCTACCTCATGATCCCTAATGTGTTTTCATTGTTTTTACTTGAAGTAAATGATAGAAGGAGTTGCTGAATGATTTTGTTTAGGTGTAGCCCTTGGTAAAAAAGGTAGTGCCCTAGTGATCTCTGATGGTTTCTAAACTTTCTGGAAATGGAATGAAGAATCACAAATACTTACCCACAGCCAAGGTTACGAAAGGAAATTATATTGATGGAGTGAAGAATTACAGGTGAAGAATGGAGTGAAGAATTACAAACCTACTCTTATGCTGTGAAAGAAAGGAAAGGTAGTGAAAAAAGTGGTAAGAAAATAATTACATGCGGTATTAAACTGCTAGTGCAAGACAACGGCAAGTCATGTTTTTATTTATCTGTTCTAATTAAGGTCTAAGAAGTTTGAGTGATTAACACTAAGTTTCTTCTGTGCTGTCTGGCTTCTACATTTCTAAGTTATAACCAGTTAATTGCTTCCATGAGCTTCCCTGGTGGTTCAGTGGTAAAGAATCCACCCACCAATGCAAGAAACAATCCCGGGTTCTGAAAGATCCCCTGGAGAAGGAAATGGCAACCCACTCCAGGGTTCTTGCCTGAAAAATTCCATGGACAGAGGAGTTAAGAAGATTCCAAGTTAAGCATCTTGGAAACCATGGTCTCTGTATCCGTACTTTCTTTGTATTTATTGTTGCCTGGGAGGGCTTACAAGTTCTACAGCAAATATGCTTGCTATTGATCAAACTACTGGGCAAGAATGTTTGGGTGAATGGATCCATATTGAGAGGCACAACATGAGCAAATCTAATTTGGCAGAGGCCATATGTAATGTGAAAGAGTGGGTTTTCTCACTCACTGGAGAGAAGGCTTGTAAACTGTGCATAGATACTGTACCATGGAGATGCTGCAATATTGCAGGATCTGTGAGGCGGGGAAGGAAAACCAACAGACACAAAACCCATGAAACTGTATACACAATCCATCTGCAACCTCGAAATGCCAAATATCTCTCTCAATGACTTTGGGCTACTTACTTATACTTGCATATTACTTGAAATCAGTAATATGGATAGACTCTACATAGACTCCATGGAAACAAGTTTTATCAGAAGGATGGTTAGAACTATCTGCATGTCAGCCTTTTTTTGAGACATAAACCAACTCACTGAAGACCTCCGAATGTGTTTTAAAAGTAGATAGGGAAGGATGAGAATATGCAAGCAGGCTGGAACGCTGAGTCATCTGTTTCCCTGGTTGTGATCAAGCTCATTGCTAGAGCTTCCCATTTCTTTTCTGGAGGTAAAGACTCTGAGAGAGTAGGCAGCAACCCTCTATAGTAACATTTCTTAGAGTTTGGGGGTCAGAATTTTAAGAAAAAAATCCTGACTTCAAGGATAAAGAGTAATGTTGAGAGATAAATCTGGGCTTCAACCCATTGTCCTGGACAAATGGAAAGATAAGAAACTTTCCCTGGGTATGAAGAGACCCAGTACGAAAATCATTACCATAGAGTGGAGGGCAGGAAGACATGTCTCCAGCATCCAGTAAGAAAATGAGGATGGAAGTTTTCTAATTGGTCAAAGGTGGACAAGTCATTATCTGGGTGGGAAAATTCCCATAATTCCTGACATATTTCATGTGGGAATGTTTGAAGAGAAGATTGGTCCAGAGAAGCCTGTACATGCTCAGAGGGAACCCAAACTTCCTGGAGATATTGCAAAAATATGGAGTGACAATCACATGGAGAAGGTTGTTTGAGCCAGTTTCATTAGAAATGGAAAGACAGGATACCTTAGTTGACATTTGAGTTATGCAGTGTGGATTGTCCACTTGGTTGTTATGCGTTAGCTTGTAAGTGGCTTGAACGGGGCCTTTCCAAGTGGTGCTAGTGGTAAAGAACCTTCCTACCAATGCAGGAGACATAAGAGACATGGGTTCGATCCCTGGGTCAGGAAGATCCCCTGGAGGAGGACATGGCAACCCACTCCAGTATTCTTGCCTGGAGAACCCCATGGACAGAGGAGCCTGCCGGGCTACCGTCCATAGGATCACAAAGAATCATACAGGACTGAAGCGACTGAGTACACACACAGCTTGAAGGGAGGCCAGGCAAGAAACCCCAGGAGTAGAGAGAACAACCCAGAATACCACAGTGTGCCACCATCAGGGTCTTAAGACCCTTAATCTCTCTCCTCGAGAAGCCATGTGCTGCTGTGGAGGCAGCTCAGGTGTTGCAGGGTCAGACAGACTTGAGTTAGAATCCTGTTCCTGCCAGGCTGGTTACGTAACCTAGTCTAGTATTTGAGCCTTATCATGGCAAGTACTTCATTATTGCTTATTGTTATCATCTCACTTTGCCTTGGAGGGTGCTCTGCACATAAGGAGTTCAGTGTGATTTTGTATTAATGACATGTTATAGCCTTGAATGAGATACGTTTATCTTTGAGTGTGCACTTGCTTTGGCTTGTCTCTGAAGTCTGATCAATGCATCATTATCCTCAGGGGTCCTGCCATTTCTTCACTCTCCTCTTAGGGCAATAAAAGGTAGTGGGTGAGAGTATAGCCTTGGGTGGTAGCCTACCTGGTTTTGGTTCCTAGGTCTTGCTTATAATTTGTCTGGTTTGGACAAGTATCTTAGCCTCTCTTTGTTTCATTTTCTTTATCTATAAAATGCAGACTATATCAATCCTGAGCAATCTGAAAGGATCAAATAGATATATGTGAAACGTTTAGAAGGGTAGTAAATGCTCAGTAAATTTTAGCTGTTATTACTATAGGTTTTCTTCATACACTATTCATCTAAGAGACGTACTTCCTTTGACATCAAAACAAAGGAGGGCCAGGGAGGGGATAGACAGGTATATTCCTCTGACCCTGAAAAGCTACCAGACTGGACTTCTCTGGTGGTCCAGTGGTTAAGAATATGCCTGCCAAAGCAGGGAATGTGGCTTGGATTCATGGTCTGGGAAAATCCCACATTCCAATGGAGTAACTAAGCCCGATACACCACAAGTACTAAGCCAGTGCTCTAGAGTCCATGAGCTGCAACTACTGAGCCTGTGAGCTGGAGCCATTGAAGCCTGTGTGCCTAGAGGCTGTGCTCTACAACAAGAGAAGCCGCTGCAACGAGAAGCCTGTGCATCACAATGAAAAGCAGCCCCTGCTTGCTGCAACTAGAGAAACCCTGAGCATGGCAATGAAGACCCAGCACAGCAAAAATAAATAGATAAAATTTTAAAAATGCTTAAAAAAAGTCTACTGAATGAATCTGAGCCTGCCTCCCACTGACAGAGCTGTGGAATACACTGAGTATGAGATCTGCTCAAGGTCTGATGGAAGCTAAACCAAATTGGCTCATGGGAAGCCACCGTGCTCCTATTATTGTTCTTGTACTAAGACTTTCCCATTGGCGAGGGTCAAGCTTAAGTGTGTTGTCATTCCCCAGCATGCAGTACAGTTCATAGAATGATCATTCATTTACTCATTCATTCATTCATTGAATATTTATTGAAAACACTGCCCTTACCTGGCAGCAAGTATGTAGGGGGTGAGTTTGAGAAGCCATACTAGAGGATGGGAGGGGTCAAGTGGGAAGGAACAGATTCTCACTGTTGTCCTTGTTCATACAGTGACAGTGAAGAGACTGGAGGTGGTTATAGGAAACACAGCATCCTGGACAACCCCCCTGCAGACTCATAGGAGAATTCTGGGCTGCTGAGTCTCTGCCTGGCTGGGGGTCAGGGGTGGGTCATTGATGATGTCGCTTGAGGCTTACCTCCTTCTCACACAGACCACTTTGTCTTCTGTTTTATTTAAGATTGGATATATGCCAAGAGGGGAAGCGAGGTTTAAGTAAAGCTCAGAATAGAAAGTGAGATCTATACTTGGCTGAAGGCCACTCTTGCTGCTCTTCCTTTGGGCTCTGCTCTCATTGGCTGGGCTTCCCGCCTGCCAGGGTGGCTTCAAGGTTACAGGCCTCAGTTCCAGCACTTGCTTACTCTCTGAATGTTCAGTAGAGGAATTGAGTGTGTGTTCTCCTTCCATTCCACTGCCACACATTTTGGTGTCCTGTAAGTTAATGATTTTGATGTTCTCCTCCTTTATTTTTAACTGTTTTTAAAAGTAGATTCTCTAAGGAAAAAGGAACAAAACAAAGAAACCAGTAATCCCATACCTGTATGTAGATTTTGCCAACTTTGTGATGAAGCACTCTCACACTCAATATTTTATTTATGCACACAACATCACTATAAGTCAGGTAGGGAATTTGCATCCATCCCATGGATCACTGCCATGTTCAGGCACTGTGCTGAATAGAAACATTCTTGTACCCCTGTGATTGCATTATATTCAGAGATGAAAGTCCAATAAATGGTAAAGTCATAACTGGAAATCATATTTCATGCTTTCTACCCAGTTTTCTGACTACTACTCCAAGTGTTTACTAGAATTTTGTTAAAAGGAAGAGAGATGAATGCACACCCTCACTGGACCCATTGATTTAACAAGTGGTGGCTCAGTTGGTAAAGAATCTGCCTGCAGTGTGGGAGATTCATGGGTTCGATCCATGGGTTGGGAAGGTCCCCTGGAGAAGGAAATGGCTACCCATTTTAGTATTCTTGCTTGGAAAACCCCATGGACAGAAGTGCCTGGCAGGCTACCGTCTATGCGGTTCAAAAAGAGTCAGACACGATTGAGCGACTAACGTGCTTTAACAAGCTTTAAGAAAATAGCACCCTGAGGAGGTGTAGTCAGTCTTAGAAAATGTTTCTGTCACCTCCCAACTTAAGTACATCCCTTTCAAATTCTCTACTTATGTTACAGTACCAATGGTGGAACTTTTGCTTCTCCTGCCTGAGGATAATCCATCCTAACATGTTTCTCAGCTTATTTTTCTCTGAACTCCTCATTGTCTCTTAATATTGATTCTTCTATATATAGAAAGAGATATTGATTATCTCCTCTCTCCCTCCTCTATATACAATAACATCCTCTCTACACAGCTATTATCATCTGCACTTTTAATTGAAGTATAGTTGGTCTACAATTTTGTTTTAGTTTGTGCTGTATAGCAAAGTAAATCAGTTTTATATATATATATATATATATATATATATATATATATATATATATATATATATATTCTTTGTCAGATTGTTTTCCATTATAAGTTATTATAAGATATTGAATGTGGTTCCCTGTGCTATATAGTAGGACCTTATTGTTTATCTATTTTATACATAGTAATGTGTATCTGTTGATCCCAAACTCCAAATTTATCCTCTCCCCCTTCCCCTTTGGTAACCATAAGTTTATTTTCTGTGTCTGTGAGTCTGTTTCTGTTTTGTAAATAAGTATAAGTGATACGTGATATTTGTCTTTTTCTGTTTGACTTGCTTCACTTACTATGATACTCACAAAGCTCATCCACGCTGCAGCAAATGGCATTATTTCAACCTTTTTGTGACCAAGTAATAGTCCGTTTGGGCTTCCCCAGTGGCTCAGTGGTAAGGAATCTGCTTGTAATGCAGGAGACCTGGGTTCGATCCCTGGATTGGGAAGGCATAGCAACCCACTCCAGTACTCTTTCCTGGAGAATCCCATGGACTGAGGAGCCTCGTGGGCTATAATCCACAGGGTCACAAAGAGTCAGACATGACTGAAGAGACTGAGCCTGCAATATTCCTTATACCACATCCCTACAGATCATTTGTCTTCACATCTCCATACAGTGCTTCATGCATGGTTATTAAGTTAATATATAGTTAGTAGTAAATGGCAGCTATGTGCCAGGTGCTATTTTTATAACCATGCATTCAGCCATATTTCAATATCTTGATCTTTAACAACAGGGTGAGCATGTATTGGGGTACTCATGAAAGTTCAAAAAGAAATATCAGCTGGATAATATAATAAAGCCAACATTTTTGTGACTGTTTTTGTTCATAGAAGCTGAAAATTTATGTGTTAGCAGTGAGAAACTTTCATGGTCTTTGTTATGAGAATAACATAGAGTCTAGTTAATCACCAAATGGAAGGTTCCTAATTTCACACCCTTTGCACTGCTTTCCAGATTTTTAGTTTGAATATTCATAAGCCCATTAAGATGAATTATGTTGGAATGAGAACTGTCACTGTGTGACCCAGGATTATCAGAACCTTTAGACCAGAAAATAACTTGAAAATTTTGGGTAAGCTTTGGGTATCATACTCTCCCATTATTTGGGAGAAAATAAGAGATCTGAGGAAATTGCCTATTTATAAAGAACCATGTAGTTGTGAACTCCTTGTACTGTAAATTCAAAAAGCAGTTCATAAAACCTGCACCCCACTGAGAACTGAAGAATGTCAGATAATGGATTTTAGATGGTCTCTCATTCATTTTTATCAACTTGGAAATAGGAAAACTGAAGCACAGATTTATGAAGTTATTTGCCAGATAGAGCGCAAATGATAGAATTGATCCTCAATGTTCAGCGTTACTCCATGAAGAGAGACTGGACCTTCAGACTAGATGCTCACACTCTGTCCTTCCATGGCAAGTGTCACACTGAATTCTAATGACTCATTTGCTTTCTAGTCTTCTCTTTAATAAATGGCCTCCGAAAGTAGACCTGTGTGTGATTTTTATCTGTACCCCAGGTATTTAGCACAATAAAGAGATCATTGCTGAGCACATGTACGTGGCATGATAGGTACTATATTGGATGCTTAGTGTACAAGGTGCTAAAATAGACCCTCAAGCCCACAATATGTCATTTAATTAATTCCAAATATATTTTTTGAACACTTATCATAGGGCAAGCATTAGGTTAGGAGCTGGATGTTCAGTGGTGAGCAAACCAGAAATGGTTTCTACCTACAGGGAACTTAAGATGTGGTAAGAGAGAGACGGTAAATAAACACTAATAAAAAGAGAATTCTAACTAATAATACCTTCTTAGAAAGGAAAATGAAAATCACTCAGTCATGTCTGACTATTTGTAACCCCATAGGCTATACAGTTCATGGAATTCTCCAGGCCAAAATACTGGAGTGGGTAGCCTTTCCCTTCTCCAGGGGATCTTCCCAACCCAGGGATCAAACCCAGGTCTCCCTCATTGCAGGCGGATTCTTTACCAGCTGAGCCACCAGGGAAGCCCAAGAATACTGGAGTGGGTAGTCTCTCCCTTCTCCAGTGGACCTTCCCAACCCAGGAATTGAACCAGGGTTTCCTGCATTACAGGTGGATTCTTTATCAGCTGAGCTACCAGGGACGCCCTCTAAGAAAGGAAAGAGCATCATATAAAGTTACGAGAGAGAAGATAGCAGCGTGGAGGACACGTGCTGTGCTTTGGGGCTTCAGGACAGGCTTCTTTCTGAGGAAAGGATGCTTGAGCTGAGACCTGAGTGATGAGGAAGACATGATCAGGTGTCATGAGAGGAACATCCCAGGAGGCTGTAACAATATGTGTGGTGGCCCTGAAACAGGAATATGATGTGAAGGAGTGATCTGCTTAAACTCATTGACTGCAAAGGAGTGGGTGGGGGCAAGGTGAAGTGGGAAGTGTGAGCAGGGGTCAGATCTTGATGGGAATGATAGGGATTTGGATTTTATTTTAAATGTAATCCAATTTTTAAAAATAGTCTTATTTGAGAGCAGCTTTGATTTTGAGAATTATTGGGATGATAGTATGGTGTTTCCATATATATCACATCCAGCTTCCCTATTATTAACATCTTACATTTATATAGTACATTTGTCACAACTTTAAAGAATCAATATGGATACTTTATTATTAACTAAAGTTCATATTTTATTGATTTACCCAGTTCTCCTCTAGTGATCTTTTTTGGTTTCATTATCCTATTCAGGATACTACATTACGTTGAGTCTCCGTAGGCTCCTCTTTGTTGTGACAGTTTATCGGACCTGTGTCAGATTTATATTTATATCCAATTATCTAGCACAGGATGCTAGGGTTCCATGGGTTTGTCAAGTATAGGAACACAGGCACTAATGTCTCTCTCATCTCTATCTTTACCTCTATCATCTCCACCCTACATCTATACACAACATTAAAATTGTCCTGCATATCTGTTCTTCATTAAATTGAGGCACTCTTAAGGGTAATCCTAGACATAGATACAGAGCCACTTCTCTGTAGAGCTTATTTTTACCAGCTGCCAATGGCTGCCTTTAAGAGTCCCTCTTTAGAAACTTTCACTTATGTAAGTTTCATAAGACACATAAATAATAGTTTTTGAATTTTAGAAGAGCTCTATTTAGTTTCTGCCTGAGTTCCAGGAGTACTTTGGGTTCCATGACAAGCATATCATTTCAATCCCCCTGGCATCTTGCTTTGGGTGGTATCTTTGTTTCTACATGCCTACCATTTCCTATTCACTCCCTGTGTTCTCTTTATTAGCAAGAGCAGAGGACGAGTGGAGCCAACACCTCCTTTACCTTTGAACTATGATGAGTGACTACTTTTCAATATGCCTGGTTCTAGAAAACTAAGAAAGTGAAAGTAAAAGTCGCTCAGTCGTGTCCGACTCTTTGTGACCCCATGGACACAGTCCATGGAATTCTCCAGGCAAGAATCCTGGAGTGGATAGCTGTTCCCTCCTCCAGGGCATCTTCCCAACCCAGGGATCGAAGCCAGGTCTCCTGCATTGCAGGCAGATTCTCCTCCAGCTGAGCCATGAGGGAAGCCCAGAAAACTAATAACTTTCTACTATATTCCTGTTAAGAAGGAGATAGCGACCCTCGAGCAACATTGCCCCTTCCTCCCACATGACTCGCTCTAGCTTCTCAGCCATGTTGGCCAGAGAGGACAGTGCAGATAGATCACTTATTGCTTTTTCAAGTCCTGCTTTACTTTCCACACCAAAAGGCTTAGGTTTTCCAAGCAACAAATTTTCCTTCGAAGGAGTCAATGCTGTTTGCCCAAATATATTTTTTGTTCACTCAAATTTTAATTATAAAAATAGCCCCCCTTTGTTTCCTTCACCTCCAAATTCCTTAAAAAGGCTTTTCTTCATACCATGAAGAATAAGTGATTGTGAGCTTTGTGAGGGCAAGGCAGGATAGGGCCTTTTAATCATCCATGCACCTGTTGAATTGCTAGAAACTGTAATCTGGGATTTGGTTTCCTAAAGAAAAATGAAAAGAGAAAGTAGCAGGAAATGTGCATTTTCCAGCAGCAGGCACATTGACAGCAACAGAGTGACAACTGATAATTTTAATTTTACATATGTCTTCTGACACAAATTAACAGAGTAAACACAAGTATGCATAGGACCGGTTAGTTCAGGGCTGATCTTATCACATGCTTTCGAGACTTCAGGGCAGATAAAAAGAACCATATTATATTCCTAATAAAAATCCTTAGTTGGTAGGAAAAAGCTAAATCATGAATAAGGAAAGGAGATGGAACAATGGATATATGAGGGAAGATGATTCTATCTCAGAGGAGGTAGTCAGTTCAAGGACGCTTGGGGAACAACGAGAAGGCTAGATTGATTGGGACAGAGCAGATGAAATGAAGAAAGAGATAAGAGAAGCAGTCTCAGTGTTACCTAGGATGCCTACTCAACTAGGGACTTAACCACCTTGGGAGGATTTTAAATAAATAAATAAAGATTTTTTTTTTAAGTATTGAGCAGAGAATTCAGATGATCTCACATAAAAGCATCACCCTTGCTGCTGTGTGGGGTTTGGACTGTCAGAGAACAAATGGGGAAGGACAGAGACAGGTAAACTATTATACCAATCCAGGCAACTGGTGATGTTAGTTTGATTTGGATGACAAAAGTGGTCCACTTGTGGATATTATCTAAAGGTACAGTAATCAAATATTGAACTATTTAAGGAATATGAAAGGAAGCTATGATGTCAAGGGTGATTTCACTGGTTTCAGTCATAGAGACCTACAGAGTATAATTGCCATTTATAAAAATAGGGACTCCTGGAGACTCCCAGGTTGGAGCAGGTGACATGCAAGCTATGGTCTTGGATATTTTGAGATATATATTAGGTGTTCATTTTAGAGAGACTATATTAATTTGATAGGGATGCTGTAGCAAAGTACCCCAAAATGTGTGGTTTAATTGACAGAAATTTAATGTCTCACAGTTGCAAAGGCCAGATGTCCACAACTTCAGGGTCAGCTGGTTTACTGGCTGTGAGGGAAGGATCTGTTCCAGGTCTTTCTCCTTGACTTACAGATGGCTGTCTTCTCCGCATGTCTCTCTTATATTTTCTTCCTCAACATACATCTGCATTCAAACTTCCTTTTCTTATAATCACACTGGATTAAGAGCCTCCCTACTAACTTCTTTTTAACGTGATGACCTCTATGAAGACCTTAATCTCCAAATAAGGTCACATTCTGAGGTAATGGGGATGAAAGACTTAGAGACATGGATGTTGGGATGGATGCATACAGCCTATAACAGATATCAAGCCCAGGGAAAAGCTTGGAGATGAAATGTGTACTTGCTGTTTAATGCACATTTGTTGTTATTCGGTTGCCAAGTTGTGTCTAACTCTTTGTGACCCCATGGACTGCAGCACACCAGGCCTGCCTGTCTCTCACCATCTCGTGGAGTTTGCCCACGTTCATGTCCATTGAATCGGTGATGCCACATAATGCACATAAATAATATACAAAGCCATGGAACTGCATGAGGACACTGTCATAAATGGAGACAGAGATGTTTTCAGACGCTTTAACTATGAGAGGTGAGTTCCAGAAAAATGTCTACTTCCGCTTTATTGACTATGCCAAAGCCTTTGACTGTGTGGATCACAACAAACTCTGGAAAATTCTTAGAGATGGGAATACCAGACCACCTGACCTGTCTCCTGAGAAATCTGTATGCAGGTTAAGAAGCAACAGTTAGAGCTGGACGTGTAACAACAGACTGCTTCCAAATCAGGAAAGGAATATGTCAAGGCTGTATATTGTCACCTTGCTTATTTAACTTACATACACAGCACATCATGAGAAATGCTGGACTGGATGAAGCAGAAGCTGGAATCAAGATTGCCAGGAGAAAGATCAATAACCTTAGATATGCAGATGACACCACCCTCATGGCAGAAACTTAAGAAGAATTAAAGAGACTCTTGATGAAAGGCAAGAGGAGAGTGAAAAAGTTGGCTAAAATTCAACATGCAGAAAACTAAGATCATGGCATCTGGTCCCATCACTTCATGGCAAATAGATGAGGAAACAATGGAAACAGTGACAGACTTTATTTTTTTGGGCTCCAAAATCACTGCAGATGGTGACTGCAGCCATGAAATTAAAAACACTTGCTTCTTGGAAGAAAAGTTATGACCAACCTAGACAACATATTAAAAGGCAGAGGCATTGCTTTGCCAATAAAGGTCTGTCTAGTCAGTTATGGTTTTTCCAGTGGTCATGTATGGATGTGAGAGTTGTACTATAAATAAAGAAAACTGAACACCAAAGATTTGATGCTTTTGAACTGTGGTGTTGGAGAAGACTTGAACCCTTGGACTGCAAGGAGATCCAACCAGTCCATCCTAAAGGAAATCAGTCCTGAATATTCATTGGAAGGATTGATGCTGAAGCTGAAACTCCAATACTTTGGCCACCTGGTGCAAAGAACTGACTTGTTGGAAAAGACACTGGTACTGGGAAAGATTGAGGGCAGGAGGAGAAGGGGACGACACAGAATGAGATGGTTGGATGGCATCACTGACTCAATGGACTTGAGTTTGAACAAACTCTGGGAGTTGGTGATAGACAGGGAAGCCTGGCGTGCTGCAGTCCACGGGGTTGCAAAGAATCGGACACGACTGAACAACTGAACTAAACTGAACTGACCTGATCATCACTCAGACTCATTCTGAGTCTTCAGTTACATACATTTTCAAAATTATAATTCTGCCTAAATTCTGAGTTTGTGACTTTCTGGGACATTCAGGGTTCAATTCAATGGGCCTTGCTTTCAGAGAAGAAGGGCACATTGTAGGATAGTTAAGATCAAAGCAGAAACTTTGTATAGAGAGGGTGAAAGTTCTGATGGACTCTGATGCCAGTAGCTGTTATTTTCTTTAAAATGTTCACTTCCGGAAAGTATTTAGCATTGTCCTCGAGGAACTTTAAGTATATTAAGGGGCACTGTCTTGACTGAATGTTAGTTTGATAAAAATGGAAACAGGAGACCTATTTCAGGGAGTAGCTCCCACAATGTCCTGGACATGAACTAACAACCATAGGCATTTTCCTTCAGTCTTTTGTTAGTTAGTGATATACAACAGATCATTTTGCTTATTTTGAGCTTTCAGAGTGACTACAAATCATGGTTTGGCCATGTCTCTGGAAAGGGGGTCTTCATTAATCTGGTTGTTGAACATTTGCTGAGTACTCTTAGCAAATCGTGACTCTGGATAGGACACCACTCTGGCCTAAGGGGGAGAATGTGATGATGCTGCTTTCTGGGATGATTCTCCACACAGACAGCAAATTACAGAAGGAAAACCATGATGCAGAGGTGTGAATTCTCTTCCCAGCTCTGACTCCAATCTAGTGCTTGTCCAAGGACTAGTCACTTGCTCCTAGACTTAACCCAACAGAGCAGGTGTGGACTCGGTGACTTTTGAGATTTTTTCCTAGATGTAATGTTCTATAGTCTTATGACTTGAAACAATCTTTAATTTTTAAATGCTATCACTGTTTCCAAGGGGCATAGACTTGGCCTAGTTTTGTGACTTGACATCAGCCCTGGCATGACATTCTGGATTGGAAGAATAAGAATGTTCCTGTTAACGAAATAGCAAGAATGTTTCAAAAGCAAGTCCCCAACACCCCAAACCTTGCCTCCGGTGTAACTTTTTTGCTTTTGCTCTCCTACACCCACCTTTTGTCTGTGACTCATGTTCCATTAAAATGTGTTTAGTGATATTTGTGAGTGTTAGACTTCAAAGTGTTCAACTTTCCTGAGAAATGTATTTTAAAATGTTATCTTTTGATCGCACTTACAGATTGTTACTTAGGGCTGTTTTTGTCTTATTTGGGTCTAGTGAAGGGGACTTCTTGTCACTGTGCTCTCAGATCAACACTCTAAAGTGTGATTGTGTGCATAAGAGGCTGCCTTTGGTGTATACTTGTTCACTATGTAACTATAAGGCCCAGGAACCTCACCTTCAGCTAAGATGACACCTTACAATAGGCGCTCAGAATCTAAAGTTCTTGAGTTTTGGCTACCCACCCACAATACTGGGCACATTTCCTGTCCGATATTGTTCTGAATTATCCACAAAGGAAACATAGGATTATGTCCCTTCAATGGCACAGAAATTACCCAGCTGATAGCAAACACAGAGGTTGCCTCTTTCTCCAAATACTGAATTCCATTTTCTTCACCCGGAGTCTTCGTTGGCAGACTCTCTTCTCATGAGACTCTAACTTGTCATTTGCTCTTGAACTAATTAAATTAAAAATCTTAAAAGGCTAAAGCTAGACGTAAAGTTGAAGATAATTAGACTCATGAGAAAACATGGTTAGTGGTAAAGCAAGTTGTTCGAGGTCACACTGAGATGAGGAGTGCCAGGACTAGAACACATTTGCAATTCTCATGGAGCCCTAGGCATGAGGAGGAGGTGCAGTCCGGGCTGTATCCACACACCCTACATTGCCTCCCAGGGAGTCTAGGTTTTTTCCCCTAAATGAGACTCTTTATTTTTGATGAAATACAAAGTTCCCTTTACCTACAGGGGTGGGATGGGGGGTGGTGGGAGGGAGGTTCAGGAGGAAGGGGATATATGCGTTGTTATTGTTCAGTTGCTAAGTCATGTCCGACTCTTTGTGATCCCATGAACTGCAGCACACCAGGCTTCCCTGTCCTTCACCATCTTCCTGAGTTTGCTCAAACTCATGTCCATTGAGTTGATGATGCCATCCAACCATCTCATCCTCTGCCACCCCTTCTCCTGCCCTCAATCATTCCCAGCATCAGGCTCTTTTCCAATGAGTCGACTCTTCACGTCAGGTGGCCAAAGTGTATACTTATGGCTGATTCATGTTGTTGTATGGGAGAAACCACCACAACATTGTAAAGCAATTATCCTCCAATTAGAAATAATTTAAACAGTTAAAAAAATCTGGACTTTTGATGTACATTTATAAACTTTGAGAACTAACTGCTACTTTAATGGGACTGGCACATTATGAATTTGGGGATGAAGGGTTTTGTGTAGAAGTAGAGATATTTTTGTGCTTCTTTATTTTTTTGGAGGGATAAGGACCAGGCAACTTCTATAGATTATATGAAAGTGAAAGAGTGAAAGTGAAAGTTGCTTAGTCGTCTCCGACTCTTTGCAACCCCATGGACTATACAGCCCGTGGAATTTTCTAGGTCAGAATACTGGAATGGGTAGCCTTTCCCTTCTGCAGGGGATCTTCCCAACCCAGGGACTGAAACCCAGGTATCCTGCATTGCAGGCAGATTCTTTACTAGCTAAGGCACAAGGGAAGTCCAAGAATACTGGAGTGGGTAGTCTATCCCTTCTCCAGAGGATCTTCCCAACCCAGGAATTGAACCAGGGTATCTTGCATTGCAGGCCAATTCTTTACCAACTGAGTTATCAGGAAAGTCCACAGATTATGTAAGTTAGGTTATTTTCTAAAGGTAAGTGAAATCTAGTCATAAGTGGTGGGGGTGTAGATCTGCTTCATCCTCAAAACTCTGTGCCCATAGATCCTTCTCTCTAGGTGCCCACGTAACCATGGAGGATTAGGATCTATTTCAAGAGGATAAACCATAAAGGAGACCAACTTAAGCAGAACTCCTTTTCCTTTTTAAAGAATTTAGCTCAGAAGTCCATAAGAACCCTCCTCCCTTCTCTTCCACATTTCTGGATCATGAGACTCCACATCTTTCTGTGATTCCCTCCATTAAAGCACTTATCATGTGCTACAAATGTCTATTTATTTGCTTCCTCCCACCCAGCTTTTTGAAGTCAGGGACTAAGTCTCCTTTTTGTGCCCATACAGTATTTAGCAGAGTGCTTGAGACATCACACATATTGAAATAAATATTTCAATAAGTGAATAAATGAGCAAATATGCAGTTGTATATAGAAAACACTGGGCTAGTCAATAAGTCTGTTTGGGTTTTTTCAGATGATCTTATGGGAAAACCCAAATGAACTTTCCGGACAATCCAATGTTCTCCTGGGTCTTTTGAGAAGTAGCTGTCAAGACAGGATTAAGGGTGGAAATGCTTAATTATGGAAAACACTGAGAGGAAATAGAGAGGGAGCTGGGAAAAGTTGGAAGTGCATCAGACTTTTGGACATCTGACCTGGAGTGAAGGAGAAGAAAGAAATGGGGTGGGCTTGGTAGAAGCATCCTAATGTGTGGAGCAGCCTAAGGAAAGTGGGGTGTAAGGACATGGGAGAGTCCTCAAGCCAATCCTAGCCACCCAAGGAGTACTAAGTCTCCTTGGGACAAGCCTGTCTTGCTGTCTGCATAGCCTTGTGGGAAGTCAGGCAAAGGCTTCAGAGCATAGCAGCTGGGGAACCATTTATAATCGCTTTAACCGGAGGTCTGTGAGTGTCTTCCTAATAGTTGAGCCCCATACGGAGGATTTTTGCCTTGTTTCTGAGAGCTGCTTGGGGGGACAGAGGTTTTATGGGTTGCTGGAGAGCTTGACAGCGGTAAAGAAATGACTGAGCTCCCTGGACACTGATTCTGCTTGCTTTTCACTAGCTGAGGATGTGGCCTTACTGGTGCTATTTGTAAATATAAATGTAATGTGAAAGAGCACTGAATACTGTTGTAAGCTGCTCAGGGACAGAGATGTTTGCTTGTGTGTAAAAGGGCAGGAAGTGGCACGCTTGTCTTGTTCCTGATCTGGGAGGAAAGGCTTTCAGCTTTTACACCTCAACTTAATCAATAAATAAAATGAAAGGGCAAAGATGCAGCAAGACTGTGGCTTCTTTCTCAGTCCTGAGGGCACCTCACCTGCCACGAGAGGCAGGAGATCTGTTGCAGACACCAGGTCAAGGAAAGTGAAAGTGAAAGTCACTAAGTCGTGTCCTACTCTTTGTGACATCAGGGACTATACAGTTCATGGAATTCTCCAGGCCAGAATACTAGAGTGGGTAGCCTTTGCCTTCTCCAGGGAATCTTCCCAACCAAGTAATTGAACCCAGGTATCCCACATTGCAAGCAGATTCTTTACCAGCTGAGCCACAAAGGAGACCTAAGAATACTAGAGTGGGTAGCCTATCCCTTCTCCAGCGGATCTTCCTGACCCAGGAATCAAACCAGGGTCTCCTGCATTGCAAGCAGACTCTTTACCAACTGAGCTATCAGGGAAGCAGGTCAAAGAAAGGCTGCAGACAAGCAAACACCTGCTCTGTACAGTGCTATGGTGACCTTGCTTTGGTCCACACAGAGTTCCTGGCTAAGTAATGTGTGTGAGTGTGCCCAGTTGCTCAGTCGTGTCCCACTCTTTGTGACTCCATGGACTGTAGCCCACCAGGCTCCTCTGCCAATGGATAAGTAAACTGGGTAATAAAGCACATGCATGTTAGGAGGGCTCTTCCATCCACCCTTCCCACCTGAACGGTTGCCCTTCCTTTGGTGTAGTGTCTACTTTTTATGTTCATAGCATTCTGCTCACTCTTTCTGGTCCTTGTTTTCTTATCTTGTCTGACTTCTGCACATTTGATATGCAGGTCTGGTTTTATAGTTTAACCTCACGTGAGCTCAGTGCCTGGCACATAAAAGATAACCCTCAGTGACAAAAACCACTTAATCATTTGTGAACTCATTCTGTTTCCTTAACTCACACTTCTGCATTCTTTGTTTCACTCCAAATATTCATACATATAGGCATGGTTAATAGTGGTTCCGTCGCTAAGTCGTGTCTGACTCTGGGGACCCCATGGACTGGAGCCTGCCAGGCTCCTCTGTCCATGATATTTCATGACAGGTGTAACTGTAATGTTTTTCCTTCCCAGTAGTTCAGTGGATACAGTGAGCTCTCTCTATGATTTCAGGCTTTAGTTTCAGTCAGGTGCATTGAGTGCCCTAGCCTCTGAGAGACAGGGGAGGAGTAATCAGGACATGCTTGGTGAAGAGGCAGCATTTGAACTGGTCTTGCATGGGGAAGTATGACCTGGATGGGGCTTCCCAGGTGGTTCAGCGGTAAAGAATCCATGCACCAATTCAGGAGACATGGGTTTGATCCCTGGGTCAGGAAGATTCCCTGGAGAAGGAAATGGCAATCCACTCCAGCATTTTTGCCTGGAAAATCCCATGGACAGAGGAGCCTGATGGGGCTACAGTCCACGGGGTCACAAAGAGTGGGACACGACCGAGCTCTCACTCATGATCTGTATGCAAGATATGTTTGTCCCATGACTCAGAAGTGGTGGAGCTTGGATATTAATGCAGGTCTCACTGACTGAATTCCATGGTCTTTCAAGTATTGAAGTTTCTTCTCTTCTTTAGCCCCTTCTTAGATTTGCTCCTGAGGTTCAAGGCTGGCTTTTAACAGAAAAATTTCTTTTCAGGGCCAGCTTCTTGGGACAAGCAATACTTAACTGGCTTGTTGCCTCAGTGTAGCATTTAGCAATTCACTTAAAGTATCTTAAAGTAAGTAATAATAACCAAAAGTAACTGCCTGTGAACATTCTCAATTTCTCTGGGATCCTGAATTCTGGATTTTCTTCTATTCAGTAAGGGAAATGTATTGCCCCTTTATCTTCCCTTGTCTTCCTGAGTGTTTGTGCTGTCAGAATCTCTGCAGACCAGGACACTTTTCTAGAATGATCTTGTTTTATTTAACCTAAAAATGTGGTGGTGGTGGTTTAGTTGCTAAGTCATGTCCAACCCGTCGGGCTCCTCTGTCCATGGGATTCCCCCACGTAAGAATACTAGAGTGGGTTGTCATTTCCTTCTCCCAGGGATGGATCTTCCCAACCCAAGGATCAAACCTGCATCTCCTAGGTTGGCAGGTGGATTCTTTACTATTTGAGTCACCAGGGACTCTCCTCAACCCAAAATGTATTATGCTGGAAATCCTAGGAGGTTCAAAATTACTTAAGTCATTTCCCTTTCCTCGAAGAGCCTGTTTAGTTATAGGAACCAGACGCATACATGTTATGCTCAACATGTTATATGACAGGCGCTCTTCTAACCAGTCAAGGTAAGAGTGCCTCTAATTTCAGAAGGACCTAATAGCTAATGTTCTTACCATCTCAGTTTTATAGATTAGGAATCTGAGGTACAGAGATATTAAGTAACTTATCCAAGATCAGGTGGGTAGTAGAATAATAAAGCAGAATTTAAATCCCAGAAGATTGATCTCAGAGCCCACACTCTTAACCCTGTCCATGGCTCTGCTGCCTCCCCTTAAGCAAGGCCACCCTGCATTCCAAAGTGAGAGCATAATAATTACAGTCTAATTAATGGTGTTGAAAATCTGATTTAGATGAGTTCAGAAGGTGGAAAGCTAAAAAAAATAATAATCCTTCCCACCTACAAAGGTTGACACGATATATAGGATTTCAACTTATTATCTCTTCGTTAATCTATTCCCAAATGAGAGCTATTTGAGAATTCCACATAATACTTCAAACTTCCCACCTGGCTTTCTGAGAAAATATGTAGTGATTCAGAGGTCTGTCATGGGAAGAACCAGGAGTCCAGGCAACTTTAGTTGAGTTTGAAGCACCTTCAATTGTCTGAGTGTATGGCTTCACTCTGCCTTGAGTTCCTTCTTGGTAAAATAGACACAATACTGGGCTACAGAGAAAGCAATTGGATCTATACAGGAAGAAACATTAATATTCTTTAATAGAAAATCTTAGAGATATATAAAATATGTTACCAATACCCATACTTTCAATAGTTTGCCCTCTTTGAATCTGGTGTATGAATAGCTTTAAAAGCCTATTCAAAATTTCTGAGCTCAATTTGTGAATTTTAAAAATTCGACCTCCAAAATGTATCTACTCTGCTGACCCATTCTTCCTTTCCTATTGGTACCTTATGTTAAAAAACTGAAGTACAGCTACGCTATTTTCTCTTTATTCTTAACAGAAGTTTATTCTAAGCCAACCTAAATGTATAGATCAAAATTCACCTTCTGAGTCCTCATGTATATCAAATATGTCATCCTTCATATAAAATATTTCAAAGAATTTAGACCAAACTCTATGGCTCATAAGACCTTGTGTTTGATGATCTCCTACATAAGAAGTCTCCTTCAGCTCTATTGAACTTTTTCCCCGTCTGAAAATGGATCCCATGTGTTTCATTCCATTTCTAGTCCCTGAAATTATATTACTCCATCTAGGCCCATTTAAAACTGTAACTTTCTTCAGAAGATTTTTATCATCCTTCCAAATTAGCATGATCTTTCCCTCCTTTAGGCATGCATGCCACATTTCATGTTTTGCTGTTTGCCACTTTTTAATTTCCCTTGTGTTAGAGTAATTTGTAATGATCTCATCATCTAGATACTGCACTCCTGACCTCTTGTTCCTTTCTACTTTTTCCCACAGTACTTATCACAAATGAGTTGTCACCAGATTTCTGGTGAGATGCTCTCAATTTTCTTTTCTGAACTCTTTATGTTGACTTCTATTTGAGGGACAGTTTTAAGGCTTAAGATTGCCAGGATTTTTGCATCAAACAAGGGTTCAGATAGGAAACTCAAATTCCTCCTTTACTGTTGTAATCCAATAGAAAAAAAAAGCATCTATGAAACTAATAAGGTTCCATGGGATGTGAAAGACAAAAAAGACATTGCAAGAAAGCTTGGAGTAATAAAAAAAAAAGTGAGGACTTTCGGCCTAGAACTTGAAGGGTAAGGTCGTAATATTAATATTGGGTCACTGTCGCTTCTGAAGAAAGAATACCTGCTTTAGCTGCAGATGGTGTGAACAGTACATAGCAAAATGTTTGTGGATGAGTAACATAAGAGATATGGACATTATTAATATAATAATATACCCCTAAAGTCTATTAGGTAAACTCAGTGCTTGCTTTCTGGAGCAAAATTCTGTCTTTATTTAAAAAAAATCAACCATTTGAAGCCTGTACTCTTTTACTGATTTTGCTCAAGAAGAGAACTTTAAAATAGCCTTCCTCTTAGACTCGTTGTATGGCAGCTGTGCAGTTCCTTGGTCCATTTCTGGATTAAGCTGTAGATCATGTGGAAGTATTTTTTGAAAACCAGCTTGGGGGCAGCAATAAACTACACCTCATCATGCAGGCTTATAACTATGACTTTTTTTCTCCTATGCTGATCTGAATTGCTTTTGTCTTCCCAATTCTGTGGCAGAGTGAAGAATTGGAGCACAAAGGAATGCTTGAAATGCAGTTTGTTATTTGGGAAATAGAGTTGAACCTGACAAGGATTCTAGAAACAGGTAAATAAAAACTATAATCAACATGTGATCTTGTAAAAGACTTGCTATCTTATGAAGTCTCAGTTTTCACATTTTTTAGATGGGGATGTTAATAAAAATACCCACTCCATAGCATTGTTTTGAGGGCAAAATGAGATATGGTATAAAAGTTAGGTATGTTTTAACTGCATTATTAAGCAAATTATGGAGAAGGCAATGACACCCCACTCTAGTACTCTTGCCTGGAAAATCCCTTGTATAGAGGAGCCTGGTAGGCTGCAGTCCATGGGGTCGCGAAGAGTCAGACACGACTGAACGACTTCACTTTCACTTTTCACTTTCATGCATTGGAGAAGGAAATGGCAACCCACTTCAGTGTTCCTGCCTGGAGAATCCCAGGGTCAGGGGAGCTGGGTGGGCTGCCATCTATGGGTCACACAGAGTTGGACACGACTGAAGTGACTTAGCAGCAGCAGGGTTTCCCTGATAGCTCAGTTTGTAAAGAATCCACCTGCAATGCAGGAGACCTGAGTTTGATCCCTGGGTTGGGAAGATCCTCTGGAGAAGGGAAATGCTACCCACTCCAGTATTCTGACCTAGAGAATTCCACGAACTGGGATCCATGGGGTTGCAAAGAGTCAGACATGACTGAGTGACTTTCACTTTCATTTTCATGGTAAATTTATATAGTAGCATGCCATGCGCCATTTAAATAATACTATAGAATAATGACACAAAAAGCTATCAGTGAAAAAAGAAGTGACGACATTAACCCCAAACTCATCATTTGTGCTTGTGTGACTGGGTCTGTAGAAACCTTCATTTATTTTGATTTTTCAAGAAGCATCAACTCTCCACCCATAAACAAGAGACAGGGGAACTTGAAGACATATTCTGAACTTATATGACTCCAGATTCACTGATGGGTGTTTACACTCAGTACTGTTTCATGCAATGTACAGGACTGTGGTTAAGACAGAAAGCTGTCCACCAAATATTTACTCCCCTTCCTGGACATTGTAGAACTAGGTGCCTAACGGTTTGACAGCTCTGCAAACCTACTCCCACCTCCTTGTACAGACAAGTACCTGGCAAATATGAGCAAAAATAATATGCCATTTCCAGACTTGACCCCTAAATACTCATGCTCCTTCATGTTTTTTTCTCTCTTCTGGCTGTCCACAGTGGATGAGGTGATTCTAAAAATCACATGTCCAAGATAATAAAGTTTCTGATAGCCTAGGTCTTTGAAGGGGTGCCTGGAGAGGAGCCATTCCACTGACCTTTATACTAGTCTAAGACCGGAAAAGGGTCTATTGTGCTTGACATGGTATTTACTTTAGGGCTTAGCTGTTATAGCAGTCTGCCTACCATAACTAATACACTGGAATTTGATAGTTTACCTTTTTGATATTTTCCAAGCCCTGAGCACAATGTTATATTTTATTTCCTGCTATGAAAGAAAGAAAAAAAAATCCAATCTCATACTGAGTATTACTGAGACAATTTTCTAGCTATATTTGGTTATCTCTGACTCTTACTGGCTGCTCCCACAGAGGTTACTCAAGCAATTTTCTCGACTTGTTTTCATTTTATAAGATCTTCTGATCAAAGTTCTTAAATATATATTTAAAGTGCTTTCATGATAGATACAAATATAAATCTTTTCTAAGTAATTTTCCATCTCTCTCATTAAAAAAATTATATCAGGATGTGGGAAAGAGAGCACATAATCAAAAGGATAAAGTAAGAAATGACCTTGAATACAAAGTTTATGTCTTTCATCAACCTTCTCCATGAGCTTTAGTGAGATATTTAATTTTATAAGGAACTGTTCTGTGCACTAAAGTGGAATGCATAATTTAAGTTCCCTAAGAAATTCTTTCAGCCTTTTTTTTGTTTTGTTTTGTTTTAGTTCTTGGCAGACAGCCAAAACTTGAAATAAGAATTATAGATTCTGAACAGTATTAAGGGGAAAATTTAGGAATGTGCTATATTCCTACATTTTAGATTTCAATTTTTTAAAATAAAGTAAGGAAATGAGAATACCTCACCTTTTTCACTGAAAAGAAATGGGCATTGTGATCCTTTGAAGATGAGACATGAATCATTTATGGGGTCCTTGGAGATACTGGGTTATTTGCCAAGCTATTTCCTGGGCTTAATACTCTATTCTAACTTGAACCATTATAACATTTCAGTTTTTTGACATCTTCCAAATGTATTTATCTTTCAAAAAATGTCTGTTTCCCCCCTTTCCCTGCTGGAATAAAGTTGTCATGTTTGGTTGCTTTTGCCAAATGACCCCTCCTCATAAACCTGATGACTTTTTCTTTTTGGCCACTTAAAAGCATTCAACACTTTTTGTCTGTCTTTTTCTTTCCTTGAATTTTCTGATACTATTTAAATCTTGTTTTTTCATCTAGACCCCAGGTATTCAGAAGCCCTTCTATATTCTAGAGCTTAAAATAAGCCAAGAGCTGAGTGAGTGTGAGCTCTGGGGACAAATCAAGAAAGGAAATTTCCTCTAGTCCCTCCATCACTGACTAAAAACCAGAAATTAACCGTTATTGAATGATTAGTTTCTCATGAAAAAATCCATTTATATGGGGGCATCTTAGTACATTTTAATATTGGTTTTATTCACTTTGGAATTTCTTTAAAATTCCATTTATACTGCATATGTCTGCTACAGGAGTGAAAAGACATCTCTCAGGCAAAAATGCCTTTCTTGACGAGGTATTGTTTATGGAACCCCTCCTTTGTTGCGAGCCCTGGGGTCAGAGTTGCAGTCAGCGATGGACAGATGAATGTGAAGAGACAGAGGTAGTAATGCTAATGAAGTTCTCTGAGTTTTCAGAAAGCATACTATCTGTTAAAGATAGAACGATAATTACAATTACCCAGACACAAAGCAGGATTTTGATAAGTGACATAACGGAGTATCTAAGCTGTTATTTCTAAAGGGAGAAAAAGTTTATACCCAATTGAGATAGAAGTTTTCAGTAAGTAGTAGCGTCTGAGAGTAGCCTTGTAGGATGCAGGCACTAAAAGCAAAGCAAGAGGATTACATTTGATTCTGATTTGAAATTAGATGAGAAAAAACAACCCAGGGACATCTGTGATTATTCTGACTGACCATAATTAGAGTTAAAGTGAGGGAGAGGGATCTAATTAATTAAAATAGGTCCTAGGGATTTCCACTTTGCAAAGCTTTCAAAATCCGTTTAGGCATTGTTACTTCTCAGGCGCCCTCCTTGTTGTTCTTTTTCCATCTTCAGTATCACGTGTTATGCTGTATCACTTCTGTTGGTACATTTGCCACTCCATTTGGGCATTTATTTTTTGGGGGTATTTAAAAAGCATTTATTCTTTTTATATTCTTTTTTTAAGTTATATTTTTAATTGGAGAATAATTGCTTTACAATTGTGTGTTGACTTCTGCCATATAACAACATGAATCAGCCATAAATATACATATGTCCCCACCCTCTTGAACCTTCTCCCCACTTCTTACCCCATCCCACCCCTCTAGGCTGTCACAGACTACTGTGTTGAGCTTCCTGTGTTATATAGCAACTTCCTTTTAGCTATCTATTTTACATATGGTAATGTATGTTTCAATGGTACTCTCTCAATTCGTCCCACCCCTTCCTTCTCACACTGTGTCCAATGTCTGTT